>NC_139538.1:22876879-23476879 GCF_965153285.1 Podarcis tiliguerta
GCTGCCGCGCTGCTGGAGCCCGATTTCTGTTCTCATCCTGAAGCAAAGTTCTTAACCTGAAGAACTATTTCTGGGTTAGTGGAGTCTGTAACCTGAAGTGTATGTAACCAGAGGTACCACTGTATTAAAAAGATTACTATCAAGACACTAAATATGTAGCTCAAGTGTAAAAAGGTAAAGAGCTGCCCCTTCACCATGTGATGGGAACCACACAATGAAGGTGCCAAGTGTGCTTCAGTGGGCAGGCAATTCCACTACTTAGGGGGCTGACACGCAGAATGCCATCTTCCAGGCTGGCACCCCCAAACTTCTGAGGGCAGTGTAGATACCAAGAGGGCACCGACAGAGGATGCCACATCACCCTCCAGCTTAAAAACAGAAAAGAAGATACTACAAAAGAGAAGTTTTATTAGGGCAATTTAACTTTATTTATTTTTTTTCTCCATACAGCTAGGTCAACTATAGCAGTAATAATAAAATAAGCATAAAAACAAATTGCGGCCCAGGACAGAGTACATAATTTGGAGCAACTACCAAGCAAATTTAAGTCTGTGATTACATAATAGTAAAAAACCAAGCACACCTGTCCTTTCAGCAGATGAAAGTTGCAGGGGTTGCCAGGAAGT
Organism: Podarcis tiliguerta; assembly: GCF_965153285.1. Taxonomy (NCBI): domain Eukaryota; kingdom Metazoa; phylum Chordata; class Lepidosauria; order Squamata; family Lacertidae; genus Podarcis; species Podarcis tiliguerta. The sequence goes on from NC_139538.1 coordinate 22,877,506, forward strand.
GCAATGTGTTCTAATTCATCGGTGTGAATTATTACCAGAGAGAATCCAATCCAATCGTTTTTCTCCCCAAACCCCCCACCCCGGACCCTTCACTTTGGCTTCGTATATATTACACGGTTTCTCAAGTGCTTTAGGTTAGAAATGGTTAATTTTGAGAAGGTTTTTTTTCTTTTCCTTTCCACCTGCTAAAAGAACAGGATCACTACAGCAATAAAAATAATTACATAACAACTACAGCTATGATGTTTTGTTTTGGTTTGCCTGTTGACGAGTTTTTCTTTTTTAAACATTTTTGTGAGCATGTGAAAGTCAATATTGGTTTCTGTTTGTGTGTGTGTGTGTGTGTGTATTTCTGTGTGTTGGTGTGTGAATAATAAAACTACTGAAATTTGTCAGAAACTGTTTTGAATAGAATATATATCTTTTATATATATCTATATCTATATATATTTTCTCTTTCTCTTTCTCTCTCTCTCTTTGATACTTTAAACATGCAGTAGTTGTCTTGAGTAATGTACGACATATCTGATCCATGATTTCCCTTTAATGGTTCGAAGTACCTGTTTGTTTGAAATTTTGTTTCCTAAAAAAATAATTTTTATTTATTTAGTAATGATCTTCAGGCAGATTTGGACCAGTGCAGCTTTTTTTTTTTAAAGGCCCCAACTGCTCTATACGTTCAAAGCACGATGTCACTTTAAACCACTGTGGCTTGCCCCAAATGATCTTGGGAACTGTAGTCTCCTACGGGTGCTAGGAGTAGTTCGAAGACCCCTGCCCCCCTCACAGATTCCCAATGGCTTTTTAAACCAATCCCTCTTCTCAAGGAACTCTGGGATTTGTAGTTCTGCGAGGGGAGAAATGGTTTTCTAGCATCTCTCAGCAGCCTTAACAGACTACAACTCCCAGGAATTTTTAGCGGAAGCCATGGCTGTCTAGAGCACAGTCATACCTTGGATCCTGAACGCCTTGGTACTCGGACGTTTTGGCTCCCAAACGCTGCAAACCCGGAAGTGATAGTTCCAGTTTACAAACGTTCTTTGGAACCCGAACATTCCGACGGGGCTTCCGATTGGCTGCAGGAGCTTCCTGCAGCCAATCAGAAGCTGCGCTTTGGTTTCCGGATGTTTTGGAAGTCGAGCGGACTTCTGGAACAGATTCCAAGGGATGACTGTGGTTCAATAGTGCTTTAATTGTACAGTGCAGAAGGGTCCTTAGTCACGAGAACTGGGAACGAGGGCCAATCTTTCCAGCAGAAAGAATCCTGGCAAACTAGAAGCTGTTCACATAAAGCAAAGCAACTTTTTTCCCCATGGGATTTGGAGTGCTAACTCTGTGCCACTTTTTTTGCAAGCAATTTTGTTCAGCCTGTCTTTTTTTTATTTTTTAATTAGCCTTAACAAAACTCCTTGTATTTATAGACATTTTTATTCAAAATAAGATCTTACTATTATACAGGTTTCTCTCTTTTTTTTTTTTGACTATATACAGAAGTGCAAAAGGTCAACCTTCCTCTCTATACTTTCCCACATGCTAAATTGCAGCATAATCAACCCTCAAGAGTTTGCACACGCACTCATACATATTATAATTCTTGTTATACGTAAACTTTTGAGTATTTGGATTATCAACAAAAAGTCCCTTGATCTATTGATTATGCAGCTTATTTATAACAAGGCCTGATATTCAGGGATTTCAAAAAAATATTTAAACAATATTTTAACATTTGAAATGGATACAGTAGAAAATAAATTTTTATTCTGATATCTAGGAACTAGATTTTTTCTTTTATAATTAATTACAAACAAAATAAATCATCAAAATATTACTCAGTTGTCTGCCAGGATCGTTGCAATAGCAACAACTTAACTTCTTACTTAGCAATGATTATATAAGATATCCATATAAAAGATCTTTGTTCTTTTAATGAAAACTAGACAAGAACTAACAATGACTGATATTCTTACATTGTAATATTAAATCAGTAAAATATAAATCATTTAGTTAACAATAATACGAATATTCATGACACTACATGTAAATTCAAAACTGCATATGCTATGAAGAAGAAAAAAACCTTTTTAAATTTTTTCCATATTTTGAAAAATTCATTAGTTAAAATCTAATAAAACAAAATTCTATAAACTGAAATGGCATTCGTCTGGTAATAGAAAATGAAAATGATCTAATAAACGTAAGAAATAAAAACTACTATTTTAACAAGGAAAAAAAATAAGTAGTATTCTCTAATGTAAGTAAACTACAATAACATGTGAAGTCACCTATACTTTCTTAACACGATTGAAATTACATTGGTATGGGTTTTAACCCGTAATGTAATAATCTAAGGCTTTAATAGATGTACAGTACAATCAGTAAAATCAACACATCATTCTTTTTTTTTTCTAGAAAGCATCTCTCAAGCATAAAAACCTGCAAGTAAACTTGGAAGTACGGAAAGTTCTAGAACTGAACTCTCTCCTCTTCCATTCCATAGACTACCAGTGACCTGGCCCCCACCTCAGCAACCCTTTAGCTTTGCTGAACAGAGCAAAATATATCCTTTACTAGCTGCAACATCCAAACCACAAAAAAGATTTCCTTTGGATGAATCCATTCTTGAAAACTTGAATGCACATCTATGTTTTTTGTTTCATTTTTGTAAAGGCTTTCTAAGGCTATAAGCAGTTAAATCTGAACAGAAGAAATCACATATAAAATTCATCCCAATATTTAACCCACCCGATACCTATTTCTAATTAACATCTCCATTTATCTCATTGTTTTGGTTTCTTTTTTAAAAAATCGTGCATCTGATGTCAGTGCTTCTCTCATGATTAGAGTCACTATTTTTATTTTTGAAGTGCGTGACTTTGAAGTGATGCATTTGAGAAGAAAGCAAAAACCCATCTCCTCCAACACTTTTAGAGTCTCTTGGACTTCTGACAGAGGTTAGAAATTCGAAGCGAAATAAAATTCCTCAAATGTTTTGCAAACAGTGTCTCAGAAATGGCTTTTCCCTTTTTTTAAAAGATTTTTTTTATTAAAAAAAATGTATATTGTCTGTTATATGGTATAGTTTGCATAACTATTATTATGGATTATAATAATTTATATAGGTTTATATATCCAGTATGTGTAGGAATAACCTGGGTTTAAGACTGGTTTTTGCTTATTTTAAAAATGTGCTGCCTACTGTTAACTAAGGTAAAACTGGCCATTTCTGAGACAGCTTTGGTTTAAAACAGAAGGGGTGCCCTTTGACTGATTAGCAACTAGGAAAACAAGCAAAATTAAAAACGTGGCTCTTAAAAGTAACACTGCAGAAATAATACTCTACTTTGATTACAGTCTATGGCACTTCATGAGCATCATTAACAACATGGTACTTAAAGCCATTGATGTGCTTTAAAAATATACACAGTTGTGGTTTATACTTGGCACATTCATCTCTGTCAGATACCTCTTTTTACCACTTCTTACAATCTATTACATTTAAAAATATTAACTCTTAAAAGCAAAAAACGAAAGGAAAAATAAAAATTATACTGTGCATGCACGCTCTCTCCTATAATGGCAATTTTAAATACAAGGTGCACCTTTCGTTATTTTTATTTTTTTTGTAAACCTTGAAAGAAATAAACTTACTTAAAAAATTATATCTTGGTCTACAGACGTACCAATACATAATAGATCTATGGCTACATCACAGTCTGTCTTTTCAAGATGACGTACATGATTATGTAGGAAGGAGTCTGCCAGCGCATACCTCTGCTGTGTATGCGCTGCTTTACCTGTGTGCTAGAAAAGATAGACAATGCTGTAGTCTTTAGACAATATGATCACCCCAGCACAAATATCTATTCAATGTACAAAGTATATAGGCAACAGTGTGCAGTGGATTTCCGAGTTGTCATTTCATCTTGTTAACATGCAATATGTGGATGTCTTACTGCTGAGGAAATTTGGGTGCTGTTATCTGACGGTATATACATTATGGCTAATGACCTGTTCCGTTTCTTCATTCAATCACACTGTCCTCTTTTCTTTTATATGATCTGCGGAAAATAATGAAGAGGGTGGGAAAGGGGTCGCCTTCGTTTATTCGACACCTGCAGCTATTTCCCCCTCTACTTTTCTTCCATGCAAGAAAGAAATACCACGACCACCACCCTCGATGCTATTCAAATATGACAATGACAGCCTCTGAACACTTCTAATCCAAATGCACTGAAATACGACATATGATACTAATTATTTAATGAAGCATTTAAATCAACATTGATTGCAAAACCTGCGCTGAGTTAAAAGGGGAAGTGATGTGCAAAGTTTCCCCCTTTTAAATTTATTTAGCTTTGATCCTCATCAGCACTTGCTAAACACCTGAGCACAAACCAGGATATAGGTAAAGGTGAAGGGACCCCTGACCATTAGGTCTAGTTGTGGCCGTCTCTGGGGTTGTGGCGCTCATCTCGCTTTATTGGCCGAGGGAGCCGGCGTACAGCTTCCAGGTCATGTAGCCAGCATGACTAAGCCGCTTCTGGCAAACCAGAGCAGCTCACGGAAATGCCGTTTACCTTCCTGCTGGAGCAGTACCTATTTATCTACTTGCACTTTGAGGTGCTTTCGAACTGCTAGGTTGGCAGGAGCAGGGACCGAGCAACGGGAGCTCATCCCGTCGTGGGGATTTGAACTGCCGACCTTCTGATTGCCAAGTCCTAGGCTCTATGGTTTAACCCACAGTGCCACCCATGTCCCAACCAGGATATAACTAGTACTAATTATTATTTGCCATTTTTTAAATCTCACATTTCCCCCCTTTCCACCCATACTTATCCCGGATGGCTTTAAAAAGAGGAAGAAAATTCATGGAGGATAAAGCTATCAATGGTTATGAGTGACAACGCCTTTGCTCTCTCCCTTCTCTCTAAGAGGCAGCATGCCTCTTTTGCACCAGTTGCTTAGAATCGCAAGTGGGGAGAGAGCTGCTGCTATCAGGTCCTGCTATCAGGTCCTCTGGGCATCTGGTTGGCCACTGTGAGAACAAGATGCTGGACTAGATGAGCCTTTGGCCAATCCAGTAGGGCTCTTCTTATGTTCTTAGGTATTTGAACCGTAGCCAGACTGAGCAACAATGGCAGCCTCCACCCAGCTGGTAATATCCTTCTGAGCTGTGATGCAAACTGGGCCCAAAAGGAGAGTGCAAATAGGGAGAGCTTGCAAGGGTTCTTTGGGGCTTGGAGTGCTGTCTCACGGTGTACGAAGGACCGAGAGACATGGACGGTGAGGGAGCTGCTGCGGCGATCTGCAACACCAGCACCATGTTGGTTTTCCTGCCTGAGAACGTGAGAAACTACGCCTGCAGCAAGTGCAAGGTGGTTGACTGGCTGGAAGAGAAGGCGCAACAACTTGAGATCGATCTATCCAGACTTCGAACTACTGGGCAAGATGAGGGGTTTTTCTACAGAGTAGAGTGGACTGTCTGTGAACAGTGACATAAGCGGGGCAGCCCCTAGGGAGAAGGAAGGCCGCCCTTGCAGGAGACAAACCTCTGGAGGAACGTGACACACAGAAGCAGGGCTGTCAGGAGCCATGCTGTGTCACTGGAGCTGCAAAATTGACCCCGGATGACAGTTCTGGGCCAGAGGAGCAAGGATAGCACAGTTGCAGACCTCAGAATACACCCAAGTGGCTGTGGAAGGTACAATGTACAGAACGATTCCTGCCATTACCAAGAATGGCAGTTCTTGAATTTATTTATTTATAGGTGGTAACCACACTGCCTGCCTTAATAGTGAAGTGTCCTGCATTTGAAAGGTCAACTTTCTTTGAATGGCACTTTAATCGCCACAGAGAATGCGGAGAAGTGTAGTTTTTTAAGGTTGTGGGAACTGTGGCTCTGTGAGGTCACTGCCACAGAAAAACTTCCCAGGATTATCCATGCCAGTTAAAGTGGCCTCACAGCGCTGTCATGTGAATGCATTTGATGTCAAGGCAAAACTTGAAGCAGGAAGTTCATTTCCACAGCAGGCGTTGCCCTTGAAACAGGGAGAGGAGATGGCAGACGAGCTATTACCGGCAACTTAAAAATAGTCTTGTTGGATGAAGACATGATGTCAGGCAGAACCAGTACTGAACACTCCAATCACAAATTTAAATTAAGTGCAGAAAGAAAGAAAAACTCTCTTCCCAGCAGACAGGTGTAGTCAAGTGAAACCTTTTCTCACAGAGCAGAAGGTTAACTTATAAAGACCTGACATTCAGTAGCTGGAGCTGCAGTTCAAGATTAATTTATGCAAGTGGATGGGTTTGTGGACTTTGCCTGATCTCTCCTGACAGCCGGTGTCACAAAACACACACACAAATTCAATATCATTTGGTAATTTGTGCAGGGGAGAGACTATTAGCTTGATGATTCCTAGTTCTGAGTCACACAAAAGGAGACTAAGGCCTGCACCTACTGAAAGGACATGATTTTTTTGGTGTGGTGACAGAGGCAACTTGACTTGTGGCTATTTTGGACCATGCAGGTTTAAACTGCATTGAATGACAGCTTGAGAGTCATTCGTGTGCTGCATGATCCACCTTGCCGATTGGATGCTTATCCCTACAGAGACTTTGGGGCGGGAGGAATCTGTGGCAGTGAAAGAAAAATCAAAGCCTCCTTGATATCAGCCATTTCCTTATGTAGTCATTAACGTCCTTATGTAATCATTAAAAATGACACCTGCACGGCACCTGGAATTTATGCAATGTTCCTTTAGGACATACACGCAAAAGCTTAAATCTTTTGCAGTCTCCATATCTAGTAGTTAAACAGTAGGGCATAGTACATTATCCAGAGTATTATTTATGGGATTTTGGATTTGTATTCATTTTTTTAAAAAATGATACTTTCAAATGCCACTTACAACTAGCCTGTGTATATAGTAAAAGATTAGGTCCAGTCGCAAACGACTCTGGGGTTGTGGCGCTCATCTCGCTTTACTGGTCGAGGGAGTCGGCGTACAGCTTCTGGGTCATGTGGCCAGCATGACTAAACCACTTCTGGCAAACCAGAGCAGCGCACGGAAACGCAGTTTACCTTCCCGCTGGAGCGGTACCTATTTATCTACTTGCACTTTGACGTGCTTTTGAACTGCTAGGTTGGCAGGAGCAGGGACCGAGCAACGGGGGCTCACCCCGTCGTGGGGATTCGAACCACCGACCTTCTGATCGGCAAGCCCTAGGCTCTGTGGTTTAACCCACAGCGCCACCCGTGTCCTGTGTATAGTAGATGACAGGATAAAAAGTGTGAATGGACTTTTCCCTTCAGACTACATCGGTGTGGGCATCAGAGGAAGGTGAGATTTTTCCCCCTCCAAGTACAAAAATTACCTGGAATCCTATGCACATTTAGGAAAATGGGAAGCCAGCTGCCTCACATCAAGTCCATGCAGTTTGGCACTGACTACACCGGCCCTGCTTGGAGATTGAACCTTGGGACTTTCTGGATATAAAGCAGATGCTCACCCAAAAAACTACAGCACTTCTCGTTTACCTGGGTTGACATTCAACTCATTTGGGTTTAGTAGGCATGTATAGAACTGTGTTGCAGATACCATGGAGAAGTCCTAGCTTAGTCTGCTCTCTGGCCTGCTGTGGGTAATACATCCAAACTGGGCTGCTAACTTGGTTCTTGTTCCAGGGAGGAGAAAATGCAAATCCAGAAAAGCACTATCAAAATGCAATATAAAGCATACTTGAGAAACTTACTGTTTGATGATTATATGTCTACATCTGTGTAACATACTTGTGGCTAGTCAGATGTTCGGCAGATATTATGGGTATCTATTGAAGAACAAGAAAAGGAATGTAACCTGTGAATAATGCGTTCCACAAGAATGCATGATGATTATTATTTTTTTACTAACAGCTCAGGTGAAAGATGGTGGACTTCTATATCAGAACAGCAAGTTAACCAAAACACAGGTATCAATTTAAATAAAAATGTTGTGTTAAGTAGTATATCAACCAATGTTTAGTAATGATTACTGATTGTTTAGAAGGAAGGATAAAATTAACAGTTAAAAGTTCATGCAGTGCAATAATTTCAAAAGTCCTTTTTGTTGGCCTACACATATTTATACGGTTTGGGGGACTTTGCCTAACTCGCTGTGGAAAAATTTGGCAACCTTTTGGCCCATGCATTTTGCACACTCAATTTTAAGATACTTTGAGCCAGATTTGTTTTGTTTTGTTGCAAATCATTTCATTTTCTGGTTAAGCTGCGCTGATATTCAAGCGAAAGGCATATCGGAAGGCAGAGCTGGAACTAACTGGAATAAAATCTCAAGTACATAAGCTAATCATGCACCTAAGAATCATATACTTGTTTCCATCTTTGCACTGAAACACACAAACACACGCAAACACATTTGGTGGGGAGGGGCACATATCAAATTTAAATATCTTCCTAAGAATAACCTCCTAATAAGGTTCTTGGATTTATTCCCAATATATTATTCTCCCAGCTGGGGTGGGGGGGCAGTACGTCTTCCCCAGATTCCCAAAGACTCCATTTTGGGCAAGTAAACATAGAAAAGCAAGAAAGAGAACCATCTATCTCTATTCTGGTGTCACACCTTGGAAATGCCTTTCCAGTGCAGATCCACCTAACTGTAGTCTACTAGCAAGTAAAGAGAAGCCTTCGTTGCTGGCAGATGAGTAGCAGGGACTGTTTTGACTTACTGATTATGGCCTGTTGCTAATATTTTGTTTTGACTACAGCTGACACTGTCTGGATCATTTTTGTTAATGGCATTTCTGCTTTAAATTTTATAAATATTTCCCCAGATGCCTTTGTGCAGGGGAAGTTATTTATAAAAAATAAGGCTGCAATTCTAACCTGACTTACCTAGGAGCAAGCCCCAATGAATTCAACAGGACTTACTTCTGAGTAGACATGGTTAGGATAACATTGTCAAGTGTCTTTCAGTTGTGGATTAAAAGTACAGAATTGTTAGTATCCATATTAAATTTCTCCCACAAGGGTCTAATTTTCCATAATATGGAAAGTAAAGCTACCTGGAGTGATATTTTGTTATGAAACGTAGCGTTTTGCACCATAACATACACAGTTATTCTCTCTCTCTCTCTCTTTGCCATTTGAAAGAAAGTCTTTAAATGGTGCATAAACCCTCCTAAAAATCAATACTTTGAACTATAGTTGCAACAATTAAAACAAACTCAACTTGGTGGGATATGGATTGGTGATTATAACTGGGCCTTCTTCTTTGTTGACCAGCAAAATGTCTCACTGCAGGGATGAGGTGTTGCTCTTCCGCAGCTGGCAATGGGAATCCTGCACAAGCTGGGAGCCAGAGCCATTGAATGTAGGACTATGCAAACCATGAATGGCCTGGGCCTTCCCAAGATGTGATCTGAACAAAGGAGCGTTTCTTTGCACTTCAAAGTTAGGAATGCAGGAAGCTGCCCTTATCCTGAGTCAGACCATTGGACCATTCAGCAGAGTATTGTCTACACTGGCAGGCAGTGGCTTTCTAGTGCTTCAGATGCCAATAGATGGCCTCTGGGACTAAGCCTGAGACAGAACGACGTCCCTTCCTCAAAATGAAGTCTGAATTGGCTCAGAAAGGATAAAGGAGGACCTACACACCAGATGCAAGATTCTGAACTACGGTACAGTGGTACCTTGGTTGTCAAATTTAATACGTTCCGGGAATCGGTTCGACTCCCGGAACGGTTCGAAAATCAAGGCGCGGCTTCCGACTGGCTGCAGGAGCTTCCTGCACTCAATCGGAAGCTGCAGAAGCCACGTCGGATGTTCAGATTCCAAAACATGGAACTCCCACTTCCAGGTTTGCGATGTTTGGGAGCCAAAACGTCCAAGTACCAAGGCATTCCGCAACCAAGGTATGACTGTACTTTGTTCAACTACTCCCTCAAGTCTGCAGCGTATAAACTTCCCATTGGCTGTTACTCAAGTATATAACAGCCAACAGAACTTCTCCCCAAGGAAGCTCGCCTGGTGCCTTCATTATATACCTTTAGGCACCAGGCAAAAACGTTCCTTTTTAACCAGGCCTTTGGCTGGCCTTTTCAACCAGGCCTTTGGTTTGGCCTTTTATAATGTGACTTTTTTTGGGGGGGGGGTATTGGGTTACTGCTTTTGCTTTTATTTTAAACGTTGTGGTCTTGTTGTGAACCGCCCTGAGACCTCCGGGTATAGGGCGGTGTATAAGTTGAATTAATAATAATAATAATAATAATAATAATAATAATAATAATATCCACCAGACAGGTCAGGAGATGGGAGATGAAGAGCTGTGGCACATCCCACCCATCAAGCATGACTAACTGTCCCCTAGCCACATACAGTGGTGCCTCGCAAGACGAATGCCTCGCAAGACGGAAAACCCGCTAGACGAAAGGGTTTTCCGTTTTTCAATGCGCTTCGCAGGACAAATTTCTCTATGGGCTTGCTTCGCAAGACGAAAATGTCTTGCGATTCCTGGGGTATTTTTCCCGCTCCCCACCCCCTTTTTCTAAGGCACTAAGCTGCTAATAGCCTTTTAGCAGCTAATCCACTAATCCCTTAAGCCTTTAATGGCCGCTAATAGCCGCTAAACCGCTAATAGCGCTAATCGGGTTGCTTTGCAAGATGAAGAAACCGCTAGACGAAGAGACTCGCGGAACGGATTCTTTTCGTCTTGCGAGGCACCACTGTACTTGTTCTTTAGGTGTACTGCATACATTTCTACAGCACATTTTTTTGTGCGTGTGCACGGAAACATGTGCCAAGTGTAATTGAGCTTCTCGTACCATTTGTTTTCTACGGCAGCAGGAGAGGATGTTGCACCCAGCTGTGTAGAAGCTTCAAGAGCAGTGCTGTTGAAACAGACCAAGGACCTTGAGCACTGGCAAGTGACGACGGAGGGGCCAGTTCTCTTAAAAAAACAACAACTTCTGCATGCATGCACATTGCGGGAGGTGGGGGTGGGTGGGCTATTTCTTGTGGCATTACATTATGTCAACAATGCTTACATACTATATACATATATGGCTCATATATGCATATACTGGGGGTTGGCTGCGGAACTTGGCTGCAGTGCGTTATGAAGACCCAGAGAGATACGCATGAAATGGTCAGATTGCACAATGAAAACAGAATCTGGCTTGGAAAATGCATGGGGGTGGGCAGTGTCTTTTAAAAATACATTATCATCTGTGGGAAGGAAAGAGGATTTTGCCAGAGGTTTTACATTAATGATCCTAAAAGACATTTTTTTAAAAAAATTTTTTTAAAAAGATGGCTGTTTATCAACCGATTCATACTAAATCGGGGGGGGGGGGCAATTCCTGATATACAGTCCTTTGTTTTGTTGCTTATGAATCAATCATAATATTAGGATTTGGGGCCACTGCAAAGGCTGTGGTAACAGTCCCATGTGGGGGCCTGTGGGGGGCCGTTCAGAATGGGCCGTTAGGGATGGGCACGTCTATCAATTCCAGATTTTTAAATTCAATTCCCCACATTTCCACATCAGTTTGCACTTTTAAAAAAAAAAAAAAATCCTCATGAAAATTCACCACCATTTTAGTGCGAATCTCTCCTAACGTACATGTTTTTGTATATTGTATATTTTTATATTTTCCATACTGTAATGAATTTCCATGTGCTATTTTCATGAATATTTTTATGCATGCTTCATCCTAGTATATGCATTTCTGTACACAATACTTGATGGGAGCACCGCATTACAAAATTCAGGGAAGTGTGAATTTTGAAGATGTGTTGTGTTTCAGTTTGCATACTGTCTGGGAATGTGCCAATGTGGCTGCAGTTTTCCTTTTGGTGCTTAACCAACAGAAAGGGCACACACCTGAGGTGCAATTTCCCACCACTCCTCTTTCACTGACATTACTGTGTGGAGTCTTGATGAGGTTGGAAGCCATCTCACCCATATGTATGCTGGGGATCATCATACAGAAAGCAAAAACAACAGTTGCCATTTCCAGAGCACATGAGCAAGGAGGTGCCCTGTGCAGAGGTCTGTATCTGTGATCCACTTATGCTGAACTTTTAATTTTGGCATAAGCAATGCCCTATCTGTGAGAGGCTCGTGGCCAGCCTTTCAAGCAATATTTGAGAGGAAAATGCTCCGTCCTGGCTAAGCCAGTCCCCCCAAAAGGAGCATTTAGGGTGAGTGGCAGAGGCGAGATGGGACAAGGGGAAGACTTGCCCCCATTCCAAACTCTGCTCAACTGGGTCACACAACCATGCGACCCAGCTGATGTTACACTGCCAAGTCTAAACTCCATATTAAAAGCTTGCTCCCCCTCTTGAAGGCCAGCTCACCTGACAGTAGCCCTGCTCCTGAATGGAGTCTGGACTACGGATAAGATACAGCTGCATAACTTACACCTAATTTACATTGGCTTCCTATCGTTTGTACTGCTCTGTGAAGTTCGTATCCCTATTGCGTTAATTCTCCTTTGTGCAATGCCAACTGTGTGTGTGGGGAGGGGGTACATCAAGGGAGCACTAACTGGACTGACAGCCTCTGTCTTGCTTGACAGCAGACGTTTGCGGCAGGGACCTTGCACCGCATCCTATTGAGAACCCTGCATGATCAGTCTATGCTGAACGAGAAACCAACACAAACAGCCCATTCACCACAGACATTTAGCATGGGGGGGCCTGCAGGAGTGGGTCATTGGAATGCAACAAGGGCGAATGGGTCTAACAAGCATACAGCTGCCTTTAGCCTCTAAGATTGGAATTGTTCGATTGAGAATGTCTGAACAGGGCTGATCAGATCCTGCTTTCCTATACAGTGGTACCTCTTCTAGCGTCTGCCTCGGTAAGCACCCATTCCTCCGAACGTCCGCAGCAAACCCGGAAGTAGCGGAATGGGTTACTTCCGCGTTCGCCGCTCACGCATGCACAGAAGCGCAAACCGCTCCGCACCCGTGTACAAACGTGGCACTTTGTCCAGCGTCTTTTTCGGGCAGCGACCGCAACTCCAGAATGGATCTCGGTAGCAAAATGAGGTACTACTGTACAGCAAATGTGAAGCTGCACAGGTGAGAGTGGGAGAGGAACCATTAGCAAATGTGCTTGAATCTGTTGCCATAGCACCTACGGTCTTTGTAACCACTCAGTTTCAACTGAGGCATGAGCTGTTTTCTGCAATCCCAAGGGTATGCTTGCTTTCAGCTCCCAACCTTTCGTCTCTCAGTTATTCAGCAGCATCCAGTGCAAAGCTAAGGGGGACCTCAGTCTAAGCAGGTGGGTTGCTGAACCCACAACATTTTGGAAGATGAGGGGAAGGATCCCCCAGGAATGGAAAAAGTAACTCTTTCTACACATGTAAGGTTCAGGCATGGGGAAGGCAGAGCATGCTGGCCAGCAGCGTTTCGTGGATCATCATCAAGTGTTTTGGAAAGGCTGTCTTGATGATGATTCCCTAGAAATCCTTTTATACAAATTCTCCTGTGCTCAGGTCCTAGTGTAGCTGCCGATGTGGTCTGCCTTGAATTCCCCTTTTTCCACGCAATGCACTTATCAATGCAAGGTGCAATGCAAACTAACAATGCATTTAGGAAGGAAGTGAAATATGGTTCATGTTCAAACACTCTAGTCTTAAAGGGTGATCCTTCAGCTCTGAAAATGTTCACAGACGTGTTATTTCGCCAAAAAAGGTTGGGGGGGGGGGGACAGAAATAATGGGAATATATACGCAGCACCATCAATGCAACTGATTCTTCTGCTGAGCACCTGTGGAGCAATGGATGGTGCAGTGGCAAAAGAGTAGGACATCTGCATTTATGCTGATTCATGCACAACAGTAGGGTCCTGCGCATATCACGGCTGCAATTCTAAACTTAATAGGGACTAAGCCCCCTGAATATTGCAGGTCTTCTTTCCAAGAAAAGATTAGAAGGATTGTATTGCACACCATGCTCTGTGGCCCAAGAGAATACCCTTGCCTATGCAAGAAGTCCACCATCTTTGTTCTCGCATTGGCCAACCAGATGCCTACAGGAAGCCTTGCAAGCTGGACCTGAGTGTAACAGCACTTTGCTCACTTGTGCGGCAAACAGAATGGTTTTATCAAAAAGCTGACGGTCTACCATTCATGACCTATGAACTGTGTGCTGCGTTGCCCTGAAATATTGTCTATTTAATTGTCAAGCATCTGCGCAAACATTTGAATCACTGGCTGTGTAATTAATGGTGGGATTAAGAGCCATGCAAATGGATAAATCACATACTTAAATTTCAGTCAGATTCGATTCTAAGTTTGATATCTGAAGCGCAATAGTTTTATTACTTACTGGCTTGTTACCATGTTTCTGTTTGTTGTAATTATACTGTCCAGGCAGAGAGGCAATTGGGATAGATTTCTAAGAGTAAATGCAATCTGGTTTGCAGTGGACATGGCTGTCAATCGCCTGACTGATTTGAAAATTGAAAGGAAAGCCACAGTGCTATAAAGGCTTAAGCATTCAGATTCTGATAGCTTCGGAACATTCCAGCCATCAATAGTAATGATTTTATTATTACTGCGTCCCTGACCCTTTATTCCAGGGATGTGGGGACCTGTGGCTTTCTAGATTCTGTTGGACTCCAACTCCCAGAATTCCTGGTCACTGGCCATGCTGGCTGGGGTGAGCAGGAGTTGGAGTCCAATCCAGACTCTAATCCATACTTAACCAATGCTGGTAAAATTCTACATAAGGTAAAGGTAAAGGTACCCCTGCCCGTACGGGCCAGTCGTGACAGACTCTAGGGTTGTGCGCCCATCTCACTCAAGAGGCCAGGGGTCAGTGCTGTCCGGAGACACTTCTGGGTCACGTGGCCAGCGTGACATCGCTGCTCTGGCGAGCCAGAGCCGAACACGGAACGCCGTTTACCTTCCCGCTAGTAAGCGGTCCCTATTTATCTACTTGCACCCGGGGGTGCTTTCAAACTGCTAGGTTGGCAGAAGCAGGGACCGAACAACGGGAGCGCACCCTGCCGCAGGGATTCGAACCGCCGACCTTTCGATCGGCAAGCCCTAGGCGCTGAGGCTTTTACCCACAGCGCCACCTGCGTCCCTAAAAAAAAAATTCTACATACAACAAAACAAAGTACTGTAGCCTTGAATTCCTTCTATTACCAAGCTCTTTGACTATTCTAAAAACAGATGGGGAAGCAGTGGGACCTTCCTATGCTGTGTAATTCATGAGAGGGACTGTGTCAAATATTTTAGTACTGGAAATGGAGGCGCAGAACCTTTCTGAGCATGGGCAAAAGGCCAGTTAAGCTATGCTGCGGATCTCAGGGAAATGTGTAGGCCAACAAGAGGTACGAACGAACAAAAAAAACGAAACAGAACGAAAGGGGGGGACGGACAAAACCCCATGCTTCTGAAAAGCACTGATTCTGAGTTATGTTTTAAGAAACAAAGCTGTAAATTAGCAAACCTGGTTGGCTGTGGCTGCTGTAGCGAAGGGGACGCTTGTGGCAGATGTTGCTGCTGCAGACACAGTGGTGGGCGTACCGCCGTGCACCATGGGAACTTTCGGGAGGAAAATCATATAAGCAAACATACAGGAGAGTGTAGCAGTATGGGAAACCATGGCAACAGGTGGCGGAATCGTCGAGTATGGTATTTATATCAGCAGATAAGCCGTGGGGACGAGATATCACCACCAGCAAAGTGACATGCAATCGCAGAGCAAAAAGCGGGACAACATTCCGGAGAGCGAGGAAGGAGGGGAGGGAGAGAGATGAAAGAAGAGGAGGAGGAGGAGGAGGAGGAGGAGAGAGGAGGAGAAACGCTTGTTACCATCAAATCATGGGAATCAACACAATCAAGCTCAATTATTTCAGTTCATAGTCAACCAACAAACTTGACGTAACCCCCTTTCTTTAACATCTCACGACAAATATTCTGCCGCCACCCGTCTCTCCCTCCCTCCTTTTTTTTACCGCTCTTAACATTTCATAATCTCCTGGCTTGAAATTCTAGTTCTGGATTAACTTGCACGAAGTATATAACTGAATGTTTTCTTTTCTTTTGAAAAGAAAGAAAGACACACAACAGTTTCTAAAAAACTGGAACTCACGAGTCCAGTCAAAATCCACCAGAGCTGCTAAGGAGATTGTGGCATTGTGGGGGGTGTTGGCGGTGGGGGTGGGAGATAGGGCAAGGGGGGGGGGATGTGTCACATAGCCACCTGGTCTGCTAAACGGCTTCTAGGATTTCTGAGTCAATTAAATAGAAGCAAGTGAATTTAATTGACGAGTTGTTAGTGCAAGGGTAAAGGGGGGAGGAGGGGAAATGGATTGGCACAATAGCTACATGTTAAAGACCCAGCAGTGGATTTTGAGAGTCTGTGAGCTGCTAAACAGATTTTTTTTAAAAAAAGATAATCAAGAAACAAAGCTGGCACCTACCAACACTTGTAGCGGGTGTCATGCACAATATTGAGCCTGCCCATCATGCATTGCAACAGGAAGGTGGATTTGCAAAGGGAAAAGAATTAAAACAACCCATCACACGTGTAATTAGGAAAATCTCATTTGAACAAAGAAGAAAAAATTGGTTATTATGGGAAACAGTGGCATGTAACCATCAGCACAGTCAACTCAAACAGCAAGGTGGTGGTCAATTAGAACTAGTCTGACATGAGCAGGGCAGGAGGAAAAGCAGATTGAACTGTGTGCTGGCATTTTGATTAAAATGAGCTAGGGCAGTAAGGGTAATGAAGGCTCTAACAGCATGAGAAGAAGCTTGAGTTGTTGGTTTTTAATATCACCAATTTTAATTAATCGCATTCCTTACTAAGTGCGTAATGCCTGCTGGGTCTCGAACCAATTTCCCTGAAAATTGGCTTAAATTATTATTCTTGTTTTTAAACCTGCAGGACATTATTGGATTGTGATACTTTTCACTTGCACTGAGAGCCTTGATTTCAGATATTAAATCAGAACTACAACAGTTTGCAACACTGCGTATCAGGCAGGTGCCACCCTAAATACTGGCACACGCAGGATATCTTAGGATAACTTAGGGGTGCCATTGCGCCCCTGTGATTCTCTACATATGAGGCTACATGCACACCTAAATGTAGCATTGGCCCCACCCTTCAATGGATGCACATTTAGTGTGATGTCTGCAAATGGAAATGCACCTGTGAGAGCAACGCACTCTTCCATATATGCAGATTCAAGAGTGATCCGAGCTTAATGGCATCTACGTGTGGACAACTAAACACACAAAGGTGTTCTATGCTGCTGAGATCCACACTAATTGTGGGTTCTGCATCTGGGACTGTGCCAAGAGAGCACTGTCAGGATGGAGGCCAACTGTTCTCACTGCCCCCTTAGTAAGCAGAAGATATGCTGATACCTTCTGCAAGGGGGAATGTCCTGGATGTTACTATAGTGCCCTCTGCAGATTTTTCTAGCAGTTTTGCAACTAAAGAAGTCAGCGGGAACAAACACGTGCTGAAATTACGACAGTTATTGGGAAACTGGTTTTAAATTATATAATTATCTTGTATCTGTTGCATACAATTGCCACTACCGTGCAAATGAATTATGCTATTCGAGGTTGCTTTCGAAATTTTAACTACTAAAAAAACTTTGTAAATGACGAGTTACTATTATGTAGCATTATTAGTACTAATCTATTTTGAAGGCATTGGGCTGGATCCAGACTAAGTTGAACAAAGATCCTATTGAAAGGAAGGGGATAAGTTTGTCTTGACTTAAATCCCACTGATAGCACTGGGAACTAAGTCTGCTTAAGTTAGTCTGGATGCAACACAGGGTTAGCCAGCGATATGGGCCAGTTGGGTTTTTTTTGGGATGGATATAGCTTAGCTGCTTTTCTCTGGACTTAGCAGGACAGCATAACCCCCTCTCCATTGCTTGTGTGCATGCAAAGACACACATCATCTGTGAGTGGAGCTTTGCTGATGGAGAGAGCGCACCTGGTTCCTGCTAATGAAAGAGAGGATAAAATTTTGGCCAATACCTCTTCGCTCTGTGGCTCTGAAAACTGTTCCACAGCTTTTTTGGGGCGAACCCCCTTGGCCACTCTGACAGGTGGTACAAGTGACTGCAAAAGGGAGGCAGAATTGGAGGAATTAAGCTTCACCTCTTTTGTTAGTGGAGGTCGAAGCCCTTGCAATCACAGAAGGAATATTTCTATGAACAAAGGGAATTGGGTTGAATCCATTGCAACTGAAAGGGCCTATTTTTTCCTGGCTCACCTCTGCCTCCACTTCCCTTGTGTTTATTCCTTAATTGTCCCTTGAGATTGAGCCCTATCTTCTTCTTTTGACAAGCATAATGTGCACATATTGTACACTATCAGCATTATCTGTATTATTATTGTTGTTGTTGTTATTTTTATAACATTTTCACCTACATATTATTATTAGTTCTATAATCTGTACATTTAATTTACTTGTACATATGTAATGAAAAAAGCATTTGCTTTTCTTTATAATTATTTCCTGAAATTTAACTATGCATGCTTTCGGTTTTAATCTTAGACTGACATTTTAAACCAACACACATTCTTGCACAGGGTTTGCAGCAAATGAATGTAAGGCAGCAATGAAATCCTATGGTGCAAAAACTGGCAGGTATGAAAAAAAAAAGACAGTTGTGTAGGACCCCTTTGTTTATCAGTAATTAAAAACAACAACCCTGTTATTACATTCATCACCTTGACTTCAAAAGTTTTAATTCACTAATCAAGGTGTAATTCAAAACTTGCTAACTCAAACTTTATCTTCCATTTTCCCCCAGCTCAAGACAAAGTTTGATTTAAAGTGGTAAATGGGGGAAGAAACCCATTAGAGTCCCTCAATATTTCTCTAGCAGAATTTAGCACACAAAGAGGTATGTTCTCATTAGGATACGAAACAGTTCATTTCACACAACGACATGTGAAATAGTGCCAACATACCATTCCATATATTTATCTCAATAAATGCAGTAAGAGACCAAGCAGGCCAGATCTTTCCAGAAGTTAATATTACTGTTTCACTCCTGCTGAAGCACTGGGAATCACAATGGAAACCTAAGCGAGTTTTTGCCATTGATTTTAGGCGGAGCAGAAATGGGTCTAGCAAGGACTCGGTATCCTTTAAAAGAGATTACGTATGACTTTGCCATCCTCACCTGAACACATAATCATCAGTTTTAGGTGCAGCGTTTTGCCCAAAGCACCCGCTCTTGTGCAACTTTTTACACAAAGTCACTGATGGCGCTGGGAACATCTTAGCACCTTCTCACGTGTTACTTGCACGAAGGGACAACACAAAATACAAAGGGGCTATGGAGCCATGTGTTTAGTCCTGCTCCTGGGATCCCCTCCTATCCTCTCATGTGTTTAGGGATGAAACATCTGCAGTGGCGAGCCTTTACTACCTGTGTAGCCCCTGGAACCCTGGAACTTAGAACCCTGGAATAAGCCTGGTTATTCCTTGGCATGTAGGGGTGCAAGAAGGCAAACAACCCTTAAGTGGGATGGTCAACTTCGCAGTAACGTTTAAAGGTACGGAAAGGTACGGAAGCTGTACTACCCAGGACAGGATGGGGTTGTGCAGGGTTGTTAAGGCAGCAGAGAGCATTGTTGGCTGCCCACTCTCCACCTTAGTGCAGATTTATGCCACAAGGTGCCATAGGAAGGCACTGGACATAGTAAAAGATCCATCGCATCCTGCTCACTGTCTCTTCGAGCTCTTGCCGTTGGGACGGAGATACAGGACGATGAAGACAAGAACGAGCCGTCTTAAGAACAGCTTCTTCTCCAGAGCGATCTCGGCCCTGAATGGGAAACCCGGACTTTGAAAGTCATCTAATCTCCCTTGCTGTATTATACTGTATTGTTTAATTGGTGTTTTTATGGAGCAGTCAAGTAATTTCGTTGTCCCCGAAGGGGGCAATGACAATAAAGATATTATTATTATTATTATTATTATTATTATTATTATTATTATTATTATTATTGAAGTAATGTTTAAAGCGGGCTTTAAATAAGTGTGGAAGTCAAGTCCACGGCATGTTATAGTGCCACCCTCCTTTGGGGGGGGGGAATGGGACTGGAAAGCAGGTGACAGTGTCTCTACTAACAGCCAGCACAATGGGGGCCCCTGCTCTTGCCCAGGTATGCCACAAATCCAATGGCTGATATCTGTGACACTGGCCATGCTTGAGCGTTCTTTCTGGGGTTCTTTCTCAACTTTCCTTTCCTGTTAGGCAAGGTGGCTGGGCGAGTCGATTAAGGGAAATTTGTTTTTTGATTTGTATACCATACAGTAGCACGGACAAAGCAACCCAATTCTGCCACTGGTCCTTCCGGCACGGATCTTCCCAATGGACTCTCCAGTTTAGTTCCGACTTAGGGATCTCAGGACATAAATTCTAGGAGCACAAAAGCCCCCGAGTGGGTCTTCTTTCAGACTAAGTGGTGGTGGAATTTACATTCTGAATTTGACTTCCTTTAGCAAATGTTTCATTCTGGATTGTTTTATTTGACGTTTTAATGTGTTGTAAGCCGCTCTGAGATTTTTTTCCCTTTAAAATATCAAGCGGCATAGAAATGGATAATAATGGTTGGTCTCGCTCACGATAAAATCAACGGCAAAGCTCCAAAAGGTTTGTGTCTCTCCCCACCCCCCGATAAACAATTAAAAGGTTAATGGGTTTTGTCTTCCATAATAGGCCTTAGAAGGCGGTTACGACATACAGGAATGATTTGTTACGCGGTCTAGAGCAAAGGGGTCTTACAACAATTTTTTATATATATAAAAAAGAACCATACCAAACAGCTGAAGAGAGGTGAAATGGAGGATTAGGCAAAAGAGGCACAAGGGGAAAGACTTCAAATGCTGTTTTTGAAATGTAAGATCACACACTTTGAAGATGCAGATTGTCACATTAGGCCAGAAAGCACCCAGACACCTTGCTTTCAAGACAAACATATGCAGAATCTGCAGTTTAGCAGCAAGACTGTCTTCCTTCCCTACTCACAAAGGGCCAACCCTGGGGGGATCTCTTTTCCTTGGCTCTCTAGCTAGCAACTAATCCTTAGCCTCCGAGGTCTGCTAAGATATGGGGAAGTCCTCCTGTGACCTTGGCTCGTGCCTGGCTCCCGCGCGGGCAGAGGGAAGCTGCGTCACTTACCTGGTGGAAGGAAGGCTGTATGCTGTTGCAATTGCATGTTTGCAAGAGCCTGCTGGTATTGGAAGATACCAGTATTAAAGACAGCGGTGGCACCATTGGTTTTTTCAAGCGCAGGCCTCTTTGGTAATGGGGGGAGTACAGCTTGAGGAATTCCCTAATGGAAGATGAGTATAAGATAGCCCAGTTTTTTATATAAAAAAAAATTATAATGAAGAAAATAAAAAGGAAGGTGGGGATGGAGCAGGGAGAGAGAAAAAGAGAGAAGAGAAACAGAAAAATCAGTAGGAGGAACAACCAACAGGCACCATCTTTTTAAAATATATATATATATCCTTGAGCAAGCAAGCAGCGTAGCGGACTTTACTATTCAAGGAAAGGGCAAAGCTGAAGATTTAAAGTAAGGAATATTTGCCCTCTGAAATATGGCATTGTGTAGTGACAGTGCTCGAGATCTATACACTAGCATATTTCTACAATATAAAGCTTCAGGTTTCTAGTAAGGAGGCAGCAATACCGGGGATGGGGGTGGGGGTCGGGGTGGGGTGTAAATAAAGAAAGCTGCACTGCTAGCTCCATGAGAATTGACAAGTAAAAGCCATGTTAAAGAGAAATCTTAACAGAGTGAATGAAACAGGTTAATATAATATTAGAAGTTTACTCCCGCAAACCCCAAAAGTCTTAACTACGCATGCAAAAATAAAAATGTACCATTCCATGCTGGTACTTCTTCTTCATTTTTTAACATTGCATTACAAATGTTAAATCTACTTTAAGAATATTGTTAAGCCATGCCAACCAAACCGATACAAATATATATATATCTCATATATATTATATGCATTTCTTTATATATAAATATATATTTAAAATCCCATCTTACTCCCTTCAGAAACTGCTATAAGGTAGTTAAACTGAATGTGGGGTTCCTACATCCTAGGGGACATGGGCTGAAAGATTAAACGGCTCAATTTCCCCATGAACGGGACCAGGAAACCACACTCAGTTCTTTCTCCCCTTTGAGCTTCAGTTACTTTAATAACAGGAAATAAGGAATATTTACTAATAGAATTTAATTTATGTTTTTTTAAAATGCATCTACAGTAAAGCTACATGCCAAGCTAAAAGGTGAAAGGTCATAGTACCAGGTCAAAGGTTGCCTCGAGGGGTCGCTTCAGTGATTTGACAGCCGACTGAGTCTTAATTAGCAGGCAGCGAGCACATGATGGCAATGGGCCAGTGGGGTTCAAGCGCATTAACATAAACAGCAAGCAGAGGTGCATCATGGGGGCAGCAGTGCATTTTTGGGTAGGTGAGAAAAAACAAATAAAAAAACAAATCATCGGAATGCCATATACAACGAATAACAAGACTAAGCATGCACAATAAAGGCACTACTGAGTTGTTATTGTGAGGATACACCTCTAATGTAGTTAATTACAAACAAGATACTCTATAACAGGGGGAGAAAAAAGGGTGAAGGAAGGAGAAGAGAGTGAGAAAGAGAGTCTGCCTTCTGTATTTTTGCTCAAGTATCCGTAAGCACAGGGGGAAAAGGCCTCTCTCCTGTAGTCCGGCAGTGTGCTACGAAGATCACACAACAACGTTTCACATGAAGTAGTATTTTAATGGTCAAATCATGTAGCTATGTAGGAAAAATATATAGGACGACACTAACAGCTAAGCAAAGAACGGAGAAGGGGCCCATTAAAATAGCTATTTTGGCTTGACAACCCCGCCATCACATTTTTAAGCAGTGCGTGCACCAACTATTTTTGCTCCCTGCCCCAGTATGCTGCAGTTTAGCTACTCCATGTCATGGTTAACTTCCCAGTTGTGCAATTATTCGTTACACCATAGTTATGTTTAAGAGAAACACAGTAATAATAATAATAAAAAAATGATTTCAGGCCCCTCAATTCACGTTAACAGTCTTGCTGTTGGGTGTGCCTGCTCCTAAGTAGTTCCAGATCCTATTGCCGCCCCCTCGCCAATTAAATCATATATTTTAAAGTTACTGTGAAACCTCATACACAGAAAGAAGGCCCAAACCTGAAATATTTAATGCATATCTATTCAGTGATGTGTACGTTTTAGACAAGCAATAATTGGAATATGCATATATATTTCTCAGGGTGCGTCCAAATGAGCAGAACTCTGGTTGTTACTTCTCTGCTACCAAGACTATTATTTGTGAGTTACCCATCTGAAACTCAGGCTTTGTGAGGGTTCGTTCTTCATGTGAAATGTTGCATTTGTGCCCCTGCAACAGAGGACCCACAACAGCTCCTAATAAGATTGTTCCCCCCACCCAGCAAAAAAAGTTGGAGAGGGACCTTGGTTTTGTGAAATAGTTGTGTTCTGGAATCATGAACTAGCCAGTTATGACCCGTTATATTCTGGAAGGAATTAGCAGACAGCATTTACAAGGCAAATAAGATGCACAGGGAGGGTCGTGCAGATTTGTCATCAAGGAAACAGAAATAAAAACTCCAATGAAGAAGATGGAGAAGGAGGAGGAGGAGGAGGGAGGGGGCATATTGTGCAGGAAGTGAGGCAAAAAAAATATATGTCCCTCTTTATAAAGGCATATTATCTGTTGAACATAGCACAGGAAATGAAGCAAAAGGAAATGGCAGATCGTGAGATCTGATGAGGAATGCACCAACTGCTTGTGCAATTCTTACGTCTGAAATGCTGCAGAAAAACTGCTGATATGGACTGATCCTGACAAGCATATACATGCATATCAAAAGCTATGGATGGGCAGGTATAAACGGATGTGCATTACCACCACGCTAAATGCCTGTCTCTCGGTATATTCACAGGCACATGGCTAATGTTATGTACATTTGGGTACATACATATACACAAGCCACGTACACACGGGAAAAACTCTTATGATAATTTCCTTTTTTTTCCTTTTTGAAGGAGAACCTGAAACTACTTAAGAGCAGAAGTGGCATCACATGCTTGGAAGCTTACTGGAATACGTAAGGAATGGGATACCTGAACAATAATATCTTCAGCAAGGAGAGTTAATACATTAATACTGTCCTGCAGCTGACAAGGTTACTGCTTTTGCAATCATTTCTTTCTTTGGACTCACCATGGCTGCTGCAGTAGCTGCTGCCTGAGCAGCTGCTGCTTGGTTGACCTGGTACTGGGCAGCTTTTATCTTAGCTTGCAGGTGTGCAGGAGGGTGGAAATATTTGCACTTTTCCCTTGAGCATCTCCCTTTGATGTAATCCATGCAGACGGTAACGGTGTTGTCATTGGTATCAATCATTGCACTGTCGGCAGGGTGAGCGAACCGGCAATCGTTTTCTCCTCGGTTACAATTGCCACGCTGGTACTCTCGGCATACCTGTGGCGGGATTCGAAAGCAAAACCGAGTTACTCCAACAAACAAAAGCTGATCTGGGGAAAGTGACCTAGATCACTTTGCAAGGAAACGTCAGCTGCACCCCGGCAATTGTACATTGCTGTTTTAAAAGCAACTGAATCCTATGCGTTTTAAGTCCTCATATTGTTCGAGCAGAAAAAACCAAGTATTTCTGAGGCTGGATGGCCATCTGTCATGGATGCTTTAGCTGAGATTCCTGCATTGCAGGGGGTTGGACTAGATGACCCTCAGGGTTCCCTTCCGACTCTACAATTCTATGCTGCAAAACGATTCCCCCGACTGCTGCCATTATGCAGCTATTAAAACTTCAGTTTCTTTTGAGTGAGATTCTTTAGTTGCAATCTAGCAATCTGCTTTGCCTTATTATAACCTTCCTAAATGCAAAAGCAGAATTAACAATTTCTAATTCAGCCAATTGCGTTTAGTTCTAGCTTGGAGGTGCATGACCTTTCCACGCATTTATTTTTTTTTTTGTTCCACCTAAAGCTTTGTCAGCACACATGAGCAAAATATATTAACTCTGCTATTCCACGATTTTACCACACGAGGGGGCGCAGACACACGAAATGCTTTTTCAGTGTCTATGTTCCCTCCTTCCCTGTCAAACTGTGTTCTGTTTTTATAGTTTCTCACATCACTTTGCTGCTGCTTTCTTTCACTAAGGCTGTACTCATGCATGCAGAAAGGCTTAATATTAAGAGAGAAGGACATAAGGCAATGTGAACACCTGAAACCTTTTTCCAATTACCTCAGGGACTTTTTTTAAAAAATAAAAACCTGTGAATTGTGAATTCGTTCTAGATGAAAGTCAAGCAGCAAGGGGCAACAACATCTTTAAAAAGTGTGTTTTCCCACCTCGAGCCTTTTCATTTTAAAAGCAAAAAGAGCAATGGCTGGCCGCAAGGCAAATAGCAGACAGGCAGGAGCATGTCATCATTTAACTTCAAATGGTATCAAGTGATAAGTAGCCCGGCTGGTGGGTCCAAACCTCGCCACCGTGCCCTGCCCTCTCATTATCCTGGTCCATGAGAGCGATGTCCTTGCTAGGTCAGATTGAGGGCCTCACACCTTACCTGCTAGAACTCCTGCATCCCCCCCCCCCACACTTCTGGGCCTAGGACAAAAGCGAGCATGGCCGATGCCCATCTCTTTTAGTGCCAAAGTGAAAGGGGTTTCTCTTCACACGAAACATCTGAGGAAATTCAGGGGGAGCCAAAAGAATTTGAGAAGACCAGGGAAGTTCTTCGCATCTCTTGGTTCCTTCTGAATTTCACACCATGAAATTTTTGGAGGCTTCTCCTCAGGTGGTGCATTCGGGGACTTCTGAGGGAAGCCAGAAAAGCTTCAATAAGATCAGATATATTTCTTAGGGTGGGTTTTTTTTTGGGGGGGGGGTGGTTTGCAGAATCCAAATGACTTCCCAGTTGGGAAGGTTTGGGTTGTTGTTAAGTTGTTGTTGCTATTATTGTTATTACTATTATTATTAGCCCTTCACCCTAAGGCGTCAGGATGAGTTACCACATGAAAACATAATATTTAAAATGGTTTAAAACAATGAGAGGTGGGTTCTAAAGTTTATAGTTTATAAAGCCATGGTAAAGCCAGTGTGGTATAGTGGTTAGGAGCGGTAGACTCGTAATCTGGTGAACCGGGTTCGCGTCTCCACTCCTCCACATGCAGCTGCTGGGTGACCTTGGGCCAGTCACACTTCTCTGAAGTCTCTCAGCCTCACTCACCCCACAGAGTGTTTGTTGTGGGGAGGAAGGGAAAGGAGAATGTTAGCCGCTTTGAGACTCCTGAAGGGGAGTGATAAAGCGGGATATCAAATCCAAACTCTTCTTCTTTGGCAATCGTTGGAAGCTGTATAAATGAAGGGGAGTTGAGGAGTTCTCCAATCTTGGGGCTGCCACTGAGAATGCCCCCTCCCCTCTTGCACTGTAGCTTGTGAGGGTAAAGAAACTACTAAGAGGAGCCCCTCCGCTGATCTTAACACCTGCGAGAGTCTGTAGGGAAGGAGGCAGGTCTGAGTCACCTAAATTCTATAGACATTGTGATTCAGCAGGATAATTATACTTGAAATGCTTCCAAGGTAGTCACACTCGACTGCTATAGAAGGGATTTACCAATGCTGCTTTTTATTTAATGCATACCCTGCTTTGCCTGCACGACTCTCAAGGCGGTATATGTGGAGTTCTCAGGTGGCTTCCTATCCAGGCCCTGACCTACTTAGCTTCAGCAAAGCTTTTACATCACATGACTTCCGAGTGTGTGGACGTGTGTCGGTATCTAGAGAGTGGGACCAGCCAGGGAAGCTCCTCTGCACATATGCTACCCACAGGTTATGAACAACAGAACAGGTCTGTAGACTCTGTGATTCCGTGACTCAGTTCACGCCTGTGAAATGGGAACAATAATGAGATACCTTACAGGGCTGTTGTGAAGGTGGACTGGGCAAAGACTGCCCAGCGTTAATGTGTCTGGGAAGGGGTGGGGGTGCTGAGGGGGCAATCGGATCCAAAAATAAGAGCTGCTGCCTATTTATAGTGGGGAAAGAGTTTTATGACTGTTGAACAGACAGCGCTGATTCATAACCAAAACAACAGTATTGAACGGCTGGAACGGGCTGGCTAAAAACAGCGGCAGCAAACTTCCAAAGATGCTGCAAAGACGTTTTGCCCTAGAAGGACAAAAAAACCCTCACTTAGCTGGTTGGCTGACAGCAGTTTTGTCTTTGGGAGCTGCAAAAATGACAGCGGAGCCAGCAGAGTCCCACTTCGCCACTTAACACACAGCAGAACAGGAGCCCCGCTCTGGAGAGAAAAAAAGGCTCTCTGAACTCCGGCAAAACAAACAGCAGCAGATCGAAAATCGCCTAATTGGCCTCGGAAAAAGAAAAGAAAACCACCCCTATCCGTTTCTCTTTCGTTGCAGCTCTTTCCTCCAAAGTCTGATCAATGCACCTGTCCCTCCACAGGCCTGGCTCGTACTTTCAGCTCTCCTAGTACCCAATCAGCGCAGCTCTCCAACAGCGAGTCAATTAATTAATTATTATTATTTTTAAGCAAGGGCTGGTGTGGGAAGGGGAGATATATATGCACAAATGGAAATTAACTGGACTGACCTGGTTCAAAACTGAATGTCTGAAATGACGTCACCTTACAAGAATGGCATTTGCCACTTTTTCGTGAGGGGAAAGACTGTTGATGGATTTTACTTGCAAGGTAAAACAGCAGCCTATTAAAGTTGTGGTGTTAAGAAGCATCTTAGGGCATCAAAGGTGGTACCGACTCCATCCTCTGTTATCTCTTTCCAGACCAGTGGTATTATTATTTTTTTGTCCCTTTCTGTGTATTTTAAAACCTGTATGTGCCATGTAAATCAGGTCTTTTTTTCTGCATCTTGGGTTCCGCCCCACGCCCAGCCTCCAAATAGTATAAAAAGGCTGTGCAAAATTTCACAGGGGAGTTCAGTGATGCGAGCACATGCCTTGAGTGCAGAACAATCTCTGACATCACCATCTAAAAGACCTCCACCTGAGACAGAGGACAATTGCTGCGATCCAGAACAGACCATACTAGGCTAGACAGACAAAGAGTCTGACGGGGGATAAGGCTGTTCCCTACATCCACAGTGTTATTATTTTTTATGTATGTTAAAAAGTGATTCTGACAGCCTCCTTTCCTACCCACTTTTGGCAGCAAGCAGAAGGTAATGATCTTACCCCAGAGCACAGGGAGACTTTATAGCTGAAATAGCACAGATTACAGATAAAGACCCAGACGTCCCATTTCCCCATGCAACTAGCCAATTTCTCCTCACAATTCACAAGTAATAAGGTGCTACTTTAGAGATTTTCCTTATGGGAATTTTCAAGAAATTGAAAGTTCCTTCATGCAAGCAACTTTTAGCAAAATCAGTTTTCTCCCTCTGGCTTTTTTTAAAAATGTACGTTGTACAATTTTTTCTTGCTATGTGTAATGGTTCTAGGGGTTGCTCGTGCGTTAGCTTGTCCCAACGTCTGGCTGGGCTGCCTGAGTGAACCTTTCCTGTCCGGGCAGCCACTCGCCCATGACCGTCTCAATCGCTGGCAGAATCCGTCAGTGGGCGTTTCTTAAACTTCATCCAGCAAAGAAGTTCTTTGACGCCCAGTCTCCGCCTACTCTCCCTGCGCGGAAGCCTTCTGCGCAAGGAGGGCGTGGGCAGCGGAGGACCCCTTCTCTCCCCGCTGGTCCCCGGCAAGGAGTCATGGGATCGCCTCGCCAATTCCCCCATCTCCCCCCCTTCTCCACTGGAGCTACGCTGATTCTCTCCCCCAGAAGATGGGCTGCCCCTCCCACTCCCGGGACGCTCTCTGGGATCCCTTCAGAGCTTGCTCTCTCCCTCGGACACTGATGGCAGTTCCCTGACACTATGTAAGAATCAACTTTTAGAAGCCAGGAGGAAAAGGAGAAACAAATGGGAAGTCTGATGTGAGATGGGAGAATGGGGCACTTCAGCAAACACCGGGGGCTACATAAAATGTGGATGTCGACTGCTTGTGCAGCTACAAACCAGGATCTGAAACCATGGTTTGAAGTGGTTTCGAAAAACCGTGATTTGCACTGCCTAGGGAGGAGTGTAACCTTTCACCTCCACCGACAAAACCATGGTTTAAGCCAGTTTGCAAACCCTGTTTGCAATATGACAGTGAATAATATCCACCATGGGGCAGGGTTTATAACTCAGAAAGCTAAACTGTGATTTTTTTGCTGCATTCTGATTTTGTTTGCTATGTAAAGGATGATTTCACTGGGATAAATTAAGCCAGCAGACCATGGTTAGCACTAACCATGATTAAGCATTATGCCTGCATCCATTTAAGGACAATTCAGATAGTGCCTAGACTAGCACGAAGAAGGCTTCATTTGTAACTCAGTTTTTTAGCGCAGTACCAAGCTGCAGCACAAGGCTGGCTGAGGGCCCACGTCGCCACTGATGTCAGAAGATGCTGAAAACTCCTGTCAGACTCCCTCAGATAAGGAATTGTTGAGGGCAAAGGAGAGTATCTGCTATAGCAGAACAACATTTGTTAGGGATGTAGCAAAACCTGATAAATAAAAAATATGAGACCTCAGACAAGATTCTGGCAACAGGCGTAGAATGGAAATAAGAAAGTCTGTGGGAAATGTGCTGCCATCCTGGTATGATGGTAATACTATTGATGCTCAGAAAGTTTTACTTCCTCTAGAGTGCTCTAGGCTGCAGTGTATGGGACTTAGGGAGGGATTATATTCCACCCTTGTCAGCCATGAACTCCTGACAAATATTCCCATTTTACAGATGGGGTACTGAGGGTCAACAACAGTGGCGTGGTGAAAATGTGTGAGGGAAGGAGTATAAAGCGATTTGCACCCTAAAACGTTTGGAGAGCTTGGTAACAACCTCTCTCTCCAAAAGTGCTAGATTTTCAATTCTGGATAATCATTGTTTGAAAAAGCATTACTTATTTTGTCAATAAGAAGGGGTAGTTGGTGTCTTCTCCTGCAAAAGTACTTCCCCAAACCCACCAGCGAAACTGAACAGCAGCAGTCTGCAAAACAAGCTCATAATATCATTTGCAATTCCCCAAGTTATGCAGACACAGGGCTACATTATTACATCACCGTCTTTGCAAAGGATGTTCCCCAGGGTCACAGAACGACGCCTTTCTCATGCAAGGCGTTTATGGGGTGTTACCACTGCAAGACTAAACAATGCCGATCTGGGTGGTCGGAAGCTTTGCAAAGGGAAATCGTAAGGTGTCATTTCCTACCTCCAGTCTGTCTGTCCTCATTAGCTTTTGTGCGGCTGCTGCAGCAGCAGCAGGAACTGGCATGCCAGGATTCCCCGCAACCAGCATTGGCCCTGACGGCAGGATCTCTGCTGGGACCAAACCAGGAGAGACAGGCCCCAAGTAGGGGTTAAAGGCTGTTGAAGCATTGGTGGCTAAGCTTGGTGCAACTGAAAACATTGGCTGGAGGGGGGGGGGAGAGAAAAAAGAAGTAAATATTAGTCAGACCATCACATCAATAACACTATACATACAAAGCCATATTTGAGACAGCGAGCCTGCACTCTTTATCATTATATTCAGAGGGACTTGCACACATTGGCTTGGACCCAGCAGCTATGAAGAGAAAGGCTGCTTCTGCTCAGGGACAACTTTCGATCCAGTGTTGATCCCACTCATGGAAGTATGCAGAGTCTATTTTTGCTGAATCTCCCCTTCCCCTACAGAGACACTGCCTCCATTCTGGCTGGCTCTTCGGCTATTTTGGGTGGTGGACAAAGGACAAACCAGTCCATGGCCAATAGACCTGCAGCCTCCGGTGAGTTGAAGTGATGGGAGGCGAGTGCAGGATAGTCGCAACTCGCTGAGTGCCAGCGACCATGACACAGATGCTGCGTTGGAGAAACTTGCACTGCCCTGACCGGAGGCACTGGAATTGGGTCTGGTCTTTTAAGCCACTGTTTTTAGCCATGACTTTGGTAAAGTCGGGAAGAAGCCGGAAATGGAATGAGCACTGCCGCAAGGCCACATTCTCTTGCTGCTCACCACTTAATGGCACCCGCCTGGGCACACACGCTTCCCAGTGGAGTTCTGGTGGTGATGGGAACAATGGCATACAACGTGAGTGGTACAGGAATACTCACAGTGGCAACATATCACATCACAGCCCGCCCACTCCTGCTTTTTAAAGGGGTTCCTACCCCCCACTAAGATCCCTAGGACAAAAAAAAAAAGCTGCGAAGGAAGTTGCAGTGCAGACAAGGCCTTGTCCCATACTGTAATTTATTTATTACTCTACTAATGCACCCCTCGTCCCCCTGCTGGAGCCCAAAGCAATGATATTTAAACACAATTATCATAAAAGTAATTAAAAAATTATCAACGGAACAATAA
This sequence comes from Podarcis tiliguerta, assembly GCF_965153285.1. NCBI lineage: Eukaryota > Metazoa > Chordata > Lepidosauria > Squamata > Lacertidae > Podarcis > Podarcis tiliguerta. The sequence goes on from NC_139538.1 coordinate 22,909,030, forward strand.
CCTTTTCAGCGCCAAAAGGGCAGGCAACAAAAACCTTATCTGTTAAAACGAGCAGCTAACATTTTAAGTTGACGCCTAAATGCTGGCAATGTGGGACAACCGTATCTCAGGATATGGGTTACATCGGGGGGGGGGGGGGCATGTATAGCTGACAAACAAGAGCAGGGCACAATCCCTCCTCTCCTCCAGGGAGCAGCTTAGAAACGAGTATTCACGTGCAACACGCTCGCTCCTTCAGGGAAAATGCTATACCATTCAGAACAGGCTGTTTCCTCAACTCCTGGACCCAGGAAGTGCCTAACCACAGGACCTCCATTTTAGCAGAATTCAGACTGAGTTTCTTGGCCTCCATCCAGCCCGTCACTCTTTCCAGATACTGGTCCAGCACCTGAACACTCCCTCCTGATTCACATGTCATCTGCATCTTGAAGGCACCACACTCCAAATACCACCTCCCAGCAGTTTCATATAGAGATATCAAATCTACGACAGGAGTGGGACATGTGGGCATTTATAAAAAATTAGAAAATGGCCTTGTGGGGCCAAGGAGAGCCATGTGTGTTTAATTAGGTCCACAGGCTAGATGTTTCCACTACTGGTCTGGGTCATTACTGTCTATTCTGACTGGCAATAGCTCTCAAAGGCAGAGAGGGAGCGAGATCTTTCCCAGCTCTGCTAGTTACTAATTGGAGACGCTGCAAATTGAACCTGAGACCTTCTACATGCATGTGCTTCATCCTTTGCTGTGGCCCCTTAACATCATGCTCTCAAGTAGTTCCTTCCTGAATATGCCATCTTCTCAGGTAATCGATACGGCCCACAGTTTAGGGCTGAAAAGGAACTATTCCCATCCATCAAAAGTGTATCGTTTTCTAGTGCTTGATAATAATCAGACCGAGGCTTAGGAGAAGTACGTGGGACAGGTATGGAGGAGGGAGCTTAATGCGAAGGGTGACAAAGCAATGGTGTGATCAAAGGCTAAGTGAGGAATGGGCAGGCCAGCTCAACACCCATCAGTCCCTGCCAGCAGAGCCAATGGCTAGGGTTGATGGCAGCTTCAAGCGCAACACCATTTGTAGGGCTGCAGGTTTTCTCTTCCTGGGATAAATGAAGAGGTGGAATGTGAACAAAGCCGCTGTTCCGTGACAAACCTCCCGCCCCCTGATCCAGCATGTCTTCTTAATGTTAAACATTATTTTCCCTATGAGATACAAGAGCCTCGCTGCCTCAGGTTCTTCCTACTCCCATCAGTGGAATGTTATACGAGCACTGTTCACATCGCCACATCCAGGGAGCGCAGGAGGAACGGCAACCAGCACTGGGAAATTTTAAGAGGTGCCTTAAGGGCAAGGAATAGGCTGATCAGCTAAAATGCTAGCTCACTGGGTCACAGGCAATGCATTCAAGAATCAACAGCTACGATTACTGCTATTGATAGGACGCCCACAAATTTAAATTTGGGAAGCAGCACCCAAAACACTTTAAGTTGCAGTATTTTGCTCTTAAAGGGAGTAGGGGGAAAAACCCCTACTGGTTTTTCCTCTATTGTAAGCCAGCTATCTAGGCTACCTAAACCAGCCTCTGCTGCTGTCGCTATTTCTGCCACACTCCCTGGCTTCCTATTAATGGACCGAGTGGGCGCCACTGTCTGTGATTTGGCCTCTGTCCTCCCATGTGTACCTGCCTGTGTACCTACCACTCTCCCTGCAGGGCAGACAAAAGGTGTGGGAAGTAATGGGAGAAGCCAGGGGCTGGGTGCATGCAATAAGGCTGAGGGACACATGTAGAAAATACCGTTGGCTACCCAAGCCCAACCACAATGTGTAGTCCGCTGAATAAGCCTTAGAGGAGGAGGAGGAGGAAGAAGAAACATGCTCCTAGACTTGGCTACATCCTTAGCATCCACCAAAAGCCCCTGCTCAAGAATAAACAAAGAAGCATTCCTTGACAGCTACGCTGACTCTCCCCAGCCCTTCACCTCTGGCTGTCAGTGAAGCTTCAATGGACTAAAAGGCAAAGTGAGATTTGGAAGCGTTTGATTTAAGGTTTAGTAACCAAATAAAAAAAGTTCAAGCAGGACTTGCAGGTAAAAATGGAAGTTTCCAATGGCCCAGGACAGCATATCAACAGCCTGACTAGCCTGGGCCGACAGATGAAGGGAAGCAAACACCTTGCAAAACCAGGAACCAGTTGAGTTATCAAAACATGCCTTCTCTATTTCCAGCCAAAGCTTTTGCAAATCTTCCCAGTGAGAAACTGGGAAGCACTGGTGCTTGTTCATTGGGCTGTAGCACCAGAATCTTAGGTTTTCTAAAGTTTGGCTGCCCATACCATCACATCCAAGAAAGAAAGACTTGCACTAGCACAGCATAGCACTGTAAAAAATTAGACCCTAAAAATGAACTCAGTTTGATGGTGTGTGTGTGAACAAAAAGGGGAATTCAAGTTGTTTGCATAAGCTGAAAAGCCAGCATTTCCAGTAATGCAGCATATGAAAGAAAACACTTACTGCCCATATTGACATCACTTCTCTTTCTCTGCACTGAGGAATATTTAATAATAATCTAAACAACATTTCCCTACGGTACACAGTCAGATGGATAGGGCACGATCAAGAAAGTTAGCGTGCTGCAAGAAACGCAGAGAAGAAATAGGAACTCATTCATTCCGGTTCCAATGACTGCTGAGTCACTGTGTGCTTAGTGGCCAAATTGCTAGTTAAAATTCATGTCCTTGACTCCCTGGTGATAATGCAATGTCATCTTGCTTCATTTTGCATGGAGGCTGCTCCAGTATAAAGGATATTTTATTTTATTTTAAAAATCGATGTCTTGGTTGTAGCACAACCAGAAAGTCCTCCCTTTCTAAAAGAGATGTGCTGGTGGAGGAGACACAGTGCCTAAACATTCTCTTCCTGGGTCCAGAGCAGTGTACATGTTTTATGCTTCTTTACTTAAGCCACCATTCCCAATATTCTTTGCCCAGGATTCTCGGGTTGGAAGCACACACCTGCGAGTTGGGCACTGCGGGAGAATTCCCCAACTCAGCCCAGCAGTGGTCGCTGGTAGCAGTCAGTGCAATGCTATAGCTCAGGGGTGGGGGACCCTTTTCAGTCTGGGGGCTTCATTCCTTTCTGGGCAACCTTCTGGGTGTTGGATGGGATGGAGGCGTAAGTGGGTTGAGCGATCAATGGAAAGTTTACCTTTGGACAGTAGGGTAGCTTCAACACATCCCTTTGTACCCTCCATTCAGAGAAGCAAGAAGTTCCAAGGACACATTCCAGTCAGGGGGGAACAGTCAAGGGGGTGGGGGTACAAGGCAGGGCCAGCCAGTGGTGCAACTGGGAAGGGTGTGTGACCTGGGAAGAGTCCCAAGGACCAGCTTGGAGGGTCACATTTGGCCCCTGAGGTTCTCTAACTCTACTATACATGCATGCTCAGAAGTAATCTCCATAGAGTTCAATGGGTCTTATTCCCAGGTGTGTATAGGACTGCAGCCTTATAAGACATCCCCCGCCCGCCCTTGGATCCATAGTAAACAAAGCAGCAGGTCTAGGAGTCATCACAGTATGAGAGTTAGGGTAAGGGAACAGTCTCTAAACTTGCAAGCTGCAAATTCCTGTCGTCTAAAGACCTGGTGAAATGGAGACATTCATCCGGCAGGATAGTCAGCCCAATCTTGAACACTATCCCAGGATAACAAACTGCACACAAACCCCTAGGGTAATAGTGACTTCTGTTCCCAGATCTGGGACACACCTGTAACCGAAACATACATTTGGGGACACTTTTTAATTTGTTACCATATATTTGTATTGTGGTAGTGCTGCTGTTGCGAACCATCTTAGATCAGTCTGCGACCCGGTAGTGGGCCCCGACCCATCAGCTGAAGACCATTGGTCTAGGGCTCTCTAAAGTACAGGAAGTAGAAAAATGGACAATTGTGATAACTCACGTAAACAAAGGAAGATTTCCTCTAAGGGTTTATAGCAAAACTGGGAGATTTTAAAAAATTGTTGTTGTTTTTTGGGGGGGAGTGGGGTGGTGATGTAAGGAACACACCCTGGCCTTGTAAACTAAGTAGCTGGTGCCTATTTGAATCAATATGTTTGCAAGCTAGGTCTTTTCAGAGCTCATTGCCACCTCTTCCCTCTCAGTTAAGTGGCAGGGAAATGGCTGCTAGGAAGCTGGTGTTGTGGCTCTATCCCACTGGGTAAGCTGTTCCTGATGTGCAGAAATATTTTAATATGAGAATATGTGGCCCTTATTGATCGGCTTTCTTTCCCAAAGTTTCATCTCCATGTGCACCTGAACTTTGAACTTATCCGTTCGATCTGCCTTATTATCTACCAAGATCTTATAAAAATCAATTCAGGGTCAAACCACATGCACCATCATCAACATTTAATGTGCATGCTTTTTAATTCTTTAAATCTTAGCTGGGGGGAAGCAGTATTGGGTCCAAAGCATGCGAGGGGCATTCACCCTGTTTAGGGAAGCTTTTAATATTTAATAGACTATTGTATTTTAATATACTGTTGGAAGACGCCCATCTGGCTGGGCGGGGTCTAAAAATATACTATTATTATTATTATTATTATTATTATTATTATTATTATTATTCAAGATGCTACAAGGCTCAGGAAAGAAACCAACCAATGGGTGCTTGCTTCCTGGGGCTAATCCCAGTTCCAGAAATTAGGTGGGAGGACCAGGGCAGTGGATGTCTACATCGTATCTTTTCCTCTGCATGTGATAGCCCCAGAACTGTTTGCCATCTGCCCAACTGATAGTTAAAGGATAAGGTAAAGGTAAAGGTACCCCTGCCCGTACGGGCCAGTCGTGTCTGACTCTAGGGTTGTGCGCTCATCTCACTCTATAGGCCGGGGGCCAGCGCTGTCCGGAGACACTTCCGGGTCACGTGGCCAGCGTGACAAAGCTGCATCTGGCGAGCCAGCGCAGCACACGGAAACGCCGTTTACCTTCCCGCCAGTAAGCGGTCCCTATTTATCTACTTGCACTTAGGGGTGCTTTCGAACTGCTAGGTGGGCAGGAGCTGGGACCGAAAGACAGGAGCTCACCCCGCCGTGGGGATTCGAACCGCCGACCATGTGATCAGCAAGTCCTAGGCCCTGAGGTTTTACCCACAGCGCCACCTGCGTCCCTGCTAGTTAAAGGATATGCACTTTAAATTCTTGCATGTGTTTCATGTAGCTTTGCGCTCAATGCATGCAAACAATCAGTGCTCCATGTGCTACTATGTGGCATTTTAGCTTAGTACGAAGACTATAAGCACCATTGCTATTGCAGCTGCTCCTCGTAGTAAGGATATACTCTTTGAGTTGTTTTGCAGGAGGTGAAAAACTCTTAGAGCCCATGGATTTTATTATAGTAGGAAAGAACAGCCCCACCCATTCCACAATGAGTCATGTTGGAACGCATCGCAGCCTACGTGATTCAGGTTGAGAACATGACCTTTTCAACTTTCTAAAGCTATCTTCAGTGCTGCTGGACTTTAGGGCGCAAAGGTGTGGTCCTTCTCACTTTACACTCCAGCCGATCTCAGATTCATTGGCTGCCACCTTAGAAAGCTGAGAGTAACCCAGAGCTAACTCAAATGAGCAGGAACCAAGTCCTTAATACATAAATAAATGCTAAAGAAAGAAACTCATGCAATACTCTGTACCATCTTGAATGCACAAGGTTGGAGCACTAATTTGAAGGCACCTCAACCTCAATATTTCCTTCCATGTAGAAAGCTTACATGACTGCAAAGTCTAGAAGAAACTTTCATTGATGGGGCTGTCTTTCCATGTGGAGGAAAGTTTGCATGTGGGAGTGCTTTCAAAGGAGGACTCTCCGTATGCACTGTGATCATGAGTTCTTTATCTTAAATCAAAGTGGGGAATGGCAGAATGTTAGATGCATGGACCCTAGAGAAATGACCCAAGTAGGGGTCAGGCAGACTACAGGTGACCCAACTAAAGCCCACTTGCTTTTAAAAGACATCTGAAGGCAGCCCTGTTTAGGGAAGTTTCTAATGTTTAATACTGTATTATGTTTCTAATATTCAGTTGGGAGCCGCCCAGAGTGGCTGGGGAAACCCAGCCAGATGGGGGAGGTATAAATAAATTTATTATTATTATTATTATTATTATTATTATTATTATTATTATTATGCTAAGTGCTTTTGAAGTCAGAATCAGCAGTGAGCGGTGTCTCTTGAAACTGTAAGGGTGCAAGGTAGGAGGCCAACAGTAGGTGGAGCCAGAGCCAATGAGCTCCATCCTCCACTATAAAAAATGCTTTGAACGTGACCTTGATCAGGCTGTAACAGAGGCAAAGGGTTAAAGCCCCCTAGGCTGGCCACCTGCATAAAAACCCAGCTACTTAAAAGGCACAGCTAGATAGTTAACATGACCCTCTTACCTTCGTGGGGGATGGATATGGGTATTTTTTTTTTAGGGAACGGGTCTTGTAGCTCTTCTATTTGTTTCCCTTTTTGCTGGAATAATCCGAAATCAAAATGTGGAGCCTGCCACTGGACAGGCAAGTATCTCTCAGAATAACATCTCTCAGAATAACATCCCGACCCCTTTGTTTGGTCCAAGTAACTGGCCTCTCTAAACCTGCGACTAAGGAGGTGGGGTTAGAGAGCCAGACTCCATATTGGCCGAGTATCTCTTTCATGATTATTACAAATGTCAGAAACCCAAGAGGCAGGAAATGCTTCCAGAGACAGCAAGCAAGGCAAAAAAGCAAACAAGAGAAGCAGCTCAAGAGTGCAATATAGAAAACAGACACTTTGCAGAGACATCTAAGCAGCCTGGAGCGGAAGGAAGGCGTGCCTTGCTGAATTTCTTTTCTAGTTTCTAGTGAGGTGTGGGGCTGTATGTGCTTCTAAGCGCTGATGCCTCTTTCTCCTGGAACTGTGGTCTGAGGTTCGACTTCCTTTATAGACAATGCAGTCACACAACTGCACCCACATCCCCCAATGCAGCGCCAAAAACAATTTGATTCCTTTTGTGGAAAAGGGGAGGTGGACGAAAAGCCTTGACAAAAACAATAATTACTTTTCAGAATCATCAAGGAGGAAGGGCAGAACGGCAAAAAGAAACGTAGGTATCTTATGAAAAACAATCGTACACCCGTCTGTACTTTCTAAGCAGCCCTTGAATAGATAAAAATATTATTTACTGCATGAAGTCAAGCACAAACAATGGGAGATCCAGGGGTGCTGTTTGTATTGTATCTGGGCGCACCGTAAGAGGCTGCAGATAACAGGGTCTGGATTATGAAATCTCTCCTACATCTGCACAGTAATAAAATCAAACTGCTGTGGCACCGAGAGCCTCGCTGGAAATACATCAGGAGCAAAATGCAAATTAAGCAGATTTTAATTGCATGCAGCCAACATGATTTGCATATTATTTTCAGTCGTGAGTCAGATACCAAGCTGTACATGGTGGACCTCCTGCATTTCTTCTGTGCCCTTGTACTTAAACTTGCAGCCACCCACAGATGAGAAAAGTAAGGAAAGGGTTTTCACTGTTAAATCGCTTTGGGATGCTGCAATTCATAAATGAAGCAAAGAAGCTGGAAATAAATCAACTTTCTTTTTTTGCAACCTTGAAAACATGAGGCTTGCTTTAAAAATGAAACTGAAAGGAGATGGGGGGATTCACGAGTTCCTAACGTGTAACCTTTACACACGGACAACGGCTCTGACCGTAGAGGCAAGCGACCTTCCGAAGGAAATGCTAAGCTTTTGGAACGAGGAGAGAAGGATGTACCACATAAATAATTGATGCATTCCTCGGGCTATATATATATATGGCACAAACTGTCTCGGCACATGACTTAAGATGTTAGGAGACGCTTCGCTGCCCCTGCTCCACGTCGCTTTTGCCACTCACCCAGACCTGCCGACGGCGAGGAGAATCACGCCTCAGCACGGTGTTCTGCCCTGCTTTGCGCCTCATTGTCAAGGCTGGCATTGCCGCCCGTCTGGTGGGCTCCCTGACTTTGTTTCTGTGCCTCTTGCCCACCCACTCCTCTCTCCTTCTCTGGCAAAGGGAAGGAGCAGCAGCCACTGCAGCTGGCTGTAGAGCTCAGTGGTCCCAGGTTCAATCCGCAGCATGGGAAAGGATGAAATCTGGGAGAGCTGATGCCAGTCAGTGTAGACGAGCTAGGGGAACTAATGGTCTCTGACTTGGTACAAAACAGGATCCTATATTCCCTTTCCCTCTGGGTGGCAGTGAGGCCCGGAGGGGAGAGGGAAAGCGATTAGGCAGAAAGGAGGTGCAGGGAGGAGGACCACGGTTCCTATTTGCATGGAGAAGGCAAGGAGGGAGAACAGGGCTCTCTCTAGCCACCCTGTGGGCTGTAGAGCACCCATATGCAGCAATAGCCTGCTCTGCTCACCTGCTTGTGCTCCCCAAGTATGGTAAAGGTAAAAGTAAAGGGACCCCTGACCATTAGGTCCAGTCGCGGACAACTCTGGGGTTGCGGCGCTCATCTCTCTTTATTGGCCGAGGGAGCTGGCGTACAGCTTCTGGGTCATGTGGCCAGCATGACTAAGCCGCTTCTGGCAGCACACGGAAACGCCGTTTACCTTCCCGCCGGAGCGGTACCTATTTATCTACTTTGACGTGCTTTCGAACTGCTACGTTGGCAGGAGCAGGGACCGAGCAACGGGAGCTCACCCTGTCGCAGGGATTCGAACCGCCGACCTTCTGATCGGCAAGTCCTAGACTCTGTGTAGGACCCTGGATTTAGGCATGTCTGCAGAGGGACAAACACACAGCATAAGATGACCACGAAGGGATGCATTGCAACCCCCTGGCATTCTGCCATCAGTCATTCTCCTAATGGAAAGACCCAGAAACCAAGCTGGGGGGCTGCCATGCATCCCTTTGCAGTCATCATGCTAAGAGTCCTATCACTTGCTTTGGGAGCCAGTGTGGTGTAGCGGTTAGACTGCCGGACTAGGACCCGGGAGACCAGGGTTCAAATCCCTATTTGGCCATGAAGCTGACTGGGTGACCTTGGGCAAAGTGTTGCCTCTAGACCTAACCTGCTTCAAAGGGTGGTTGTGGGGATGAAATGAGGTAGGGGGCAGAGAACCATGTCTGCCACCTTGAGCTCCTTGGAGGAAAAGGTTGGGATATAAATAAAAACAACTGGCTCGCCAAATAAAATATGCTGTAGCTAAAAAGGAGGGAGGTATACCAGCCATCTGGGCACCTGCTCGGGGGCAAAGCCATTGCAAAAACAGGTCCAGGTGCTCTCCGCAGCACCGAAGGAGAGGTGACTTGCCCCCATCCCTGTCCAGGGCATGTGAGGCAGCGGTTAACACCCAGCCAGCCAGCACAGGACACCTGGAGCTCCCCTCCTGCCCACCTCCAATCCTCAAGATTCCCGGGAGAAGCCTTTGTTTTTGCTGCCTCCCCTCCCTTCATCTCTGTTGAGATAGAAATCGTTCTGCTCCAACAAATCTCATAAGTGAAAAGCAGCAGCTGACATGTCGCAGGAGCTGCGACTGGCTCTGAGGCCCCGACTGCCCTCTTGCTGCTTTCATGCCAGGGCGCGGTGTCCCGACTGAAGCTTTGCAGTCTAACGCAGATGCAGGGAGACTGGTGTTAAAACATCACCCCCTTGCTGAGACAGGGACTTTGCCAACAGAAAGCCAGCTTCCCTCTCAACAGCCCTGTTAATGCAGAAAGGGGTGGGGTGGGGATTTAAACCAGCCTCTCGCTGCATCTAAGACTTTGCCTCCTGTCCATTTTCAGTGCATCTTTTGCCACCTAAAGGCCAAACCTCCTTTCTCCCACTGATATATTTTAAATAAATGTTCAGGGCTTGGCCTTTAAGGACTTTGCTTCCCAGATTCTGTCATTATCTTTCCCCGTATTCTGCATTTGTGTTTCAAGGTGCTGTCTAATTTCCTCCTCTCGGTTGGCATTGTACTGTTGTTGTTTTTTACTCTGCTGTTCAACCACGTTGGCATCTGCTAAGGCCCAATCTGACTCTCCAGACCCAGCCCTTCCAACCAATCTCTTCATTCTGGGGTATTCCGTCTCTTGAAACTTTCGCATGTTGCACTTTCTAAGCAATTTTCATATAGATTGAATTTCAGGAACACATTCTAACCAGATCCTGGGCAACTCTGAGCATTATATCAAAGGTGACACCCCCCCACGCCCCTTATTGTTGGCTTTGCAACGAGCTGTTCTAAGACAAATCAATCATCCTAGCTAGAAATGCTGACTCTTTGTCACGATAGGAACGCACATTAAACCCGTCAGAATGAGCAACTAACATTCTAATCGGCAAGAAAACCCTCACAAAGCAGAAAGAAAACCCAAAATCATAATATTTTCTCACCTTTAGTGTTTGGTATTGATAAATGGAATCAGTGTCGATGAAATATGGAGATCCCTCCCCCCCTCTTTTTTGGAATGTCTGAGGCATATGGTTCTATGAAAAAATAATAACAGTATCGAGTTAACTAATTAAAACAATTAAACTAAGTCATCAACAGCCATATTTGGTAAAATAGTAAAGATAAATGACCGATACTTTAGATCTAAAAAGTGAGGGAAAGTTATAACTGTGCAATAAAACAACAGTACCATTCCTTGAGCGCAGGTATAAATCAAAGGTTACTTAAAATGCTCTGATGACAAGGAAAATATTGTGCAGACCTTTTTATTTGGATTAGCAGTTATGCAAGTCAATACAAACCATGGGAACCGAGAAAAAGAACTGTGGGAGGGTTGGACTCAGCCCCAATTTCTATAGGTTGCTAATCTTTTCTCTATACTTTAAAAGCGCCCTGGTTGCTTTTTCGTGACTGCCTGGATCTGACGTTTCATAGTCAAGTGACGTCAGCCGCTGAAAAGTGTGTATTTGCTTACACACACTTGCACCTTGCAAGCAGCTTGCATGCGATTCCGGGGTCACTTCCAGATGACCTGTTTGCTGAGCAATTGCTCTGATTTGTTTGCAGGGAGGGTTATGAGTAAGCAATGGTTCTCACCACTTTCCTGATTTCAAAAAGGCAGGTTTCTTTTGTTTGTTTTTTGATAAGTGGGTTTGTAGCGCTAGAACACCAAATCCACTTTAATTGCACAAATCCACTGTAATTGCCATTAGGCTCTTGAATCGCTCTTGCAAAACAGCAGCAGCTTGGAAGTGGCCTTAGCCTGCTCCCCAGGACTGCCCCCCCCCTTTTAAAAAATGCATTTTGCAGCAATTTGCATTATCCAGGGAAGGGCAGTCTGCGACCCTCCAGATATCCAGCGGAAGTAGATCCCAAATGTTGTGGCAAAACTCCACAATGGGAGCCGGACTCCAAGAACACCTGGAGGAGTACAGATTGTCCACCCCTGGAATAATCTATGATCAATGCTTTATGCCTGTAAGAATTTTAGCAGAAATGTAAGACAAAGTTATGCAGGAGCTTTGGACGAGGAATCATTACCAAGTTTTTAAATACTGTTGTGCGTTTTGCTTGGATTTTTTTTGTAAACCACCCTGGGGTGTTGTTGTTTGCAACCAAGCAGTATATATATTTTATGAAATAAAATTACAGTGGTACCTTGAGTTACAAACGCTTCAGGTTACAAACTCTGCTAACCTGGAAGAGTTACCTCAAGTTGAGAACTTTGCCCCAGGATGAGAACAGAAATCGTCTGCTGGCAGCGCAGCGGCAGCAAGAGGCCCCATTAGCGAAAGCTCGCCTCTAGTTAAGACCGGTTTCAGGTTAAGAACGGACCTCCAGAACAGATTAAGTTTGTAACTAGAGGTACCACTGCAATACTGCAAGGTAACATCCATCCACCCAGCGGTAGCCCTATGCTCAGTATCCAACGATACTTTTAAACTTCAAAATAATGCCATGGTTGTCAATAGGGTAACTTTGGTAGTGATTCTACATTAAGCAGTTTTATACATGACAACATGTCCTATACGGATTTCCATATTTCTTTATATGATGGGCTGAGGAGGCTTTTCAATCCTGTTCTTGGTTGCAATGTAAACAATATGGAGATGGGCTTGTGGGCTGAGCGGCAGAGCACATTTGGGCTGCCCCAGTGAGAACCCCCCCCCACATCTCCTCTCTTGGGTAGGAGGGCTAGGAGAAACCACTTCCCAAGACCTTGGGGAGAGCCTGCCAGTCAAAACAGGGCCGTTTTGGACCAGGTGGACCAAAGATCTACTTCTGCATAAGGTGTACATTTGTACATTCAAATTTTGCGGTGTGTGAGAATCTCACTACAGAAACGCCACGGTGAGATGATCTCCAGTTAACTACAAGCTTTAGTTAACTAAACACTCTCTTTAGAGACGACACTATTTTCAGGCTGTGCACATGTTGGCAAAATTTGGCAAAACCAAACATGGTCCATTTTATCAATCAGACTGTGCTGCAGCCACAGTGCAGATTTCTGTTAGGTTCTCTTTATTATCATTTTAAGGAAAACATGATTCAGTTTACTGGTCCTGCCCCAGCTAATTTGTTGATCCTGCACTTATTATTATTATTATTATTATTATTATTATTATTAGACACAGAGGACGAAAACCAGGCTTTCAAATTGTCTCTTAAGTTGACTGCACTGCTGCCTGTTTGTGAGCATTCAGTGCTGGAAAACATGAAGCATTTATCGCTTGGCCCACAAATCAGATAAATTGAGGGTACTTAAACTGAAACTGGTTTGTGGGTGAGAGCTCCAGATAGCTATTTTCTACCCGTTTTTTCCCCCCAATGCCAGATAGCTCAATCTCATACATGTTTATTCAGAAGTAATTTGCACTGTGCACAGCGGTAAATGTGCAGAGCACTGCAGGCTTCCTAAAGCTCAGTGGGTTTGAAAGCATTTTCAAGGTGGAGCTGTTAAAACTTACGATCTCTAAGTCACACCAGCCAACCAAAGAGAAGATTATGAGCTGACATCAGCGTATGGGACTGAAATGAAACAGGAAATTGGGGACTCACCCTCCCCAAATACCCTCTTCCCAAAGGAAGAGGTAGCGCTATGGATTAGAACCTGTCACTTGAGAAGTTGCCCCTTGACAAGCATGGGGGCTGCAAATTGCAATACTGACCCTCCAACTGTGGCCTCTGCTCTTGTTAATTGATGTTCAAAGCCCAAGATGTACAATATGGTTGTTAGATGGTAGGTATACTCTTTATCTCTTCTTCTGCCTGGGAAGTGCTGCAGCTCAGTGTCAGATCATCTACTTTCAATGCAGAAGGTCCCAGGTTCAATCTTTTGGCATCTCCTGGACAGCCGCTGCCAGTTAGTGTAGACAGCACTAAGCTACATGGGCCAGTGGTCTGACTCAGAATGAGGCAGCTTCTCATGTGGATCCTGGCCTCGGTCCTGTATACCTGAAGGAGCGTCTCCACCCTCATCGTTCTGCCCGGACACTGAGATCCAGCGCCAAGGGCCTTCTGGTGGTTCCCTCATTGCAAGAAGCGAAGTTACAGGGAACCAGGCAGAGGGCCTTCTCGGTAGTGGCGCCTGCCCTCTGGAACACCCTCCCATCAGATGTCAAGGAAATAAACAACTGACATTTAGAAGACATCTGAAGGCAGCCCTGTTTAGGGAAGTTCTTAATAACTGATGTTTTAATGTATTTTTAACCTTCTGTTGGAAGCCGCCCAGAGTAGCTGGGGAGACCCAGCCAGATGGGCGAGGTAGAAATAAATTATTATTATTATTATTATTATTATTATTATTATTATTATTATTATTATTATCATGTTCCCGTGCTTGCAGAGCAAGACAGCACGGCATTCCACCACGAGAAAAATCAGTGGCGGAGTTATAGAGGTTTAGGATCTTCTCAAAAGATGCTGTATTTCAGGTGTGTGGGAAATTAGTTCCTCTGTTCCCTCTGTGCAAACCACTGGGAGGGTTATCTTGAGTAACTGAGGTTGAACCTGCTTGGAGCTACAGCTGTTTGAAGTTCAGGGGCTCAGTTTTGATGAACCCATGGAGCTACGTGCCAGAAACACATCACACCATGCGGGCAGGGCCCACAGCTGCAGGTGGGCAAGATAGGTCTTTGAGCTCACCCAGTTAACTCTCCAGATATTGTGGACACCAGCTCCCACCATCGCTGATCATTGGCCATGCTGGCTGGGGATGATGGGAGCTGTCAATCGTAGTATCTGGAGGGGACCAGCTTGGCTAGCCTGGCTCTCCATATTGCAGATGCACCACACTGAAGTCTGGGTGAGCGATTGCGTCTATCACCTAATTTAACCTATACTGAGTGCACACAACTGCATCTACAACTGGCAGAGAGTAAGACTAGAGCACAGGCAGTGCACTGGGACACAAGAGAAGAACGGTCCAAACGATGCTCACCACTGGTTGTAACGGGGCACCAGGCATCATGGCATTGGCTAGTTGCATCTGCTGGGCCAGCATGGCCATGTTCTTCTGCTGAATCAGGTTATTGCGTCCATTGATCTCCAACTGTGTTTTTAAGTGTGGCGGTGGGTGAAGGTATTTGCAATTCTCCCTTGAGCATCGTCCCTGGAACACAGCAAAAGAGAAGAAGACTAATTAGGTTTGTCTGCTATTGATTAATACATTTCATTATTCTGGGTGAGCTATTCTGAGGCACAAAAACAGTTGGAGGAACTTGGGCCCTTCAGACGTTCTTGAACTCCAACCCACGTCAGCCTCAGCCAGCATGGCCAGTGGTCAGAGATAATTTAGGCAGTAGTCCGATGACATAGGAAGGGTCAGAAGTACCTCACCTCTGCCTCAAAGTGCTGTTTTCCAGCACACTTTTATATATATATATATATAAATAGCAGCCATATGCCACAACTAACTGAGCACAGTTCCCAGATGTCAACATCACCATGCAAAACAACCTAACATTGGCGTACAACCAGCAATTGTATTTGCTATATGTACCGCCACCATCTGGGAGAAATAGGGCAGATCATGTCAGATGTCCAGTTGAATCATTTTCTACTGGATGATATGAATCTGTTTAAAAAGAAGAAGATCACCACGTTCCTATTATGATTTAAGGCTGCACCACTGTGGTGCATCCTGAAGATGCCTAGGGCATTCCAAGCAAACAGTATGTGCCTCTACCACTCAGCCACAGCCCTTCCTAAATAAATGGGTATATTTGTACAGACATAGTAAAATTTAGATTTGGTATCCTGCCTCTCAAAGCTACTTCCTAATAATGCTGGTGACAAGACTTCATGGAAAGGTAAGGGAGAAAACATCTTCTGAAGCACACTGAGGTAATGTCAAATTTGGATTCCTTTTAGGTCAGGCATGGCCAAACTTGGCCCTCCAGATGTTGTGGGACTACAATTCCCATCATCCCTGACCACTGGTCCTGTTAGCTACGGATGATGGGAGTTGTAGTCCCAAAACAGCTGGAAGGCCAAGTTTGGCCTTGCCTGTGCTAAGTCCTAGGCAATACCCTTGTCTTTTAACAGATTAGCTCAATACACAACAAGGCCTCAGCATGCACAACTAGGAGAAGGTCAACAGCCCAAATGTTTGAGTGGCGCATAGCACTGTGTGTTGTTCATGTGCAGATTTTGTCTGAATTAAAAGGACGGTGCCCAGGGCACTGCAGAGAATGATGAAACCTTGAGTAATATTAGCAGCAGCAATTAGCCCATGGACTCTCTTGAGTTTAAACATGTCACTGCCAAAGAAAATCCCCTACCCACAAGCACAAGTTTCAGGTTTAAATTTAACTGCTCTTCTGGGTAATGCCTTTCTCTCGTTAACGAAATAAAGTATTCTTCTCATTCAGCTAAGAACAATGCCTTAGAACAGAATGTCCAAGTCCACCTCCAATTCCGAAAACCTTTCAGAGAAAAAAAATTAAAATAGAGCAACATATGACTGATAAAAATGAATTGTATACAGAACCTTCCGTCGAATTTAATGGTCCATTTATTGCAACAAGATCATCCCTGTACTATATCTTCTTGCAGATTAGTAACTCTATATGTCACTGATCCTATTCTCTGTGACCTTTCTAAGGATACAGCAGAGCAGAACGGCTTGTATGGCCCAATCCTGCACAAAGAATTATTGAACCTCATGGGGCTTGCTTCCCCAGTAGGCTGCACATACCCCATTCTTAATTTTACCAACCCTACAGTATTCAGCAAGACTCAGTCCCAGATAAGAATTCACGTCAGTGTAGTCTAAAGCAGATGTCATGTCACAATTGTCAATAATTTTCTGGAGACCACATGCTAGATACCGCCCAATGCAAAATGAAGAGAAACTTCACAACTCCTGAAGGCCGCTAGGCTTCTATGGGCTGAGGCCTGACTGACACATACTGAACCCGGGATGGGGGTGGGGTTGTCACATCAAAATGGGTGTGGCCAGAATGCAAAAGTGGGCGTGGACAATCACCTTTTTAAAAAAAGAATATATTTGGTCCTTCACTGCCCAAACTGGGGGTCACAGAGACATTTGGGCATCACAGAATCATAAGGGGGGGGGGGTTTCTGAGACAATGATCAGTATGTACATGTATGGGTGCGCATATATAAGTGCGCGCACATGTGGTGGGTGAAATTCAGAATCATACTCTTCCCATCGTTCTGCCAGTGGAAGCATCCCGGCTTTCCAGGTAGAATGATAACCTACACACTGTTGTGAGGGTTCTTCCAATACCACTCCTGAGCCAATTTCAGTGGGCAGGGGTTTTGGGGGGGGGGTTGGGGGGAGGCAGCCCCACTTGACAAAAGAAAGTTCTGTCCCCAGGGCTTCCATGCAGGGGGCTGGTTAAGTGGGCCTCGCCCCATAGTTTCAAAAGAATTTAAACAGATAAATTCTGTGGGGGCCTTGGCGGGAACACAAAACCCTTTGCCATTCAAGCAGAAGAGTGGGCTGGGATGAGTCAGTAAAAGGAGAGAGAGAAAAAAAATGTGCAGGGAGAAAATATTGATTATGGGTGATGTAACATCGCCTATTCCATACTGACACCACCCTTCAGTGTTACAGTTCTGCCCCTGTCTGCCCCATGGTCTCCCTCATTCCAACGGCAGGCACAAACGAGGCCACTGCAGATTGGCTGAGCTCAGGTCCCTATTTGCCTTGTGGGGATTGACTGAGCTGAATGAGCACATCTGGTCCCTGAAACAAGCCCCCTTCAGACGCACTCTCATCTTGAAAAACAGCAATTAGTCAACAAAATTAATGTTTCCAATGATCACGGTTAAATGTATAACGGTAGAGTCTATTCTCCCAGGGACACGCGAAAAACAAAGATATAAAGAGGCACAAATTTCTTCTTGGCAGAACAAATGGCTTAATCTGAAAGGTTCCAATTCCCTTCTTTTCCGTAGTAATCAATCCAAAAAGCAGCCGTGGCAGTGAAAAACAGAACCTTAATTTAAGCAAAGGGCTGCTTGCATCAAGCTTTGCTTTGCTCTCCCCACCGCCTTTTCTTAAAAAGAACAAATTAATGCAGTACAACATGCCCTTATGTTGTACTTTTGCACAGAAAGCTACAAAGCTTCTCCTTGTTATAGGTCTGCCAGTGATCCAACCCAAAGCTCTCTTGTGTCAGTGTATATGATTTATTTCAACCCATCTGCCTCTGCTCTCAGCAGCCAAGCACACATGACTCTCATTTCTGCAGCTAGCCAGTTGGCATTTGCATAACACAGTATGTTTGATGACGGGATTTTACATAATTCTCGAGATCTTGTTGGGGGTTAAGCAGCAGCAGTAGAACAGTCAATCAAACCGACTGACTATGCCGATATGCCTTTCAAAACACATTCTCACCATTACATTGGAAACCCCAGTCTGGATCAACCCAAGGCTGTGAAATGTGTCAAATATGGAGGAGGTTTATCTAACATCATAGAAGAAATACAGAATGGCCACAGCTTATTGAGGCAGAGAATGCGGGAGGTCAACAGACACCACACTTTAAAAAAAGCAGACTTTCTGTCTAGGGTTGAATGTGGGACACATGTGGCACTGTGGGTTAAACCACAGAGCCTAGAACTTGCCGATCATAAGGTCAGTGGTTCGAATCCCAGCGACGGGGTGAGCTCCCATTGTCTGGTCCCTGCTCCTGCCAACCTAGCAGTTTGAAAGCACCTCAAAGTGCAAGTAGATAAATAGGTACCGCTCCGGCGGGAAGGTAAACAGCGTTTCCGTGTGCTGCTCTGGTTCGCCAGAAGCGGCTTAGTCATGCTGGCCACATGACCCGAAAGTTGTACGCTGGCTCCCTCGGCCAATAAAGTGAGATAAGCGCCGCAACCCCAGAGTCGGTCACGACTGGACCTAATGATCAGGGGTCCCTTTACCTTTTATGCAGCGTGGGGGGGGTGGGGGGGTGGAGTGTACTAGACGTTGAGCTAAACAGGCTTAGTGTGTGCAAAATGGGAAACCTGAATTAACCGGTGAATGAAGCAATTAACTTTTCAACAACAGGATTTACTGTAGCCATTTCTCTACTTTGGGAACCATAAGAAGAACCTGCTGAAGGACCTTCTGATCAGCAAGCCCAAGAGACTCAAAAACAGTGAGTCAGATAAACAAGGCCAAGGAAACCTAAGCCCTGGAACAGACCAAAGACCCACCAAGTCTAGCATCCTAGACCAAAGAGGGGCTGTAGCTCATTGGTAAAGCATCTGCTGGAGTAAGCCAGTGTCCCCTCTTGCCCAGGATCCTGAAATTTGACCACATCACCCTTTAGCATCTCCCACATTGCTCCTAAAATCCAGGTCCAACAAACCTGGTGATTCTATGAAGATAATGCAAACCTTTTGACTGCCTGACAAGCTGCCTTTGGGGCCTCTCATGTGCTATGTTTCCTGTGTGGAGTGCAGCCTTTGGGGAGTGCTTTCTGAAAGTTTCTGCACAAAGGCAGCAATGTTTATCTTATTAGCTCTGAGTGAAAGTAAAAGGTAAAAAAGGTAAAGCACCCCTGGACGATTAACTCCAGTCAAAGGCGACTATGGGGTTGTGGCGCTCATCTCGCTTCAGGCCGAGGGAGATGGCGTTTCTCCACAGACAGCTTTCCGGGTCATGTGGCCAGCATGACTAAACCACTACTGGTGCACGGAGGACCATGGTGACTGCCGGATTACACGGAAATGCTGTTTACCTTCCCTCCGCAGCGGTACCTATTTATTTACTTGCACTGGTGTGCTTTCAAACTGCTAGGTTGGCAGAAGCTGGGACAGAGCAACGGGAGCTCACCCCGTCGCACGGATTCAAACTGCCGACCTTCTGATCAGCAAGCAAGCCCAAGAGGCTCGAAAACAGTGAGTCAGATAAACAAGGCCAAGGGAACTTAAGAACATAAGAGCCCTGGGTTAGACCAAAGACCCATCAAGTCTAGCATCCTAAATCAAAGAGGGGCTGTAGCTCCTTGGTAGAGCATCTGCTTTGCACACAAAAGGTCCTGTGAGCAATCACTGGTATTTAAAGTTACTCTAGTTTGAAACCTTGGAAACCCTACGACTAGTCAGTGTAAGCATACTAACCTAGGTTGGTCAGTGTTCTAGTTCAATATAAGGCAGTTTCCTATGTTCCTAACCTGTTCTTCACAGTGGCTGACCAGATATCTGAAAAGTCTCCACACAAGTGCAATAGCCCTCCCAACAGCTGATCCTGAAAGTATTCATAGAATTGTAGAATTTGAAGATATCTCAAGGGTAATCTAAGCCAACCCTCTGAAATACAGGAATCTCAAGTAAAGCATCCATGACAGATGACCACCTAATATCTGCTTCAAAACCTCCAGTCAAGAAACAGCCAGCCACCTTCCAAGAGAGTCCATTCCACTCTTGCCATCAGAAAGTTCTTCCACAGCCATAAAGACTAAGAGCCCTCCATGAATTTCTTCACATGTGTGAATTCACTGGGCGGCAAAATAGCACTGTAGAAGAAGCAGGGACTGCAATGTGACAGGAGGGGAATGATGGAGAATCAGAGAGAGGCTTGCAGGAGGCGTCTGAGAAGGACCCCAAGTTATCACACAACCAATCACATCAGCACCGGAGAGTTTATATATCACCAGTGCCATTATGCAACCCTGAAATATATATATTTAATGTAAATGACCCTAATAGACCAAACACAATTTCCTTGCCAGGTCAACTCACGCATGCACACTTTTAAACCTAATGCATTTTCATGCATTCGTACTAACAATTACTCATGACGGTTTGTTGTCAGTGTGCGCCTGCGTGTTTAAGCCCATTTTCCATCCCCCATGTGTACCGTTAGCCTATTTAAATCAATGCAGATCTCTGGCAGAGAATGCATCTCCTCCAGAATTCATCCTCTTTGGCACAAAATCTATGCGATTCCTGCAGTGTCCCTCCAGTGGCAATAAAAAAAATGGCCTAATTAGCTAAATATATCATCTAAATAAGACAGGAACAAATATACAAGTTGATCCCAGGGAGATAGGATACAGTCTGGACTGGTAAACTAAAATAATCTCCTTTCAGCATGAAACTCATTACAGAAGTTGGTTGGATGAAAGATAGTCCACACCTGGCGCTGATGCCGGATTCTGTTTCTATAAGATACAACAGCCCTATCAGGGCACTGCACTCATGGTTAGCACCAAGACGCAAACCAGAAGTGATGCCAGGCTGAATAGCCCCTCCTTCTGGCATCCACATCTGTAATGCAAATGTCTGGAGCGAGGGGGGCTAGCCTGTACACATATAGAGTTCCATGTAGTTATGGAGCTCTGATTGCTCAGAGTTACAGAACCAAGTGGAAACTTTTATGTGCAACCACAGAGGATCAGTGCCCTGCTTGATAGTAAAGCTGGTTAGGGCACAGTGTTGATAGTGCCAAGTTGCAAGTATGGGACAGCTGCGTTTTCCTGCATTGCAGGGGGTTGGACTAGACAATTCACAGGGTTCCATGATCACTGCAAATGGTGACAGCAGTCACGAAATTAAAAGACGCCTGCTTCTTTGGAGAAAAGCAATGCCAAACCTAGACAACATCTTAAAAAGCAGAGACATCACCTTGCCGACAAAGGTCCATATAGTTAAAGCCATGATTTTCCCAGTAGTGATGTATGGAAGTGAGAACTGGACCATAAAGAAGGCTGATCACCGAAGAATTGGTGCTTTTGAATTATGGTGCTGGAGGAGACTCTTGAGAGTCCCACGAACTGCAAGAAGATCAAACCTATTCATTCTGAAGGAAATCAGCCCTGAGTGCTCACTGGAAGGACAGATCCTGAAGCTGAGGCTCCAATACTTTGGCCACCTCATGAGAAGAGAAGACTCCCTGGAAAAGACCCTGATGTTGGGAAAGATGGAGGGCACAAGGAGAAGGGGACGACAGAGGACAAGATGGTTGGACAGTGTTCTCAAAGCTACGAACATGAGTTTTACCAAACTGCGGAAGGCAGTGGAAGACAGGAGTGCCTGGCGTTCTCTGGTCCATGGGGTCACGAAGAGTCGGAACAACTAAACAACAACAACAATGAAAATCACACAAAAATAGGGGGAAGGAGTAACTCTCAGCAATGTTTTTGTTTTCCACCACTGGAGGGCGCTCTAGGCCCATCTGAGGACACCTCTCTAGGCATAAAGGAGTGAACCATATGTGCAAGTTTGGATTCTATGCATGGACCCCAGGGGGAGGGGCTACATGGTGAGGAAGAGGAACCTGCAGCTCTCCAGGTGCTGTCAGGCTCTAACTCCCTTTATTGGACCATTGGACCATGGCTGCCTGGGACTGGTAGAAGTTGGGAGTCCAGCAACAACTAGAGGTGTGCAGGTCCCCCATTGCTGACCATAGGTAACAGCTGCATTATAGCTGATGAACGAACAGTTGAAATCCAGGTATGTGTGTCATCAACTGAGGTTTGCAAAATTTGACACGTTCCACTTTTATGTATGGAGATCGATTTCTTCTCCTGAGCATATTGCACATGTGCAATGGGTGGCTATATAGACCACACACTGAGGCTGGGTGGGGTGTGTGTGCTCTGAGTCAAGCAGTATATCAACATAAACTGGACAAAGCTTGGGAACCTGAGAACAGTGGCCCTCTGAAGAATTTTGTGCAGTTGTCTCTTCAGGCCAGAAACATTTGCACGAGCCTTGAAGAAGCAAGTACCTTTGAAGCTTTCTGATTCAAGGTGTTTGGAATTCACAGGGAGGTTGGGGTGGTGGTGGGGTAACACCCTTCTGAATAATATACATTAACTGGTTTTGAGCTTTTTCCTAGAATGCGGCACCACCCCACAATTACTCCAGTGAATACAAAACCTACCCAAAGTTAAGCACTTTCAGACCAAGCGCACTGCTGATTTCTCTCTTTCGACCTCAGGTGATTCAAACTTCCCCAATGAAATCAGTGTGATTTAACTTTACCTGGAACTTATATGCCCTTTCTGCATTGTAAAATGTGACTAAATGTGCCAGATGCAAGTTTTAGGTCCACAAACGCACACGTTTTCTAGGTCTCCTAAGAACAACAGGACTGGGCAGAAGACATTTGCTACCGAAGGCGCCCCCCCCCCCAAGACTCCTTCAGCTCCACATTTGCATTTGGAAAAGCCAGGAGCTGCAGAATGTCCACTTGCACAGGTGAGGAGATGCATGGGGGTGGAAATTGCTAAGTAACAGAAAACTTAAGGTGAGTGTGGCAACATGTTCTCTATGGAAAGGGCAGAAGTTTCTCCCATTTTTTTCTAGTTCACTCCATTTCGGCATCAGTATGCAAACTTTTCTACAAAGAAAAAAAAATCACACAAAAATTTGTGTGCATTCTTGTGTGCATTTCTCCCAATATGTGCAATTTTACAAGCATTTTCACTTAATGGAATCCATTTGGAAATACTATTTTCGCTAATCTATGCGCTTGTGTGCATGCTTACCCCCAATATCGCAGTGCAAAACTGGGAGAAATTCTGGAGGCTAGCTGAATTTCAGTTTGCTCCTTGTGTGAATTAAGTTGCTTCTGAAAAATGTGCACTGAATGAATTTATCCCACATCCCTACCACCAACGTCCACCCCTGTGCAAGGCTCTTACTATTGTGTTACTACTACCTTTCAGTTTTCAGTTATTGTCATTGGAGCCTATTATCGATACATGAATACTGCAGGGAGGCAAGTACGTAAAAATGTACACATACAATTTCAGGAGCAGTACAGAGTAGGGTAAACACTGGGGGAAACTACGCAGCAACAGAGATCGACTGGCATAATCATATGACTGGATAACAGCAGCCAGAGTACTGAAAACATCACATGATGTGCAATATTTGAGGAAGGAAAGTATCAATTAGAGAGGCCTGTTACTTTTCCCACACTTAGATATAACCATCAGAAACAAAACCCCTCCTGCGCTCATACTGGTTCTGCTAGGCTTTTGCAATTATAACTTTTCTGTGCTAAAGGATCTGAAAAGACTGCCCCAGATCTCTACGTCACGCAACGGGTTCTGCTCAAAGGGCTTGAACTCTACAGATACTGAGATCTGCCGTGGGAGCCGTGGAAAGAGTAAACACAGAGGTACTTCCTCAACCTGGTTCCCCCTCTAGAGGCTTTGGGTTGTAATTGCCATTAGACTCAGCCAGAAGATTCAATGGTCAGGGGTGATGGGAGAGGTCGCCTTCTTGAACTGGCTCCAGGTGGAGGAAAGGCAGCTCTAAACAGTATACTCATCTAAGTAGCTAAACTCCTCAGACACTATTTTGGGGCGCATTCAGGTGGCGACCATTTTGCACATGCCCCACTGATGCATGACAGCTAATGCGCAGGTCCTTTCGGACCCGGAGGACAGAAGGGGGGGACGAGGGGGGTGGAGCGGCTTTTTGTGTGCTCTGCCAACGCCCACTTGAAATGGTCACCAACTGTATAGCTATAATACCCATCTCTGTATCAGTGAATGAAAGTACTGGCGATGTGTGCGGGAGATACATTTATTTGCTTTCCTCCTGTTTCTTAACCAACTCCCCATGCGTTTGGAAAGCCCCCAGGTGTTTCAGCAACAAATCGGCAAAAATGTATTAGCAGCACTTCGGAACACATAATATAATCAGGTCTATAAATAAAACGCCCGCATGCAAAAACAGCGTCGGCAACAAAGTGCTTGTCTGAATAAATGTTTTAACTCGGTTTTGTTCTGGATTTTAAAATTGTGTAAGGGTGGGGTCTGGTGGGTCTTCCAAGAGAAAGTGTGTCTATTGAAGGGAGGGTGACAGGAGGAAAGGCAGTAAAGATTCTATTTCACAGCCGTAATTTCCATACAAGACGATAGATAGATAGATAGATAGATAGATAGATAGATAGATAGATAGATTAGATAGATAGATAGATAGATAGATAGATAGATAGATAGATAGATAGAGATAGATAGATGATAGATGATAGATAGATAGATAGATAGATAGATAGATAGATAGATAGATAGATGATAGATAGATGATGGATAGATAGATAGATAGATAGATAGATGATAGATAGATAGATAGATAGATGATAGATAGATAGATAGATGATAGACAGATAGATAGATAGATAGATAGATAGATAGATAGATAGATAGATAGATAGATGGTAGATAGATGATAGATAGATGATAGATAGATAGATAGATATAGATATATATATCTCATTCTGTTTACAGAACTGGGACAACCCAGCAAAGGTGCCCACAATTAGAAAAGGAGAGGAATCTCACACATAATGCCTCACATTTTTCTGAGGTGTCTTCCAACCATCCGGAGCAGAAGGAGGAGCAGAGCAAAAGGGAAGGAGAATCCATGAAAAACTGTACCCCCTGAAACTTATTATTATTTATTAAATTTGTACGCCACCCCCTCACCTGAAGATCACAGGGCAGTTCACCACATAAAAATAAAGAACGAAAACACAAAATACAAAATAAACCGAAAGCAAACCAGTAACACGCCCCCTACCACAAACACATTTAGAAAGCTGTAGAATGCTCATCAGCCAAAGGCTTGGTTGAAAAGAAATGTTTTCGCCTGGCGCCTAAAGATATTTAATGAAGGTGCCAGGCGAGCCTCCCTGGAGAGAGTATTCCACAAACAGGGGGCCACTGCAGAAAAGGCCTGCTCTTGTGGTGCCACCTCTCTCGGAGGAGGCACGCAATGAGCCTCAGGTGATGATTGCAGGGTCTGGGTTGGTTCATATGAGGAGAGGAGGTCCTTGGAATTACTGCAGCTCTGAGCCATTTAAGGTTTTGTAAGGTCTAAACCAGCACTTTGAATTGGGCCCTGGAATTAATTGGCAGCCAGTGCAGTCAGGTCAGGATCGGTGTAATATGCTCAAACCATCTTAGCTCTGTGAACAAGTTGGCCGCCAAATCCCATACCAGCTGAAGATTCCAAACTATCTTCAGACGGTTGGCGTACAGTGGTACCTCGGGTTAAGAACTTAATTCGTTCCGGAGGTCCGTTCTTAAGCTGAAACTGTTCTTAACCTGAGGTACCACTTTACCTAATGGGGCCTCCCACTGCCGCCACATGATTTCTGTTCTCATCCTGAAGCAAAGTTCTTAAGCCTAATTTCTGGGTTAGCGGAGTTTGTAACCTGAAGCGTCTGCAACTCAAGGTACCACTGTAATCTAAACTAATCCATGGATCACTGGATCCAGTCCACTGAAACTATTCTAGCTTCACTCACATTTCCTCCCGGAAGGCACTTTTAATTCCAATTTGACTCTCGCTTTTATGAAATCTGGATACGGCCGGGGGGTGGCGGGGAATACGTATCACTATACCGAT
The DNA here is from genome assembly GCF_965153285.1 of Podarcis tiliguerta. Classification (NCBI taxonomy): domain Eukaryota; kingdom Metazoa; phylum Chordata; class Lepidosauria; order Squamata; family Lacertidae; genus Podarcis; species Podarcis tiliguerta. The sequence continues at coordinate 22,934,812 of NC_139538.1, forward strand.
GAATTTCAAGCAACCTTGCACACCCCTCAGATGACCTTCTTCAAAGCTAGCCTTCAGTGTTCAGTTTAATACAGACCAGAAGAGCAGGGTTTGACTGGCAAATCTATGATGCAGTGCATTATTCTAGAAAAGGGAAGATAGGGGCAGGGTTGGAAAGGAAGAGCAGCTTATTTTAAGTAAAGCAGCTGCAAAAATAAAAAATGTCCCCCCTATCCCAGCACATTTATATTACATTAATTAAAATATAATTGGAATTACACATGACAATCTAGTATCTGGATGACAAAAATAATATAAAGGAAGTGCAGAATTTGTTAAGAAGGAAAAAGCTGCTGTGGTCTAATGGATGGCATTCTATTTTTATCCTGCAGAGAAGCTATCAGACTGCAGGTGTATTAGCAAGTTAACATTTCTCTTTGGGCTGCAGCCACTGCAGAGAGACGCAAGTGGCCCCCAAACCTCAGCTGCGTCACGTAGCCAGGTTTTTATTATTATTACAGAACACTCACATAATATAGTTCTGGAGTCGTTAAAATCCCCAAAGATTTGCTGCTTGACCTTGTTGGTTTATAGGTTTTAACCTTGACTTTTAATAATGCAGTGGTTTGGTTTTGCTTTTTTTTTATGCAACAAACAAGTAAATCAAATGCAAATAAGAAACTTTTTTTTTTTTTAAAAAAAGAATGCCTTAATTCTCCAACATATCAATCGATTTTTTTAAAAGGTTACAAATAGATTGTTTGTTGTTGTTTGCCAACAGTTTAGAAGTAAAGCACTCAGTCAAGCAAGGTGAAATGAATGTTTTGTTCTATGGAACTCCAATAAATAAGCTTAAATGGGAAAAGGAATAAACATATACAGTGGACCCTCTAGTTATGAACCGCTCTGTAACTTTCGGGTTACTAACACGGCAAACCTGGAAGTGTATACTTCCGCTTAATCGCGCCACATGCATGCGCAGAAGCGGCGCCTCTGCCTATGGACTTTTTGGGTTCCGGACAGACCCCCGGAACGAATTTAATTCATATCCGGAGGGTCTACTGTCCTTAAAAGGATATAATGCGTAGAGTGGAAATATATGGGTTGTTGTTGTTGTTGTTTAGTCGTTTAGTCGTGTCTGACTCTTTGTGACCCCATGGACCAGAGCACGCCAGGCACTCCTGTCTTCCACTGCCTCCTGCAGTTTGGTCAAACTCATGCTGGTAGCTTCAAGAACACTATCCAACCATCTCGTCCTCTGTCGTCCCCTTCTCCTTGTGCCCTCCATCTTTCCCAACATCAGGGTCTTTTCCAGGGAGTCTTCTCTTCTCATGAGGTGGCCAAAGTATTGGAGCCTCAGCTTCGGGATCTCTCCTGCCAGTAATATATGGGTAGGGGTCCCCAATTCAGAGCTCAGAAGCACCCTAACACCCTCAGAGATATCCCCTCAATATCCCTGTGAAACTCTCCACTGCCTTGTCCCTCCTCCCAGGGGACCGCAGCAGTTGCAAGGAAGAAGAAAGAAGGATATGTTTATCTTTCTCCTTTACTTCCTCTTCCTAAGTGAGACAAAGAGGAAGCACAGAAGAAGCAGAATACCTAATTGCTACTGCCAGTAAGCTAAACAAGCAGGTCCCATCTAACGTAAATTGGCCCATGTGTTTCAAAAGTGCCTATTGAAAAATCTGTTGGATGTTTAGAAGTATGTCTATGTGCTTTGCTTTTAGAAAGGCATTCATACAATTGATCCGGAGAAGATCAAGGGGAGCGCCATTTTGTGCTATAAGGCTTGATTCCCACCCCCAACTATAGCCCTCTTCAAGGGTTGACACTCACCATCCCTGGAATGGCAGGAGATGGAGCACATACAGTTGCAGCAGGAAAAGTAAATGGGGAAAATTTGGCAGTTCTCCTTTGTGCGGAAGCGCTTTTCTGTTTGTAGAAGCCATCTTTGAATCCAAGCTGTATACAGTCATACCTCGGGTTACAGACGCTTCAGGTTACGTGTTTTCAGGTTATGGACACGCCGAAACCCGGAAGTACTGGAACGGGTTACTTCCGGGTTTCGGTGCTTGCACATGTGCAGAAGCACTTAATCGCGCTTTGTGCATGCGCAGAAGTGCCGAATCACGACCCACACATGCACAGATGTGGCGCTGCGGGTTGCGAACGCTGTGGGTTGCTAATGTGCCTCCCGCACGGATCACTGTATTTCTCACACTGGGACGCAACCCAAGGTAGAATTTTTTTTGAAATTGCCCTTAGATTCAACCGGCCCGCATTATTTTATGATCCGCTTGTTTCAAAAACCTGTTAAGACTGCTTGATTGTAGGGGTGATGGGACACCTCAAAGTGGTTTACAAAAATGATAATAGTATTATCCCTAAAAAGATTACAACCATACTTTAAAACATACGGAAAGTTTAAAGCATAATAGAATACAGTGGTACCTCGGGTTAAGTACTTAATTCGTTCGGGAGGTCCGTACTTAACCTGAAACTGTTCTTAACCTGAAGCACCACTTTAGCTAATGGAGCCTCCTGCTGCCGCCGCCCCGCCAGAGCCCAATTTCTGTTCTTATCCTTAAGCAAAGTTCTTAACCTGAAGCACTATTTCTGGGTTAGCGGAGTCTGTAACCTGAAGCGCAGGTAGCCTGAGGTACCACTGTACACTAAAACAAATTAAAATTCACATGAACTTTCTAAACATCTGGGTCAGCTTGCCAAAGTAAAGTTTAGTGGTGTGGGTATTATGTGGCACCTGTAGCAGTGCCAATTCTGCCGATCGAAGCGGCTGGGTGGGTAAGCTGATCTCGTAGGTAAACTGGACCCAAGTTGTGAAGGGCTTTATCACCACTGTTCAACAAGTCACTCTCTTTCTCTCTATGGCTTATTCACAAGGCAGTCGGAGCTTATTGGTTGAAATGCTTGGCGAGATTTCAGGCAGAGAAATACTGCCTTCATCTGTAAGAAACAGCATGCCATTTTGTCGTACATAAAGCAAGGCTTACTTCTGCGTTATGTAATTGGGCTCCCTTATGGCAGATCGTAATTGCCCCCTTTTTATTACGCCACTTTATAACACTCCAAGTGCTTGACTTTCTGCAACAGGGCTACACAGATAGCGCTGCGCTTGATACTGCAATTAGCCTCTGTGCACAGACTATTCATAAATATATACTGGGACGGGGGAAGAGAGAAATATGGAGTCGTTATGAACTCCGCTGATGCCAGCTGTGGCCGTTCCATACGTCTTCATAAGAAGGAACATGAAAAAGGAGAGGGAAAAGGGCAGATGACTATCATATGATGTTTTGCTTCTGCTGCCATATCAACAAAGTTCAGGCCGAAAGCCGAGGATCTGCTAAACCATTTGATTAGGGCACTGTGACTTCTGCAAGTATTTCAAATTGTTTTCTGCCACGGCAGAAGAACTAATTTATTGCAATACTCCCTCCGGCCTGCTACAGCAGTATTTCCCCTCATTTTCTTTTTTGGGATATTGTGTCCAAGCTGACGGGAAGGAGATCACTTTTATGTTCAGTCTTCAGGGGCTGTAGCTCAGCGGCAAAACAGATGAATATAATGACCCCACATGCTCCCCTCACAATACCCACAAATATATATATATCTGTAAATAAGCACAGCCTGAGTCACATTTAAGGGCATCAGCCTACTAGTATCCACTTCGTAATTACTACTATATTTGTACCATTTTTATCCTTGTTGTTGCTGTCCTTATTCAAAACAGGAGCCAGTCCCCCAGTAGCTCACACTGGTCCATTGTGGGATTTAAGTCTCGTAATTGTGGGTGAAACACTTATTTTTAAGGACACAAAATCACCAGCATCTGAACGTGAACCTCATAACACAGATGTGGCATTTGCAAGAGCCGAGGAAGGCTGCAATCCTGTACACTACGGATACGGTGGGACGCAGGTGGCGCTGTGGGTAAAACCTCAGTGCCTAGGACTTGCCGATCGTATGGTCGGCGGTTCGAATCCCCGCGGCGGGGTGAGCTCCCGTCTTTCGGTCCCAGCTCCTGCCCACCTAGCAGTTCGAAAGCACGCCTAAGTGCAAGTAGATAAATAGGTACCGCTTTATAGCGGGAAGGTAAACGGCGTTTCTGTGTGCTGCGCTGGTGCTGGCTCGCCAGAGAGCTTCATCACGCTGGCCACGTGACCCGGAAGTGTCTCCGGACAGCGCTGGCCCCCGGCCTCTTAAGTGAGATGGGCGCACAACCCTAGAGTTGGACACGACTGGCCCGTATGGGCAGGGGTACCTTTACCTTTAGGGATATGTAAGTGTACAGGATCGTGCATTCCCTTGGAGTATTCTTTAGAGGGACAACACACCAGGAGTGGGAAGGGCCAGTTTGCACTAATCAAAAGAAGGATGTGCCTCTCTCTCTACCTCTGTACCCTTTTTCTCGTTTGTCTTTCACTCCTGGCAAAAACCACCCCCCGCAGCTAAATGTTTTATGGGTATTTCTTTTCCCCCATTGGCACCATATATTAACCATTCCCTCCCTAGCTGTTTCTCCCGCCCCAGCAAAAGTTTTTATGGTAAGCCTAATAAGGGATGTAGCAGAATTCCAAAAGAAAAGGGAGCAGAATTTGCCGCTGTTCACTTATTCATCCTGTGATTGATGCTTGCTATTGTTCTCAGTCTACAAGCTGTTACTTATTTAATGGCATTTTCCCCATTTGCATTGAAATTAATGGTGTGGAATAATTAATCACTTAAAATCAAGCCAAGAGCTGAATAATGTAGTTTTTGTCGGAAGCTGAACTGCAGTGGAGCAGAAACGGTGTTGCATGTGGTGAACATGGGTCAGAATGGAAATTAATGCCTTCTTACATGCAAGAGCCAAAGTCATCTCAGGCCAAATCCAGGCTGGAGGAAGGGTGGGGGCGAGGAATTACTGCTATATTCATGTACCTGGGAGTAAGTGCCGCTGAAAACTTAACTTTTACATGTACAGGGCTGAACGCTGTTAGGTGAATTTGAATTTATTTATTACGGTTGGAGACCAGCTTGTCGCTGTTAGGTGTTTCTGGAGAGGGCAGCCAAAGATAAAGGTAAGTCTTTAACTTAGACGAATAAAGGCTGTAAAACCTCTTTCACTTTGCAATATTATACTGCAGCTGCACGCCTTTAAACTTCTAAGCCAGGCTGTTGAGAACTCAGCTCCATAAGAGGAATGTTATTATTCCCAAAGATCAAAGTTATTGGGTGTCATTTTGTAAACACTGTGGAGCATGGAGCGCATAACATTATTGCAAGCTTCGTACGAGGTTATGATCCTTACAGTGGTATAAAAATAGCTAAAATAAACAGTCCCAGCAAGCAGGCGCAGCATAAACTCTGAAAACTTCAAAAAACAGCGCCACTCATTCTTTTTTAAGAGGGACAACTTGATTATCCCAAAGTGAAGTATTTCCTGGCTGAACTATGCTTCATTCAAATGTAGCTCAGATGTATATATTTGAAGAAACTCTGCGGCTGAATTAGGTGGGGGGATATCTTAAAATTAAACAGCTTCAGCATACTGTGGCTGTTTATCCCCACTGCACCCCCATTTTTATGACACTGCAGGGGCACTACCAGACTTACAGAATATTCACTATACAGTTTTGGACTGTGTTTACACAAAACAAACTGAGGGTTGTTTTTTTTAAGTTTCAAAAAGGCAATTGTATAGAATCTTGTTTTCCATAAATCCTTGCCATTATAGTATCTCTGTGGATTTTCACACACACGGCAGAACTGCCAGAACAAACATGCTGTTTATTAAAAGAGGCGAAACACTATTTGAATAAATCTTTCTTCTTCTTACCCTAGGGTAACAAATTCAACCTCTTTGCTCAGGCAGAGTAACACAATTAGCCACTAATATCATTTTAGAGAGCTGTCTGAGATGTCTACATTAATTCTGCAATTCTTTTAAAATTATATGGCCTGGTACTCCAAAATGTTGCAGCCATTTGAATTATATTTACATAAACCTGCAGATGTATTCCCACTGTAATTAATGTGATTGTTGTTGTGGGTGATTCTGTTGTTCCTATGAATGAAGGGTTGTAGTTCAGTGATAAGAACATCTGCATTGAATGAAGAGGGTCACAAACCCAATTGCTGGCTTCTCCAGCTAGGGTTGGGGAAAACCTGGGCTTGGCCATGCCTCTCCAGGACTTCAATCAATGCTGACAATACCATGTCAGAGAAACCAAGGGTCTAATTGAGTAAAGTAAGGAAAAGGTAAAGGACCCCTGGATGGTTAAGTCCAATCAAAGGCGACTATGGGGTTGTGGCGCTCATTTCGCTTCAGGCAGAGGGTGATAGCGTTTCTCCACAGACAGCTTTCCAGGTCATGTGGCCAGCATGGCTATACAGCTTCTGGCGCAACGAGACACTGTGATGGAAAACAGAGCGCACAGAAATGCCATTTACCTTCCCACCGCAGTGGTACCGATTTATCTACTTGCACTGGCGTGCTTTCAAGTTGCTAGGTTGGCAGGAGCTGGGACAGAGCCACGGGAGCTCACTCCATTGTGGGGATTCAAACCACCAACCTTCTGATCGGCAAGCCCAAGTAGCTCAGTGGTTTAGACCACAGCGCCACCCATGCCAGTACATGGTCCTGGCTCACCAACCAGGACAACACCGCAGTCAACAATTGGAAGCTTCAGTGGCAGAGTTATAGGTAGGGCATTGGTACATGTGTTCACATGGCTGTAGTCTACAGCTGAAAATAAGCTTCAGGAGACTCGCAAGGATACAGGTATACCATTATGCTGTGAGTGACTACTATGGTAAACAATTAGGTGGACCCATCTATTAGGGATGCATGCCGAGGATTGAAGTCTTTTTACACCAAGAATGGGAGGTGTTTGTGTCCTGCTTTGACAAGCTTGAAACAGTGGCTGCTTTTTGAAAAAGCTACTGAGAACAATGGAAAGGAATTCCTCATTCACTCATATATTTTTTCAGCAGAGAGGGCCTGCAAAGAGGCGGGGAGAATTATTCTGCAGGCAGGGAAGAAGCATTGCTCTCACTCCGAACTGGCTTTCTCTTTATGCCAGATATACTAGTCTGCTTACTTATGCGATAGTGCATCATCAGCATGTAAGCTACCCCCCCGATTGGGTGGGTTCACAAAGTTAGCAAAAGGAGCCCCACTTTAAAGTAGCAGTGCCAAAGCTGCAGCAAATTAGGCAGGGAAGGGTATTAAAATAGCAAGCAATTCAAAAAGTAAGGGAGCTGAATGCACCATTTGGTGGAAAGATGGGACACAGATCCAATAAAACAGACAAATAGACTTTCCTCCACCACCAACAAAATTGTGCCCAAATTATTCTTTTGCGAACATTCAGCAAAAATAATAGAAATAACAACAACAAATGCTTTTAAAACACACCAATATTGACCTTGTAAGTTCACATCCCTTTAAATATGAGCCCTGTTGGCGCCATAGATGAGAAAGTGCCCCGGTTTGAAGCGACACACAGTGCTTTCAGATAAGTATATAATGTAGAAGAAATCTAAAATCAACCAGGAATAAAAGATGCATCTTGTATTTCAACAGTTTCAAAAGCATTTCTTGCTATTTCACCAAGCAATGCTTACAGGGACGAAGAGCCTTTTACAAACCTCCTGCTAAACCATACTGCTTTAGCAACTTAATTCAATATATGTACATAGATAACATAAGCTGTCTAGGATAATAATTCTGTCATTTGCATTTTAATATCAAAACTAGAAAAGTGCATTGTTTATAGGCAGACGGGATTACTGAGCCAGATACTATGCCTTCATGGAGCTATGCTGAGCTACATGAGTCAAAGATATGGCTCATTGATTTCATCCTTTTCTGACTGCATTAAATCAAGTAGTCGGAGTCTCAGACTCTCTGCTTGAAATCTAAATAGCTCCAGCGAAATAAGTGTTGCTTCAAATCAGAAACGCACTTCAAGCTTAGATGTTCTGCTGGTGAATCTGCCAGCAACCAGCACAATACCCAAGATAGGGATGCGGGTGGCGTGGAGGTCTAAACTATTGAGCCTCTTGGGCTTGCTGATCAGAAGGTCAGCAGTTCAAATCCGTGCAACGGGTGAGCTCCCATTGCTCTGTCCCAGCTCCTGCCAACCTAGCAGTTCAAATGCATTCCAGTGCAAGTAGATAAATAGGTACCATTGCGGCGGGAAGGTAAATGGTGTTTCTGTGCACTCTGGCTTCCGTCACGGTGTTCCGTGTCACAACCCCATAGTCACCTTTGACTGGACGTAACCATCCAGAGGTCCTTTACCTATTTACTTTACCTGCTGAAATTTAGTATAATTCACCACATGGACTGGGGCGACCACAGAATCATTTCTGCCACTCCTAGCACCAAGTATCAGTGACCTGGATCGCAAGAGCATGAATTCACAACATGCTGGCTTGCTTTACGTAATGGTACAGTTCAGGGTGCAAACTCCCCAAAGATTTGTCCACTCCAGTGGAGAGTGTCCTAAACAGAAACGGCCCCAGTGACCCTCCATGGGAAGGATGTAATGTACCTGCTGGGCAGCTGCAAAGAACACCTGTACACATCCACTCTTCTTATGGCTGCTGTATTTTATTTAGATTTTAGCTTACCTTGTACTTACCGTATTTTTCGACCTATAGGACGCACTTTTTCCCCTCCAAAAATGAAGGGGAAATGTGTGTGCATCCTATGGGGCGAATGCAGGCTTTCGCTGAAGCCTGGAGAGCGAGAGGGGTCGGTGCGCACCGACCCCTCTCGCTCTCCAGGCTTCAGAAGAGCCGCAGCGCCAGCACCACAAGGTCGGGGGACAGTGGGGAGGCGGAACGCGCTCTTCTCCCCGCCGCCGGCCCCACAAGCGCCTGGGGGGAAATAATTTCGTTGTCCCCGAAGGGGGGCAATGACAATAAAGATATTATTATTATTATTATTATTATTATTATTATTATTATTAATTTTTTTGTCTTTATTTCCCCCCCAAAAAAACTTGGTGCGTCCTATGGGGCGAAAAATACGGTAAGTCTCAAAATGGGTTGACTTAAAACAAATTAAAGCATTCTAATAGTTCTGGTGCCTAATATGTACAAAACTTCTAACTATCCCACTGAGATTAAAGCAACAGCCATAATTATGCCAGATGCAAAACAGAGAGAGACACAGACACACAAACACACACACACACAAAATATTTGGGTGGTGCCATCTAATCAATGCATCAAATTTGTCAGCTTTGCTCCCTCCCTCAAAGCAGTATTGGAAAATATGTGTAATATCAGACTGTAGATTTCTTTTCTGCAAATAATAAAGTAACACATATGGATAAACATATCCATATCAGTTGTTCAGCTGATGTGGAAGCAAGCTTAAAAAACTTGTTTTAAAAATAAAAAAAACCACGTTCAAATGAGTATACATACAAAAGCAAACAGACTGTGTAACCTAACCCCTGTGCCACTATGAACAACAGTTAAACACCACTAACAACAACAACAACAAAAACAACAACTTTTTTTGGTATGGTGCTTCAGTGTCAAGTGGCTTCTGGCTGCCATATTTTACTTAATTTAATTTAAATATATGTATTTATAGATTTATAATTTTAATAAATTTGCCACATTTTCCTTCCTGGAATGCTGTGGAGCACCACAACTTCTAGGGCAGTGGGAGAGGCAAATGCAATAGAGTGGCCCAAAGCTACTAGGTCCTGTAGGGATTGGGTGTGTGTGTAGTATACCTGAGTCCAAGGCCAGCCACGGGGTGGGGGGTGGGGGACCAACAGGCTTCACCTTGTTGGAAGGAGCCAGTGGAAAGTCCCTAAATAGGTCATTTGAAGGGTGCATCAGGGTGGGATTGAGCTGGCCTAGGATCTTCTACCTCCTTAGTCAGTCTCCCTGCCATCATCACCTGTTGGCACTGGGTTTACTGTTGCTGAGGATGCAGCAGTGGATCCTCAGTGCCCTGTGGGTAGGAGGGGTGAGTTTGGATTGTGCCCTTATTTAAGCTGATATGGCAAGGAGTTTACAAGTACCGGTAAATTTGTAGGGATTTATGCAGGACAGCAAAATGACATTGGCTTGTCAATAGGAAAAAGTCGTTAATGGTTTGTCTTCACCTAACAGTTAATGACTTTTTACTATACAGTGGTACCTTGGATCTCAAACGTAATCCATTCCAGAAGTCCGTTCGACTTCCAAAACGTTCAAAAACCAAGACATGACTTCCAATTGGCGCAGGCACCCCGAAAACAATAGCCAACAACCGCATCAGACATTCGGCGTCCGAAAAATATTCCAAAACTGGAACACTTTCTTCCGGGTCTTCAGCATTCAGGAGCCCATTTGCTCATCAACTAAGCCATTTGAGAATCAAGGTTCCACTGTATTTCTTTTTATCGTTTTGGGAGAACAATAAAGTGTTGCCAATGAACTCTTAGTACCTTTGCCATCTCTTAAGCCATGGGAAACTTTGGCAGTATTTTCTACTGTTTGCCAGCAGAAGGCAATTAAAACTAGCTTTAAGGAAACAGAAATACTTTGGCAGCATCCTTTTTGATAAATTCAATGTGATTGTAAATGTATCTTAATATTGCAGCCTGGAGCAATCATACAGCAGCAGGCAGCTAAAATAAAATACTGGCAGTGGTTGATAACACCAACCTGCTTGAACAGTGGCACAAAGGTCAGTGGAACTACCAGCGAACTCCCAATATTGAGAGTGTTGTTTTTGGAGATTTGCCTTCCTTCGGAGTCACAAGAAATGCCATGCGATCCAGGATGAGTGGAATTTATATGCCTAACGTCAAGCCGACATCGCTGAAATAAATTCAGATAATTCTGTTTGTTTAGCATTAAATAAACACTATTGCGAATGTGCTCTCAGTAGACCCAAGGGCATTGGTGCAGTCATCGGAACAAAATAAGTGATATATGGGAAGAACAGTCGCCTCAGCATGCATACAGATATATCTTCAAGAATCACTGTTTTTTCCTTGCTTCCCCACTCCACACCAATGCCTTCACAGCAAATTTGACTGGCATATTTAGCAACTGTTTTTATACCAATTTCTTACTTTCCTACACCTCTGCAAATCTTCACATAATATCAGAGCTGTTTCCAGGGTTGATTATGTCACTCCAGTGGTGAACAGAGGAACACATCTGCCACACTTACACCAGGCTTGGTGTAATGGTGGTTTGGGTTGCTCAACAAGACACTGCAAATTAACTATTCAGGATAGACTAGTGGCTGGCAACAGGAAACCTCTAGGTCAAAGAAAGCCCTTGAATATGCTCACTTACACCCTTCAAGTGGTTAAAAGGACCTTTTAAGCCACAGCCAGCCATAGACAGGTTAATGGGGGAATTGGATTATTGCACTCATTTTAAGCCTTTGAAAAGTCATTACACTACTCTAAGGCTTCCAGCCTCAGACAATGATGACCACTCTGACAATGGCAGATGGGTGCTCTGTGCTCTGCTTTAGATCAGCCTATCAGTCAACTAGTGGGAAGGGGGTGGCGCTGTGGGTTAAACCACAGAGCCTAGGACTTGCCGATCAGAAGGTTAGCGGTTCGAATCCCCGTGACGGGGTGAGCTTCCGTTGCTCGGTCCCTGCTCCTGCCAACCTAGCAGTTCGAAAGCACGTCAAAGTGCAAGTAGATAAATAGGTACTGCTCCAGTTTCCGTGCGCTGCTCTGGTTCGCCAGAAGCAGCTTAGTCATGCTGACCTGGAAGCTGTACACCGGCTCCCTCAGCCAATAAAGCGAGATGAGCATCGCAACTCCAGAGTCGGCCACGACTGGACCTAATGGTCAGGGGTCCCTTTACCTTTATCAGTCGACTAAACAGAGAAGTTAATACTTTTGTTGCTATTTAGGCCCTAATTATTAGTACCTTAATAAATTAATAACAGCAAGATGATAGTGAGACACATCAGCTCTAGAACATGTGAGAGACAGACCCGGTAATTCCCAGTGGCTCAAACTGAAAAAGCACAAATCAACATTTCTTGGAAGATCTTCAGAAAATCCCACTAGAATTCACCTAGCCTGGCAGTTTTTCTTCTTTGCATATGGGCTGTATCTTCTGTTCTCCAACCCAAAGGAAGCTTCCTTCCCAGATGACCCACTGTTTACACGCTTATCTCCCTGCTAAACCTTATCCAATCTATTGCAAAATACATTTCCCCAAACCCTCTCCCTGTTCTCCTCCTCAGACACTTCATACGGCTTCACTCTTCTTTGTGGAGTTAAGCTGTTAAGAGGCTTGGGGTGGGGGGGGTGGCAAAAAAATTGAGGTGTTTTTCCCCCTTCCCTGGAGTATTAATTTGATATCCAGCAAGTATAAGTGATGGACTTAAATCTCATTACCAACTACCTAGTGACCTAATTACCTGACCGCTACTGCAAAAAATCTATGGCTGGGCTAAAGGTTCCAGGAGGCGACTGTCCAAATTAAAAACAACAACACAGAAATAGTATCAACTGCCCTGTAACAGCACATAACAAAACAGCCTTCCTGGAAGCATGAACAAATGCACCCAGAGAAGTAAGCAAGAATATGATGGATTGAATATGGATTGAATATGGATTGAATGCAGGGAGGCAGTGGAAGAAGGGACCTTCCCAATTGTGGCATACTCTCCCCAGAAAGATGTGCCTGGCACCATCATTATCAACTTTTAGGCACTAGGCAAAGATGTTCCTGTTTAGCCTGGCATTTGGTTCTTAACTGGGATCATGGCTGTGGAGAGGACTTAGAAGATTTATTGCACTGCCCTCTGTATGCCTTCCTAGAAAGAAACTGTTATCTTGTGTCCAATGCAGCGAGTGGGCTATACAGGACATAGGTGTCCACCTATTTAGGTGGCAACCATTTTGTGTGAAGGTTCCATTCCTGGCCCCCATGGACATTGGCAGAGCTCGCATAAGCCTGCTCCAACCCCCGTTCTGCCCTCTTCCAGTCCAGCATCAGCAGGCACACGTCAATTGGGCACGCACAAAATCAGGCTTCCTCAACCTCAGCCCTCCAGATGGCCTACAACTCCCATGATCCCTAGCTAGCAGGACCAGTGGTCAGGGATGATGGGAATTGTAGTCTCAAAATATCTGGAGGGCCGAGGTTGAGGAAGCCTGCACAAAATAGTCACCGCTTGCAATTCATCAGAGGTTGGATGCACATCTCCCAGTGATTCTTTAGATGTGATTCCTGCACTGCAGAGGGTTGGACTAGATGACCCCTGGCGTCCCTTCCAACTCTACGATTCTATGAATTACTTGTTATCTGATGGATATGGGTATATATCCTATCAAGCTGCACTATTTTCAGCCGCAGCGAAGGAAAACCAAGTGAGGGAACAGCACGTAAAACTCAGCTGAGTTCCAAATCACCTGCCATTACAGGCTACATGGCACTCATGAGGAATACAGTCCAGCTTGCAAGTCTTGTGGCAAAATAATTAGAATAATGTCGCCTTGGTGGCTCAGGAAATAAAGATGCTCAATGGCCCAGTTTAGTGTACATCAACAAGCTGCTATGAGTTGTCTCAACATTAGGTGGTCCAGAGCAAAGCTGGTGTGCACTTGCACGTACGTTTATACACCTGCATGAACTGTTTAGGGAATACAGTGGTACCTCAGGTTAAGTACTTAATTTGTTCCGGAGGTCCGTTCTTAACCTGAAACTGATCTTAACCTGAAGCACCACTTTAGCTAATGGGGCCTCCTGCTGCTGCCGCGCCGCCGAAGCACGATTTCTGTTCTCATCCTGAAGCAAAGTTCTTAACCTGGGGTACTATTTCTGGGTTAGTGGAGTCTGTAACCTGAAGCCTATGTAACCCGAGGTACCACTGTATAGTGAACTTGTCCTTTGAGAAAAGTCCTAGGGGCATAGATAGATAAAACCAGCCATTTCACAACGTATGCCACAAATGTCTGAGGGCTATCATGCAGTAGCACACTTGAGATAATTGCTCCCTTCAAATCTGGGCAGAATTATTAGAGTTTACATTTTTCTCCCTCTTATAATTCTAAAAACCAGGGCTACCCAATGAAGTTGATTGTTGGAAGGTCCGGGGCAGACAAAAGAGAGTACTCATTCGCACAGAGCACGGTTAAATATGTAGCTGCCCCATAAGGGAATCAAACCTACGACCTTGGTGTTACCAGCACCATGCTCTAACCAACTGAGCTATCCAGGTAGTAGACGCCAGGAACACCAGAGTTTGGCAATAAAAGACCAATTTGCAGTTAGCCAGTGCCTAGCTGTGCTCCAACAGATTATGGCATCCAGTTCTGACTCTGATTTTTAAAACTACAGATTTTCCAGGACGGTTTATTCTGCTGTTTTGCACCGTGTCCTCCATGGCTTCCCACAGCTTAGTGATCTTGTCCCAAACCGTGGCAAACCTTCTATCCAATGTTTTCTAGATGGCCATCTGTTTGAAGTTCCCCTTTCATCTCCCTTCCCCGCCGTTCTGCTGGGTTTTGTTTTTTCGCCTAGCGTTTTGCCAAACCTCGTTCTTGTTTAACTTATCACATTTCATGGGCACTAGTGAAAATTGAGGCATACTTTCATCTGCTCCATTCACAGCTCCACCAAGCATAATGTTATTGCAATCGCCCCCCAAAGAAAGACACCGTTCTAGCTGTGCTCTAGCGGTAATCGTGTGGGCGTGTTGGCATGTAATTTAATTTGTTCAAATCAATTTCAGCTGAAGGGCACTGGGGGAGGGGGGGGAAACAATGCATGCGCCTCAGTTGTTAAATTCTTTGTAGACCGTGGAGGAGGGAGGGAGGATGTCTAATTTGGGAGGAGAAAAGCCTTTGACCAATCACTGAAGTCTTGGCGTTGTAAAGATTCTATTAGATTTCTCTAAGCAGAAAGAAGACTTCTCAGGTGGTTTTGTTTAGAAATGTGCTGCACCTCTCTCTGTTCCCTGGGAAACCTTGGGGACAACCCCTTTGTCTCATAACTAAGGCTCTGTAACACAAATAAATGCATGCCAACCCCCAACCCCCCAATCCTGTCCCCCTTGCCTTCCTTCTGCCAATTGGCACAAACCTCTCCTCTTTTACTTTGGAAAGTACAATGGATCCAGATGGCACTATATAAATAATAAAACATAAATGATAAAACGATAACCATAAACCATAAAGTAGGGAGACAAGAGAGAATTTGTAAGGGGCTTAAAACTCTTTAAATTGTTTTTCATGCCATAGGCTACTAATATGGCTTTCTGTCTGAAATTGTGACTACAGTCCCACACAAAACTCCTTCGATGTGTGGTCTGGAAGTTAATATAAGTTGTACTAGTAGACTGGGGCTGTATCTGAGGATAAATATATAAATTAAGGCAATTAGCAGAGCATCAGTTTAGAAGATATTCAGGGTCTTCTTGGTTTATTTGAATAATTTGCATCCCACCTTTTAAAAACACCTCCCTGCTCCCCGCCTCCGCGAGACGGCTAACATACATTGAAAAAAGTTGACACCATAAACCATGGTTTGATGTTGGATTATGTCAAACAAACCACAATTTACATTAACCACAGTTTGTTGGATTTGGACCACACAATAAGCCATGGTTGATAAAAAATAATGGAAAGGCTGGAGCTGAATTGGAAGGCAAGAAGAGTGGAGGAGTGTGCAAGTCCGAGTTGACGCATGGCCTATTCCTGTGATGATAAGCTATGGTCTAAACACTGCTGACATAAACATTCATGTAATCTGTGATTAACATGCATACAAAGGAGATGAGGTGGCAGGTACATCATGCGAGGTACTCTGCCCATCATTATGGCACAATGCATGCAAATTTTTACATGCAAGGGGTTGGAATTTTATCCCAATTCCAACACTATCAGCATTCAGTATTTAAAACAAGATTCGGCACCTGACAAGATCTGTGCTAAGGTAGCTTTTGTGAGATTATGTCTTGGCACCAGAGTTGCAGTGTGGTTGCTCTGGTAACCAGTGACGAGGTAAAGGAAGCAGAGATTCTAGGTGAGGACTACAGCGGGAATGAAGAAAAGTCCGTGGGGTGGGGGAATGGGATGGTTAAAAAGAATGCCTTCTAATTCTCCCTTGAAGTGGAACGCATGTGGGAGAAATGTGAAAAGGCCAAATTACATCATCTAACAGAAAACAATATAGTTTAAGGTTTCCTACTAGAGAAAACAAATGGATTTTTTAACTGTGCACTTAATATATTTTGTATTTACTTCCAGGGCATTGATCAAGGCGATAATGGTGAGTCTGGAAAATGTCATTGCTTGTGGAGAAAAATAAAATGCTTATGTTCTCTTATTGTGGAGTCTTTGTGCTTTGACTGTCAAAACAAGACAACCATACTCCCTGAAGAGCAATCTCTTTCACCTGGTCTTCTGAAAGAGACTGAAAAATGTTTAGACAAAGATATTATCAAGCCGACGTATTCCAAAAACAGCAAACTTTAGAATTATGAGGCCCTATGTTTATTGCATTTTGAAAAATGATGTTGAAGACTCTTTTTTCTTTTTGCCAATGTTACATTTTCCTCAATGTGATTTTTAAAGAGATCCACAAGCAGAAGCCAACTGGCATCTAGTAGTCCTTGCAGATCTGTCATTTAAAACTTCAGAAAATACTTTTTTTCAGTATAGGCCTTCTCATAACTGGTAATATTGTGTATAAAATGGCTGGCTGGCTAGATAGCTAGATACATGCTTGCATACATACAATGGTTTGGATTCAACCTAAGGTAGTTGACTTCTCTTCAAAATAAATAATGGCCAAGTTATCCCATTGATTTCAATGGAGCCTTAGTTCAACTAACTTTGGAAGCACTTCTAAGCCCCTGGTGGCAATGGCAGGGGGGGCGTAGGATGAAGTGCAGGCCCTTAGTCACCACCCTCTACTGGCAGAGAGGAACACCACTGACAGGTGCTCATGTTAGGTCCAGAATGCATTGAAACAGGGCACTATGGGGGCAGGGGCAGAACTGGGCAAGCCAAGGAGCCCATTGCCAGGTGAAGGGTCCAATCTAAGCTCATTTGCTGTGTCAGTCTGGAGCTGGTGCAGCCCAACCCCACAAGAGCCCCAGATGCCCACTTTCCACCCCAAATGGCAGGAGCACAGGGGCTTCAAATGCAGCGGTGGTCCCACCTGACCTATGACGCAGAGGCTAACAATCTGTGCAATGTACTCAGAGGGCGATGAAACTTCAACTCTTTTTGGGGGAGGGGAGAGCTGCCAGAACTATCTTCAGGACCCTCAATGCTCGTCCAATTCAGAGAAGGTTTCCCACAGTACCCTTATGTCTTCAAAGCCAGCAGAACAAGAAATCGACCCTTTACAGGCAGTCAGCTCCTCCGGGAAGGAGGGCTGACTGCAACATGGTCCTGCCAAAACATATAAGGCTTCCATTGGACCTAGGCGCTTGCAAGGACAACCGCTCGTAAAGCTAACCGCAGGGTTTTTGCCAAGGTTCTGCAGGTGCCTTGCATGCCTACAGGAACACAACTGGATTTCCCCCATGCACCTTGAGCTCACAGAACAGAACACCCTGTCATATCACACTATGCGTTTGACTGGGACTAGTCCTTCACTTGCACTGTAGGGTAAATAAGACCACAGCATCCCCAGACTGTGGAGATGGGGCTCCAAAGCATACGCCGGCCATGGTTTTGCAACCGACAAGTGCTTTGCTGGCAGAAGATTATTTACGAAGGCAGAGC
Organism: Podarcis tiliguerta; assembly: GCF_965153285.1. Classification (NCBI taxonomy): domain Eukaryota; kingdom Metazoa; phylum Chordata; class Lepidosauria; order Squamata; family Lacertidae; genus Podarcis; species Podarcis tiliguerta. Next base: position 22,952,532 of record NC_139538.1, read on the forward strand.
GTGCATAAATACCTGAGTCGGCTGAAGCCAGCTCCTGCTTATTTATTGCAAATCAGCATTGTTTACACCAATTAAGCAAGCGCAGAGATAATTGGCGTGGGCTGATTAGGATCCAGGAGGCCTGTCTCCAGTTTGCAATTGCAGATAGGGTTCCCCTTGGCAAAAATCTCCAAATGCAACAAAAGGAGTCCTCAATGAAAACCACCTTGTTTTCTAGTCTAAGGCAAGCCTCTTTTGAACCGTTCTGGGCTGCGGGGTGGGAAGGAACGGCTTAAGACACAGGAAAGAGGTGGGAAGTCAATGAAGAGACGTGTAGCAATTTATGTCCTGGTTGTCTCGTAAGCAATTGAAGCTGCCCTTCTGGACAACCTGCTGTTCCGCCCTCTCCCGCCTACTCATTATTGTCATACCACACACACACACACACACACACACACCCCTCCCTCTTGTTTGGTGCATTGTATCTAAATTACCCAGTGACTGACAGATCAATTTCACGTCCCTGACAATCACATCCTGCACATTTTCAGCCTATTTCCTCTGACCAGAGCTTGGCCCCGGCAAATAAGGGAGCTGCCAGCAACCCGTATGTCAGCCGGGCGATTCAGACAGACTGCAGCGGCTGCTGTCTAATAACGTGTAATACAGCTTGAGAAGCGATAGAAGAAAGAAAGGAGGGGGGGAATCACAACAACACTGTGTGTGATGCTGCAGACAAGCACTTCAGATATCCATGTCTGACACAGCTTGCAGAAAGCCGCACAGATGTTTTGCAGATTAAAAAAAATAAAAAATGCCCGAAAGCATCTTTGTTTTCTACCAGTCTAAGTGCAAGAGAGCATACGTGCTGATCATGTCTGTCCAGTAGCCGAGCGGGAATAGGGGAAGAACAAGACATTCTAGGCAGTAGCGTTTGCTGTTAGCAGCCGCGCTGAGACCAGTTTCCTGTGTATAATTGGGTCGGATCTGAATTCTATGAAGCACAGTGACATATATTACCCAAATCCAGCATTTCGCCAGAAAAAACCCCCAACAACCCCAGAACATAACCAAGCACCTTTCCGCATCCTCCTCCTTTAATCGGATTCAGTGAATGGAGCTGCTAATAGCTTTTAAGATTTTATTCACAGGCTTTAGGAAAAACTGTCTGTGACTTCTCACCTCCTTTCTAGTCTACTCTAAATCTAAATTCCAACTTGGGGGGGGGGGGAATGCAAAGTAAACAATGCCAATATGTAGGAAGGATTAAATGTTCTAATGAACTGAACGGTTCAATCCTATGCATGCTCACCCTGAAGCACCATTCACTTCAATGGGGCTTGCTCCCAGGCAAATGTGTATAGGATTGCAGCCATGATTACCTTTCACAATGTCCAGTAAACCTAAAATGGCTGCCTCGGACACAGCTGCCGTCTCTAAAAATAGGAAGCATCGCAGTGTTTCTGTTAATTAAGGGCAGAAATAGGATCCTCTCTGCCTGACGATTGTTTTGCATTAAAACTCACATAGAAGATAATTGATATCCAAAAATAATGGATATTGTTTCTTTAATTAAGAGGCAGGAAAGCTACCATTCACCAGTAGATGTCATTAAAGCAATTACGTACAAACTTTCCTCACGGATTACAATATTTTGTACTGTTGTTGTTGTTGTTGTTGTTGTTCACATGTTTCACATCTTCAGTGTAATCTGCAGTTACATCAACTCTTGACATTTATCAATGACAAGAACAGGCATCCGCCCTAAACTGCGATGCATAGCCCCATTAAATAAAATATATGTTACACTATGGTGCCATTTTGCTGTACTGAGTGAATACTAGAATTTGGGAGACAAGCTTTGTTTTCATGCCCATTAGTAGTGGAATTGACCGCTTTTTAATGAATATATTGAAATATTAAGTTTTGCAAAAAGCTTTTTATTCGGGGATTTGCATGAAACGCTGACGACGTTATAGCCAGACGCCACACAAGTTGTCAACAAACATCTCTTTTAGGTAGTTGCATTTTGACCACAACAACCAAAGAGTTGTGAGAAATCAGACTTCGAGCATGTTCTACCTAAGGAAAAGGAAAGGGTCGAGGATAGCACAAGGAAAATATATGCTATCGATCACCAGCTTTTTCAGGCACCGAACCTTAAAAGTTATTTTAAAATGTGTAGTGGGATATGTCAGTAGCCAGACTCCATGGAAGCAGCTCTGCGCCTGTCCTAAATCCCTATAAAGTGTTATTCTATCACTTAACCTGTACATTTCCATCGGTAATTCTGAAGGGTATGGAGAATTCTTACTACACACACCTCAGAACAGATCTGAGACTTGCCACTTATCTGTCTATCATACGCTGAAGACAAGGTGAATATATACTCTCAAACAGATAAGTAAACTTCAGTAAGCTTTGAATAAGTCCCAAAATGCCCTGAAACATATCTCTTTCCATTTTAAACACACAAACTAATGGGAGAACAGAATGTCTGAGTGAGCTATTTGCATGCCGTCAAAAGATAAACAAGACTTTGGTCTCCCAATTCCCAGTCCTGTGCCTAAATTGCAAGATAAATATTCGTCATCCACTTCACAAAAGAGAAATACACAGACATGTACAGAAGGAGAGAACATGTATTCCCCTCGCCCCCCGCCCCTGAATATAGGTATATAATACTTGGGAACTGAGACAAAAAGCAAATATAAATGTCTCTTGATTAAGGTATTGATAGCTGCTCAAGCTTCGTTATTTCAAATATTTCACATATATATTTTTCAAATATTTCACATATATATATTTCAAATATTGAAAAGCCACTTTCCTACAAAAAAAAAGCCTTTAGCTGTGCGATCCTATGCATGCTTACTCAGGTGCAAGTCCCACTGAGTGCAGCCCAGACCGCTCAACAAAAATAGTACAGTTCAATGATGGTGATTTGACTTATTAGTCCTTATTAGTTGCTTTACATGGAAGTCACATAGCAACTTACAAAATAAAATACAATACTGGTAAATGTTTCAAAATCAATACCATGCAGCATGGAGATTAACACTTGAATTCTTGGGGGGGAAAGGGATGCCATTGCCTGGTGCCAAAAAGATGTTAGTGTTGGGACCGCGCAAGGTGGTTGTTCCATAGACGATAAGTTTGTGCAGGATCAGAACCTAAATAAGTTATTTATGGTTAATGCATTAGTTATGATACAAAGTACAAAGACTGTTACGGGGGCAATTATGGGGAAGAATGAGCAGGAAGAAGGGGGATGTCTAACCCTGATTTAACCCCATCTGTTAAATGCATGGGCTCAGCTATACAGCTGCAAAACATCTGAAGTGTGTTGCACAGTGCATTATACAACTATGACACTAGATGGAGATGGTGAGCTATGGCAAATTCAATATATTTTCCGAAACTTTTTTTAAAAAAGCACTTTCACAACGTTTTTTATATGTGCCTAGATTCTACCCAAGTCTCCTCTCAAGCTGCTGTTTAAATCCCCTCCCTAGCTGAAAGCCAACCCACCTGGGGAAGGGGCTAATTTCAGTGGGGTCTTTTACAGGAGACAATTGTTGAGCATGAAGGGGGAATAAGCATTTCTCTCATGGGTCCTCCCTTGCTAGTGTAGTCTATCCTCTGTTCCTGCAGTCAGGCTATCTCAGCCAACACAGGTTTGAGACCCCAGGTCTGCTGAGACAATGCAGAAACCATGTGTCAGAAAGCTAAACTTCAGGTAACCACTTCAAGCAAGGCTTGAAGTGTTATACATTCATTTACAAGAAGCCTTAGAAATAATCATTCCAAATCATGCACATCATCATGTGAACGAGGAAGCATGAGCCACCCAACAAAACACTGTGCAGTTCAAAAATAAGTCACGGTGGTATCAAAATCACTAAGAATGAGACTTTCCCTCTGACTGTATGGAACATTAATGGAATCAGAGGCAGAGTGCTTTAAGCAGCTCTGCTCACCGAATGCTTGGCTTGGGTTTGGAAGCCGCCCACGATCAACCACTTCTTTGCACTAACAGTCATTTGCTCCTAATAGCTGCTGGATGACTAGCGTGAAATGAGTTGGACAGGTGTCCCTCGGAAAAGAAAACGAACGTCACAATTGCCATCGATTGGAGCTGCTCTTTGGCAGCCTGTACAGTGGGAACTATTCAGTACCCGGGCCAGCTATGGATACCAGATTCCCTATCTAGAAAGCCATAGGCATGTTGTCGAAAGGAAAGAAGTGCGCTCTCTTAACAAGGCAATGAATGAAAATGGAGGCACGCGGCTGCATTCGCAAGGTGCAACAGGCAGAGAGGAGGACAATTTTGAAAGATTTGTATGTGAGATATCGAAAGCTAACCCAGTTATTGTGCCAGAAGTTTCCAGATTCAGAAGGACTACTTAGGGGCAGGTTCAGGAACATCAGTCCTGTAGGGCAAATTTGGTACTTCAGCCCTCTCTATTCAGCCATCTTGCCTTTCCCCCAAACCATGTCTTTTTCCTCAAGCCCACACCTCTCACTGAACATGATCTCTACACTTCTATAAAAGGACTTTTGCCTGGCTGGGAGATGACATTGAACTGTGATAACATCTCTTGCATGCCTAGATGAAGATTGAAGAGGTGTGTGTACTGGGGGCAAGCGGTACAGAAATGCATTTGCTCTGCCCACATTATTATTACAGTGGTACCTCGGGTTAAGTACTTAATTTGTTCCGGACGTCCATTCTTAACCTGAAACTGTTCTTAACCTGAAGCACCACTTTAGCTAATGGGGCCTCCTGCTGCTGCCGCACCGCTGGAGCATGATTTCTGTTCTCATCCTGAAGCAAAGTTCTTAACCCGAGGTAATATTTCTGGGTTAGTGGAGTCTGTAACCTGAAGCGTATGTAACCTGAAGCATATGTAACCTGAGGTACCACTTATCTATCTATCTATCTATCATCTATCATCTGTCTGTCTGTCTATATATCGTATTCCTTATCTGCCCTTCACACCATGAGGTCCCAGAGTGGGTTACAACAATTTAAAATACAGTATTAAAATCAATTAAACAGCCTGGGTAAGTTTAACCCCCATATGGGACAGCTGCACATCCCTGCCTTGTAGGGCGTTGGACTAGATCAGGGTTTCCCAAACTTGGGTCTCCAGCTGTTTTTGGACTACAATTCCCATCATCCCTGATGACTATGGATGATGGGAGTTGTAGTCCAAAAACAGCTGGAGACCCCCAAGTGAGGGGAAACCCTAGACTAGATGATCCTGCCTACTGTAGTTATTCAATTAACTGCCTAACACTTGCTTAACTTTGGGCCACCTCACTGAAGTCCATGGAATGCTGCTATTAGGTCCCTAGCAAAACTGAGGCGTGGATTCAGAAAAGGAAAGAAACTGATAAGCCTTACTTAATTTATTTTCCTAACATATATAGCGACAACTACAAAGAGACAAGTTAGTTTCACGGTGCTGTTAAAAGCAACAGCGGGTTTATTAGATTAAAAGAAGCCCAGGCACTATAATTAGAAATACATCTCTCCCAACCAGCGATCGGTATGTAAAAGGTGTTCTACTCAGCAAAGTCATGTTCTACCACTGAAATTAGAAGGATCTAATCAGTGGGAACATGACAGTAATGGTTGAGATTTCCCGATTGATGTAATGTTTCTCATTTATAAAAATCAATTCAAGTCAGATTGACTTGCAGATTGCTTGAGTTCTGATGCAGCATCTACGCTGTTCCTAGGTCTCTGCTTCTCTGCAGATACCCAGCGGGCCCAGAAGGCATTTAAGTTCCCTTAAATCCTCAGATTATACCGTTTTATGAAGGTTCCAGTCAGCCGTATCATTCCAAAGATCTCTGTGTAACAGTGGTTATTCCCTGGCAACTGAACCACTTCTTCACTGATCATGTACATAATGGAGAAAATACTGATAAATGGAGAGCTACATTGTGGTTTCATTTTCCTCTTCCCATTACTCTGGCACCTTACAGAAAGCTGACAGGACATGCTGCAGAACCCATTCGCAAAGGGTCAGCAAACTTAAAGCACAGGCTTGAGTCAATATCGCCTCAGAATTCATTGCCAAGAATTCCGAGTCCTTTAGTCTCTCTAGAACGTCAGATACTAAGGCATACACAGAATATATTCTATAATAAGACCAGTATTAGGGACGCGGGTAGCGCTGTGGGTAAAAGCCTCAGCGCCTAGGGCTTGCCGATCGAAAGGTCGGCGGTTCGAATCCCCGTGGCGGGGTGCGCTCCCGTTGCTCGGTCCCAGCGCCTGCCAACCTAGCAGTTCGAAAGCACCTCCGGGTGCAAGTAGATAAATAGGGACCGCTTAATGGCGGGAAGGTAAACAGTGTTTCCGTGTGCTGCGCTGGCTCGCCAAATGCAGCTTTGTCACGCTGGCCACGTGACCCGGAAGTGTCTCCGGACAGCGCTGGCTCCCGGCCTATAGAGTGAGATGAGCGCACAGCCCTAGAGTCTGTCAAGACTGGCCCATACGGGCAGGGGTACCTTTACCTTTAAGACCAGTATTGTTGCCTTTGACAGCAGGGCTGTTTCTTCTAGAAACATTTCCTGACAGAAGTACTTATATAAATTCTTACTTTACACCCCTAGTCCTGCGAACATTTTTACACAGAAGTCCCACTGAGTTTTTAAGAGGACTCAGGCTATGTATATATTAACCCATTTGCAGCAAAAAAAAAAAAAAAAAAAAAGTAGCTTTTATCAGTTTGGAATCATTCATGCTTGCCCTCAACATGCTACTTAAAATCTAGGTTGGTTCTAGATCCTGACACCCACAAGGGTGGGTATAGTTGCTTGTGATGTGCTTAAAAACTCTGCCTTTGATTGCTCATGCCTTTTATTCCCTGCACATGCGCCCTAGGTGAAGGAAGAAGGAAATGGTGATGGTGATATTGGTATACACCTACCCACAACTTCACTGGGCAGGTGCAGTTACATATTTTCTGTTTCCAGGACTGCCAAAATGGGCACACTGTGAGGTAATGTGGAATCTACACTGAGCTTTTTATTTTTGGAATGAAACCAATTTCTCAAAAAGTACAAAAAATATGCAGAAGATTCTAGACCAGGCTTTCCCAAACGTGGTCTCCAGCTGTTGTTAGACTACAACTCCCATCATCCCTGACCGCTGGTCCTTCTAAGCTAGGGATGATGGGAGTTGTAGTCCAACAACAGCCCTAGTTTGGAAAACTGTGATCTAGTTTGTGTGCGGACTATGTAGAAAAAGCATGTCCTCCGTGTACATTGGATCTAGAATAAAATGCCGCGTGTACACAGCCTTACTTACGGTACTTACCAGGACTGCAACCTCAGGGATATTTTTCTCACTTCTTGATTTATGCCCTCATTTGGTGTGAGTATTGGCAGGGTTACAGCTATATTTTCTAAAGCATGAATAATTGAACATTGCCCACTGCAACCATGCCAAAAAAAGAAAATAAAAAATTAGATATAACAGCAGGACGTGTGGGCTTCCTACGGGTAGCAAGACTACATTATATTTCATTTTGAAAACACAGAAGTATTTCAGCGCATCAAAGCCTCTCAGTATATCATGAACTCACTATTTGTACTAGTAAGGTTTTCTTTTAAATTGCAAATTAGCCAAACCAATCTATCAGAGTCTCCTTTCTGGCACACTGTTTTCACTGCAGTAATTATTACGCTGATTTAGCTATGAGGTTTATGTTTTCTAATCATTTTGTTGCATTCGTTCAGATCCAATATAATCATAAAATAAAATATACTGACCGCCTAATGACATCTTTGAGTTTTTGCAGCATCTCCCTCATTTAGAAGTCTTCCAGTTATTTACTGTTTGCACAGTGATATATGAGAATTTCTGATAAGCAGCAATACAGTACCGCTGTTCTGAGACATTACTAGTACAATCCTACACATCACACAAAAGCTATCCCCAGTAATACTTCTAGGAAGTAGGCTCAATGTTTTAAAAATAAAAGGTACCTAATAACACAGCTGCTCCGGTGAACCCTTTAAAGAGTTACTTGAAGAAAACACAACCTTCTTCACAAGGAGAAATTTTATTTTTCACTTCCGTATCAGAAAGTGCTTTGCACATGCAAGTGAATGGTTAGTCCCTATCCAATCTGTGTGTGTTTAGATCAGGGCAAAGTTTACTTGACTGTAAACTCCTCACACAAACCAGCTCATTTTGTAAAGGGATAAACTTGAACTGAAATTTCTTTTTAAAGTTGAACTAGAACTAGTTGCTTTTAAAATAAACTTTCCAAGCTCTGATTTCATATTATTTGATTGAATCCAAACCATAAAACCATCTTGGGAAACGTAGCTTGTTAGGGGTGCTGAGAGTTGTTAGGAGACCCCAATCCTGTCACAGAGCTACAATTCCCAGGGTGGTTTAACTATCAACCCTTCTTGCACTCGAGGAAAGGGTGGTGCTCAGCAGTCATTTCTGAAATTTTGAATCATGTACTGAATGTTACTGTTTGATAGATTTGTTAGTTTTTTGTTTTATTTATACACTATTGTGCTTTTGGCATGGTTATAATGATGACAATGGTTGCTGAAGAAGTGTGCATGCACACAAAAGCTCATACCAAGAACAAACTTAGTTGGTCTCTAAGATGCTAGTGCACAATATTTTTATTTATTTTTATTTCTATTGAAATTTTATTGTCATCATTTTGAGACATTTTGAGCTCAACTTTGTTGCTGGAAAAAGAGGAAAACATTAAATGAAATCAAACCCAACCGAACTCTGTAAACTGTAGTTCTGGGAAGGGAATGGGGGCCTCCTAGCAACTCCCAGCTGGCGCTGTGGGTTAAACCACCGAGCCTAGGACTTGCCGATCAGAAGGTCGGCGGTTCGAATCCCCACGATGGGGTGAGCTCCCGTTACTCCTGCCAACCTAGCAGTTTGAAAGCACGTCAAGTGCAAGTAGATAAATAGGTACTGCTCTGGCGGGAAGGTAAACGGCATTTCCGTGCGCTGCTCTGGTTCGCCAGAAGCAGCTTAGTCATGCTGGCCACATGACCCAGAAGCTGTATGCCGGCTCCCTCGGCCAATAAAGCGAGATGAGTGCTGCAGAGTCGGTCACGACTGGACCTAATGGTCAGGGGTCCCTTTATCTTTACTAGCAACTTCCAGCATCCTTAACAAACTACAGTTCCCAGGATCCTTTGAGGGAAAGCCATGATTGTGACAGTGATATAATTGTGCTTTAATGTATGGTGCAAGTGTGGCCACAGAATATAGGAAAGGAGGATAGCTTATGGTCTAATCCAACTCTTTGTTTGATACTGGATGCTAAAATCTTACAGCATCTGCAACCTGATTTTCCAGCATCTGTCTGAAGACCACTAGCGAGGGGCAACCCACCACCCCTTAGACCAGCCTTTCTCAACCTGTGGGTCCCCAGATGTTGTTGAACTACAACTCCCATCACCCTAAGCTAGCAAGGCCAGAGCTCAGGGATGGAATCTGCTATAACTTTAATCACATTATATATAAAATCCTGCCATCTGAGGCAGCAGAATAAGTCTTTTAGGTGATTGCCCTTCAAGTATTTAAAGTAATAATAATAATTTAATTATTTCTACCCCGCCCATCTAGCTGGGTTTCCCCAGCCAGTCTGGGTGGCTTCCAACAGGATATTAAAACACAATAAAAGGTCAAATATCAAAAACTTCCCTAAACGGCGCTGCCTTCAGATGTCTTCTAAAAGTCAGATAGTTGTTTATTTCCTTAGCATCCGACAGGAGGGTGTTCCACATGGTGGGCGCCACTACAGAGAATGCCCTCTGCCTGGTTCCCTGCAACCTCACATCTCACAGTGAGGAAACTGCCAGAAGACCCTTTGAGCTGGACCTCAGTGTCCGGGATGAATGATGGGGGTGGAGATGTTCCTTCAGGTATAATGGGCCAAGGCCATTTAGGGCTTTAAAGGTCAGCACCAACACTACTGGGTTGTCACCATCACCCGTCTCCCCTGATTTTATGAGAATTACTGTTTGGCTATTTTCCAACCATCTTGCAGACTGCTAACATTTTGATAAAAACAGCTCCCTCTTTGAGCATTGATTTAAAAACAAAAAAAGCATAACCATTGGGGGATTACGCAGAGCTCCGCACTCAGCAACCCGAAAAACAAAAATCTAGAACCATGAAGTTCAATGGCTAACGACCTGCGTTAATCTATATGAACCTTACCCGGAGCATGTCAGAACTAACAGTTTAATAGTAAAAACACTCACTCGGCTTCCAGATCAAGCAAAAGGACATGGCAAATTTGATTCATTTATCATTAAAGCTTCGTACGGGTCAGCCAGTGAGAAGCAGCGAACAAAGAAATACTGTTAAAGACTCAGCCAGCTGCAGGTAGTGATCAGCCCTCTTTTATCAACAATTCTACCCACTGTCTACAGTTTAGCTGTAAATTACTTCACTCATTTAATGGTCCAACAGCCAGCTGTTTCTATTTAGGTTGTTGCTGCTGCTGCTGTTGTTGCTTTCAATTTATAAGTCAAGTCACATTTATTGAATTTAGCCGTGGGCTGTTACAACATGCCTTTATTTCACGAATCTTTTAATTCACCCGTTTTTAAAAGAATCCTTTTACCAGTGCAAGCAGGATCGCAGTAAAAACTGACAGCCATTATTTCTGCTTCTGAAGGAGTTTTGCTACTTGCTCTTTTGAGAACATCAGTAAAGGGAGACAGAAGCTACAGGTGGGAGATTGGATAAAGGAAGATACAAGTTATATATGGGCATTCGTTGCAAGAACTGGCTTGCTGGGATTTTCCGTGTCATTTTGGCAGATCCATGTCTTCATTTCCTCTCTGTCCTTATTCCACTTGAATCTTGGAAGACTTTTTAACTGCAAATTTTGCCAAGTTGGATTTTGATTCCTCGTGACTGGTCATGCCATGGGAAGCATATATCTTCTTATTCCTCCCAACAGAGCTTTTATTTTATGAGGTGTCAAACAGCAGCAATACAGTCGTACCTTGGAAGTTGAACGGAATCTGTTCTGGAAGTCCATTCGACTTCCAAAACATTTGGAAACCAAAGCGCGGCATCTGATTGGCTGCAGAAAGCTCCTGCAGCCAATCGGAAGCCGCAGAAGCCCCGTTGGATGTTTGGCTTCCCAAAAAAGTTCGCAAACCGGAACACTTTCTTCCGGGTTTGCGGCGTTCAGGAGCCGAAACATTCAAGAACTAAGCTGTTCGAAAACTAAGGTACGACTGTACGTAGACATTGTCTTACGGATTTTGTAACATTCTACTGTGGTGGGCTTGATGTGTGGCATTGTTAAGACTTTCAGTTCTCAAATATTACTGCACTAAAGGGGCAAGAAAACTGGGAAGAAAAAGCGGGAACTCGTTACAAAATAACTAGCAGGCTTTTATTGGCATCCCTGTGAGCACTGATTCGATTCCCTGGCAAAACTTCAGATGTGCTAGTCATACTGCAGATTAGTATCTAACAACCCTTCTATATTTGTGTCACAAGATCTATTACATGCGCATATTGGGCACTGCAATGTTGCACAGGGGTCTTCTCCTCACACAGCTGCCAGATATGATCTGAAATCCAGAAAACTGCCAGTAAAATTGGGGCTGGGTCCCACTGTAAAAAAAATAAATCCAAAATCCAAGTCATTCCATAGATGGCAATGGGAATGTGACGCATGGCTGATAATACGCACATATGAAATCCTGAACAGTATCTGTACAAGGCATTTGAGCAACTTAGCATTCAGCATCAGAGCTGACCGGAGTCATGGTTTTTAACCTATCAAGCAGCCAAACCGAATCATAGCCACATAGGTATGGATTATGGATGAATTTAAAAATGGCTGTCTCTAATATGAGATACAGCAATACCAACATTCACAAGCCTGTGAAACAGTGCCAACAAAATACGAATGCATTGTAAGGTCATTACAGTAGCAAAATGTGCTGCTCCTTGTAACTTGGAATGAATTGATTAAATAATCAGTCCTGGAATATGTTAATGACAAAAAGGGCAAATAAATATATTGTAATAATTTAATATGCCAAATAGACTTTTTAGCATAAACTGTCTTTTTTTAACTATACAAAATTAATTTCCTTCTTTACAGTTTGCATCTTATTAACTATGTTGTTTCAACAGACGTCTGTGTTGTAACCAGCCTCACAGCTGTGTTTGGCTATCTTTCTAGTAGGTCTGTGAAATGCTTTTTGTGTGTAAAAAAAGAGTGACTTGAAATCAGTTTTTTGGATAATACTCTGTAATCATCTGTAGTTTGTATCCCGAAGCTCCAAAAGAGCTGAACAAAAGACGATGTAAGCAGATCCTCATTTTTCAATTGTTCTTGCCATAACACATTTATGGGTCTGAAACTCTTTTAATGAAGCACAAAGGATGTCGCTAGTAGAGAAGGACTAGTAAAAGAAATGCAAGTTCACAATAGGTGAATTAAATGTGCAAAGTGAATGTCTGAACACGCCTACTCATCAACAACAAAAATTGCACGTCTATATCTACATAGATAAATAAATCACTACATGTATGGGCAGTAAATGAAGAGCAATGATAAGCTGTTGTTGGCTGCAGACTCATATGTGTATGATCTACACATCGGAAGCACATAGTCTCCAACTCAGGGTCTTTTTTGTTGCGTTTGATTAACATGCAACACTGCAGTCAGTCTGTGCATGCTCATTCTTTGTTAATGTTCAAAATCCCTGCTCCCACATAAGGTGCTAGTGCTGTTGAGGAGCTCGGTTATGTTGCCTCCAGATAGCTTAGTAAGATGCGTGGTTATCCTTATTTGTGAGAATGGCCAGATTCATTGGCCCACACAATGCCTTTCGACGCAGGGACCACAGAAAAATATTGATTGCGAAAGGGACTTCAAAATGCCAAGCCAGGGATCGCCTGGCAAGCAATGCAAAGTTCTCTTATTATTGCTTTGTAGCTAGAGTTTGTAAAACTTGCTCAGCATTCGATAGCAGCAATTCATTGTACTCAGCAGTGCAGTAACTCAGGTATATCATCAGATTATTCAAAAGTTCTCTCACACTAGGTTTTTTTTATTTTTATGGAACATTAAATACTGTCCTGGCACTTTATATGCTTGCCTTTATGTTACTCACGTAGTAATTTTTTAGCTGACATATATCAATGTGCTATATTCCAAAGCCATCCAAAAGGGTTTGTTCTGGAACATGGTCCTAACAAAAGCTCCAACCCAATTAGGGGCTTTTGTGAAGTTCATGAAGTTCCACATAGCCTAAGCTGTTATTCTAGCCTTTGTTTATTTTGGGGATCACACATGAATGTGATAAACGCCCTGTTCTACCACACTATACATACAAACAGCACATGCCCTACAGCAGGGGCAGCCAACATGGTGCCTTCCTTATGCTGATGGGCTGCAACTCCCATCATCCTTGACCACTCGGCTGCATTGGCTGGAGCTGAGAGTCCAACAATATCACTTTGCCTACCCCTTACCCTAGAGATCTTTGGTCCCTGGATGGGCTATACAGTGGTACCTCGGGTTAAGTACTTAATTCATTCCAGAGGTCCGTTCTTAACCTGAAACTGTTCTTAACCTGAAGCACCACTTTAGGTAATGGGGCCTCCCGCTGCTGCCGCGCCACCGGAGCACAATTTCTGTTCTCATCCTGAAGCAAAGTTCTTAACCTGAGGTACTATTTCTGGGTTATCAGAGTCTGTAACCTGAAGCGTATGTAACCCGAGGTACCACTGTATCACAATGGAAAGGATGTCATCAACCTAGTCTTTCCACTGAACGAACAAACCTATAGTTCTGAGCACCGTGCAAATTTTGTTAGGGTCCGGATTAGCTTTGTGCTTTGGGAGAGGGCATGCACAGGAGATTATTATGATTTCTACAGTGCTATTAATATACACGGTGCTTTACAGAGAGCAGGTTTGACAGGTCCCTGCCCCAAGAGGCTTCCGATCCAAAAATATACACAGGGAAGAAACCGAGGAAGGGGAGAGCAGTGGCAGAAGGGGTGACAAGACAGTTTTAACTTTTCACACGGACAAAAAAATATTACAACGAACTAAATGTCCTAGAATTATTCGTAGTTATTTATTTATGCCTTTTAAAATATAACTAAGGACTAATGCACACATGAATCAGAAGACGGTCATCATTTCTTGGGAGATTTTAGAACAATGGGGCTGGGGAGACCTAGTGTGGGATCACTTTTGGTTTTGTTTACTGTATTTTAAACCTGTATGTTGTATTTGTACTATATTTTTGCTATAAGTTGTAATGAAACCATTCTCGGTAAAAGTAATGAATAAAGGAAGAATAACAATTATTACTACTTTTTGTGGTTCCGGAGAGGCCATGCACAAACCACACTTTTTTATTTTTTTTAAGGGAATTGATTGAACAAACTTAATTAAGCTCAAGAATATATTGCCAGGTTCAGATCCTAAAGCATGGGCCAAAGCGCTGTATGAATTTCTTGAACACTATGCAGAAGAATTGCATTCTCTTTTAGAATTCACGCACACACACAAATCCTTCTCATCCGAACAGTTACGCCACAACACTGCTCAATGCAGATGGTAGTTCTCAGCTAGAAGGATCAACTGTTCCCTTCTGTAAAGGCAGGGTCTTGTTCAGAGGTGAAAGTATACAATTTAACATGCATCAACAGGAGACGGCTAAAATAATCGCTTTTACCAGATACATAACTGCAGTGGCAGCCCTAGACTTACAGAGTCTAATGCTAGGGCTTTGATCTGGCGTGGCTTCACACTATACGGTGGTCTGAAATTGCGCCACTGAAATTGCATTATTCTTGTTCTCATCTGCTCAAAGTACGATGCTGTAAAGCCATGGCTCTCTGAACCTCCTCTCTTCTGCCCCTACTGCTGACTTCTGGACGTGCAACCACGTCAAACTACTATCTTGCAGGAGAACAAAACCCTATTATAAGCATTCTCAACAGAAAGAAGCTGAAAGGAGACAAAAATGTGAGGGACACAATCTATATTACCCTCTGAGAAAGAGAGAGAGAGAGAGTGAGTTGAGTGGGTGCGTACAGCTAATCTACACTGAGGAATGGCCTTAACTCAACATGCTTTGAATACTCGCCAGGTCCAGAATTCAGTCCCTGACATCTTCAGCCAAAAGTATCTGTTTGAGATGACATGCAAGGTCCTCCTCTGCCCAAGACCTTACAGAACCATTACCAGTTAACACTGGTCTCCAGATGAACTAATAGTTCCAACCTGGTATTTAATTCTATTTATTATAAATTTTATAGGCCACTTTTCTTCCCCAGCTTGAGCTGATCCTAGTTCTTCATTGCCTCCATGCAGCAGAGCTCCCACATGCAGCAATACAGGAAGAGCAACTGGCTATACCAAGGAACACAGCACCATCACTGGCCAGACATCCTTAGCATTGCTGCGGACGTACAGCTACAATGGCAAAGACTTCTGCACAACTTGTAATTCTGCCTGATTAGGGCTACAGGTCACATGGAAAATATCCATCCCTGTAGACAGTTCGGTTGTTTGTACTGATGCTGGAGGTCCACTACAAGGTCCAACTGTGCTTTCTGCTCAGGTGCTGTTCTGCACTGGAGTTTCAATGTCTGAAATGGGTTTCTGTCATTGACATCGTTGCAAGCGTATGTCAATTGCTTGTCTCCACAGAACCACCACACTGACCACTTGCCCCCTGCCCAACCTGTTTCCTTTTCATAAAATAGTCTCTCCTACACACACTCTTCTTTTAGATGCACTTCTTTCTGTCATCGTAGATGACAGGAAGATAACTAATGTGCTGGGAATAGCTAACATCTGAGCCCATCGCCATGATCCATGTAATAGACAACTCAGGTCATTTGCAAACTTTAATGTCTTGGGGGATTTAGATTCTGATGGCATTTTCAATTTTTACCTCCAACACCAAGGGCTATCAGAAAATTAGCCTCATTCACATATATTTTGTCTCAGCAACAACAGTAAAAACCCCAAACCTAGCCTTGGAAGCAAAAAACATGCCTGGAAATTCATAGTGCCCCCTCTTAATAACAGCTGCGAGAATTATTCAAAAGAGCCCGCAGCAAAACTTAGAAAGAATGCATGTGCTATCGTTCCTATTACAGGTAATTCAAAAAACTGTCATTCTTTCGATTTCCCAATAACCAGGGAACAATTGGCACTCCTTCAAGAAAGGAGATATTGGATACCTGAGTGAGCACTGGAACGAAGAAATGGGGAAAATAATAGCATTTAGCATTTGCATAGTACACTTAAGAATTTGAAGTATGCCTTCACACGAATAATCATAATCTCAGCAATCTTTTATAAGGCAGTCTAGTATTCTTATCCTTGTAAAGCAAGGATAGGAAAACAAGAGGCCCTCCACTTATGGTTGGACTCCAACTCCCATCAGCCCCCCATCCCAGCCAGCCCAATCAATGGTCAAGGATGATGGGGGCTGTGGTCCACCAGCAATATCTGGGGGCCACCGGCTCCCCATCCCTGTCTTAAGACAAATTCAAGGCTGAGAAAACAGCAGTTTCCTTGAGGCCACTGAATTGCTGAAGTAAATTTGAACTGGGCTCATCCTGCCTTTCAATCAGACCACATCCTGGTAATTTCTGAACTTGCGGGAATGGTGCTAGTATTAAATATTTAATAATAATAATAATAATAATAATAATAATAATAATAATCCCTTCCTAAAGTCTTGGAAATTTAAGTGGTTTTTTGAACGGGATTTTGACAAAAGAAAGGTTTTAACAAGAAAAAACACACAATTCTGCATAACTTCACAATGTTGTAGGAGTCCACTGATTTATTTCTTTATTTAAGCCATAATCCAAAGAATTCTACAACTAATTGTCCACACCCAAGAAGGCTTTTGGCTCATGTTTCTCTACAAGCAGTTACCAATACTCTTTTCTGATCTTTTTTTGGAGGTCTGCTATTAAAAATAAAAAACCCCACTGGACCCAGTGGATTTGCCAAAAGGAGCTCTTTAAAGAGACTATTTTTATTTAATGTATAATATGCTTTGGATGCCATGGGGGTAATGAGAACATTGTATACTTCAGCATCACCAGCATGTAACCAACTGGCCCCAATCCAACACAGAGTTATAAGTGTGCTTGAAGCTTGCTTAACCCTTTGTTGGATTATGGTCCTGGTTTTTGTTTTGGGTTTTTTTTTGGGGGGGGGGGGTTATGACTGGGTTGTAAAACAAACTCCGACCAGATGTCTCGAAATGCACATCTGTTAGGAATTGTGCAATAAAGCCAACTTTCTGAACCGAAAACATATTGCTTCAATAACAACCAAAGGTTGCTACCTAACTATAAGACACACACAGTATATTGCCAAAGTAAATTGAAAGCAGCAGCTATGTAGGAAACAGAACATCAGGGGACCAACAGGCGCTATCTCAGGCATGGTGTGGAAGAAAATCAGTGCTTCTGTGTCTGCAGGAAAAGCCAAGTAAATAACATTCATAGATGGAGGGCCATGGAAATATATATTCTTACACTAAACATACTATAAAGCATATCTGTGCTCTGTATTTTTCAGTAATACAACACCCCGCCCCCGCAAAAAAAGCTAACTTTTATGGTAGCTTACTTAGTTCATTATAGCCATTTCCGTTCACCCAGTAAAAATGACACAAGATTTATAATTCCCATTACACAGCCACATGTATAAGCCCTTAAGGTCCATGAAACATTTGGAGGAGCAAATTCACTGTTGGTACAAATCAACAGTGGGCTACAAACCTCAACTCTCTCTTTTTAGCCCATTGCAATGTGTGCAAAATTGTTATTATGCACATTGTCACACGAAAAAGAACAAAATAAATGAGCATTTTGGATTCTACTTCCCCATGGAAACATAGGGGTGTTGGGCCCTTTTAAATTGCCAGCAATTTCAACAGGAGAGCAGAGCCCGTGTTTTCATCTCCGCTACTTAAATCAAAGAGACTTAAGAATTCATATTGGTTTGGCTGGATGGCACCTTGGAATTTTAACAGAAAATTTCAAAAACTGAAAGTTTCAAAAGCTATTAAGGCTGCAATCCTACGCATACTTGCCTGGGACAAGCACCATTGAACACAATGGCATATGGGTAAATATGCCTAAGGATATCCTAAAATAACACAATTTCTATATAGTTTAATGAGATTTTACCCCCAGGAACCTTGTGTCTAGAATTGGAGCCTGTTTCATTTATTTCAATAGGGCAGCTTTAGGCACAGACTAAAATCAACAGGATTTAATGGTACTCAAACTTTAACTAGATAGTGCCCCGAATAAGCAGCCATCCGAATGAAACAAAACTTTAAATGCTGTCCCCATGACCAATTATTTATGCTTTATCTGCACTTAGGTCCAGAAAAGCTTTCAGTTGTGTACGCTTTTTCTTGCCCAGTGTAAGCACTTTTTCAAATTTTCAAACACACACACATGAAAAATAAAATAAAATAAGAAGAAAACTTCAAACTTCAAAATATAAAACAAGAAAATAAAGAAAAAATGACAACCACACTTTGAAACATACAAAAGTAAAAACACTAAAAGAAATAAGCTGTTAGCTGATCCATGTTGGAATACAGTCATACCCCAGGTTGCGATCACTGCGGGT
The DNA here is from genome assembly GCF_965153285.1 of Podarcis tiliguerta. NCBI lineage: Eukaryota > Metazoa > Chordata > Lepidosauria > Squamata > Lacertidae > Podarcis > Podarcis tiliguerta. The sequence continues at coordinate 22,971,199 of NC_139538.1, forward strand.
TGCGCATTTTCAGGTTACGGATGCGCCAAACCCGGAAGTACTGGAACAGGTTACTTCCGGTTTTTGGCGCTCGTGCATGCACAGAAGTGCTAAATAGTGCTTTGTGCATGCGCAGAAGCGCCGAATCAAGTCACCCGCATGTGCAGACGCAGCGCTGCGGGTTGCGAACATGCCTCCCACACAGGTCACGTTCGCAACCCAAGATTCCACTGTACAAAGGTGATTGGTCGTTTTTGCTATGCTTTCTTTCAATTCAGCAGTAGATCTCTCCCAATTTTTACCCCCTTTCCCCTTTCCAAGAAAGTTGAGGAAAGCTAGCTCAAAACATGCAACTACTTCTGCATTTTTACATGTGGACCCTGAGACATCATCAGGGAAAGAAGAATTTCTCAGCAGAAAACTGCAATCATATTACCACCAGAAGTCTGTGTACAAATAATGTTACTTAAGCCTGGAATCCTAAGAACAAAGCTAGAGGGTAAATGTCATCGGATACAGTGGGACTTACTTCCAAGCTAAGAAACATATCATTGAATTGCCTGCCTGCAAAGTATTACAGAAGGCTTCTCTAACCAGGCGCTCTCCTATTGTTCTAGACTACATCTCCCATCAGCCCCAGCCAAGGAGTTGTAGTCCAAAACATCTGGAAAGCACCAAGCTGCTTTACACCCTTCCCTGGAAGGAATCCCCAATGAACACAGAGACCTATGCCCAAAATTACACTCCAGAATACCATTCACCAGCCACCAAGCATTATGGTGTAAATCTGCACTCTGATGGCAATCTACCACTGGAAACCTGTGGGATATGCATATTAAGCATATGGAAAAGTAGGAGGGGGAGAGGTCACGGAAATTAAATGAACGCGTCCTAGCAGCTGGGTTTGAGAAGTCATGCTTCGAGTGCAGCAATGTCAACAGAAGTCTGAAGCACGACTCTATGTAGCTCTTCCTGATTTTAATGAAATGAGGATGGAGAAAGGCAGAACTATGAGGTGGCCTTCGTTCCCTTTGGTGGGTACACACTCATCCTACGGTGTTGTGCTTCAGAAACCTGCAGCCGTTCCAACTTAAGACTTTGTGGCTGAAGGATACTAGCACACACTTGCGACACACAGAATCCTGTAAAAAAGGGTTTTGTACCAATACAGGAGTGTATCATGGTCCTTTTCACTAGATATGATACCAGCCTTGGTTCTTTCCTTCAGTGAGGAAAAGATGATTTGACCAGATATGAGAATCTGCCAATGCATCAGATTGTGCCAAAGACCCTCACCTTGAATCTTACAGTAAACTGAGCTGAAATACCATTATCTGAGAAGGTAATGGTGAAATGCTGTAGTCACTGAGAGTTGGCCCTGTGTCACCAAAACACACCAAGGTTTATTTATTCTTAAATTCCAGTATTTGAAGTTATTGTAGCTCTTGGAAGTGGCAGAGGCAAGCATTCTCATGGTGTAGGAACAGTCCAGTAGAAATCTACCTCTCACCTTTGAAAGAGTTAGATCATTATCAATATTATTTTACTATTATATATAGAATAAAGACAAGGTTATAAATTAACCATTTTCACTTGGTTGTATTTACACGGAAACTTTGTGCAGAAAACAACAACCCAAAGCAGCTTTACAAAGTCGGAACGACTAATTTTAAACCAAACACTCATTAAAAAACAAACAACAAGCATTCAATGTCAAGTAAGTGCATTAAATAAAAAGATATTGCAGATGTGGTGGTGCCGTGACTTCAATTTGTCTGCTGATGAATATGTAAAAGTTGTTCAGATAAATCAGCACTTAATATTCTTTTAACCCAAGGCTTATTTAAGTTCTTCCAACCAGTTCTTCCAACCAGCCAGCTTCATCCCTTACCTTTGACTGGGGGGACAAGGCTCCTTGCTCTGGTAAAAATCCAGAAGACAGCCGTAACTCATGTCTTGACTCTCTTCAGTACAGCCAGCTGCAAAGGATGCCCAGGCAGCTTTTCCTTGGTCAGCCAGAGGATAAGTAGCAACAGCAGCAGCAAACTCAATAGAGGGGGCTCCTTGCACGCAGAAGGCTTGCCAAAGCATTCTTGGTTACTATGCACACTGATAAAAGCTATTTGTGTGTTTACAGACAAATTGCAACCACCGTTGCTTCTTGTGCGCTTCTGCCTAAGCTCTTCGCTGTCCCGAAGGGTTGATGGCAGAAGCCTGCAAACCCACATTTCTTCTACACTGGCTGAACTCCCTTGAAGAAGAGCAAATTGTGTTTAAATGAACAGCAAAGGCATTGTGCTGTATGCATGTAGCATTAGCACATCGGTCATGTATCAAGGGCATACATGGTACATGCTTTTAAACGTAAGCAGAACAGATGCCTTGTTTACAAGGGTAAATGCACCTTCCCCGGCCCATATTATGAATAAATTGGGCCTAACATATATTGTTCCACAAGAGTCGCTTAAGGCAGTCTTAGGTTAGATTTGCAAAAAGTCAAAGGGTGGTGAACACTATCTTGTAATACATACACACTACTCCGCAGAGTGTGCTATAAAACTCAAGTTATTTTTAAGTCTTGGGAATGACTGCTTAGGTCATAAGCATCAAAGCAGACCTGTGAGTCACTTATGCATGGTCACCCTTAGCATGCAAAAATAACTTGTTTACGCTGATGTTATATTATCCCCCTGGCATTGCTGCTCAGCTAGGTGGTTAGCAAGGGCCTCTCCGAAAATAAATATAAATTATGAAGAAATGGGTCACTTTTTTATCCCCTTGGTCAACATGCGGAGAAGAAATATAGGTCACTAAGATCCAAGTATAGCTATCAAATCAATCTATGTGCTTTTTCACACACCTCACTTCCACTAAAACGCGAACAACAACAAAAATCCCAGTACTGTAGATGGCAGGCTAGAAGCAGCGGACAAACTGTGCTCATTACCATCTTATTTGTGTAATTTTGTGCAAAGGCAGCATGGCCGTTCTTAAGGGCGTTTTTGGAAAATAATAGCTGAGGTAGGTATAATTCCAAGCCATAGTTTAGTGGTGGCTGGGGCCTTCCTGTTGTTGTTGTTGTTGTTGTTGTTGTTGTTGGGCTCCAACTCCCATCAACTCCCAGCCAGCATAGTCAAGGGTCAAGGATGGTGGGAGTTGCAGTTCAACACTATCTGGAAGGCCACAGGGGCCCCACTTCCTGGTTTAGGCCGAGGGAATGTGAATTAACACTGGTAATATTAGGGTCTGGTTCGCCAGAAGCGGCTTAGTCATGTTGGCCACATGACCCGGAAGCTGTACGCCGGCTCCCTTGGCCAATAAAGCGAGATGAGCGCCGCAACCCCAGAGTTGGTCACGACTGGACCTAATGGTCAGGGGTCCCTTTACCTTAATATTAGGGAAAGGAAGTCACTGGCGGAGGAAGGGGGAATGGGGGGTGCGGTCCGCCCTTGTGGAATGCTCACCGTGCCACCACGAGCGGCACACCCTGCCCCCAAGTGCACCACATGTGAGCCGCTCTGTGTGCCAGAGCAGCTAGCTCTGCCTCTGAAGGAAGTGTGTTCATTTCTGATTTAAAAAGCATGTTATAAGTGCCATGAGTAGTTTCTACCAACTAGACACCCTGCTATCCCATACATCCATGTAGCATTTGCCCTATTTTGTGTTTGGAGCAGGGGGGGGCGGGTTTCCAGCCGTAATTCAGGTCCATCACCTCTCAGGTGAGTGCCATTGCCATTCTAGGAGAACGAAGGAGGTGTCCATGGTGACTTGCTACACCTCTTTTTCTGGAAAAAATTGGCACTGGTTTGGAACATATGTGCTTGTCCTTGATAAGCGCGAAAGAATGGGGGATACTTTTCAAGCAGTTCTGAGTCTATGCTGCATTGTCCCACCGGAGCCATTTTTACATGATACACAAACAGAAAGAGTATATAAAACTGTGAAAATGATATATATGAGGTATTAACTTCCAAAGTTTAATACTCTCTTCAGGGGACTGGGCGGTTGATATTTTTTTGTCCTCAGTGCCCCCTCCCCTTCTGCAGACTGAATTTATATAGAAAAATGGTTTCAGCTGAAGACGTAGAGAAATCACTTCAGCTAAATCACACATGGGTGGACGCAAAGTCTGCTACCAATAAAAATTAACTGATGGAAGAGGCTTGCAGAAATACAAAGGAGAAATAGCAGGGAAACTCTGAAGAAATCTGCTGGCAAACAAATCTGACTCAACATGAAAAGAATATTGGGGGAAAATCTGACGGAGTGGAATAACAGGAAGCTTAGTCAGTTCTGGAAGAAACAAAAAATAAAGAGTGTGTTCTTTTGTGAGACAGAAGTAGGAAGGGAGACTACTGTACTTTAAACAAATCGGAGGGATTGGCAGCCACAGTGCTTGAAAAAAGAGATTATGAACTCAATGGGATGGTGACCATATTAAAGTAAAATGGATATCTGGCTAGAATATGATATGAAGCCACAGAGCCCAAAGAGTACAGCTGGTATAAACAAGAAAACAAAACTTGAGGAAGTGTGTCCATAAGAAAATAATAAACTAGATGGACTGATCTCAACAGAAAAAAATTCCCCAAACCACTCTAAAAATCCACAATTAATCATTCATTCCAATTTTTTCTTCTCCCTAATTCATTTAATTTTCTAAAAGGACACAAGGAAGCGTTTGACGAAATTAAAATGATGTTTTGAAGCAGATCAAAATGCTAAGTGAAATAAATAAATGAATAAATACTTAACCTTTGATTAGCCTGCAATTGAGTGGGGAATGGGCTTATTTCTGTGACAGTTACAAATGCCACCCTCACAAACGTTAATAGGCATGGAAATAGAGAATCCCTTTCCAAAGATTAATCAGGTATCAGTGAGATCTTAATTAATATCTCAATTCCTTTGGCATACAAGCTTCTATATATAGAAAGAGGTTAGTCCTCCAACAAAACATGCTTCTAAATTATCTCATCCTTTTCAAATGGATCCATTGTGCCAGATATGGGGAAGCTGTGGTCCTTCTTGTGTTCCTGGACTCCAACTCCCATCAGCCTCAGGATGCATAAGCAATGGTCAGGGATGATGACCACTGCCTATGCATGCTCTCTACATGGGTTCTATGCTATGGAATTCCTTTCCAAGGGAAATTCATCCCATATCCTCCCTGCTGATTTTCTCCAAACTGGTAAGAATGCCCTATTTAATTACGAAAAACTCCTTCCAGTAGCACTTTAGAGACCAACTAAGTTAGTTATGGCGATTCCGTGCCCTGCTCTGGTTCGCCAGAAGTGGCTTAGTCATGCTGGCCACATGACCCGGAAGCTGTACGCCGGCTCCCTCGGCCAGTAAAGCGAGATGAGCACCACAACCCCAGAGTCAGCCACGACTGGTCAGGGGTCCCTTTACCTTTACCTAAGTTAGTTATTGGTATGAGCTTTCGTGTGCACGCACACTTCTTCAGATACAGGCATGCACACGAAAGCTCATACAAATAACTAATTTAGTTGGTCTCTAAGGTGCTACTGGAAGGAAATTTTTAATTTTGTTTCGACTACGGCAGACCAACACGGCTACCTACCTGTAACTATTTAATTACGGTTTAACACCTGAAAGCTGAAGCTGACCACTGTATCCCACTTTGGGGGGCTGCTTGCTGTGATCTTGCTTTAACAATGTGTTTAAATTTGTAAACCACTGGAAACTATTTCATGATATGTGTGTGCGTGTGTGTGTAGCACGTAAGCTTCTCATACTGATTCAAATTCATAACTGGATTTTTTTAAAGTATTTTGTTTGTTTGTGAGGGCCAGCACATGTACCACCTAAACATTAGGAAGAACTTCCTGACAGTAAGAGCTGTCCGACAGTGGAATTTGCTGCCAAGGAGTGTGGTGGAGTCTCCTTCTTTGGAGGTCTTTAAGCAGAGGCTTGACAACCATATGTCAGGAGTGCTCTGATGGTGTTTCCTGCTTGGCAGGGGGTTGGACTCGATGGCCCTTGTGGTCTCTTCCAGCTCTATGATTCTATGATTCTATGATTCAATGCAAACTGTGAATTCACTGGGGTTGACACAGGAGGAAAATATTAAAAAGGGTATATCCTCCTGTATTTTCTACAAAATTGAGAAGAAAGTAAAATAGTGGTTGAGATCCAGAGTTCCCTGAGGACAAGTGGAAAGCACCTCCACTCAAAGAAGGAATAATTGCAGATTTATTGCTCCAACGACATCCCTCTGTGCCTGCTCTGGCTTTCTGGTTTTGAGGAACAGCTTTTTAGGGGGATGCAAAGTGCCACAGGATGGATGGATGGGAAGGGAATAGCTCTGCAGCACTTGAGGAACTCCGTGTGTGGAACTTTGGATCTAGACCAATGGCAACACTGGCGGCAGGGCAAACAGCAAACAGCATTTCAGCATCAGTCATTAAAGGTGCAAAGATCAGTGCTCGTTAGGGCATAAAATACACAGAAACAGTTTATAGGAAATGGCAAGGGGCAGGGGGAGACTCGGAGATGAGCTAATACATTAAAAATTTGACCCTCTTTGGTAAACAGGAGTTGGGAACATTTCAGCAACCCAGAGTTAAGGGCAGAATGAAGTATAAAGATTAAAAACAAAACAAAACATTGGAAAACAATGAAAGAAAGATGTAAACTGTATATTTAAAGGGGTTTTGTTCCTTTATGGCTGCTGAGAAAATAACAGTAGGGCTTTAATGAGGGGAGGGGAGTTGATGGTCTTATCTAGGCTTGTGAGTGCTGAGTGAATTGTATTTATTAGTTGCTGTACATTGCCCATCAGAGGCACTGAGGGTCCTAAGGAATGGACCCAGGTTATGGTCTAAAAGTACACTGGGCCACCACCTTGCTGAAACTAAGCAAGTCTGAGTCTGGTTGACTGACGTCCTGGGAACCAGGCTGCCTTAGGTTTCATGACAGAAAAACCCCGACAAGGTGTAAATACTGGGCTCTATTGAATTGCACCCTGAAGATTTCTCTGACTGTTTGTGGTCTATCTGAGAGAATGGAGAGCAATGTGGTCAATGCCTTTAAGGCAACACAGCCTATCATTCCGCCATCCGGTTCTCATTCAAAGTGGAAGCTAGAGATCTTGCCAGGCTTGATCTCTGCATAATTCCCAGTACTCCACATAACTCAACAGGTTTCAGGTGCTGGAGCATCAGACGCCTAAATGATGCTTGAGATTAGCAACCTCAGTTTCATGCATCTCTGCCACATGTGATGGTAGGGATGGAAGAGGAGAACAGGGTAATTTCTCAAACAAAAATGAGATTAGTAGTACCTGAACATTTCGGCTCTTATCTCAAACTTCTTATTATTATTGTAATAGAAGCTGGGGGTCATGGTTCATAGACCGGGGAGGACAACTCATCTCTCTTCCATGGATGTGCATGATGCTGCCACATCTATCTTGAATAAAAGTGTTTAAAGAGCTTTAAAGTGTGGACCTGTGCCTTGAAACACTGCACAAAAGGAATTCTGGATGACCCCTTATCCACAGTGACATTTTTATTACAGAAAAACGCATTGCGGGGATGGGGAACCTGTGACCTTCCAGATGGACTACCGCCATCCATCCAGGAGCTACTATCCAGTGATGGCATGTAGAGAGCCACAGATTGCCCACCCCCGATGTACTGAATCTCGGTCCCTCCCCATGAGCAGAAAGAGCCCTTCCATACACCATGTATACTAGGTGGAGGAGAGAGAGATGTTCCAATCTAAACCAAAGGCGGTTTATTCATAACTAGGCACTCTAGGCGTACAGATAACTTGCAGGAACCTTGTGACTGAGTAGTCAAGTTTCAAGCACTGCAAGTGAGAGCCAGAGAGATGGAGAGACAGACAGACAGACAGACAGACAGACAGACAGACACAGAGTGAGGGGAGGGGACTTCGCTGTGTGTGAAACTATTGGTAAGGGTGTGAGAGAGATGTTCATAGATTTGCTGCTCTTGTTCAGCTGTTAGAACGGAACCAATCCTTTAGTTTTGCTGGAAGTGTGGGATATGCTGAAAAGTTGTCATTCACGTGTAAACATGTAATACTCAGATTCTGTGAAGATTTATTATGAAATGCATAATGCTTGCTTTTACTGGATTTTACTCCGAACACAGTATGTTTATACCGTAGGAGACACTGTCCAGACATTACACACTTTTTATAAGGTGCTGGGAATCTTTTCTATACAGCAAAGGTGTTGGTGGCCTTGTTCACATGCGTTGTTTTATGGAACATTTGCATTTTATAAACTAACTTGTTACAAGTCTGAAGGGCTTTTTTAACTTGTTTATTACATTGTTACATTCTGTTAATTTTTGTTAACCATCTTGATTTTCTAAGAGAAAAGCAGGAGAGATTAGTTTTTTAAAAACAGACAAAGCATATGCAATTTTTACTGTACTTGAGTATAATATGCTGCCTTGAGTATAATATGGAGAATGACAGACTATAAAATGAAATAATGGCAACATAACCAGTGACCTAAGCATCCGACCTTCCAAGCAGTTATCTCAAAAGATATCCATTTAGCTTCAACGACACAGTTCTGAAGTAACTTTAAAAAAAAAAAAAAAATGGGCTAAAAAACTCGGAACTGGATTTGCCATTGCATTCTGATGTCCAGATTTCCACATCCTTTACACCATAGTTTGTAGGATCAGAATTAAGCCAACATACATAGGATTCAAACAAATAAGATCCAGGCATGGGCAGGATCAGAATCTCACATTCCCAGATCAACTTACTTATTTGATTTTAATGTAATAGGGCTAATCCTGTTTTTGTTGCTGATTTGTAATACTGAGTGGGTTTCATTCAGCTAATTACCCTGGCTCTCTGCCTAACATATGGTGCGAAATATCACTCAAATAACTTTTTCAAAGAAGTATTTTTCTTTTTCTTTTTACTTTATAGGCTAACAAACTGTACAAATAATTAAGTTTTATACACAGTCCCACTGGTGACCCCCATACATTCAGCGGAGGCTCCAGGCAACTAAGACTTCTTAGTGACTTAATACAGGACTATCTTCATAGTGTATGTGTTAATAACCACGCTGCAAACATATCAAAATTACTTTTGACATGTGTGATCAAATCCATCAAAATTTTAAAAAACCAAATAAAGGCTCATTGCATCTATTAGTCTAAGCCTTCTAGCTGCGCAGGCAATTTTCACCAAGAATGCAACTGGCAGGGATGGATACAACTGCAGGCCAGATAACAATTTCTCTGACTGCCATCTCTGGTTGTAAATAATTACAGAAAATCTGGATATGTCAGTACCTACTACATATTACTCATAGCATGTAGTCTGGGCTGCAATAACAGCTGCTGAGAGGCAAGGAAAGGTAAACCCTAAAACATTCAAGCCCAGCTTGTGGGATTGCCAGAGGCATCTAGAGGGCTGGGGTGGGAAGCAAAACATTGGACTCCATGAACCTGTGGTCTGATCCAGCCGGGCTCTTCTAATGTTCACATGAGATCATTAGCCAGCAGCACAATGTTTGCTTTGGATGGAAAACTAATATCCTATTATCATTCGAAAATTCTACACGTATTGGAATAAAAGCAACGGCATGGTAAGTATATAGCCCCGCTTGGTTTAAAACATAAATTAGCTTTTCATTATCAACTTGTAACTCACAAGCCATGGCTGTACCCTGGATAAGCTCCTGTGCAATTACAATTATTGGTATAAATTCAATAGCAACGGCCAAGTCATTCACATCTGAAAATTGGCTAGAGAGCTCTGCACTCGATTGCAGCCACCGCTCCCATTATTGGCTGTGCCTATCGGCGTTTTCATTACAATGACTTCACACAAGAGAGTGACAGGATATCTGGTAAAGAGGATTAATAAATCATGTCAGAGATGCATGAAACGGCAAGTTTGCCAAAGCTTCCCACTCCTCCACTTGGTGCAAGGGCCACAAAGCGAAACTAAGAAATGCAGTATAGAGACACTCTTAGAAGTGTTCAGAAAACCAAGGCAGAAAAAAGAAAGGAAAATGAGCTTGCATCTGTAAACCCAAGGCAGTTCTGCTGCATGCTTTAACCCAGTTATACATTTTCCCTACTCTTCATGGACAATGCCCCACGTTTCAGACCTGTGTCAATTGTTTGATGCTTGCAACAAAAGAATTTCCACGTCTTATCCTCTCAATTACAACACTTTCCAACGGAGCCAGCTGCAAGTATGTATAATAATCAAATGCAAAACTATCAAGTGATGTACACAGCGTGCGAGAGCTGCAGCTAACAGCAGCGTCATACAACCAATAGCAGAATGAATCCCAGCACTAGGCTAGCTCATTTTAAGAGTCCTGTATATTCCTTAAAAATCAGGTGTGGGGAAACTTTGGCCCTCCAGATGTTGCTGAACTATAGCTCCCATCAGCCCCTGCAAGCATAACCAATGGCCAGGGATGATGGGAATTGTAGTCAATTGTCAGTTTGATATCTTCTCCCTACATGAATGACTCTTACTGTGAGGTGTGAACCATCATAGAATCGCAGAAACCTAGAATTATGGACCAAAAGCGTCATCTAGTCCAACTCTCTGCAATGAAGGAATCTTTTGTCTAATATGGTGCTCAAACCCAAAACCCACAATCAAGAATCTCATGCTCTACTGACTAAGCCATCCCTCTCTTGCCACCGGCATGTCCTCTTTCACCCTCTCTGATATATAAGCAACATTTCAGCTGCACAAGCAGGGGTCCCATACATTCACTCATCACAATGTTCTGGATCAATTAAGGGTGCTTTTCTCTTCGATGCAGGAAAGGGCAACAGTCTCGCCAGACATAGTCTTACTGCACTTTGAAGATGCTCTGATCGCCTATAAGGACAACACTCTGAATTGAAGAGGAGAACCTGAAAGATTTCCTGCAGATGTACTGTAGGCTTTTGATAGCCTCTCTCAAGTTCAGTGTGATGAGAGAGACAAGACCTTTCTCCTTTCCCCTCAGGGTAGGGTCACTGCCACATCCAAATTAGGTCCGGCTAGCAAGGCCTGTGCATAAGGCCGTAACATGTAGCTGCTTTACTGTGTCCGACTGAAGGAGCTGTGGCCAAAACTCCAACACCAACATATATTTCTCAGTAGTATTCAGGGCTTGCAGCTAATCACAGTACCAGATTATTTACAACTATTTGCTGGTGTGATGCCTGAAAAGAACTAAACTACTCAAAATACAGGGTGAATGAATGTAAACCTTAGAACAGGTTACCACAGTAATGGTATTTGTCTCAGCAAGGCCTAAAGCAATGATTAACGTATTGAAGGGTGCCTTCCTTCAGGAGACTGAAGTTCCTGAGTATTATGCTTATTAGAGGGATGCAGATGGCGCTGCGGTCTAAACCACAGAGCCTAGGGCTTGCTGATTGGAAGGTTGGCAGTTCGAATCCCCGCAACGGGGTGAGCTCCCATTGCTCTGTCCCAGCATCTGCCAACCTAGCAGTTCGAAAGCATACCAGTGCATGTCGATAAATAAGTGGGAAGGTAAATGGCGTTTCCGTGTGCACTGGTTTCCGTTGCGCCAGAAGCGGTTTAGTCAAACTGGCCACATGACCCAGAAAGCTGTCTATGGACAAATGCCAGCTCCCTCAGCCTGAAGCGACGCCCCATAGTTGCCTTTGACTGGACTTAACCATCCAGGGGTCCTTTACCTTTTTACCTTACCTAAGTTTATGACCACTGTTATCTCTTGCCATCTACAAACCTCTCAGCCAAGGGCACAGAATTTAAATGGATAATGCTACAGATAAATATATCAGTAAGTTATTCGTTCCATCTTCTCTCTCTCTCTCTCTCACACACACACACACACACACTTGCACACACTTTTAAACACTAGTGGAAATGAGTGAATTGCATTATGCTGTCAATCGACTGACAGGCAGAGAACTGACTTAGAACTGCCTTTCCACACAAAGCGCTTTTCCAAGCCTTATTACCCATTTTGTAGATCAATATTTCACAAAGACAACCATGCACCACAGATAACTGTCTAATCAGGCTCTTATCTGGTGAGTAAGCACACTTTTCAGCTCCACTGAAAAGGCCTGCAAAAACTGCTTATCGCATGAACCGGTGAGATAATATAATAATAACGGAACAGAACAGCACCAGTAGGCTGGAATACAAAACTGAAATAAAGATAAGATTTAAACAATTCCCAAGACTGTGATCCGCACCTCTGTAAATCTGGAGCAGCTGCATTAAAAAAATCAGGCATGCTACTGTAGAGTATGCTGCTTCATGAGGACATCCATGCCAAAAGAAGTTGTTTAAAAAAATACTAAAGGTATAAATATAGCATCCAATGTTTCGTCTCTTTACTAACAAGAGTGAAATGGAATATTCATGCTCATCTCTAACTCCACAGGGAGTTGATAAGAATGTTATGCTCCATGATCTCTTAGGGTTGGGCCTCTAAAACAATACATGCCAATTTGCCCAGCCCCTTTTCCAGTGCTGAGGAACACAATAAGCAGCCTCTGGCATCTTCTCCTTCAATCATCCACCCAGTGCCAAACTAGACACCACTGAGGAAGCCATTTTTGTCCCTCTTAATGTCAGTCACCCTCACATATAATGCAGAGGTGGGATCTATTTATTTTTTATATATACTCAACAGTGCAAACAGAAAGCTGAATCCTCCCTAATAATAATAATAATAATAATAAAATTTTATTTATATCCCGCCCTCCCCAGCCGAAGCTGGGCTCAGGGCGGCTAACAACAATAAAACCTACAGGAGAGGGTCATCATAGCTCAGTGGCTTTGCAAGTGGAAGCTCACAGATTCAAGACAAACTATGCTGAGATGGAGGAACCTGCGGTCTGACTGTTTAAGGCTGCTTCCTATATGCTCTCCTGCACCCTGTTGCAAGAGGGTGCTTTTTCATTACAAATTGCAGGAAGGCTTTGAAGTGTGTTCAGCTGAACACATTCAGAAGGGCCTTTCAGACATTCCTGCTCACCATGGGAAAAGTAGGTAGAGGCAGGTTTTGCTTGCACACCACGACACCTCTCCACTTTCAGCCCTCATGCATTCAGCAGAATGCCTGAAAAAAGCTATTAATCATTAGTAGAAGTATTTGTGTTTTTATTTATTAATTTACGGCAAAGCTTTTGCATATGTTTCAAGATGAAAAATCAAATGATTCTATCAAGATGATAGCATCAAAGAACTGCAGAGTTGGGAGGGACCTTGAGGTAGTATTTGGTGAGCTATGAATGGGCTGATACATAAATAAGAAGGAACTGAGTACGGAGGTAAATGAAACACTGCTGACCCTTGCAACAGATAAAAGGAGAACTGGGAATTGCCTAATGCCACATGTTATTACGGAGTCTGCCAAACGGTTGGGACACTTGAAATTTTGAGAAAGTGCCATTAGGTGTCCTTCACAAAATGGTTGCTATGAAGAGTGGACGTAACACAAAATGGCTGCCGCACCTCAAAGTGAATAAAAAGAGACAGGACCCCCCCCCAAGACAGTGCAGGAATGCCCCCTGCATCAGCCCCCCCCCCATCAACAGAAAAAGGCAACATCATCAGTGACCACTGTATGCACTCACAGAGAGAAGCTCTTCCCAACCCTTACCTGTTCAGAAAAGAAGGGAAGGTGGCTGTCCAGGCCTAGAAACCAATGAAATGTTCAAGGTGGTGTGTTCATTGTGGTAGAGGCTGAGCCAGTGCAAACAGGTACAGAACAGGGACAGCAAACTATCTCTCACACATTGTGAACTTCCGAGAGGATATTGAATCTTTGCAGGCCCACAGGTGCTGCGTTGGCAACCCTTGTGCTATTATATTTATTGGGAACGCTTGGTCAGGGCGGAGCTGCTCCATGGGTATAAACAGGGAACTAAAAGAGCTGTTTATCTGCAAGGATCATGCTTGCAAAATTTTCTTCAGTGGTTAACCAGGGAACAAAGAGTGCTGTGTAAAAGCTGTAACATGTGCAGCTACCTAAACAGAAGCAGTCCTACAGAGAAAGACATCTGCCTGAAATTTGGTTAAGCAGAGTTCTTTTTTTCAAAGACAGCAGTACTTCTTGATGAGATGAAGAGACACATTAACCCTAGACCAAACCTGGCCATAGACGCCCAGAAGATGCAAAAGCAAGAGGAAGAACTGTTGCTTTGGTAATTTAATGTTCGGAATTTTAAAAACTCAGATGCTCTTTGTAGTCTTTTCAAAATGGGAGTGGAACAAGCATAATTCACAAGGATGCTGTGACCATTGGGGGGGGGGCATGCATGGCCATATAAAGACTGTGTAGACTTTCCAGTTATCCCTCTGAAGGCTTAACAATGAGGCATTATGAAATGCAGTTCTTGTATAAGACACTCAAATATTATGGCTAGGGAGATGCATTAGCCTACAGGCAAACACCACAGGAGGGGGGGGGGAGTCTATGCCAGCAGAACCCCAGAGTCCTGTGAAATAGTAGATTCCAAGTGATTCATTGATGGTGGTGATGATTGCATTGCCTTTCATCCTGGAGAACCCCAGGGCCATGCACAATATGATAAATATATATAACCAGCTATTCCAGCTAATTAAAACACCCCCCCCAAAAAAAACATACTAAACTAAAGCAACAGCTCAACATAGTAAGCACAATACCAAAGACTTCTACAACCTAGAGCAAATCTGTATCCCCAAAGCATGCATGAACAAATAAATATTTAAAAAATAACAGTGTGGGATACAACCATACTCCCCTGGAAAGAGAACACCATAATCGGGGTGCCACCACCAAAAATGCTATGCTCGTGCCACTGTATCATGGGGTCCATGCTCTGCTGATCTCGGAGCATGAGGTCAGTAGTTAGAAAGGAAGGCTCCCCTTGGCTCTGCACTGGCAGATGTGTATAAATTAGACGTGGTGTTGAATTCTATTTTACTATGAAATCTGGTAATGGGCTTGCTATTTCCTGTATTGACTGGAAGTTGGGTTAGAGCACCTTGGTGGCCTTTTACAACCCCATGACTCCAAGCAGAAAATAATTCCTTGCTTCTTCTGTATGTACTATTAATAGTAAGCAAAAATCTAGCCAAAATCCATCACCTTTAAGTCCTACAGATGTTGAAGAGAAAATTGAGCACATGCTTGTATCTCTTCAATTGAAATCAACGGGAGTTATAAGTGGTGTGTCATCCCCTCTCATACCTCCACCCCATTATTTTTGGGGGTATTCCATTTACACGGACGTAAGAACTAAATAATTGGACCAACTAATAGCTCAAGCCAAATTATGGTCTATTCAACCCAAAGCAGAGAATTTACTTGCTGGCAGAAAGAGAGAAACAATTGCAAAAGAAGACTCGTTTCCATTTACAGCAACAACACGGTGCCAAAAATATCTAAATAAAAATGTGGTAGATTCTCACAATGATAACCAAGGGTACTGGCTGTTCTTAAGCACTGTTTAGTCTCCAGAGTCATGAAGCACTGAAAACTGTTTTCATCTTACTTGTGCTAGTTATAACATATGGTCTCGACTTTGAACAAACTTTGAACTGAACTATAAGTGGGTTAATTTTGGCTGGACTGTGCCCAGTATATATCGCCAGCTGGTAGTTAAACCCAATGACTGCATGTCTGAAAATGGGAGACAATAAAATTGATACACTGCTGCCATGGGTATCTTATGCGATTGAGAAGAAAAACCGCCTGAGCCAAATTTTAACCTGGTTCTCTTTTTTGGTGGGTATGCCGTAATGTTGTCACATTAGCCAAACAGGAGGCCTCATTCTGGCGGAGCCAGTAGGAACAGACTGAAAACACCTCTCAAATTCAAGTTAATCTCTCTCTCTCTCTCTCTCTCTCTCTCTCTCTCTCTCTCTTTCTTTTTAAATATCCTAGCCAAGGCTAAGTATAAAGATTCAGAAGGAACATGAGGCCCTTCAAGGTAACTATTTATGGTACAAATATACCCAGTTCAGGAGGAGGGGTAGGAAAAGGGAAGATTCAAACCCTCATTTTGAAGCTAGTTGAAAACCTGAGGGAACAACCCACTTATTTCCGAAATATATCCCTTATATTTTAATAATAATAATAATAATAATAATAATAATAATAATAAATGTTCCAGTTTTGCAGTTACAAAAATGACTGAGACCTAACTTTGCAGATACAACATGCAGGCAGAAAAGCAGCATGCAATAAACTAAATATGTGAATATTCAGTAAAAAGAAACTGTCTCTTTTTTTGACAGTTTTGCAGTAAGACATTTTGCCGCTGTGAGATTGAGGGGGAAATAGCTTTCCTTTGTGAAGCATCCAACTGAGCTGACGAAATGAAATGTAACATTCAAACTAAGTGGCAAGGATTAATAAAGAGACATACTCTAGATACCAATGGTGGCAAGGTACTCTTTGGGTCTGGTGGTTGAGCAGTACACAGAAAGACCAGCAGTAAGTAGAGCCAAAGACAGGCAGAGCTGCAACCTAACTGGTTTTAAGTACGAGGGCAGGCAGGTGGGACTGGCTGGGGTCAGACTGGGATTGATGGAGCAAGATACTGAAATTAAAGCAGAAACAGAAGGTCAGTTCACATGTGACTTCAAGCCAGGCTCGATCCTAGTTTCCAAACATGGTTTGTATGGCAAGTATAAACCATACTTTGCCAGTTCATGTGAAACTGCAAACTTTGATTGGTCTCAAGGAGGAAATTACAACATATGAGCACAACAGCGCAAAGTTTAGCATCACATGTGAACCAGCTCTCTAGGAAGTTATGGGTAATATCACCAATGAATAGAAGCCAATGTGATCCGGCTACACTTGGATAACTTCAGCCGGGTAACTTGAGAAGTATTGTTTCAGAAAGTTGAAATTTGGTAGGTTTGCCTTTACATGTGAGCTAATTCAAATTCCTACCCCTACCCCAATTCCTACCCCTTGTGTGCTTTGCATAGTAGATGCAGCATAGTTTATGTAGTGTCATTGTGTAGAGTGGCAGGGGAAACCCAGCCAGATGGGCAGGGTATAAATAATATATTATTATTATTATTATTATTATTATTATTATTATTATTATTATTATTATTATTATTCTCAGCATTCCTGCTGTCACTGCATGTTGATTGTTGCATTCTGTTTATGGGGAATATGTGGATTTTATCCGTGAGTGACATTGCGATTGATTTCTTTTCTTCTTCTTCTTTTCTTTTGATAGAGCTACAAGGGTACTGTCATGGGCACTGAAAGAATTCTATCAGTGTTGCTACGCAAGCTTTTGCTTCTATTGCTATCGTTCTTTATTTTGCATTTGCTGAAGAGGTAGCAATGTGTTATGTTACACTAGTTCTGGCATAATACTTGTTTATGTGATGGGAGACACAGGATCACTCTATAAGAAAATGAACAAAGTGTTTTGAGCAATGAGCAAAGTCAAAATGGTACGGGAGATTCATAGAGCTCCTGGTATTTATAGGTTGCAATCCTATTCCCACTTAACTTGAAGAAAGGCTCATTGAACCTACTTCTAAGCAGATATGTAATGGGCTGCACTGTATGTTTGAGTTATAGAAGACATGGGCAGCTTCAAATTGCATCAGGGTAACAATGCTAAAACGGCAGGGAGGTGGGAATTAAGCCTTCCTCCTCCCCGCACATGTATCTACATCACCTCCCGCAAATCTACTATTTGCCCCAGTGGGGTTGGGGATTACTTGGGAAGTGTTTGAATGATTCAGATTTAGGAAAAGGCAAAGGCAGAGAGTTAAATTCCTCTTTTCCTAGCACCATTGCTTCAATCCCATTTAGTGTCATGCACAAACCAGTTGCTATTAAACAAAACTTAAAACATCGGGAAATCATGGATCTCCCACATTACATGTATATAGCTCTCAGTATCATCATCAGCATCATTGTTATCTTGTAGCTTATTACTTATCAGAGATTACATAATTGTCACTTGAAAATTAGAACGAGGCAACTCCACACCATGGAATAACAAAACTGCTGTTCAGTCCCGGGCAGGCATGGATACAGACAAGTCTGAGACCCTCAAAGGAAGTTGATCCTTGACTTTCCAGAACCACAAAGGCCACATTCTGATGTTACTTAATGTGGTGTGTATTTAATTGCATTTTTTATTGCAAGGAAAGGAACTGCTGCAGGCTTTTCGTTAATGGAAACAGCTGCAGAAATCAGCTGTTTCTGTGTTGGGGAACAAACAAAGGATTCGGATTGTATCAAAATAATACAAAGAGAAGAATTACTGACCACACAAACACAAAACGAAAAGATTTACATGCTGAATTCCAAGGTATTGTTGGATGCGGGGGGGGGGGGGGGAGTAGCGCTGAAATTGTAAAAATATTATAAAAATGCCACCACTACCCTTCAATTTTTCTACCAAAAAAGACAGAAGAAAATTGAGGATAGAAGATAAACGATATATCTTAGAAGCCATGCATAACACCAAATGTAGGAAAATATGTAGGGGAATGCTTTTCAGAATAAATTTCTAACAGATGTCTGCAGCAACACTTTTCCATTTCACAGAACATGTGAAAAAGATTAGCAGGTTCATGAGGTTAACACACGGAAGGAGGGGGGCAGACAAGATACAATTGAACTGCTACCCTGATTTATCAACGATATTCAAAACAAAACTACCAGCATATTAAAGCTATACCATGTCAAGTATATAGATTTGTGTGTTTCTGTGCGTGTAGACACACACACACACACAAATTGCAGTTTTCATGTTCAGCAACACAGTACAAATTCTAAACCAATTAAGGCCCTGTACAACACAACAAAGCTAATGAAAATAAATGCAGCCATCTATTTAGTTCTGTCTGTGCCTGCCTCTGCAATGCGATTTGCAAGCTACTGTGTCATTGACCTCCATTCTGCTCTGAATGCCTCAGAGAGAAGGAAAGACAATGTCGTCTGCATTCAACCAACATCATTGGCTTTCTGCCACACATGCAAAATAATTTCAGGAGGAATCGCATAGCATTATGTACCAGGTACTTTATGCGCTGGAGCGCACCACCTCCTCCAGGAACTATTTCTTTTTCGCTGTAACTTCTGGATCTTTCCTTTATACGGCCGCCACCATGCCAAAAGCACCTATTTGAAAATAATAATACAAAAGTATCTCTATTCTGCTTGGGAGCAGAATGTCAGGGTGTTGTTAACAGCTGATTCTGGACATCTTATGCCTCTGATGGCTTGGTGTGACACCTACACTAAAAAATAAATCCTTTAATGAGCTCAGCATATCAAACTTGTTATTACAGAAGTGGTTTGTTCATTTTGGAGGCTGGTGAACAAAGGCCTAATGTCGAAATATGTGCATACAGAGAGAATAGCTCATTGGTAGAGGGCATAACCAGGCAGATCTAAAACTTCCGTTAAGCTATCAAGGTAAATTTCTGTTGATTTCTATCCCGCTATGATATATACCGTTGATTACTACTTTTATTGATTATGTCCAGCGCCTATTAGTAGAGGGAAAGAAGCAGGTTCAGACTTCTCTATATGTCATTAGGAGCATCACAGCAGGCAGGACAGATCAAATGTTCATTGCACAAGACTCCCATGTGAAACAATGGGTGTGCAACACGTTTGGGGCTGGAGCCAACCTATAGAGAGGAAACAGGCAGGATAGAAAATGGAAGACTCACCTTCCACCATCTCTCCCTGGTGAACAATTGACTGAAACTTGATGAAGGGTGGAGAAAATAAAGTACAAAAGCCATAACACTTTCAGTTATTTATTTCTGGAGCATTTGGGTGTATCTGTAGATCCGGTGAAGTCCCCGCACTCATTTGCGCAACCATGTGGTGCCAGGTAACTCATTCCATTAGCACAAGGATTTAGAGTTGTGTAATGGAACTGTCTCCCTCTGTCCCCACTGTGCACCCCCTAAATCTGCCCTGGGGCTTCACCAAACCCTCCAGAGGCTGGAGGGGGGCAGAAAGGAATTCTGTTGCACTAAGCATAAATCCTTTCACTCACTGAACAAGTGCATCAGATACTGCCCAAAACTTCCCCTCCCATTCCTGCCCCCACCACATTTTTTTGAAAAAAAAAATCTGCTCTAGGAGTTCTCAGGTTTCGTCCAGTTTTAACCTATACAGTGGTACCTCTGGTTACGTACTTAATTTGTTCTGGAGGTCCGTACTTAACCTGAAACTGTTCTTAACCTGAAGCACCACTTTAGCTAATGGGGCCTCCCGCTGCTGTCACGCCGCTGGAGCATGATTTCTGTTCTCATCCTGAAGCAAAGTTCTTAATCCGAGGTACTATTTCTGGGTTAGCAGAGTCTATAACCTGAAGTGTATGTAACCGGAAGCGAATGTAACCCGAGGTACCACTGTACATCCAAGATGAAGGCTGTTCTGCAAACTAGGCAAAAGCCAAAGCGTGTGTGTAATTGCAATGTATGTAATTCATATTAATGTGCAAAATGTAAGTTAAAGTTAAGAAAATCCCTGTTTTTAAATTTAAAAATACCCCTGGACGTAGGAAATTTTAATTCAGGCTCTAACAGATATGGTGTAGAACAACAGGAGATTTGGGGGTTGGGGGAAACAGCTTTTTGCTGGACTCAGATAAGCATACAACTCTGAGGATGTTTATCTGACATTTATCACCAGGGGATAGATCTGGAAATCACAAGGACCAGGCTTCCTTGTAAGGTTTATGAGGCTTCCTGTTCTCGCTCAGAAAAGGAAACTTTTCATTATGGAAATCAGTTTCTCTCTTTCTCAAGGGGGAAATTTCACCCTGGTACAAATAAAGTCTGCCCCACTTAGATGATGCTCGAAGCATTTATGAGGCAGGCCTGCCCCCAGAACAACAACAAAATGTACCTCATGGTGTTTTGATATTCTACCACTTCAACAATCAACTTCTGTCCTTAGAGAACACTTTTTACTACCTATTCAATATTTGGGTGTGCAAGCAAGGTTTAACTTTTCTGTTTTGTAAGTATTTTTATGCACTTTGGGGAGCTATGGTTGAAAAGTGGGATATAAATCTACAAAATAAATACAATGAACGCATTAGTAAAATAATGCAGTTACGAAGCACATTTCTATTGCCTCAGTCTAGGTAAAAAAGAAAATGAGACTATTTTCCCAAGCTTCTGTTTCATTGACATGCTGGACTTCAGTTAATTTTGCTGCTGGTAGTTACATTTAACTGTTTGCTATTTTATCTGTTGTTGCATTGGTGTTTGATGCCAATTTAAGTAAATGGATATACACTAATTCAAAGTTGCTCTGAATACATTTCAGGGGAAAGAAGAATTTCTATTATAAAAAGTACATGTGTGGTCTAATGGAGCAGCTAAGAGCAAACAGGGGAATTCTCACTTCTCAGAAACTCATCTCTGTCATGAAGTCTCTATGTGGCCTTTAGAGAACAATCCTCAACATGTCTACTTATATACATTTCTCTCACCTTAAAGAGCTATTATAAGAACGGCAATAAGGCAATACACATAAAGTGTTTCGAACATTTACAAATGCTCTAATGTACAAATAAAAACAACAATTTTGATTGCATTTGAATCATATTGGTTTTTCAGAAGAATATGTGAACCGCCCAGAGAACTTGGTTAATTGGGCGCGATACAAATGCCAATAAATACAATAAACAAACATGTTTATTAACTATCATCACCACACGTTCAACGAAAGCACCGCAAAGCAGGAGCATAATGATTTTCAGCCAGGTCACGTCAAGCATCTTTCCCACCCTGCATCTTAACTGGTGTCAGATGGATAATAGGCCGCAGATAAAGTCTAGTTAGCTGAACAAGATTGAGATAATACATATTAGGGGAAACAGCTAGAGGACATGACAGGAACTAGGCCCATGTGCCTCTTAATGGGCACATCTGTCATCTGTTTCATAACCCTTAGGTATTGTTGGCTCCCCGGCGACTGCTGCAGTCCCAGAGAGAAGCAGCTGTCATGATTGTTTCCATCATTTATTTGCACTTGGGAAGCAGGTTAAAGCATATTGCCTTCTTTTGTCTCGAACTTCCCCATTCTTATCCTGTCTTTTGAGAGACTGCAAGCGGATTTGCGCTGGTACCCTTCTCCAGAAGGCTGCACCTCTAAATTGCTAGCAAAATGAAATAAAAAACAGAACCCCTGTGCTGCCAGTCAAAACAGTAATGGCAGCCCCACGGACAAATAAAAATAAAACACAGCCTTCTGAGGCGAAGAGCTGGCAATCTGAAGGGGGGAGCTTCCTTGGTGAGGGAATTTTAGCTGGAAGTATTTGGTGGTGGTGAGGGAGAGGGAGGGAATCTGATCGATCATCAGTGAAGAGGGGGGAAATCAACTCAAATCCAAATGCTTCCGCTCCAGTAAGGTGAATCAGGTGGGATATATTATATGTGGGCATGACAGATCCTATACAACAACAACAACCTGCGACAGGCTTGATAAGCAGTTATGAGGCCTTGCTGTATTCATTACAAAACTATGTGCACCTTTAGTGGGGTGCACTGAACAGCTTTCAGAATTAGCGTCGCAGGAATGTCTAGTCAAGCTGTCCCTCTACTGACTAGTCATGGAAGAAAATTGGTGTGTGTGAGAGAGAAGAGAGAAATCTCTTGCAGCAGCCACACTGTTACTCTATGTTTCCGCAACTGGGGAAAGACCTCTATAACTGTCAGTAGTTGCTCTTACGAACAGATTTATACAAGATACAGGTCACTGGAAAAGCTCAACCTGGGGTTTAGGGATCTGAGGCTCAAGAGCCCAATGCAGCCACCAGATCTTTCTCTACCTGACTCTCATGTCTCTCTCCAGGCCACACGCATCCCAGTGACCCTCGTTCTCCCCCCCAAAAAATGTTTTTGCCTGTCTGGAATGTTTCCCTGAACTCTGATATTGCATCCAGCTTCTCTGGATGGAAGATAAGAGAAGGATGTCTCTCTGTGTGTACAAACTACCCTAGCGTACAAAGGTGTGTGTTTTTTTACATTCATTTCGCCTCTCACTTTTGGACTTTCTTTGTATTTCCCCCTCCCCTCCCTCTTTCATTTCTCCATCCTTGAGAAATGCTGCCATAAAAATAAAAATTGCTCCAAGTGTGAATATTCCTTCCAACACCTTCTGCAGTGGAGGCTGCTGCAAATCATTCACACAGAAGTGAAATCACACTTTGTGGTTGCTGTCAAATGTTCTTCCCAAAGTCTCATGTGAGCTCAGTACGGGAAGCGGAGAGGGTAGCTCTTGAAAGTGGAGAATATCGATACACTACTACAGGGTAAAATTCATTCGCTTTATTCGCAGTGTTTCTTTTTTTCCTTTACATCTAACAGTCGCATTGCTTCTTTCCTGGATTCCTCTCTCTCTCTGATGTACTTGCATGTTTTATTTATTTACTTATTTTTTTAGTTCTGTTGCTGCAGATTTTGGTATGGTTTGTCAGAGTTGGTGATCTTTTTTTAAAAAAAAAAAAACTTAATTCATCAAGAAGTTTGGTTATTTAAAGTTAACTTAAGTGTTACTATTAAATTCACTAAAACCTCATAACCTATGTTTTCTTGTTAAAATGCAGCTTATTTTGAAAAGCCTATGCAGCTACCCAGCACTGCATTCCTTGTAAATATCAATCACTGCACTTTCAGGCAAACATCTTTACAAGCCTAATTTCTCACTGAACCTGCAATTCAGCATTAAAAAGCTACTAAAAGGAGAGGACATTAAGTGCAATATCCAAAAAAAAACCCTGCAACAGCTCTTGGATGGTTTTCCAAACTTGTAACTATGAGGAAATCTCCACACAGAACATAAAATGAAGATAGAAGAGGAAATGTGGAGAGGGCAGGGGAAAAAATAGCCTCTCTCTCAAACTGAACAGAAGCCAACTTAATAGGGAATACAACTGGCCTAGACTAGATATCCCGTGGTAATCTGGAATTTCTAAAGTAGGTACAGTGGTACCTCAGGTTAAGTACTTAATTCGTTCCGGATATTTCTGGGTTAACAGAGTCTGTAACCTGAAGCGTATGTAACCCGAGGTACCACTGTATTGTAGTTTTGCTAGAGTAGATAGATGATTCTCCCAAACCCGTTTTTGGTCTGTTTCTTGGGTGTGGGGGGAAATTTATTGGTGATTGCATGCACGAGGGGTCAAGAATGGGGATGAACACCCAGGCCTGCATTCCATTGAAAGCAAAGGCTTGAATCTGCATTTGAATGTGCATCTCACTAAAAGTTATACCCGACATGCAGGACTGGATGTTCATTCTGATGTGCATGATTTATTCCCATTTATTCCTAAATGCAAGACACTTCGGAGATATCCTCAGAAACTGTGCAAGCAGTGGGGAATATAAAACTAAATGCCCAATTTATATTGTGCTTCCTTCCTTCCAAATGCACTTTGTTCAGCTCCCTTCCATCCAAAGATACTGAATGGAAGAAGCAGATCCATGAAACCAGTTCACAGAGCTGCCATATTCAATGGGACAGATGGAATATGGAGGAACTCTGGCTGCTAAGGTTGAAATGACTGGAACTACTTTAATCAGACAGGATGGGACAGATAGCTTCCCTCCATAGTAAGATGCCAGGACTGAGTGCAGAAAACAGGGGAAATGTATAGTCAGCAGGGACTGATGCAAAGGAGCAAGAATGTTATCATGCAGCTTAAACAACAAGCAGTTCCTCAGTTGCCTTGGTGGCCAAAGAAGACACAATAGGCTCCTGCTCTAACTTTGTGTTGGCTCACGTCTTCACAGAATGCGCCAAGCTCCAAATCAGACACAATTTTCATTTTGCCCTCTCCAGAAAACACAAAACAAGGAGCAACGTGCATTTCTCAATCAAGCACTTCAGTGCCAATTCTTAAGACTTGCACAACGTCAAAATCTGACGGATTTCCCCTTCTGTCAGGGGGTCAGTTGGGCTTTTTGTCAGTTTGTGTGGTCTTGCAAGTAGAGCTTTCAGTTCTACTTTTGCAAATTTGCTTGAAATGGTTGGGTTTCGCTTTTGCTAATTTCATTTTTAGCCTGGGTACACTTCGCCATGGAGGGCTGGCGAAGGTTACATTTGATTCGTTCTGTTTAGTTTCCCTTTTGTACTAAGAATATTTTCTCAAGTGATGCTCCAGTAATGTGAGGCCTGACAAAGTTCCCATTCCGCTAGTCATGCCTTTCCCTGCAAACAGATCTGGGTTATCATAAACATTGGTAAAAGGAACGGTTCTTAGCAGCAGGAGACAGTATGTCCCCAGTTACATACAAATTAATCAGATTTTATAAATATTAGAATCATAAAGGCTTCAGATGTATAGAGAAGCTTACAGGACTATAGAAAACTGCCTTATAATGTGTCAGACCATTGGTCCATCTACCTTAGTATTGTCCACACTAACTGGCAACTGCTTTCCAATAAGGATATCTCCCAGACCAACCTAGATATGCCAGGAATTGTAGAGTTGAAAGGGAGCCTGAGAACTATCAAATTCAACCTGCACCAAGCTCTAACCAATGTCCCCCATTGATTTACAGCATGGCTGGGTGAAATCACAATCACAGTCCCACTCCTACTATCAACTTGGAATAACCTTTGAATATGTCAAGGAAAGAGGTATGAATTAACAACGCAATGCTATACATATGTCTACTCAGAAATATGTGGGGCTACTGGAAGGTAAGTAGGTAAGTATCAGATTCAACTATATGAAGGAGGGATGGGGAACCTCTAGTCCAGCAGATGTTCTAGACTATACATACCATCATCTCTGAACACTGGCATGCTGGCTCACCTGAAGGCCACAGTTTGTAGTCATGTGTGGCTTGGGCCCAGGTTACCTGAAAGATGGTATTTCCCTATGCAAACCTGCCTGGGTGTTAAGATCCTTGGGTGAACACATTCTCTTGGGCTCATCGACAACAGAGGCACAGCTGCTGGTGACCCGAGAGAGAAAGAAACTTTTCTGTGGCTGCTTCCGTATTGCTGAATTCCCTACCAAGAGATTTTAGGCTGCCTCCCTCTTTTTATCCTCTGAAAACTAAGGTGCAGATAATAGTCAAAACTGGGCTGCTGTCAGGGCAAACTGTACTTTAATGCTGGCTTTAAAAATGTTTTACAGTAATGTATTTTAACTATCATTCTTACCTAGTTTTTATTACATCATAGTTTATAAGGATGTTTATAAATGCTGTAAGTTGCCTTGAATCCCAGTTTGGGAGAAAGGTGGACTATAAATACAGTTAGTTAGCTAGTTAGTTAGTTAGTTAGTTAGTTAGTTAAATAATAATAATAATAATAATAATAATAATAATAATAATAATAATAGGTTCTCCATTCCAGATATCAGTTATAAAGAGCAGCAGTACTGACATGGCTCCTGACAGCCAGATGTCTGTCTATGTGGTCAGTGAATATTTTTAGAGCAATTTTTTTTAAAAAAAAAACCAACACCCAATGTTTGAATTTAACTACCACTGGAGCGTTTGCCATTGTGCTCCTCTCTACAGTCATGCCAGGTGGCTTGACAGGATGGATTTGGCAGTAACTTCTATTTTAAGCTTATCTTGCCGTTTCTGTTTCTCAAAGCTGTGCTACCAAGCCACGGAAATAGCAAAAAAGAAAAAGAAACAGAAACAGAAAACACCTCTCCCATCTCATTTCAGAACTGCATGGGTTAAAAGGCTATTGAGCTAATATTATTTGCAAGTCTGCTTTCTCCACAAAGACAGCCATAGTCTGACCCTGAACCCAAGTAAGCGTTTATTGTTGTACCTCTTCTGATTGTAAATCAGAGAGCATAAAAGAGGATTTAATGGGGGAAACACGACATTACAGAGTGTAGGTAGCCTTGAACCTAGCTTGATTTAAATCCAGCCACCAAGTGATAGTGGAGAGCACTGAACTCCCTCGTGGGGAGAGAATGTCCTCCCTAAAGGAAATTTAAGAGTCTACATTTGCTCTAAAGAGTCCTCTTTAAGCTTATGTGCAGTTTCCCCCGCAAAGGAGTGGAACAAAAATGCATGTCCTCAATTAGTTGCTGCTTGCTCTATATTTTGCACCAGGTTTGGGTTGGATTAAACCATCTTCCCCAGCTGTTTTTCCTCTCTCAGATCTTCTATCTAGTGTAATTACATAGTTTTATTATTATCATCATCATCGCCACTTGCAAAAGACAACAAATGCATAGATAAATTAGTGCAATATTACGACTGCCAATGGGCACTTATTTGGGCATCAGTCTCACTGAAATCAGTGGGACTTGTTTCTAAGTAAACCTGCATAAGATTGCAATGTAGTTCTGATTTTCTTTTGCAAAAAAAGGGGGCAAACCGACCATGACAGTTGTACCCATGTTTGCTTATGCACTGTGGGGTAGAGGTTAGAGTACAGGACTAGGGCGTGGGAGACCCTGGTTCAAATCCCCACTCAGCCATGAAACTCACAGGATAACCTTGGGCCGAGAGCTGGACCATAAAGAAGGCTGATCACCGAAGAACTGATGCTCTTGAATTATGGTGCTAGAGGAGACTCTTGAGAGTCCCATGGACTGCAAGAAGATCAAACCTATCCATTCTGAAGGAAATCAGCCCTGAGTGCTCACTGGAAGGACAGATCATGAAGCTGAGGCTCCAGTATTTTGGCCACCTCATGAGAAGAGAAGACTCCCTGGAAAAGACCCTGATGTTGGGAAAGATTGCGGGCACAAGGAGAAGGGGGCGACAGAGGACGAGATGGTTGGACAGTGTTCTCGAAGCTACCAGCATGAGTTTGACCAAACTGCGGGAGGCAGTGAAAGACAGGAGGGCCTGGCGTGCTCTGGTCCATGGGGTCACGAAGAGTCGGACACGACTAAACAACAACAACCTTGGGCCCAGTCCTTGTCTCTCAGCCCAAAAAGATTGATGTGAGGGCATGAAGAGAACCCCGTAGGTCACCTTGAGCTCTATGGAGGAAAGGTGACAAATAATTGTACCAATAACTACATAAAATATGCCTGCCCCATTCACATATAAAATGATGGGTGATCGAAGGGAGTCTAATACTTCCAAAATCTGAAACCACTCAAGGAAAAGGGCTGACAATGATAGAAGCAGAGGAAAGTAACAAGGGGAAGGGAACAAAGTTAAGCTCCCCTCACCTGAGCTAGCCATTTTTGTGGTCATTTAAAAAAATAAATATAAAAATAGATGACTCCCCCATACACAGACACACACAAAACCTGGTTCATATATGAAAGGGTGCAAATGGTGAAACACTGATTTATTCAGGAAAATAGGATTAAGGGATATAAAAATCATATTTCTTCTCTCATCTTTCTCCAGTTTTTAAGAGTCCTCATTTTAGTAACTCTGTGGCACAGAAAAGTATATAAGATTATATTGGTACCACATCCGATCTGGCCTTCAGTCCCTGAAACATTGGTTTATGCAGGAATATAGGTTTAAGGAACGTGAAAATCTGATTTCCTCTCTTTCACTCGCACTTTCATCTTCTCTAATTGTCAGAGTCCTCATTTGAGTAACTCTATGACCTAGAAAGCGAGATAAAATTATCTTGGTACCTGCCCTATGAAACCCACTCAGCACAAGTGGCTTAATTACTTATAACCATTTCCTTTTTAACAACCTATCTACAACGTGGGTCGTAAATTAATAGAGCTGTCAGCCCTAACAAGCCACCAAAGGATTACAATCTTGCCATGGCATTATGAGTGGCTCTCACCGGACTGAATACAACCGTAGACTTATCTTTTAAAAACATGTCTGGAACGGATTAGTTTTTGCACATGGCAAGTAGATGAAGCGTTACAACAGAGTCTGCATCACTCCGAGATCTCTGACCACTTCGCATTTAACAGAATTAATCTGACTAGGAGTGTGACCAATTTGGCTTCAGAGGATGATAACATTAAGGGTTTGGGAAATAACATCTAAAAAATTCTAGTATGGAATAGAAAACTAAATGCCCAATTCAACTTTTTTGGAAAGAGCAAATAAATCGGGATATCTGAAAAACAACAAGCTGTATTTTTCGAATCAGTTTTTGTATTTAAAGGGAAACTTTAAGGAGTCACAAACCCCTTGACTTGGAACACAAATATATGCCAGACTAATGTACTGCATGCTCTTAGCTCCAGTCTCCCTGTTTTGTCATTGCGCCCTTCAGCTGTTCCTTCATTACAAGCCATCTTAATATCTTTGTCGTACCCATCCCTCAGTCTTTAAAAACCCTCCTGCTTTCATTTTTCTCCTAGTTTTTAACTATGTCAGCTTTGCAGTGTTTGGAAGTTCAATCTATAACAGCAGGGAATGCTGTTTGTAACAAAAACTGCTAATGTTTTCAAATGTAAGTGCTTAACATTCAGTCACAAGGAAGATAAACAACTTCTGTGATTATTCTATATAACCAGTGTGGTACAAATAGTATTATTCTAGGGAAGCACAGAAAAACGAAAAACAAAACGCATTAGCCACAGAATACAGTATCCTACGAATTTCAATTCTCATTTTTTTAAAAAAAATGTTAATAGTCCTTATGACTGTCAAATATGCTTATGTGTGTGTGGTCAATGCCTGGTGAAAACCTCAGAACCTGTAGGGATTTTTGAGTGAGATTTCCAGTAGTCACGAAGTCAGGACTCCAATCTTTCAGGAAGCTCCATTTTCAGTAGAAATATTCCACTAAAGAATAGGGAAAGAGTTCCAAAAACCGGGTGCTGCTACAGAAAAGACCCTGCCTCACTTAGCCATCTTCTTCACTTCTGAAAATGGAGGCACCTGAAGATCGCATGAAGATGCTCTTAACATGAGTGCTAGTCATGATGGCTATATACTACCTCCAGATTGAACAGCATGTTTCTGAGGACCGGTCACTGGGAAATAACTGCAGGAGAAGGCCCTTGCCCTCAGGGGTACTTGCCCTCACGGTTACCCGCTGTGAGAAACAGGGTGCTCAATTAGATAGACGTTTGGTTTAATCCAACAGCATTCCATTTATAATCCAGTGGTGACTGTGCCATTTCTCCCTTCTTGTACCTTCTCTGTGACACAGAAGGGATCTTGGAATAGGAATAATTTCTACATGTCAAAGAAACTTGCCGTTCTTCCAGCAGGATATCTATACATATACTAACACAGCGTTTACAAACTTTTATTATTTCTAATAAATAAATTAATGCAGCATTTGAAATTCATTCCGTTCGGAACAATTAATGGATCTATTTTGTCACTGAACCGTTGCATTTTTATAACATTCCAAGTGCAGTTACTAGGTTACTCGCTATTGCTACGATTTTGCTGCTGAACGGTCATATTTTTTTTAGATTTCCCGTGGAGTCCCTTGATGACTTGCACAACATTCTGCGCTTCCAGATTTGAAGGAATGAAATCTGCTCCTACAACGATGCTCCCAATTCCATCTCAGAACAAGTTGGAGAAAACAAAAGGGGTGGAAAGGGGTTTTTTGGGGGGGGTATCCACATCAGACTCAAATGTGGTGAGTGGAGCTTCAGCGTCGCAGCCGGGAATATTAACTCTGAAAATGGAATGTAGCAATTTTTGGCTGGTTAAGAAGGGGTCCACACAGCAAAAGTCACTGCAAAATTCATGTTCTAATTCTAATGAAAATGTGTACCCTTCGGCAACAGAATAGCGCAATGGTATAAGAGCATGCATGCTTAGATCCTAATCAATTTGATCAGAAAGATTGTTGGGGATTTAATAACACCCACCCTCCAAAAATAACAAAAGGTGTCTGTTCCTCTCTTTACAATTATTTTAACCTTACTCTTTACAATTATTTTAACCTTAGAAATCCTGTGCTGCTGAACATCAGTTCACACAGAGAAGCTACTTGCAAATTACCATAAGGTTTCATTCTAGCTGCATGATTATTAGTCCAGCACTAGTGATCTGATGAAAGGCACCAAAGCTTATTAATCAATTCACAAAGGCATCTGTTTGGCTACTGTGAGAACAGGATGCAGAACGAGATGGGCCTTTGGCACGATCCAGCAGGGCTTTTCTTATGCTCTTATCTATCACTCAGCTGGGGAACGCCATATGAGCTATTAGTAGCGATGGGGGAGAAGTTTGATTCTGTTCACATTTAAAGGCAAATCTATCTAGCTCACGCTTTCCGAAATAATACATGAACCGGAACAAGGCCATCCTTTGAAATCCTCGCTCCTCCAGCCAAGGAATGTGTATGAAAACACATCTATTTAGGGTAGAGTGTGCATTTAAATGCATATATTCGTTAAAATATACAAAAATGAATTGTTTTAGGGGAAATTATTTTGCAAGTATGTGCATATGAGGCAAAGCTGCTTACAGAAAAAGTGTGTATTACAAGAAATTCACGTTAAAATTTGGATGGTAGAAAAACCTCACGGTTGTTTACAAAACGAAAACTGTTTAAAAATGAAATAGTGTGTGTATCTATGCACACACAAATTAATTGAAACAGCAAGTAATTAATTAAAACAGTATTAAAATTGGTTTATTTATTATTATTATTAAATTTCTATACCACTTTTCATTCAAAGATCACAGGGTGGTTTACAATATAAAGTATGTTTCAGTTTCATCAAAGAGAGGTTCAAACTATGTTGCCCTAGCTCCATTTAAGAAGTACATCTGATTTGCAAATGGATTTATGGAATTTCTCTTGAGTTCAAATCAGTCCGATCAGATAATGTTTTTAATTCATAGGGGAACTGTTACATTTTAAGTATCACTTTTAAAAGTTATGAGCATGTCCTCCTTTATTCGAGTTCATTGGACAGCAATTTTAGCAAGAATATGGAGTTAAAGGGGATCCTTGCATCCTTATGCTTAAGTCACACTTGGCAGAAAACAAACATTTAAATAAAAGGACAATGTATCAATATGTGCTCTCTTATTCCATTTAAAGGAAACAGTAACTAAAGCGGAGCCTATACTTATTCTGTTCCAGAAAATTATTTCAACATGTGTCTAAAAACCTCAGGAGACTAACCTAACAGTTTCAATGAAAATTTGCTTGATATCGTAGGAAGCAATATTTGCATAAGCAAACTGGTAAAGAAATCTCTAATTTACCTGAGCTGGTACATACTATATCTGTTAACTCGAGAAGCATCCCATACCTTTAACCACTGCATTTGACAAACAAGTTACTTAGTCCTGCACACAGAGCGCTTATTATATTCCACTAGACAAAACGGATGGGAGAAAACTTGCATTAATCGTACTCAAGAGTGAAAGCAAAGGAATTAAAAGTCGTCATTATTTAAGTTACTTGTCTATTCATATCGGTTGGCCTATTCTGAGTATGATTTCAGCAGGATATCACTCAAAAGTTGTAGCAATGTGATCCACGCATTTTATTTCATGCCTGGAATACCCCACAACATTCCCTGTATAAAAAAATGAAACGGTAGCTGGTTTGAATCAGGGCTACAGCATGTATTTATGTGGGTGGGTGACTTGAGGAGGGGGTCCTTAACCTTTTCCCCCATGCTGTTTTCTCACTGGGGAAACTGCACACACACAACTGCTGAGCTGCTATCTGCCGCCAAAACTGTTGTGTGGAGAAAATAACAGCTTCTGGGGGCATAGGGCAGTTGAAGATTGAGGGGCCGGGGGTAATGCTCAGTGGTGAAATAAACAGAGTGGATTTGATTTAAATCAAATCGATTTAAATCATGAGTCAGTAAGACTTGATTTAAATCGGTTTTTTAAAGATAGACTCATTCTTGTTGGTATAATCTTAATATTTACAACCAGATAAAGGTTTCATTTTTGGAATAATAAATTTTCAGAGTAGTTTTTACAGTTATATCAGAAATTACTGATTTGGTTATACTATTAGAAATACATAGACAGATAACTGTGAAATTATTGTGTGGTTTAGTAAGTTAACTGTTTGCATTTGGACAACTTTTCTGCTGTACTTTATTGGAAGGAGAAAAACAATCATTTCCTTAATAACAATTTAAACAATTTATTAAACTAAAACAATAACATTATGTATCCATGTTTGTTAACTGATGTGGTTAAACTTTTTTAAAAAAAAAACCAACCAAACAAACTTAGACTGAGTTTTAGCACTTAAAACTTAAAACAAATCCTTATTTCCTGATGAATAGCCTTTGGACTATTTTGCAACTTAAATAGAAATCTTTAGAAAGATTTCTCCTCCAAAAGCATTTTATTTTAGAAATCCAATTTAAATTTAAAAAATCTGATTTAAATAAAAAATAAAATTCCGATTTAAATTTTTAAAAAATCTGATTTAAATAAAAAAATCTGATTTTTTTACATTTTTATTTTTAAAAATTGATTTTTATCCCCCCCTGGAAATGACAGAAGCACAGTCCCATAGAACTGTACAGTTGGAAGGGACCCCGAGAGTCAACCCCCCTTGCAATACAGGAATCCTGCCCTCAGCTGTCCCTGAGTGTGTTTGAACCACCAATCTTCTGGTTAACAGCCAGATGCACTTATTCACTGCCAGGGATGAATCCCTATTACCTCTGCCCCAAACCTAGACCAAGGCCCCCACACTGCTGCTTTTTTAAAATGAGAAACATGCAGAAAATCCCAAGCACATGATTCAAACACATATTTTAACCTAGCATATTATTTGACTGAAGAACTGTCTTTAGTGCTTTGTTTTGCCAAACTTGTTTGTTTGAAGGCAGTCTAGGTGGAATTTCAGGGCCTTGCCCACCCCAAAGAAGTGTTTGCAGACTTTTAAGTGGCTTAATTCTGGGATAGATCCAACTCTATCGCAGTGATTAGCCTTTGGCAGATTTTAAATTCCTCCTGTTAAAGGAAACAGCATTTTCATTATTATTTAAAAGCCGGCAAGGGGGGGGGACTGCGCTCCATATCTGGCATATGTCCACCTACGTGACTAATTGATTTGGCTTAAGCGTTGTGTCTTTGAGATTCAGCACAAATTAAAAATAGATCTATTTCTATAGGGTCAGGTTACAGATATCAACTTTGCTCTTTGCTACTGGTGGACTGGGAGTTCCCATTCCAGCACAAATGCCACCACAGAGTACACTGGGATGTTGTTCTGCCTCCCCAAAACGAATATATGCTTCCAATTTGACAGGTTTTACTCCAGCAAAATTACTTGCCAGTGATGGCTCCTTCTACCAAAATTACAAGAGCAAACCCAAACCTCTCACTGGCCTTCAGCAAAATCAAACTGCTGATGATTTTTGGGCTAAGTAAACTCAGAACCAAACTCTTAGAAGGGCAGTAAGTTACTATAAAGAGTTAGTATAAAATGTCCCTCATAAGCAGTAACATTTGAGTATGGTATTACCTCTATTAACGGCTGTTCTAAAGCTCTTTGGCTGATTTAAGGACTCATGTATCACATACAGTATTCCAAGCTGAAGAAGCACTTGTTTACCTTTCAGTGGGGGTGATCAGACAGCCGACTGAAACATACCTATAGATATTTGGGTGAGTTGCAGAAGATTAGTGAGGATGCCTGACTCCCCCAGTAGATTAACTATTGCAAAGGAAAATCAAAGGCAAAATAATAATAATCAGCCATGCCTAACACTTTACCAACTGTGAAGACTCAAGCTCTGTTTACCTGTAAAATATGAGCATTTAATGGTCATCTTGGCCAAGTCTTTGTGCAACTCTGCTGGCCAGTTTTGTTTTGTTTTATTTATAAAATTTATATCTTGTATTTCATCGCAGATGATCTCAGGGCTGGTAGCAACAATTTCATTGCAATACAACAACAACAACAACCACACACACACACAGAGAGAGAGAGAGAGAGAGAGAGAGGAGGGTGGGGGAGGAAACCATTATGAAAACAGTAAAATTACAGAACACTACTTTGTCTTTCCTATCTGTCCCGACACAGGTCAAAAATAATCATGTTGAAATGCAGGAAGAAGAAAAGGCCAAAAGGTGGATAACATTGCCACCAGGCAATTGGTGGAGGTAACTGTATCCCAGAGCAGGGGTGCCAATGCTAAAAAGGTCCCATAACTTCACGCAATTATGGTGTCATCAAAACAAACTCCATAACTGATCTTAAAATACAGACAGGGAAATACAGGCAGAGGCATTCCTTCAGGTAAACAGGTCCCAAATGGTTCAGAGCTTTATACATCAAAACTAGCACACTGAATTAATCTCTATAATGAACAGGTAGCCAGTATTTGGTGTCATAAGGACAGGCTAATATGGCTCTGTGCAAAAAGCTTCAACCACTGCATTTTGTACTAGCTGCAATATCTGAATGGTATTCAAGGCCAGATCCACAATACAGAACTTGACATATGCTGAACCGACAATATTCATGTGTCGTAGGAATCTTGGCCAGGGCAAGATAAGGAACAGGCTTTGACTTGATGTTACCAATACGATGCATGGAGGAGATGCAAGCTGGCAGCAGCCATGACATCTTGTTAAACCCACAGGGCAAACAGAAGTTAATACGACTCACTTATGCTTGATGGCTTGACACTGCAACCCTAAAGAGAGTTGCTTGGAAGTGTGTCTTACTGGAATCAATGGGACTTAACTTCTAACTGAACGCAACTAAAGACTGTGCTGCTAATCAGATTTTCCTTCCCTTTATTTGCTCAGTGTGGCGCACCTGTAGGTCATGCTAAACGAGACCTATTTGAAAACAGATGCACTGTGAAAGAGCAACAAAAATTGATGTTACACAAACACCTTGTGTTAACTACGTATTGGTTCCTGTTTTCCTCTTCCCTTCATCACAATTTGTATCGGAGATCCAGCAAAATAATAAGAAGAGTGTCGGCTGTTTGCCGGAATTTCTGTTATTTAGGTTCCTACCATTTTAAGTGTATTTGCTATAAGTGATATATATCCCCCTTTCCCCCCGCCTTTTTTGCTCTCAGTTGGCTCGCTATATGTCTCTTTGCTTTTCGCCCTGGGGAAGTTCACACTTTAAAATAATTCAGTCCTAAAACTTGACAGCAAGTATGCTAGCATAAGCTCAGCCTTTGTATTTTTGTAATGATGTGGACACTGAGAACTTAAGAGTCGACAAGCTTATTTCACGCCTGCAGTGTGTGACATGGTTTGGGGTGGGGGGAGAGATAAAGGAACAGCTTAAAAACTCAGCTGACCATGTTTAGTTTGAAGGAAGTGGGTGGAGGAAGCTCTATATACTCAGCTGATTACCCGTCACAGTGTGTTTATCTTCTCTCTTTAATGCACTTGAGAAGCAGAAAGGACTTGCAAGATGTAAACAGAAAAACAAGAGACAGAGACACCAATATGCTGACTGCTGGTGCATGCTGTAAATTATGGAATCTAGCTGTTAGCACAGTACCCAACATGTCCTTTAGATTCCAGATTAGTCATTGTTTTGTTTTGTCTGAAACTGATAACTAACCTATATGATTTTAGGTTCACCCTGCCCTTACTCCAAGGACTTAGGGTGCCATCCACAGGACTTGCTCCCCATCTATCCTGTAAGGTAGGTCAAGATGAGAAATTGCAACTAGGCCAAGGTCACCCAGCAAGATTTACAGCTAAGTGTGAACCTGGATTTCCTCCGCACAATAGTTTAACCGCTATAACACACTGCCTCCTCTCTGAGGCACAACAAAGACATGGAAGTGAATTCCAGTGGCTAAAGGCCTTTTTGTGTCTCACTTGTACCTCAATATCCCATAAAAAAACCATCTCTCTCTTCCTGCCATACACTTGTTTGGACAAGCGATATGAGTTCTGATTCGAAATGCCCTTCCCTGGGAGCAAACTGCACTCAAAATAATGGCACTTATTTCTCAGTAGACATCAACAAGATTGAACTGTTTACCTTGTGTGAGCAGTGCAGATGCTAAGGAGGAACAGAAAAAGTGGACAAAGAATATGGATATCCATTTTCCTCCACAGAATTTATTTTACGTACAATGCTCAGAGCTTGTTGCTGATAAGAACTACACAGCTTTTAGAAGACATCTGAAGGCAACCATGTATCAGGAAGTTTTTTATGTTTGACATTTTATTATGTTTTTATATGTGATGGAAACCACCTAGAGAGGCTGGGGGAACCCCGCCAAATGGGCGGGATATATACAATAAAAGTAATAATAATAGTGCACATACAAACACCTTTTTGAGCCTCCCAGTGCAACCGTTATACACTTCTGATTCCTTTCTGTGTAGAGCCTAGGAGAAGCAAAAATGGGCGTAAAGCTAAAGAGCATGGCTGGGTTCAGATGGTCAGGAAGTTACTTGCACTTTTAACCAAATAGGGAAATATATATCTCCACGCCCCAGTCATGTAGTCTATTCCATTCCTAAAGTGGAATAATAACAGCAAATTTATCTGAGATGCTGGAAGCTAGTCAGCTGCCAACCAAAATGGTGCCACCTAGTTAAGTCTTTTTAAGTAGCTTCTTCATGACTCTCCAATTTGTCTGACGCCGCTCTCAATTCAACTTTTGCATACACAGTATGATGGCCATCATGTGGTGAAAATCACACAGACTGCAATAACATTCAAGCATGGGTAACAAAGGTTTAGCAGTTTAGTCCTAGCAAGAAATAATTTGAGGTCCGTAGGTAAAAGTGTTCCTTAACGTCGGAACAGAAAACAGCAGTTAGTCCCCTGGGAAGTAACAAGGCAGTCCTTAGAGTGAATGAAGCTTTCAAATGTTTTAAGCTGAGGCAAGCTGAGTTTTAACAGGAGGCAATTCTTGCTGCAGTTCAAAGAAACAAAATCACACTTCCACAATTTGTTTCTTGACCGACAACCAAATAAAGCTTACGCTACCATGAAATTAGGCAAAATCAAATAGTTCAAATTTGTTGCTTCTTTTCATCCCACAAAACTTGCATAATTTGAAACGATTATTTTAAAAGGGATCTTCTTCCTCTGAGAGGCTGAATGCGAATATTAAACAAGTTGACCTCAGGAACTTATTGTGCTAGATGGAATTTTCTACCCCACAGCCACTTCACTGAGTGTAACCAACATGGGGCCCCTCCACGTTGTTGGGACTACAATTCCCATCAGTCCCTGCAAGCACGACGTTGGCTATCCCTGCACTATGCCATACCAGCCAGTTCAACTACAGAAACTAAACCAATTAGCAGCGCCCCAGGCATTTTTCTATCTTCTTTATGTGATTATTCCAAGTGGAGATCCCAAGGATCAAACCTGGCACGTTCTACGTGCAAAACATCTGTTCTACCACCAAGATAGATTCCCTCCCTGTTGTTTTTTATCAATAATAATAATACTAATTTATTTATACCCCGCCCATCTGGCTGGGCTTTCCCAGCCACTCTGGGTGGCTTCCAACAAAATATTAAAATACAATAGTCCGTCAAACATTAAAGGGCTGCCTTCAGATGTCTTCTAAAAGTTTGGTAGTTGTTGTTCTCAATGACATCTGGTGGGAGGGCATTCCACAGGGAGGGGGGCCACTACCAAGAAGGCCCTCTGCCTGGTTCCCTGTAACTTGGCTTCTTGTAATGAGGGAACTGCCTGAAGGCCCTTGGCGCTGGACCTCAGTGTCCAGGTACAACGATGGGGGTGGAGACACTCCTCCAGGTATACTGGACCAAGGCCGTTTAGGGCTTTAAAGGTCAGCACCAACATTTTCAATTGTGCTCGGAAACGTATTGGGAGCCAATGTAGATCTTTCAAGACCGGTGTTATGTGGTCTCGGCGGCCGCTCCCAGTCACCAGTCTAGCTGCCACATTCTGGATTAGTTGTAGTTTCCAGGTAACCTTCAAAGGTAGCCCCACATAGAGCTACCCTCTATTCATTTCCCTCTCCCCCCACACACACACTATATACAGGGTGAGTCCTTTAAAAGAGGCCCCATAGATACAGAGTACACATGTTCCACAGGGCCTCTTTTAAGACTCACCCTCTGTGTGTGTGTGTGTGTAGGTTTCAGTAGGTGGCCATCTAAAAAACTGCATTTTTATCTTTGAACCAAATGCCCCTGGTCCATAGAGAATATGAAATGCAGTGGTACCTGGGAGCATAGCCAAAGACTGAAACAGCACAGCTGACGGTTCTGCCATTTCACAGGGTCTCCTCAGAAAGTGTTTGCTTTGCCTGCTACAATATTCTAAAAATAGCAAATGCATATTGGGCGATATCCATCTTGCACTCAAATGCAGCTGCTAGACAAGAACTACAAACATTCTGCCTTACCTTGATCACCTTTTATCAGATGGAGAGCTTGCTAAATGTTTATTTTTTTAACCTAAACAAGTTCACATATATACACACCCTCTGAGTAATAACTGGTTTCCCCCCCATTAACACTCTCATAACATAGGCACGCTCAAACCTTCAATGTCCTTTCCAATATGAAAGGCTGCTAGCCTTTAGAACTAATTTACTATTATTTTCATATGCATTTTAGAGGTGGTTAAATGTTTTTATAACTGTTTAGATTAACAGTTTTGTAACTGTTTTTCCTACTGAGGTGTTTGTACAGAAAATATACCTCACATAAATGTAATCATCACCAAACATTTTAGTTCATGATATACAACGTATAGCTTATTTTGCAATATACATCTTATTTTTACAGAAACGTTTTACTTGCTGTTCATTTTCAACAGTTTAAGTTCGTATTATTATTTTTTTGCCACGAGGCAGAAAAGACCAGACTGACCTCAGAATACAACCTCTTTTTCCCCCTTTAATTGTGCAAAAGCCTGCATAATAAATAACAACGGTAATCTTTACTTACATTAAAGCTAATTACAAACAGGGGGTGCAGGAGTATTTATTTTCCTGCTGGGAGTAGGGCAGAAATTCAGTAACAATCCTGGCCTATAAAGGGGTTCAGAAAGATTCTGAGGCAGGACAAAGAATAGACTGTAAAATATTAAAATGTTTACTTATTAAAAGCTTGGCATTGCCTGCTTTCAACTCCCATATGTCAGACATCTCAAGGTGCATGCTAGCAATGTTTCAGCCAATGCCATTCATGCTTTAGCAATGTCCAGATTAGACTACTGTGATACCCTCTACATGGGGCTACCTTTGAAAACAGTTCAGAAATTTCAGCTTGTGGCGAGAATATGGCAGCCTGCCTGCTGACAGAAACGGATAGGATCTCTCATATTTCACCTATTTTGAGACAGCTGCACCGGCTGCCAATTCGTTTCTAAGCCCAACTTGAAGTGTAAGTCCTGACCTTTACAGTCCTAAACAGCTTAGGTCCTGATTAATCTCAGGCAACATCTTCTCCTATTACACACACACACACACACACACACACACACACACACACACCTTTTCAGGGTGTCCTGCTCCAGATTCTCTCTTACGGAGAGGCTACGTTAAGCCTCTACAAGGAACAGAGCCTTCTTGGTGGTAGCTTCGATGCTCAAACGTTCTTCCAAGAGAGGTCAATTTAGCCTCTCCACTGCCATCCTTTCCAGAACAACAGTAGACTTTACATTGCCATCTGTTGAACTAGTTTTTGTTGTGGTTTATTAGGATTTTATTAAATTTGTTTTATTTGTTGATTACCTTTCATTTTTTCGTAAATCACACATCACTATAAATAATCAATATGCATATGAAGACACATAACTTGGTACAGGTTACCCCACTACTACCTTGTTCCATTTGGTGGAAAACCTGGTCTGCTAAACTATTATGGAGTCATGTAAGTTATATGAGAGTGCTGAGGTTATCGGTA
The DNA here is from genome assembly GCF_965153285.1 of Podarcis tiliguerta. Taxonomy (NCBI): domain Eukaryota; kingdom Metazoa; phylum Chordata; class Lepidosauria; order Squamata; family Lacertidae; genus Podarcis; species Podarcis tiliguerta. Next base: position 23,011,888 of record NC_139538.1, read on the forward strand.
TCAGATAACCACTGATTCCTCTAGTCTAGTGATGCCGACGTATTTTGCTGGTCACTAAGGTATTGGCCAGATGCCATGATCTGAACTTAGGACCTTCTATATAGACAGCATGGGCCCAACCACTGAGCTCTGGAGCTTTCTTCATAAATTATGGGACTCTGGCCACAGGGAGGAGATGAAGGGCTCTATGATTTAATCCATTGACCTGAGATTGATAGCCACATGGATCAACCGCAAGAGACAATTCTTAAGATTTAACATTTCAAAATATCCTGCATTAGGGTGAAAACTCTGATTTGTAATGTGCTTGAAAGAAATCTTCTGATTCGGTTCCATCGTTTGAAAGTATACTCAGGCTTAATTAACATATGTGTTAGCACACTTGCCAAGCTTTACATTCCCCCTCCTGGATATATATATATATATATATATACACACACACACACACACACACACACACACATGCCAGTAGGGAGTCATACATGTGATGCACTAACTAAGCAAATGAGTGAAAGTAATTTGCTATGGTGTTAAAATGGGAAGTATCTGGGGATTGCATCTGTCTTCAGGATTTTGAGTCTTCCAAATAATGAGTAATCTCCAAGGGTCTGTGTTTATTACCAATTTATGCCAGAATATGCTGGTCGAGGTTAAATGATAATCTTATTTATATGAGAGTAACGATGCACAAACACATCTGTTGGATTCACAGCTTTTCTGTATTATAGCACGGTTGCTTAGAGCTTGGCGTTGATAACGCCAAGGTTGCAGGTTCGATCCCTGTGTGGGACAGCTGCATATTCCTGCATTGCAGGGGGTTGGACTAGATGATCCTCAGGGTCCCTTACAACTCTACAGTTCTATGATTCCATTTATTACATTTGCAACACATCTTTTAGGAAAACGTCTTAGAAGGCGGCTTGCAAAATACTGGAAAAAAAAATTGTATGGTCAATCAAAATCAAAATAAAGTCACACTATATTGTTGTGTGCGTGGATTTTCAATTTCACCAGACTCAGCATTCTGGGCATGACAACTCTATCATTGCTTACTGGGTGCTAGTTCTAGGGTGGTTGTGGAGCCTTGAGCAAGATAGCGCATCAACTTCCATGCATGGTGGGAGCTTGAAAACCAGAATTCACTCCAAGAAGTCAAGCTGAGGTCTCCTTTGCAATTCCTCCTCACAACAGAACACTTGTTCCCATGAGCAGACAACTCCCACAAGCAGTTAAACCAGCCTTGTGAATAGTTCCATAAAAAGCAAAATTTCATGATCAAGGGACATAAAATGTTTAATTATAGTTTGACTGCAGCTGCACACCATTTGTGGCCCAACAAAATTTTCACTTTGTGTCCTATTCAACATTTTAAAACAGGTGTGAGGAACCTCTGGCCCTCCAGATGTTGCTGAGCTACAGTTTCCACCATCCCCGGCCATCGATTATACTCGCTGGCGCCGATGTGAGTTACAGTTCCTCAACATCTGGTGGGTCAGGTCTTCCCCACACCAGTTTAAAAGTTTCCATGCTTAGGCATCGAGACATCACCCATCCTTGCCACAGAAGACTGAAGTCCCCTTCAGGCTCAACAGGGGAGAAGAGATGCTGCTATCTGAACTAGCCAGATGTTTAACTGATGTTCAATCACAGTCAGTCCAGACATTTCGTTTTGGTGACTGTAACATTGGTTTAAGAAGCCATTTGGAGCCTGGCTTATATATCTGAGTTTCTAACACTGATCTCATCCCTTCCCTATATAGTCTGTTGCTCTGTTTCATTTTGTATTGAAAATCCACGTTTTTAAATGGCTGAGAGTATGGTCCGAAGGCACTTACCTTGCTGGTGCTAAGAACGCCTGAGCCTGGGACAAAGGAAGTTTCCTTATATAGAGTCGGAGCAATGCTCCATCTAGCTCAGTACCGGCTACACTAACTTCCAGCAACTCTCCAACGTCTCTCCCAGCTCTAACTGGAGATGCCAGGGACCTTCTGCAAGAAAAGTACGTGCTCTACCATTGAGCTACAGCCTTTCCCCATTCCGGAACACCGAATGAATGGAAGACACCCCAGAAACCACACATTTCGCCTTGGGCTCCGTAACGGATGAGAAGTGAGATACAAATATGAGAAAGCAAATCACTTGAGAGGTGAGAGGTGGGATGGCAGAGTCACCAAGACCCAGACAGAGAAGCTTGGAGGCCCACATCTGGTCGCGCTGACTGACACTCCTTACCCATGGCCTATGGCTAAGGTGTAGTATTGAGTGTCTTTCATCTGCCCTTTGTGTTGCATCCCTCAGTCACTGCAACAACAGCTTGCACAATGGTCCCCGTAATCAAATGAATGGAAGTTACCTAGCAGCAACGCTTAATGGAGAGCTTTCCTAATCCTTAAGAATGGCCATGGTTGCCAAGCAGAAGAACGAAACGACAAATCCTTGGCTCACTAGCTTTGGCAACCAAGGCTCCCGGGGCCAACAGAAATTTGTGCGCTAGCTATGGAGCATCCGAAAACAGAAAAAAAGAGATAGATAAGCAGGCAGGCAGAAGATCGTCACTGCAACATGGCCTATGTGACTGACAAGTGGTATTACAACGTTATTCTACAGCAAGAAAATCTAAGCTGACCTTGAGTGTGATATGGCCAAATGGCAAGTCACAACCCACAACATGCCTTCAGCCGCCAAAGCAAACACAGAGCAGAGAATTTACTTTTCTCACAGTTCCGGCGACTGCTGTCCAGTCAGTATGAACAAGTCCAGTCATAAACGAGGCAGAACTGAACATTTGCCCCTTCGCAGCCTAATTCCAAGTCCAAATATTTGGCTGGAATGGCAGCCCTATTTCATTTTTAAAACAAGCAAACATACATTTCTCCTTCAACTTCCACTTTGTCAAGCCGTAGGTTCATCAATTACAGGCATCACTTCTTTAGACATTACACCAGAGGCAGGAAAAGTGTGAGTGTGTGTGTATGTGTGTGTGTGCATGACTCAACCACGTATCGATTTCTCACTGCTCTGTAACATGCAAAAGCCATCCTGGCTCTCAACCAGATTCAGAACCCTAAAGGAAGCCTAAATACTTGCCTTTAAATCAGTTCAGTTCCATTTAAGTCAATCAGACTAAGCAATTTGAAATTCAAGCCCTTTACCTGCATGGGCTGTGGCATGTTGAGGTCAAGGTGCATTGAGCGTAAGCCTATGCATTTTTACTTGGAAGTAAATTCCACCATGTTCAATGGGGATTACTCCCAGGTAAGTCGTGCATGCTAGACTGAAGCCCTAATCTGTATGCTCAAAGGAACATATGCCTTATGCCAGACCACTGGTATACCTAGCTCAGTATTTCCAACGCTGAATGGCAGAGACGCTACAGGGTTTCAGACAAGGAACAATTCCAGCCATACAGATGCCAGGGAGTGAACTTGAAACCTTCTGCATGCAAAGCAGATGCTCCACCACTTAGCTACAACCTGTCTCCCAAATAAACAAGTCTGGGATTTCAAGCATGGTAAACTAGGGCAGAAGATACGTCTCAAGCCTGACTGATGAAAGCAGGAACATATTTGAAAACAGCAATTCTAGACATCATCCATTTTCCTGAAGCAGTAATATATCCATAGAGCATTAGCTATAGTTCCCTTTCATAAGTGCAGAAACATGGTTTGCAAATCCAATATTTAAACAGGCGATCCTTTCATAAGCTGAGACTTATACAAGTGATCTTTTAATTGAGACTTTTAGTGAAATGTTAACGAAGGAAATTCTCAGACTTTGTGACTGCTGACTACATACAACAACTATCTAGGTATGCTCTCAGCACCAGGCAATTGTTCAGAAGACATGGCCTTTAGTTTGAGGACTCTAATTTTTTTCACTTTAAGCACACAGAGAGAATTATCCGTTGAATTTTTTCTGCAAAAGAAAAAAAGCAGAACCCTTTCATGTCCTAATGACTAACAAATTTATTGCAGTAAGAGCTTTCAGAGTAGATAATCCCAGCCTTTAACAGTTCAGACCTGAGTCCATCTTTCAGTCTAAACGTGAATTGTATTTGCTTTTTGCAGTACTAGGGACTAACACTCGTCTGAGGTGCACAAATGGTACTTCTTAACATTCCAACTTAAAGATACACTGTAATTCTAAGGTAAGGATGAAGGAACTTTAATAAACTGCAAGAATACAGAGCCTAGCCCTTCTGAAAAACCCCACACTCTCTCCCTGCCTTAAAGCATAATTATTAAAACCACAACCTCATTAATAAGATTAAAAAATAGCATCCTTTAAAACTCAATGGCTTCAGTGATTACAACTGTTTCAGTCATTATTTCTGTCTTAGCTTTGAAAAGAATGATAATATTTACTCACTTTCAATGAATCAAAGCAGGCGATTACTCGTCCATTTTCAACTTGGCAGCTTTTCGATGGATGTGCAAATTTACATTCCGTATCTGGACGTGAGCAGGTTCCTCTTTGGAACTCACGACACACTTCCAGTGTTAGCCATTTTGTGTCCCGGATTGGTGTGACACTTACAGCCATGTTTAGATTTTTTTTTACAGGTAGTTAAAATTGTCAATGAAACAAACAAATTAAAAAAAACAAAAAAGGAGAGAGAGAAGAGGCCGAACTGATAAGACTGGAAACAATGAAAAATGCCACCTCCAAAATGCTTCCCCCAAAGCCCCAAAGCCCAACGTTAAAAGATGTAAAGTTGTGTTGTCGCAACAGCAAGGAATAGATTTCCCACTAGAAAGTCACAGCGCGAAACTGTCAATCAGAAGAGGGGGATGGTTTTGGAACTTAAGGTCGTCAGAAAAATGAGCATTTAAAAGTGTGGCCTGGAATGAGCCTTGTGCTCTCAGCAAACCATTCTTGAGTGCCAAATTGGGAGGCCAAAATGCAAGCAGCAGAACGTGGGAGACCCTTCAGCAGCGAATTTCCAAGCTGCTCTCAGGAAAAAGTTGCCTGAAAGGGGAATCTCCACACGGCTGAATCTGCAGTTGTTATTATTAATTTTATTATTGAGATTTCGATTTATTCAATTTTTTTTGGTGTGGCGCAATTGGTATCGATTAGTTTGGCACAGACAGATGCAGCAGTTTAAAGAGATAAATCAAGGAACGGTTTATTCTGCTCCTTCTCTCTTTGATATTTTTTTTTTTCCTTTCTGGCAGAAGATTATCTCACTTTTCCAGCAAACTTTTTGTTGTTGTCGTTATGCTTATTATTTCTAAAAGAATAACTAAAGCAGCCTAGGGCAACGCCTGATGCTTAGAGCTTTTTTCTCTCTCTCTTTCTCTTGATTATAAGTAGAAATGAGGGGAGGGGTGGCTGGGCTAGAGGTGGAGAGTGGATGAGCTGTCGTCGCAGTCTAGCTGGCAGCAAGCAAGGCAAAAAGCAGAGTCTGCTCTAGAAGCGGTTCCAAGCAGCAGAGACGTCAGGAAAGGCACTTCTTAGTACCAACCTGTAGAAAAAACAGATACGTTAAAATTTACCAAGCAGCACTTCACTGATGTCTCACAGCATAATCACGTCGCCATGTGCTCCTCTACGCCTTACTACTCTCTACACAGCATGATTCCCCACCCCCACCCCTTCTCGGTCTCAAAACAAAACAAAAAATACTTACAGTGCAGCATATTGCAGCCGGCCATCGTGGGCTTATTAAAAAGGGGGCCGTTCTCCCCTCTGAAGCAAGGCATGATGATAGGGAGATAACCAATCACAGACAGTGTTGCAGCAATATTCTGGGCAGAAAGCCAGTCATGTGGGCTGTCTTATGAAAGGTCGCGCCTGTCAGACGTTCATTGCTATGCTATAAGCAGAGAAGACGTCCATCAGATGCGACTTTATTCCACTGCAAGAGGACGACCATGTGGGTTTTGAAATTTACCCAACATGCAGCGAGTGGAATAAACCATGTTAGCTGGTTTTTTTTTCCCCAAACAGCTTCCAACTCCAGCACCAAGTGCTTGCAGCTTCCAGGCAGAGGAAAGGGGGTGGGCTGCAGAGCAAGGGGGGGTGGATAAAAAGGAAAGCAGGAAAAGCAGCAAGCTTCCCAACTGCAGGTCACATTTAGGCTGCTTTTCTCCCCGCTTTGCATCGAAGCCCAGCAAGCCCAGAGCACGCCTACTGTATCTGACAGATGAATATAAAAGGGAAAGGGGTGTTCACAAATGGTACAGTCTCCTGACCTATCCAGTTCACTTCCTTCTAAACCATAAGCCCTGCCTCCTCTACAGAAAGCAGCTCCACTTCTCTCTCTCTCTCTCTCTCTCTCTCTCTCTCTCTCGCTGCAGAACTATTCCGTTCAGTCAGCACATAGCCTGCCAGTAGATCTCAGGCAGGTTAGGAAGGGTCAAAAATACCTTCAATACAAAATACAAGCCTAGGAGGTAGGAGCGGTGGGTATCTTCAGCCTGCCCGGCCACCTCCAAAGCCAATCTCGGAGAGGATAAAGTGATTCCATAACCGTCACCTTTAAATATTAAGTAGGCAATCTGGTTTAAAGCAACACGATACACTTCGGGTCGACACTTAAAGCGATAGCGTCAACAAACGGCCTACGGTTTCCTGAGGCTCGTGTTCACACCAGAACTCAGCTCCCCAGGGGCTCACGTCTTAAAATGGCTTCTTTAAGAAAGGAGTTTGCTTTGCACTATTACTAGTCAGGATACTCTCCGCCAGAAGAAGAAGGAAAAAAAGACAGACAGAAAAAGAGAGAGAGATGAAGATGGTAATGATTATTATTCAGAGAGGCAAACAACTGCAGTATTTTTCGGCCCGTGGGGGAGAGAAGAGCTGTTGTAAATTTCATAAACCAAATTAATCTGACGGGACTTTCACAAGATTGCATGGTTTTGTTCCAGTTTAGTTAACTCTGAAAAGCAGAGGGTGTTTTCACAAGCGCTGAATTTGTTCCTTAGGATTTGTTCTCTCTCTCTCTCAGAAAGCTTGGAGCACCCTTTGCCTGCCTGATGAAATTCTCTAAGCATGGGGGGGAAGTGTAGTGATTTCTACTTGCGGGCGCATATTTTAGTCCTTATGCATGGAAGTGCCTTTGTAGGTATGCTTACATCAGAACCTAAAGATGGGATCAGCAAGAGGCAAGCCCAGAACCAAGTCCAGCCACCTGAGGAATACCACTGGCCATCTGCAGCCAATTCGCAGGCATGAGAAATGTATGAAGGGGCAGCTCCTAGCCACACACCTGAAAGGTAGTAGCAGAATCCTGGCCTGAAGAACTGGCCTGCCATGTGAGCCACTACACTAGCTTCCTGGGAGGTGGGTCACTGTTGCATGCTGGGAGGAACAGGGACGAGGCAATGTGGAAGTCTGTGTGGTGTAAACACACTGGCAAAGCCAATCCTGTGTTCCTGCTGGTGCATTTGCACCGCGCTGGCCTTACTGCCCCTTCCTGACTCCCCCCTTGTAAACAGCAGCAACCCACCTCCTGGAAAGCTAGCATAGTGCCTCCAAACCACCAATCTCCCACTCTTCTTCAAGGGGCCCCTCCAGTAAAACGAGTTAAGGACTATTCTAATAAAAATGAATTGCCATGCCATCTTTTCCCTAGTACATCTACGCAACCAAGAAAACGGTGAACATACTAGTCTTGCCTGATGCATCAGGCAATATTCAAATTTTTTCCACCATTCCAGTCCTCAGACATTTCAGGACAGTGCTAATACGTAGCTCAGTTGGTTACAGCTTGATGCTGATAATGCCAAGGTTGCAAGTTCGGTCCCCGTAAGTGGCAGCTGCATATTCCTGCATTGAAGGGGATTGGACCAGACAATCCTCAGAGTCCCTTCCAACTCTACCACTGTATGATTCTATGTCTGCTCAAAAGTAAGTCCCACTGAGTTCAGTGGGGACCACTGCCAGGGAAGTGGGCCAAAGATTGCAGCTTTGCAGTGCGATTTTATACATGCCTACTAAGTAGGGACGCGGGTGGCACTGTGGGTTAAACCACAGAGCCTAGGACTTGCTGATCAGAAGGTCGGCGGTTCGAATCCCCGCAACAGGGTGAGCTCCCGTTGCTCAGTCCCTGCTTCTGCCAACCTAGCAGTTCGAAAGCACGTCAAAGTACAAGTAGATAAATAGGTACCACTCCGGCGGGAAGGTAAACGGCGTTTCCGTGCGCTGCTCTGGTTTGCCAGAAGCGGTTTAGTCATGCTGGCCACATGACCCATAAGCTGTACGCCAGCTCCCTTGGCCAATAAAGCGAGATGAGCGCCGCAACCCCAGAGTCGGTCATGACTGGACCTAATGGTCAGGGGTCCCTTTACCTTTACCTTACTAAGTAGTAAGATTTATGAAGTTCAAGGTGCTTAAGTACACTCTTCCGTAAGTCCCGCTGAACTCAGTGGGGCTTACTTCTAAGTAAACACATATGGGATCCTGCTCTTAACCTCTTATAAAGACAAGGAATCAAAAAGATAAAACAGTGAGACTGGGAGATTTTTAACCTTGCTGTCTTTAGTATTTTGATTTCCTGGAGCAAAGTAACATGAGGAATGTTGGCCTCTCTTACAGTGGTCTCCCACCCCCCATCCCATTTAAAAGCCGTAATTGCAGCACTAACCAGCTAGGACACAGAAATCCTCTGTGATTAGGTGCAGAGCATGCCGCAATCAGTCTTGGCATGTTATTGGAATTCGGTCTGTGAAAACACCACCCCAGCTCCAGATCCATCAATCCAGAAACCTCCTTCAGTCATTCATCAGTGGAATCACCATGCCACTCTTTAAATGCTCTTTGGAAGAGGAAATAAAAATCTATCTTTTCCCAAAGTTACAGTGTGCAAAGTCACAAGTGATCAATATTACACGATGTGAGCAAGAGGTTTCTAAAGGAATAGCAACTTCTGGATTTTTTTTTTTACTTTTTCTAGCAATCCTTTTTTGTTCATTATGTCTACTGCTGTGGAAATCATTACTTTCTCTTTATCCCAAAATACGCTATAAAACACATACAGAAAGACAGATATACTGAAAAGAGAAGTGTGTTTTATGGTTACCTGCTTATCGCCACAATAAAATATGCCATAAATGGCTGATCGCAAGAAACTGTGTATGTTGTTATCCATTTAATAAGGATCTCCAACATTTCTGTAGCAAGATTCTGAATACTAAAATTAACAATGCACAACCTTCTACTTTGGTATTTACCCAAGTATTTCATGCAGCAAATGGATACATACTGCATGGATATATGCAGCTATGGCAAAGAATTATAGGGCAAAACCAACTCCACCCTGTTCTTTGAACAGCACAGCACATTGTTATTGATCTGCAATTTCAAGGTGCTGGTGTTAACCTTTAAAACCCCTAAACAGATAAAGATAAAACACAATGTTATACTACTAGTTTGTTTAATGCATTAGTCACAATACAGCAAAACGGTAGCAACATTGTTATTAGTTGGTGAAGTTGTTTCAAAGAATGGTGGTGTTATTATTTATTTTTGCATTGGGGATGTTTGTTATCAATAATAGCAGTAGGGTTTTTAGAAATAAAAATAAATATATATTCCTAAAGAAATCTATCCCTTATTGAACTGGGTAAAGGTAAAAAAAGGTAAAGGACCCCATGACAGTTAAGTCCAGCCAAAGGTGGTGCTCATCTCGCTTTCAGGCCGAGGGAGCCGGCGTTTGTCCACAGACAGCTTTCTGGGTCATGTGGCCAGCATGACTAAACCGCTTCTGGCGCAATGGGACACCATGACAGAAACTAGGACCCCCTAGGAACTATAGCTAGAGCCTCTAACCTGTTTAATACTTCTTCACAATGAGGTACACCACACACCACTGTATTGTTTTAAGTGGCTAACAGACAGGGTGGGTGTTTGTTTTTTCAAACAGCTATTACCTGGTTGTTCTCTTTTTGCTGGTGTATCTGGTATGCCTTCATTTCATTAGCTATCTTGGGATTTTTGGGGGTTTGATGTCCCCATCTGTAGTTTTTAATGGGGATTGCCATATATTTCATTACTGTCAACATGTTTTTTGTAAGCCGCCACCCTGAATTTTCTTTGAAATGGAGGGAACGTATAAGATTTCAAAAACATAAATGTTAAACAGTGACAGTAATAGAGGCAACAGCTTGAACATATCCATTGAGGTTCACTGACATTTAGTGCTCAATCCCATATGCCTAAGAATACAAGACAAAAACTATACTAAGCAGACTTAGGGTCTAACCCAGGATTGAGTAGCATGTGGCTGTGGATGTTGTTTGATTCCAGCCGCCATCCTCCCCAACCAGTCTGGCCAAAGATTGGAGATGAATGGAATAGTAGTTCAAAAACCTGGATGGCTTCAATATAGCATCCCCTGCCTGTTCTAGCCCAATACAGTGGTACCTTGGGTTAATAACTTAATTTGTTCTGGAGGTCTGTTCTTAACCTGAAACTGTTCTTAACCTAAGGTACCACTTTAGCTAATAGGGCCTCCCGCTGCTGCCACCGCGCGATTTCTGTTCTCATCCTGAGGTAAAGTTCTCAACCTGAGGTACTATTTCTGCGTTAGTGGAGCCTGTAACCTGAAGCGTCTGTAACCTGAAGTGTCTGTAACCCGAGGTACCACTGTATCCTGTTCCCAACACTGATCAACCTCCAGGATGCCTACAAACTTTAAAATTGAAATTGATTTCAAACATTCAGCTACAAAAAAAATTATATCCTAAGTACTCCAAGTGTGAGGAGCCTCCACTATTTTATAAGCTGCTCCTCCTTGACCATATCCCAGCTTCCTAGTTTAGACCATGTCCTTTTTCTGCCTTCTGCCTCTGAGCTTGTTGCACTGATTGGTTGTGCCAGTGGACAATTATACAACTCCTTATTTATTTCAGGGACGCGGGTGGCGCTGTGGGTAAAACCTCAGCACCTAGGACTTGCCGATTGCATGGTCGGTGGTTCGAATCCCCGCGGCGGGGTGCGCTCCCGTCGTTCGGTCCCAGCGCCTGCCAACCTAGCAGTTCGAAAGCACCCCTGGGTGCTAGTAGATAAATAGGGACCGCTTACCAGCGGGAAGGTAAACGGCATTCCGTGTGCTGCGCTGGCTCGCCAGATGCAGCTTGTCACGCTGGCCACGTGACCCGGACGTGTCTGCGGACAGCGCTGGCTCCCGGCCTATAGAGTGAGATGAGTGCACAACCCTAGAGTCTGGCAAGACTGGCCCGTACGGGCAGGGGTACCTTTACCTATATTTATTTCTGCACTTTTAGCAAGCACTGGACCTTTTGCCATGAATCCACTGCTGTGTAGCCTCCTCCTATCCCTTCTAGTTTCATTTAACCTGCCCCTTCCCCCAGCCTCGGAGGAAAATGAGCACCAAGCATTTAAGCTGTCTCCCCTTGCCTTGCCTTTATCATCCCTGCGATGATCTGAACACATTCCACCCTCCCCGTCCCCAAGTCTCACTGGGGCAAAGTTTCAAAACCCTTGAACTGCAAATATTTAACAGACATCACTGAGAAGTAAGTTCAAGGTTCTGCTACAGGGAAGATCTGCTTCCAGGCTCATTCTGGCCTCAGTTTAGCAACTTCGGTGAAATACACCAAGAAGAGTTCTAAAGGGCTTAACAAAGCCCAAAGAGGGTATTTAAAACAAGTCTAAATTAGCAGGATAAAGGGCAGTGATTCACAAGCTTGCCTTAATCTGTATGAAGCAACTGTCTGCTCCTTGCATGCTCCAAGTGGCTGCAATGTTTTGATTATTTCCACCCTCTCCTGCTCATAGGGCTATGTTTTCACATAAGCAGAGCTTCTGGGGTTGCAAGGAGGAAGACGTAAATAAACATTAACTTGGGAGAATATGAGCTGGGTAGAGAAGAATTAAAGAGGGTCATGTGGAAAGGGCATGAAATTATACTAGATATACTTCACAAAGCCAATTTCACAAACTGGCCCTGATATTTTTTTTCCCTATCTGCCCTTAACACATCTTCCCGTTTTTTTTAAAAAAGAGAACACCAAGGCAAATTACTGCCATTTAAAGAGCACTTTAGCCCTAAAAATATGGGCACGGACGCTGCATTATTCTGCTGAATATCTTGACTAAGCATCCAGTGACATTTTTATATCAGTTTCCTAAATCAAAACACAAACCTTTATGGGCAGTATGTCATAACAAATATTTTGCTCCCCTGTTAAATGTAGGAGTAAGGCTTAAATGCTTGAACAGGAATGATTATGGGCTGAAGATTATGAGACTCTGAAAGTTATGTGGAGAATTGTGACAGAGCCTGGACAATGAATTCTCTAATATACACCTTTCCAGGTATATAATATTTTCCACCAAAAGAAAAAGAAAAAAAGCTCCAGATCATAAAACTTTAAATTACCAAATTTGTGGTCAATATCACACCCAAAAATATCAAAATGTAATGGAAGTAAAATAGGAATCTATGTAAACCAATGGTTGCACTCTCTAGGTTTTCTTACTGTTCTGTTTTTATGGGACTGAGCAGTGAAAGAACCAACTATCTGTTTAAATCAGGTGCTAAAATGGTCAAGATAAGCTTGCCCACAACTGCAATGGTTCAAACTACATACCCCATTATTCCTTCACAGATGTCTATATCATGGGTAGGCAAACTAAGGCCTGGGGGCCGGATCCAGGCCCGCAGACGGTCCGGGAATCAGCGTGTTTTTACATGAGTAGAATGTGTGCTTTTATTTAAAATGCATCTCTGGGTTATTTGTGGGGCACAGGAATTCATTTTCCCCCCTTCAAAATACAGTCCAGCCCCACACAAGGTCTGAGGGACACTGATTCTGTTCACTTTAAAGTCACATTGATCAAATTCACACTTTCTGAAACAATATGAGAACTGAAATACTGCCATCCTTCAAAATTCACACTTATCCAGATTTTGCAATGCAGCTGTCCAACCATTCAATATTTACAAAAATACATATATGAGAAAACATGTGCATGAAAAATGAATATATTAGTGAAAATAATATTATATGCATTATACTGGGAGAAACTACTGGCAAGCATGTGCACATTGGTCAAAATTGCACATACAACATGCAGTTACTATGAGAAATTTACACAAAGTTGCTGAATAATTTTCATGAAGATTTTTTTAAAGGAAATTTAAAAAATCGCTCCAGAGATTTGGGGAGTCGAATTTAGGATTGGGAAAATGAGAGCCAAAAAATTTCAGAATCTACCATCTCTACTCCAGTCATGTATAAGAGGCCTGCCTGACCAACCAGTGTTGTTGTTGTTGTTTACAGTCCCAGACATACAGCAAATGTAGGAAGCCAATGGAGACCTCCATGGGCCACCATACATGGCTAAGTCTATCCTGCAAGAGTGGCAAGAAGATGCAGCTCACCAGTGGAGAGGAGCCACAACACTAGCTTCCTGTAAATAGTGCCACTGCTGCTTGCAAAGGGGAGGCACGAGGTGGGAGGCAGGAAGGAGGTAAGGGTTTTGTAGGCACACCAGAAGGAGCACCATCTTGGTTCTGACTACCCAGCCCTGACCTCCCAGTCTTCGCACCCTTACCCTGCTCCCTCCCAGGTCCAGGGATGCCACTGCCGCAAAGTTAGCATTGTGGTTCCACCCCACCAGGCAATCCACTTCTGATGGGAAGCTGTACAGCATGGGTAGGCAAACTAATCGCCTTCTAAATCCAGCCCGCGGATGGTCTGGGAATCAGCGTCTTTTTACATGAGTAGAATGTGTCCTTTTATTTAAAATGCATCTCTGGGTTATTTGTGGGGCCTGCCTGGTGTTTTTACATGAGTAGAATGTGGCCTTTTATTTAAAATGTATCTGGGTTATTTGTGGGGCCCGCCTGGTGTTTTTACCTGAGTAGAACTTGTGCTTTTATTTAAAATGCATCTCTGGGTTATTTGTGGGGCATAGGAATTCATTGATATTTTTTTTTTTAAATCGTGAAGCTGAGGCTCAAATACTTTGGCCACCTCATGAGAAGAGAAGACTCCCTGGAAAAGACCCTGATGTTGGGAAAGATGGAGGGCACAATGAGAAGGGGACGACAGAGGACGAGATGGTTGGACAATGTTGTTGAAACTACCAGCATGAGTTTGACCAAACTGCGGGAGGCAGTGGAAGACAGGAGTGCCTGGTGTGCTCTGGTCCATGGGGTCACGAAGAGTCGGACACGACTAAATGACTAAACAACAACAACAAGTCCGCCCCCCCCCCACAAGGTCTGAGGGACAGTAGACCAGCCCCCTGCTGAAAAAGTTTGCTGACCCCTGATGTACAGCCTGTGTCAGGGAATCTCAGAAAGAATGTTGTTCCTAAACTATACAAGAAAATAGAAATAATCTTGCTCTCTGGGGCTTCAAACGAGTAAGGAACATAACTGAAACTTGTTTCCAGATTTTTCCAGCCATTCAATTAATCAATTATTCAGAGGATTACTAAATGGGGAGGCTAAAGAATTAGCACTGAAGAAATTACAAACATCAGCTACAAAAGGAAGATTTCACTTTAAACTACGTTCTATTATTGCTCCAAAGAAATGGATTCATTTTCATATTCTCATTACACTTGTCATCAAAGGAAAAACACATTTGAGTAGGAACCCTCTGTTTATGCTTCGCATACATGCATCCACGGTTCTGTAATTGATTTAGCAGAATACTGGTTGTTTTGCTCCATGGGAAGCCAAAACACACATGCAAGGAAATGTACAAACAGCATTCATTTAATACAGCATTAATCAGCCTTAAAAATTAGAAAAACGTGGAACAAAAAGAAGTCAAAAGTCGTGAACTGAATTGCAGATAAAAAGAAAAATATGTGAAGTGTTTATTAGCTTAGATAATGCCTGGATTCCTAATATATAGCTAGTGGGCCTGATACTGGCTTTTGAAAATACATTATGTTACTGTCGCAGTATCATAGTGGGACTGCACTTCATCATCAGCTAGTAGAAAATACTGGTCAGCTAGCATCCAGCCTGAATCTGCAAAGTCCTGCTATTCACCGGGGACTAAAACCCATGATGCCCACTTTGCACTAGGCTGCTGGCAAAGAGGGATGGCAGTATTACAGAGTTTCCCGTTCCACCTGCCAAACATGTGGGAGGGCTGATGCGCCCCTGGCAGCAGCCCTGCCAGCAGCAGCCTATGGAAAGTCTGGAAACGGGGAGTTCTAGGGTGGGGAAGGGGAAGAGCAGAGCTGATCTAGGATCCACTGGATCCCAAGCTGGCCCCACTGCAATCACACAATTCAGGAAGGTGCAGTGATTTCCCCATGTCCCACTTTCTGACCCAGCCAGTATGAGCAGCAAGGCTGCAGACAGTGGTCCTGGTGCTCCATTAAGCAGCGGCCAGCGTTTGAATCCCACCCTTTCACATTAAGGGCAGGGATCTGGAAGCCTGGGAACCAAAAATGTATTTGCTCCTTAATTTTCTATCCTAAAAGCAAAAACAAAACAAAACAAAAAACAGCCCAACTGTGCTGTGTTTTCACCCCGTCTGACTGGCAGCCCTGCACAGAGTTGTAATGAGATAGTTCTTATGCATGCATTTCAAATGCTTTCTAAAAGGCTCTACGCTTCGGCGGTAGCGTGAGCTAAAGTTCCAATCAGATAAATAAAGTGTGCGGTAATTACTTCACCAAGCAGCAAGAATGCAGTCAAGAGATAGGTGACAAGATAAAATTAAACCATGAACCACGGGGGCAGATGGCTGGGCTTCAAACTACGTATTTAAAAAAACAACGCCACACTAGATGAAAACCATCTAGCACCGTATACCAATCATCAAGCTGGCAAACAAACAGGAAACGGCAGGGCTTGTCTCTCTTCCGTTTTTTTTGTAGCCATGAAGTTTGCAATTCCCTAGTTCGGTAGACAAACTGTCAAGCTTAAACAACACCATTTCTACCGGAAGTTCTTCTCTGGTCCAGTATGCTAAATGAGATCTTGCGCATACACAATCAGCATACGTCAGACCCAAGCCAGGTGCTCAGACTTTTAAATATGCTAACCTTTTACTTTTCATGGGTTATGTTTTTATCCAGGATATACAATATTCTGTGGCAAAATAATACTGAGAAAACTGATCTAGCTACTTCAATGAGCCACCAAGATTCTGTGCCCCTGAATATGATTTTTTAAAAACATACACAGAGAGAGAGGGAGGGAGGGAGGGAGAAAGGGGGGGTGTTCTCTATTGCTTTGTTGCTTGTCCTACTGATCTACAGTTCACTAGCGATTTTGTGCACCTCCAACATGTCTTTTGGATGATGCACTGATGCAGCAAAGTGGTATGGTTCTACAATCAACACCTGCAAAAATATCGACGCCACATTGGCTATTGCTGCTCTACATGAGCATTTGACATTCAGCATTTGATTTTTCTGTGGGCATGCAATGTTTTTCAGTATCTGACAGATGACATGCAACTGCAGTGGCATTTGACAAAAGAAGCCAGGAAAAATTTAAATGTTGTTGTAAAGATTCAGCTCTGGGACGTTAATATCGAATGTTGATGCAAAAATTCAAAATCGCAAATCGCGGTTGAACATTTTGATTTCCCCCCTCCCTCAAAATTGCATTTCAGCACTCATCTTGTACAGTCAAGACGTGATATGCACATTTTAGTTACGAAACATTGAAGACAGGCTCCAAAATTGGGTAATTTGTCCCCCTGCCTCCCAAAATCAATAAATCGCAGTTCAGTACTGATCTAGTACAGTAAAGTAGTGCCACACAACAGGATTACTGAAAGTGAGCTCAGTGAAGTAAACTCACCAGACTAGAGGGTTCGCATCTCGGCAGGGCAACTTTAGCAGGCAGCACATGACTCCGAAAAACAGTAAAAATATTTTAAGAATGTTTTGAATACACTTGGGACTTTCTTACTAAAGTTTTGTTCTACAGATGTTCAAAACCCAAAGGGCTCATTAGCAGGGTTTGTAAATTAGTCAGGCCTAATCTGCAATGTGAAAAAAATCCATAGAAGCTATGTGAACGCTTGGAGTGAGATATTCTCACAACATATAGTGAGTAATTCCAAAATCGTTCACCAACTGAACACAGTATTTTCTTGTATTATACAATGCTGCATAAACTAAGCAAGCTTTTAGGCCGAGCTGTTCATGAGACACAGCAGTCATGGAAAAAGCACTGAGGAAGTGAAATAAATTTGTTACTCACTTTCACAGGCAAAACCTTTTGTTTGGCTAACCACGCATCTGAATCACCTGAATCCTAGAAGAAAAACCTCTTAAGTAATCCGTAATACGTTTGGTTGAATGCAGACCAAGTAAATTGCACTGATCTCCAACTAAGTCATTCTCATGTAAACAGACTCGATATACATTATGAAAGTACAGATTATAAAAATTTGAGTTATGCCTCACCTGCTTTTTTACATGTGTTATTCTGTATTTTATTGAAGCTTTAAACTTATATTTTATCCACTGCATTAGTATTATTATCATTATCCACCTTAAAAACAATTGGGGAAGTGGGGATATAAATTTAATAAATTAAGGAACGTCAAAAATAAACTTGCATAACTTATAAATGTCAAATGTCATTCACAAGCCATGCTGCCTAATTCTGTATCACTGCATTATATTTACACAAATTTTGCTGACTCATCCTCAAGGATGCATTAAAAGCCATTACTGCTCTTCTAACTTAAGGCCCCAATAACTGCCCAATGATCCCTTCAAAACAAAGCTTAAAAACCATTGCTGGCTTTACGTATAATTCAAATGCTGCCTGCCTATAAAACTTTACACTGGTGGGGCCCAACATAGCTTATAGACATCCTACTTCTCTGTGTTCTGTTAAACTTGCTCATATTGGCAAAGAGAGCATTAAGAACCTCCCAATCTTGTCAGTTGCTGCATATTATGAAACTCCCATCTTATGGAAATTGCCAGAGCCCTAGCCTCAAAAACAATAGGAATGCAATCCATTTAAGGAGGCACTACGGGGCCCAGTTTAGATATACGCTAGTCTCTTACATTTACATCCTTGCCTTCCTGCTATGATAGAACCCAAGGCAACATGCATGCGTGAGCATCATGCCTTTGCAATTTGTTCTCACAATGCCCCTTCTCTGCTCCCAACTTGGGACACTATGACTGAAGACTTCCTGCGTTAACCCCAACACTCTCCCATTTCTCCTGAACCAGAAATCCACAGTGACCGGGATCAGAGCACATCTGACCAGCTCTTAAACCAGCTTCAAGATCCTAGTTTGCTCCAGCCCTGGCAAACGATGGAATTAGATCTAGTAAACCCAGGCAAGACTAGAACAGAAGACAGAAAGAACAGAACACATGGGCAAAAGGCTTATACACTTCTCAATTTAATAAGTCATTAAATTAATAAGGAGTGTCTCCACCCCCCTGGTCCAGCCCGGACACTGAGGTCCAGCTCTGAGGGTCTTCTGCCGGTTCCCTCACTGCAAGAAGCGAGGTTGCATGGAACCAGGCGCAGTGCCTTCTCGGTGGTGACCCTCCCATCACATGTCAAGGAAATAAACAACTATCTGACTTTTAGAAGACATCTGAAGGCAGCCTTGTATAGAAAAGTTTTTAATGTTTGACGTTTTTTGTGTTTTTAATATTATGTTGGGAGCCTCCCAGAGTGGCTGGGGCAATAATAAATAATTATTATCATTAATTATTATGTACCTCCTAAGCAATCCAGTGACTAAGGTTAACCCATCTTTGACTTTGGACTTTAATTGAAAGGCGGAATATGCTTTGTTTAAATAACTAAGTAAATAAATAAGCTGTAGATCTGTTATAATGCGGTATAGTTTGTTTTAGTTTTAAATAAGTGTTGGGATTTGCCCCAAAGCTACATAATATACTTTTAAATAATGAACTGGCATTAACCCATTGCAGGGCTGGGACTAACAGCTAGTCTGATTTATATATCTCGAAAGTCCTAGAACAGGGATTCCCCCCCCCCCATTTGCACTTAGAGGGAGGTGTAATTTTTCCTTCCTCATCCCTGACCAGAAAATGAAACACTCTGAAAAATGTCAGCACAGAGTGCTGGGTGGATGAAAGACTTGTCATTTTGTAAATCCGCCAAGATAGGCAGACTGCATGTAGCAAACTGCCAAGTCAAGGCACAGGGCTCAGCTTAGCCTTCTCTTTGACATGCTATAATCTCGACGGAGCTTGAGGCTTTTCCACATTCAGATCTGGTCTACACATGGAGCAGAATGAGGTGGGAATGAATGGATAGGCTTTAAAGGTAGCACCAGGTTTCAGGTGGGAATCAAGTTTTAGGTCTCCCCTACATCACAAATTCCCTGTAATTAGAACACTAGCACGACAGGCACCAGGACAGATGAGAACAGCTCTTCCTAGTGTTCTAGTGTTGGCTATCTGAAGGGTTTTTTAAAAAATAAAAAATAGTAATAATGGGAGATTATGCAAAAATGGCATTCTATATGATGATGATGATGATACCCCACCCATCTGGCTGGGTTTCCCCAGCCACTCTGGACACCTTACAGCATATCTAATAACTTAATAAAAACATCAAGCATTAAGAACCTCCCAATATAGGGCTGCCTTCAGATGTCTTCTAAAAGTTAGGTAGTTCTTTATCTCCTTGAAATCTGAAGGGAGGGCGTTCCACAAGGAGGGCGCCACTACCGAGAAGGCCCTCTGCCTGGTTCCCTGAAGCTTCACTTCTCGCAGTGAGGGAACCAGCAGAAGACCCTCAGCGCTGGACCTGAGTGTCCGGGCTGAACGATGGGGGTGGAGACGCTCCTTCAGGTATACAGTGGTACCTCTAGTTATGAACTTAATTCGTTCTGGAGGTCTGTTCTTAACCTGAAACTGTTCTTTACTAGAGCCGTGCTTTCGCTAATGGGGCCTCTTGCTGCCATTGTGTCACCGGCACACGATTTCCGTTCTCATCCTGGGGCAAAGTTCTCAACTCAAGGTAACTCTTCCAGGTTAGCAAAGTTTATAACCTAAAGAGTTTGTAACCTGAGGCATTTGTAACTCGAGGTACCACTGTACTGGGCTGAGGCTGAGCTCAGAAATGTACTGGGGTCCAGTGAAGATCCTTTAGGACTGGTATAATATGGTCCCAGCAGCCACTCCCAGTTACCAGTCTAGCTGCCGCATTCTGGGTTAGATGTAGTTTCTGAGTCACCTTCATTCTAGCCTATTCTGGCCCCTCCCGACATTTTGGACTAAAACGCCCATCAGCCCTGCGCAATAGTCAGAGATGATGGGAGTTGTAGTCTACACCATCTAGAAAGCATGATAGCTACCCTGAGCTCATTTTCCTGCCTATGCAGATCAGACCTCTCCCATGCAAAATATCCCACTCCACTGCATCCTGAATTGGCACAGTCCGGGTAGAAGAGAATGCTTTACCATTTGAGTCATTGATGGGAATTCAAACAGACACCTAGCAACAGATTTCTGGGTAACCTGAAGATTTTAGGTGCCCAATGAATTATTTTGGATCAGTGATATTCTGCACATGCAGCCAGAAATAATCCAACACTTACAAGTGATTAAACTATTCTGGTCACTTCTCATACTTGGGTGAATCCAAGTGCTCAGATACTCTTCCTTGGAGTATTTAAGTGTTTTGAGAAGCTTGTTTCCAATGGTGGTCCAAATTAATTGTTAAAAATAACATCGCACCCTTTCCAATCTGTTATTGTCACTCGATGTAATTATAATAAGTTTGGGGAAACTGCAAACATGTCTCAGCAGCCATAATATCATTACTATGGAAACACTAACCAGGAATAACAGTCTTGGAGGCTTTTTCAATGCATACTAATTTAACTACCCATTATCTGCAATGGAAACTTGTGCAAGTCGATGTTTTCATGATACTGAGTTTCAGAATTTTTGTTCCCGCAGTGCACACTTAGTAAGGAGGATGTGCTAACTTCTGGTGCTTACTTCACAGTGGAACTATGAGTGACTTAGTGGAGAGTTGCATATTGCAGTCAGGATCCAAAGAATTAAAACTAGCACCTCAGCCCCAATTCAAATTTAGACGTGCGTCCCTCAAACGCAAGGTCCTTGGTGTCACAAGCACTTTGTGTTTTGCAAATCGTTTTGAAACTCAGGGGTAGTTTCAAAAGCAGCTTTATGATATGCCATGGGAGCAGATATTGTTCAAAGTGAAAAAGCAGAGGGAAAACCACAGTGGCTGTACACAAGTCCCTGGGAATGCCAAGAGAAGTTCCCGGCCTCTACTGTGATGGATGTGGGAGTAAGCGATTCAAGTTTACTACAATTCAGAGTCATGCATCAAGAATTACACGGCACCGTTCTTGCATCTGCATTACGATACATGCAGCTGAAAAACTCAACATTTTGCAGAAATGTTGTATACAAGTCAGGTCTGATGAACTTGCTTTTAAATTTCATCACATTGCTCAAAATAATAAATGTTTGTTGTTTATTATTTAAGGGATTTCTACCCCAACTTTGAAGACAGCCCCCCCCCCCAATAAAGCAATGCCAAAAGAATTAACCTCGGGTTAAGTACTTAATTCGTTCCGGAGGTCCGTTCTTAACCTGAAACTGTTCTTAACCTGAAGCACTACCACTAATGGGGCCTCCCGCTGCCGCCACAAGATTTCTGTTCTCATCCTGAAGCTCTTAACCCGAGGTACTATTTCTGGGTTAGCGGAGTCTGTAACCTGAAGCATCTGTAACCTGAAGCATATGTAACCTGTGGCACCACTGTAAACTGTTTACTAAAAACCATCTGCCCAATTAATGAGCAGCAACAATACTCTCTTAGGAGTATTGGGTTAGAGTATTAGAGTTAGGGTTCTATACAACTAAGTAATACTTACCCCTACTGAAATAAATGGACTTAAGTTAATCATGACCACTAATTTCAATGAATCTACTCTGAGTATCACATAATTGGATATAACCCTGGGAGGGAACCACCTTCTAATCCTAATCCCTGACATATTATGGCCAGTCACAGATAAAATACTCCTGGCCCTTGCCAGGAAATTGCACAATCTCCCAAAGAAATGTAATACCTCGGTTTTCAAGCGTCTCGGAAGCCGAACGATTTGGAACCCGGACACCGAAAACCCAGAAGTGAATGCTCCCGCTTTCGAACATGCCTTGGAAGTCGAACGGCTTCCAAGGCGCTTTTCTCTATTGAAACTGCCGACTGCCCATTGTGCCTCGGTAGCTGAACATTTCGGAAGTCAAACCGTCTTCCGGAACAGATTATGTTCGACAACCAAGGTTCCATTGTACGTTGTTCTTATAGCACTGCATCCAATGTTGCATGAACAGAAAGCAGCTTGCACAACTGATCTTTCCTGTCCCCTCCTCTATCTTGCAGTTGCCTGAAAATCGCCCCTACCCTCCCCCCCCCCAAAAAAAACCTCCCTAGCGGCTTTGTGCTCCCTACCAAATATCCTGAACTATGTCATTCAGGCCTGCAGTGGGATGGGAGAACGACTGGAAAAAACAGTGGAAAAATGTTGCACCGATGGAGTACAAAGTCCATCCCTTGGTCCCACTGTAGTTCTGGATGACACAGTCCATGATGTTCGGTAGCCCCATCCCAACCCTCTGGAAAGGCTTTTGGGGATATACTGGGGACTATATGGGGAGACAAGGATGTGGGTGGTGCTGTGGGTTAAACCACAGGGCCTAGGACTTGCCAATCGGAAGGTCGGCGGTTCGAATCCCCGCGATGGGGTGAGCTCCCGTTGCTCGGTCCCAGCTCCTGCCAACCTAGCAGTTCGAAAGCATGTCAAAGTGCAAGTAGATAAATAAGTACCACTCCGGCAGGAAGGTAAACGGTGCTTCTGTGTGCTGCTCTGGTTCGCCAGAAGCAGCTTAGTCATGCTGGCCACATGACCCAAAAGCTGTCTGCGGACAAACGCCGGCTCCCTCGGCCTACAGAGCAAGATGAGCGTGCAACCCCAGAGTCGGTCACGACTGGACCTAATGGTCAGGGGTTCCTTTACCTTTACCTTTATATGGGGAGTCAGGGAACAGAACAATCCATCTGCCTGTACATTAGATCATCAGGAAGGTTTCCCTTTTTTCAGATCTGGGTACAGCAGACAAATGAGCAAACATGAGGAAAGCAAACTGTCTAGGATGAAGCTGAGATGTGTGGAGCTAAGGATAAGATGAAATCTGCAAGGGCTTGCAATGGAATTTTTGTAGAGGATGACCTGACTTATCCTGTAATTCCGCTATCATGCACCCAATTTGTAGGAGGACATTTTGGACAAGGATCAGGCTTATTAGCCATTTATACACCCAACAAAACCCACGAAGATATACTCGGGGAGGCTGTAATCTTTATTTGTGAAAGGCTTACGATGAGACTATGATGATAGGAAGCTTTTGATGATAGAAGGTTTAATGACACAGTTATTCACACAAAGCCAGGCCAAAGTTTGTTGGAATATGCTGATTTCTACTGGAACCGGATTAAAGTAGCAGGCAAGGAAGCTGATCCTTAAAGCTTTATGGAAAATGTATAACTCTTCCTTCTGAAAGCACATATGAGTCGCTCTAACACATAGGATTCCACTCCCCCCTCGTGTAATACCTGCTGGGTGGTGTTATAGCTTTATTGGCTGAAATAATAAATATTTAACAACCCATACGGAAGAAAAGGGCCATGGAAAGATGAGTCAAGTATAAAATTGCTTTAAAACCTAAATGTAAATTAACAAAAGGCCCCAAGGACCTGAATCAGACGTGGGTAAAGGTGGCACGTATTTCTTATATATATTACAAAGGCAACATTTGCAGACGTATAACTTAAGCGATTTACCATTATGCAATGTAGAACACAGCAATGGCAATTTATCTAAACGCTGCTTTCAGAAAACCCAATTGCACATTCACAATAAGTTAATAGCACAAATCGCATATGTGAGGAAAGGTACATTTCAGAGATCTGCTGTCCTGGGACCACTTATGTGAGGTTAATCCTGCACTTAATGATGTGTAGCTGGGAGATGACTTTCCAGAGCTTGATGTGGAATATTTCCCCTCCTGCAGTTCTATAACGCTCGGAGTTCACTAGCAGCAGGAGGACAATTTGGTAATTTTTTGATCCAGGAACAAGAAAGCACTATGTAGACAAGCATGAACTAGTCAGCGTCTCAGTCATGCCACAACACTGTTAGAGAGCATTAGTGAGCAGCGTCTGACTAGTTCAGATATAAGCAGAATTTGGTTTCATGTGCTGCAATAAAGCTTGGATTCTCCCTTCCCCAGTCTACCATTGGAGATCAGAAACAAACCACAGTTCCCTGTGAACCCCAACCCCAAGAAACTGTGGTCGGTTGGTTGGTTTTAATGAGCCTTCCCCCTCCATATGTTCTGGACTACAGCTGCATTAGCCCTGACCACTGCCTATGCCAGTGGTGGCCAAACTTGCCCCTCCAGCTGTTTTTGGACTACAACTCCCATAATCCCTAGCTAACACGACCAATGGTCAGGGATGATGGGAATTGTAGTCCCCAAAGAGATGGAGGGTCAAGTTTGGCCACCACTGGCCTATGCTGACCGAGGCAGCTGGGAGTTTTAATCCAAAAACATATGGGGGGCACCCAGTTGGGGAGAGCTGATTTAAACTCCAGTTAATGAAATAACACTACGAATAAACCATAGTTCCAGACCCTGGCTTGTTCTCTCTAACCATGGCATAAACCAACCACAGTTATCCAAGTTCACATGCAATGGGATACCACAAGAGAGGAGGAGAGAGGAATGTGAGCCCAAGATTTGCTGCCGCTCTTTCACACAGTGGGAAACTGTGGTTTCTAGTTACATGTGAACCAGGCCAAAAAGCCACAGTAGCCAGTGCACCTTATAGTCTAATAACTGAGGCTCGAAGACACTCAGCTGTACCTCATCACTCTTGTACCTACTGGATAACAATGATGGCTTTCTCTACAGGGTTGTTGTAAGGGTTATTTAGTTAAATAATATTAAACAAGAAGAGTAGACTTTTTACAGCAAAACCCAGGTACGGTTGCTTCAAAAATAGCATTATTTTTTTTCCAGAAAGTCTGCCTGAGTCACCTGGCTTTTGATATTCTGCAGCATCTCCCCTGGAAAACAATACACAAACTATGAAGCACCCAGATGCAATTAATTCAAATAACTTTTCCTTCTCCTGCAGCAGTTTTATTAAGAGAAAGAACTAGATTGTCTTCCAGATCTGAGCTTGTAGGCGTCACTTGCCTCCTCACTTTACGCAGCAAAGGCATATCTATTGTTATACTAAAAGGAGAAGCTATTTATAGCTGAGTTATCCAATGCTCTTAGCATGTTCTTCTATCTTCACAAAAGTGTTCACATTTAATAGAAAATCAAGTGCTGCAGTTCCTACGTAAATTATTTCCCTTATGAAAGCAAGGCTTCCCTTCCACACCTAACGCAAAATGGGTTTATTTTTAAGCCTAAGGGCCAAGCTCCAAAGGAGTGTGCAGAAACCAAGGTACTGCAGTTTTTCCTCTTCTTGGTCAAACAACCCTGAATAGGAATACTTTGTTGAATGTTCTCCTTGCCCGCTTCTATTTTGCAAAGCAATTGTGAGACCATGCCCAACCCTACCAGAGCTACGACTGATTCCCACAAGCATCTGTGATGTTACTTGATGTGATGTGCCCACTGCAGAGTAAAATGTCTCTAGGTTCTGCAGGGACATCACCTACCTGAGCTGCCTGATGAATCCCCCTGATCTGCTTGGGGCTTGAGCTGCTCCAGCACGACAAGATAAATCTTTGCATCATCAGCACACATTGCTCACCTCCACATCAAACGTTTAAAGCACTTGTACACCCCTTTAGGGACGCGGGTGGCGCTGTGGGTTAAACCAACTCTGGGGTTGCGGCGCTCATCTCGCTTTATTGGCCGAGGGAGCTGGCATACAGCTTCCAGGTCATGTGGCCAGCATGACTAAGCAGCTTCTGGCGAACCAGAGCAGTGCACGGAAACGCCGTTTACCTTCCCACCAGAGCAGTACCTATTTATCTACTTGCACTTTGATGTGCTTTCGAACTGCTAGGTTGGCAGGAGCAGGGACCGAGCAACGGGAGCTCACCCCATCGCGGGGATTCAAACCACCGACCTTCTGATCAGCAAGCCCTAGGCTCTGTGGTTTAACTCACAGCACCACCCGTGTCCCGGCTTTAAAATAGGATCGGGCAAATTCATGGAGGAGAGGAGCATAGCCTTGATGGCTGTGTTCTCCCTTCACTGTCGGAGGTGGTATCCATCTGAATGCCAGTTTCTAGAAACCACAGGATGAGAGGGTGCTGCTGTGCTCAAGACCTGCTTCCCACGGGCATCTGGTTGACCACCAGGATGCTAGACCAGATGAGCCCTCTGGTCTGATTCAGCAAGCTCTTCTTATGAACTCATAGGGACTCAGATCACTAGCTGTTTACAAGCCTGGCAGTGACACTTCTCCACAGGCTAAAAAGGAAATGATGACTTCTCTTCAGCGACATGTGCAAACATAACGCTGGAACCTATCGTGAAGCAATGAAACCACGTGAGCCGCTCTTCCAAGCTAGCATTGTACAAACTTTCCCTACCCAAATATTTCCTCCCTGCATGCCTTCCATAAGCACTTGGCACTCAACCTTGGCCTTCTGCATTTTCGCACTTCAGGCAACCCCTCCCTTTATTATATAATTAAATAATCTCCATTAACATCACTACTGGCATTGCATCAGACAGACGTTCCAACTGGTAATTAAATCCAACTTCTAGACGATAGGATACAGAGGAAAGCAAAATGTTATATTGTCAGCATGTGACAATAACGTAAGTGGACCTCATCTTTACATGACGTATCCCGAAGGATCATCTAGAAAGCAATTTGCTGAATTAAACAGTTCAGACAATCTTCCGTATGCACGCAGAATATTATTTTTTTCAGATTGCTACCGGCTGCACTACTGACGTTCCCAGTAGGTGTGAGTGGGAAGAGTCCGTCCTGTCCTTGCAGAACAAGTGGATATAAAAATTATGGGATGCATTGATTATGCAAACATTAACTTGTCAAGTCAGTGCAGCTCAAGGCCAAGGTAAACAAAAAAAGGAATAACTCTCCCCCTTTCTGTCCTATGTTATCATGCCCTTACAATATTATTTTCCTCCTCGCCAAGATTTATTGAATGAAGATAACAATGGGTTCTACCAAGTTCTCCCTCTGTATAAAGTCAAACCTGGAATTTTTTAATTGTCTTAACTGCTTCCATCTATTGCTTGAGTGACTGTGCATTAAGTGTTTAAAAACAAAACCAAATGTCATTTGATTCTTTTCTTTTTTTCTCTCTCTCCTTAAGAAAAATAAAAGACAACCCCTTGAAAAGTACCTAGTTTTAAGCAATTTCTAATCTAGGGTAGTGCAATTACACCACATTGTGTGATATCCAAAGTTTGCGGCATCCTGCTGAACTTTCTTCCAATGGAGATTCAGCAGGAAACATTGCTTTTCCACTTTTAATAGTGGAATAGTTGCGGTTTGACGTAGTTAGGAGTGAATTTGAAGCTGACTGTCTGCACCTTTGGTCGCATGTCGCTGTTATGAGAGAGTGCAGGGTTTTCTTTTCAACACTAATGGCAGGTTGTGCCCAAATTGAGAGAGGTTCTGTGGTTGCTGTCATGCTCCATACACATCCTTGGGTTCCTCCAGTTATGAACATGTTGACACACCGGGCAATAGATATAGGACACGATATAGATTTTCATCTTTGAGGAAAACTTTGAAAGAGTGATCTGAAATTTACAACATGTTATTCCTTGAAGGAGAACTACCTGAAAATGGTATCTAACTCCACTGAGACTTGCTAAGATTGGTAAGTCTGAATCAGGCAAGTGTTGGAGATGTAATGAGACTGAAGGTATGTTCATTCATATGTGGTGGACCTGCAGAAGGCTAAGAGAGTATTGGGAAATAATTTATAATGAGCTGAAAAAAGTGTTTTAAAATACTTTAAAAAAAAAAAGAGTCCTTTTTGTTGGGGATTAACACAGTTGGAAATTTCTAGGTGTCAAAAAAGGCTATTTATGTATGCCACTACTGCAGCCCGTGTTTCATTAGCCAAAAATGGAAAACGAACGAGGCCCCAACCAAAGAAGAATGGCAACTTAAACTGATGGAAAATGTGCAGCTTGCAGACCTAAGATATAGAATAAGAGAACATGAAATACATACGTTTAAGGAAGATTGGAAAATATTTATTGATTATATGGAGGGAAATTGTGTATATCGGAAAACATGGGCGGCATTAAGATAAATTCAACAGTGTAAATAAGTTTTGGTGGGTGTTATAATAGAATACTGAATAAAATATGCAGGGATTTATGTTGTGCAAAATGAACCATGGAAAAAGAGGAAGGGAAGTCATTGATATTTTAAGTGAATATTATAAAATGTAAAACAGAAATTTAATAAAAATTATAACAAAAAGAGAGAGTTATGAACATGTATGTATGAAATTGACGCATAATAGTCCAGAATTCTAATCTTGTGGGAGTATAGATTAGAAGAGGAACTACATATCTGCAAGGACTATGGATAACATGGTTATTGCGATGAATTTTTTTTTCCTGCAGCTAATTATTGCTGTCATTAGCAGTACTTTGCCTCAGTACCATCCTCTCCATCTGGCATAATTCTCCTCTAAACCGAGCTCATAAACTGGGAGGCTCACAACATTCAAAGGTAAGTGGCAGAAAACAAATGTTTCCCAAACTATGCTCACCCACCCAATCCCCTCCACATATGAAAAGGCTGAGGATCCATTATGGATCTTTCACAAAAGGCGGATCTTTTGCAGGAGAAGAAAAGGCCTTTTTCTGGTACACTGTTCCGGAATACTAGCTGAAGAATGACAGCACCGTGTGCCAGCATGCCAAAAATCCCCACCTCCCTCAGAAAAGGAAGAAAGAAAAAGAAACAGCAACTAAATTGGTAAGTGCAAGAAAGTCCTAGCTCTAGATAAGGAGGAAGACAGAAGGAATGCAACAAATTATGCCGAACACAATCCGTATTGAACACTGTAAAATAAGAACAACTCCCATGACAATCAGTGTTAGTATCTAAATATCAGCAATGAATGAGGAACACCAGGACCTCTCTGAGGAGCTCAGGCTTACATCTGGTTCTGTTCTTCCATATTTAGCAGAACATGAAACAACTGTAATTTTCTAAAGGAAAATTAAAGGTAAAGGTAAAGGTACCCCTGCCCATACGGGCCAGTCTTGACAGATTCTAGGGTTGTGCGCCCATCTCACTCAAGAGGCCGGGGGCCAGCGCTGTCCGAAGACGCTTCCGGGTCACGTGGCCAGCGTGACATCGCTGCTCTGGCGAGCCAGAGCCGCACACGGAAACACTGTTTACCTTCCCGCTAGTAAGCGGTCCCTATTTATCTACTTGCACCCGGGGGTGCTTTCGAACTGGTAGGTTGGCAGGCGCTGGGACCGAACAGCGGGAGCGCACCCCGCCGCAGGGATTCGAACCGCCGACCTTTCGATCGGCAAGCCCTAGGCACTGAGGCTTTAACCCACAGCGCCACCCGCGTCCCAACAAAGGAAAATTAAGCACAGGTTAATCAGTGAAATCACAAAGGCCTTTCCCCTGAAATCACATGGGGATTAGCCAGGGAGTGGTGAGTCTGTGGTTCTCCAGATGTTGGTGGGACTGCAGCTGTCATCATCTCTACCCATTGGGCATGCTGACTGAGGTTGATTGGCACTGGGACTCCAACCACATCTGGAGGGATGCAAGTTCCACACCCATTTCTCTAGGCAAATGTGTTGATGAGTTGGGAGTTGCATTTACAAGAGACAAAAACCTGTTGACCATCACTGCCAGCAGAAGTGCATACAGACTTAGGCTCAGCAATGTGCTACACTCCCATCAAAACTCTTTTGAGGTCAACTCAGCACAGGATTAACAAGGGCACTTAGGCAACATTTTTAATAATATTTTATTTATCTTTCAGGAAAACGACAGGGACACCGTCCAAATGTTGATATTACTTTGTCAAATCTATGGCAGATCTAAGGCATGTGACTTATTACTTTGTTATTCTCAGTGAGCTAAGCAAACAAAACTTAAGACTCTATTTAACTTCTGGCACATGGAAGTCTGAAATTCTAGAAACAAAGTGTCTTTATACGCAGTACAGAAAATGTGTTGCAGTAAGATAAAAGAGCACACTTGTTTTTTAAAAGTAGTGCAGTCTACAGATAGGTTGCTTTAATTAACCTGACGCTAAATTAATGAATGGTTATATTCTAAAACCTGAAACGACTCTTTTTTGAGGCAAGCGATATATATACACTGTCAGTCAAAATATTTTAAAAAATACAAGAAACAAAAAGAAATGAAAATATTAAGAAATTTGCCTAGA
This sequence comes from Podarcis tiliguerta, assembly GCF_965153285.1. Taxonomy (NCBI): domain Eukaryota; kingdom Metazoa; phylum Chordata; class Lepidosauria; order Squamata; family Lacertidae; genus Podarcis; species Podarcis tiliguerta. The sequence continues at coordinate 23,042,292 of NC_139538.1, forward strand.
TAAATAGATTGTGGCAAATGTCTATAACATAGACAGTAAATGTCTTCAGAGACTACAACATAACCCACAAACCGTAATCCACAAATTACAAACCATGGTTTGGGGACAATTTGCATGTTCTCAAAGGGCTCCGTGATATTTTACCCAAGAGGGTCAGGTTACTATGGAGAACTGCTGTTTGTGTACTGATATAGTGGCAGATTCCATTGTTCACGGTAGATGATGAACATACGACTACAAATGCCATTGAGAAAGTACAAAGCTATCAGTTCTCAGGCTGCTTTGAGACCACATTGAGTCCAGCCTTCTTGCAAAATGTAAACTGGTCCTTAGTTTTTAAAAAAATCAAAAAAGGTCTTGAATTTGTCGATTACCAATTTATCTCTAGCATAACCAAGTAGGTTCTGAATGAATAATGTATCTTACAGTGAGTGTCCAAAATTTGACGAATATTGGATTTATGTGCAAATATTAAGACTCGCCCCCAGATGAATTATGCTGTGCCTGGAGAGAAACTATTGTCTCACTTTTGGGACATGAAAAGCAAATGCTGACAATCAGCATCTAGGTGCCTGCCAGCATCTACCAGCATGTTTCTGAAATGTCAGACATTTGCAAAATTTGTCTGGGATTGCCTGCATTCATGTGTGAACAACAACATTCATCCATTTTTGAGCACTCACTGTAACATCTACACATATATGAACGAGAAGCAAGCAATTGATATGCTGATGAGCAAACCATGTTTATACATACACACACAGAGGAACATAAAAGAAATGGTGTGATACTCCCCCCTGAAAAGTAATGGCCTCATTCAGATGTAATGAGAGGGCGCTACAGGGAGCCTCAGCCATGTGCAGTCTCCCGTCTCCTCCTCTTCCTCCAGAACAGCTTCTAGGAGGCATTCGAATTCACTTCCATTTTGTCTTAACTGCAGCTTGCTGTGTTGCCCAAACCCACACAAACTTGTGGATAATCTTTAACTGCGGTTTCTTGAAGCATGAAAACGTCAAGCCATCGTTTACGAAGCTGGTTTGTTTCAACTAACCATAGTTAAACCTGATTGAGGGTTCAAGTGACACATTGGGTTCATCGAAAATGGAAGGAGAAGCCCCAGATTTCTCCATGGCTGCACCGGAGTAGGGGACAAATACAACCCCTGTGATTATGAAATAGTCTGTCATGTGCCAGGAGAGGACATGCAGCCAGGCACTGTGGCATTATTGACTCTGGATGGTTATAAACTTCGTGGCCACAATATTAGACATGTGCATGTGAGTGTGGCAGTAGAATCACACAAATGAGGTGGGCATGATTTTTAAATACTTGAGACCTCAATGGACTGATTTCTCTGTCCACGTGACTGTTGCTGATATAGCATGGATTTTTATTTATTAAGCCTTATTAAAAAGCAGAGACATCACCTTACCAACAAAGGTCCGTATAGTTAAAGCCATGGTTTTCCCAGTAGTGATGTATGGAAGTGAGAGCTGGACCATAAAGAAGGCTGATCGAGGAAGAATTGATGCTTTCAGATTATGGTGCTGAAGGAGACTCTTGAGAGTCCCATGGACTGCAAGAAGATCAAACCTACCCATTCTTAAGGAAATCAACCCTGAGTGCTCACTGGAAGGACAGATCCTGAAGCTGAGGCTCCAATACTTTGGCCACCTCATGAGAAGAGAAGACTCCCTGGAAAAGACCGTGATGTTGGGAAAGATTGACGGCACAAGAAGAAGGGGACGACAGAGGATGAGATGGTTGGACAGCGTTCTCGAAGCTACAAACATGAGTCTGACCAAACTGCGGGAGGCAGTGGAAGACAGATGTGCCTGGCGTGCTTTGGTCCATGGGGTCACGAAGAATCGGACACGACTAAACGACTAAACAACAACAACATTTATTAAGGAGGGAGGAGTACAGAAGTCCAAGATTTGGACCACTGAACATTAAACCATGGTTGTTGCTACTTCCAAACACAACCGAAGAGTGAACAGGATATTTGCTTGGTTTCTGCTCTTCCACAGGACATGAAGGAGAAATATCATTCCAGGTTGCTAGCGGAACGAAGTCCCAATGTCCTTAATGGCAATAAAAGAACAGACAGATTCCAGTTCATTGCGGCTCTCACAAAGAAACCGCCCGAGTTTGCCAAATTATTTAATTGTTACAAAAATAAGGTTTCTAACTCAGTGGGTAAAGGTGAGAATATGCAAGTCATCTCCTGCATCTCAGTTTCAGGGCAGAACTGATTAAAGGAAATGAGGAATCATTCGAGTTAGACTGCACCAGCTGAACCAATTGTATGCAAATGATGTGACACAGTTTTAAGGGACAACGTCCAGCAGCACAAATCACCAAAGATATTTTGCAGAGCAAAACCTGACTCCCATGTAATAATGATCTTTGGAAAACATAGCTTTTAATTTAATGTAAATACCACAAGCTTTTGATTTTGACACACAAGAAAAAAGTACATGTAAGATAAGCTCTGGAGAACAAATACTTATGGTGGCAACAACTTTTAACCTAAAATGTATTTTTATTCCATTTTTTCACCTTCTATTTCTCCTCAGGAGAATGATGGTGGTGGAGAAATGAACTAGCTATTCTAGTCGTCAGGAGGCGTTAAGGCCTGTCTACCTAATCACAGGGGTTATTTGCTACATTTTCCTGCTACCTCTCCATTAAATTTCACAACAGAAGCTTTTACATCTGAGCATATAAAAAACAGAAATCCAGAGGTATATTTACACAGGCAGCCGATGTAATGGCGGCTAATGCCATATACCAGAGAAGAAAGCAATGCAGCTTTTCTTTGTAAGTCTCCTTTTAGCCACAGTCTGCTCTGTGCAATAATGCATCCCTTCTGAGCAGCTCATATTTCAATCCATATAAACTGAGTTTCAATCCATAAATCAAGTCTGCTCCCAGAAACCCAAAATAGTAGCCACAGTAAGGCTGTTATTAGTTAATGCTGCTTCACAAACTGTCCACGTACTGAAAAGCAAAACAACACAGGTCCTAGTAATTTGGACAGTCCTGCAATATTTCCACACCCCTAATGGGGCTTTCCCATCCCCTCCCAGTCCAATTATTCAGGCCATAACCAGAAGTAAACAATCAGTTCCAGAAATAAGGGGATGCCATTGCTTTTGAGTTTCTCAGGCCACCAGATCACATTCCTGTGCATAGGCTATGAGCTGCTTCTCCCATGCCCATCCACAAACATCATCAATAACAAAACTGTCCAAAGCCAATTTGCAAAAAAATCAAAAGGCGCTCCGTCATTGAGGGAGAAATCTTATACACAAGAAGCCGCCTTAGAGCAAGCCAGTGCAAATTAAGCCAGCATAAAGTTACACTCAACATCCACCAAGCTCAGCTGGGAGGGAAGAGATAGGCTGGCATTTTTTGATTCTGTGTCCGGCTGAGCTGAAGGTGCAGGAGTTAAGCCAATGTAGCTCAGCTGCGCCGGGAGATCCACTGGATCCTAAGCCACTCATCCCAACAGGGATCCTTGCTGTAGGAATGCTACCTAAGGCTGCAGTCGTAATAGGCATTTACATGGGAGTTAAGTCTCAATGAACTCAATGGGACATCCTTCTCATTGCAGATACGCTATTATGTTATTTTTGGATTATAGGTGACTAATATTTTATATAATAGCATGATTCTTGCGACTGTAATTTGCTTTAACTATTTTTATTACTGCATTATAAAATGCTGCAACCCTCCCTGGGACCTGCTGGTAGAGGCTGGATAAGAACAAGTGTGTGTTTGAATGTGTTTGTGTATGAAACTGGTCTTGTGCAGTATTTCATTTCTTTAAAAATCTAATAATTGTGCCATATCAAAAGAAGATCGACCCACATCGCTAAAAGCCCAATTAACACTGTGCCATAGAATCACAGAACTGTAGAGTTGGAACAGACCACAAGGTTAATCTAATCCCACCCCTTGCAATGCAATAATCTTTTGCCCTGATCTTTTGCCCAACGTGGGTCTTGAACCCACGACCCTGAGATGAAGAGTCTCATGCTCTACCAACTGAGCTGATGAACCCTTTCTTGCTGAAGAGGACGGGAGTACATCCATACCACAGAGGCAATGTCACTTAGCTCGGCTATATACAGGTAAAACTCGGAAAATTAGAGTATCGTGGAAAAGTTCATTTATTTCAGTAATTCAACTTAAAAGGTGAAACTAATATATGAGATAGAGTCATGACATGCAAAGCGAGATACGTCAAGCCTTTATTTGTTTTAATTGTGATGATCATGGCGTACAGCTGATGAAAACCCCAAATTAACAATCTCAGAAAATTAGAATATTAAATGAAATGAGCAAAACAAGGACTGCAAATAGAGCAATATTGGACCTCTGAGAAGTAGAAACATGCATATGTACTCAGTACTTGGTTTGGGCCCCGTTTGTATCAATTACTGCCTCAATGCGGCGTGGCATGGATGCTATCAGCCTGTGGCACTGCTGAGGTGTTATGGAAGACCAGGAAGCTTCAATAACAGCCTTCAGCTCTTCTGCATTGCTCGGTCTTATGTCTTTCATCTTTCTCTTGGCAATGCCCCATAGATTGTCTATGGGGTTCAGCTCATGCGAGTTTGCTGGCCAATCAAGCACAGTAATTTCATGGGCACAGAACCAGGTTTTGGTACTTTTGGCAGTGTGGGCAGGTGCCAAAGTCCTGCTGGAAAATGAAGTCAGCATCCCCATAAAGCTTGTCTGCCGAAGGAAGCATGAAGTGCTCCAAAATCTCCTTGTAGATGGCTGTGTTGACCCTGGACTTAATGAAGCACAGTGGACCAACACCAGCTGATGACATGGCTCCCCAAATCAACACAGACTGTGGAAACTTCACACTGGACTTCCAAGCATTGTGTGCCTCCCCATTCTTCCTCCAGACTCTGGGTCCTTGGTTTCCAAATGAGATGCAAAAGCTGCTCTCATCAGAAAAGAGATTTGGGGAGCCATGTCATCAGCTGGTGTTGGTCTACTGTGCTTCATTAAGTATATTAGTTTCATATATTAGCTTCACCTTTTAAGTTGAATTAGTGAAATAAGTGAACTTTTCCACGATATTCTAATTTTCCAAGTTTCACCTGTACACAGTGTCTAACGTCTAACCCTTGGAAGCGGGTTGAGACATCCACATTACTGTGGAAGGAAGAACTGCCCAAAGGGTTTCAGCACATGAGAAACTTCACAAACCTAGCATGCTGAAAGCATACTTTTCTTTTCTTTTTGCCACATGTTATGTTGCAAGAATGCCCTGGAAACTTCTTTGCGATGAGGCAACCTGCAAGTGCAATGAATAAATAAAGGGTCACAGAGCCCACTGGATAGCACGATATGAGAAATGATACTTCAAACCTAGGATAGCTGCAAAACAGATTGCAGCACGCAGCAGGTGGGATTCTCTGAAAGCCAAGGTTTCACACCCGGTCTAAACAAATGCACAAGCCTGTTTCACAGTGTGAAAATGTAGCTGTGACGTTCGTGTAAGCATTTGCAAACCTGATCGGCAAACCTTATTTTTATTTTATTTTATAAAAACCAAAGTGTCCCTCGGTATGCATATTTTTAGGATGGATTACACAATAAATGATAAAACGAAGAAACAGCGCCACCGACATATTATCTCCCTCCACCCATGTTCAAAAGCAATAGAACAGGGAACCAACACATCCGTAATCCATATAGCTAAATGCATGCAGAATCTAGAGCAGCGTGTCTCAACCTAGGTCCCTCCCCACACCATGTTCCTGGAAATCAATTCCTATCACCCTTGACTATGAGCCATGCTGGCTGGGGCTGATAAGAGTTTCAGTCCAAAACATCTGGAGGAGACATCCCCAGGAGACTGGGGAAGACCAAACTAGAGTGCAAGACTAGGGCTTAAATTGCTACTCTGCCATGAAGTTCACTGGGTGACCTTGAGCCAATTGTACACGCTCTCTCTCAACCTAACCTTGGTTGTCACTCAATGCTTCCTCATTTTTCTATTATTATTATTACTGTTTTTAGGTCATGATGGGCTGATCTCCTTGGGGACAAAGAGTGGGAAGAAAAGTATTTCAAACAACCCACTTCACAGGGCTTGGATAGTGGGGGAGGAAGTACCATGTGTGCCACCTTGAAGTCAGTGTTAGAAATTAGCCAGGAGCCAGGCGCGTTTTGCTACTGGCGCGAGTCTAATTATGATCACACGGAGATCTCTGGATGCCAGGTTGGCGACTGACATCTCCATCTGGCTGGCCCCTCCAAGTTTCTTAAGCAGGTAAGCAGAAGGGCTTATTTAATAATAATAATAACTTTTATTTATATCCCACCCTCCCCAGCCGAAGCCGGGCATTTATTTCCCAACTTTCCTCTAAGGAGGACATGGTTCACACACACACACACACACACACCCTCCTCAGTTAATCCCAATGACAACTATGTTAAGAGGCTGTGACTGGCCCAAGGTCACCCAGTTAACTTCCTGGCTGAGTGGGGATTTGAACCCCAATCTCCCAGGTCCTAGTCCGACACTCTAACCACTGCACCACAGCATCTTCCTAGAGTACCTCTCCTATGGAGTAGCTATATAAATGAAGCAGGTAAATAAATATGGAGAAAGCAAAATGTCACTTGGAGAAGGATCTGAAATATTTTCCTTGAAGGTTGAATTTGTTTTATTCTGGGTTGTTTTATTTGATGTTTTAATGTGTTGTAAACCATGTGGAGATTTTTTCTTTAAAATATGAAGTGGTACAGAAATGAAATTAATAATAATAATAATAATAATAATAATAATAATAATAATAATTCCAACCGCAAAAGGCACCTAGACATTCTACTGTGGCAACCATAATCTAGGTTTCAGATACCATTTGGCATATATATATATATATATATATATATATATGTTTCAAACACAGCTATAAAGTGCTAAGATATGAAGGATTACACAACCTAGTTCTGCAACCCAAAGGGGCCTGTGAGCATCTTGAGCTCCTCAAACAGCCACCACATGGGAAATGGCTTTTGAAGCAAAAAGATGCTTTTTAAAACCTGTTTGCGATATAGCCTTATGGGGTCAGCGGAGTCTGCTATTCAAAGGGAGGTGGCATTAAAAAATTCCTGTGGGTACGTTCAAACTTCTGTACGTTTTTGACATAGCTCTAAGGATCCTGGCCTTAAACTCTGTACCTCATAGAAGCCAAGAAATACTTTTCAAATATACAGAGCCCTATACTGCTATAATCCTAAACTGCTCAATAGAACTGGGCAGATATCTGTATATATTATTATTATTATTATTATTATTATTATTAATTTATTGAACTTATATATTGCCCTGTAAACTTAGGGATCGCATCACTCCATCCCTCATGCAAACACAATTCGCACAACCTGCGCAACAAACGAGGCCCAGAGCCTCTATCTATCCAGCACTTCAGGAACTCAAGCCAGTGATGTTCCACGTTGCATAATGATCTGCAGCATGAGAAGTAAAAGGCCAGCAAAATGCCCCTTTTAGGTTTACACAATAAATGACTGATCTCCTCTTCCGACACCCTGTTTAAGAAATGGATTTTCAAGGATCTTCTCAACCTTATCAAAATGATTTAGCGCAGAAACACTCCATTGCACGGTACTCTGGCCTTAATCACTCAAGAAGGAACGTAAAGAGGTGCTCTGAAGAAACAGTAATTCTAAATAATAATGGAATCCAATTAGGGTGCCTGGAACATTTATAGGATAACCTGGTTTTATACGTTCTCTAGCGTTGCCAAGGAAAGAAGGTGACTGTGATTTTCCAATTGTCTTCTACATTTCCCCCCACACTGGTACCTGCCGAAAAAAATCTTAAGGCCTCCCACTAGACAAACAGAGACCTCTCGAAGATGCAGTAAACGTGAACCAACAGGCAAAAGGATACTTTTATCCCAGAAATTTGAGAGTGGTGCAGAGATGTAAGCTCTGAATCTGTATGTGGGAGGCACAAGTTTAAATTTCTTTTCTGCCATGGATCTTTTGTGCATTGCAAGGTGGTGTGTGTGTGTGATCTGCACAAAAACAGGGCAAATGTTACATGAAATTTGCATGTGCTGATTTATAGGTATAGATGTGAATTTTCAGAATTGCTATTATTTAAATTGAAATGCAATGCACCACACAGCAGTGGGAAATAATAATAATTATTTTTATTTTTATTTTTATTACCCCACCCTTCTGGCTGGGTTTCCCCAGCCACATTGGGCGGCTTCCAACAAAATATTAAAACACAATAGTCCGTCAAACATTAAAAGCTTCCCTAAACAGGGCTGCCTTCAGATGTCTCCAGAAAGGCTATGATCTGGTACCCTGTGTGCCTGATCTGTCTTGCTGACTCCTGATGGCTAACTTCAATGCCACTCTTGTTCTCCTCTGTCACCTTTAAGCTGAGCTTGCACCAGACAGCCTGTCAAGTAGACGGCTTCTTCAAACACAGGACTGCCTTCTGTAAACTCTAGCCACGGAGCTGCAATGAGGTGTTCCGAAATCTTGAGGTACCATAAGAACAAAAAAATAAGGACACTCATCCACATGCACATATTTCTTCCAAAAAACTTACATTAAACTCCCCTTCTGAATTGGGCCTTGAGACAATGGTCTAGTTCAGTCACTAGATCAGCTGATCGCTCAACCATGGTTTGGGGAGGTGGGCTTCAAGGCTCCACCATTGCCCTTCTTCCTCTTCCTACATGAATCCCTCCTTTCCTAGCTACCACAACATTTGAATCACGCTACGCGTGTAGCGCTGTGGGTTAAACCACAGAGCCAAGGGCTTGCTGATCAGAAGGTTGGCGGTTCGAATCCCCGCGACGGGGTGAGCTCCCGTTGCTCGGTCCCTGCTCCTGCCAACCTAGCTGTTTGAAAGCAGGTCAAAGTGCAAGTAGATAAATAGGTACCACTCCGGTGGGAGGTTAAACGGCGTTTCCGTGTGCTGCTCTGGTTCGCCAGAAGCGGCTCAGTCATGCTGGCCACATGACCCAGAAGCTGTACGCTGGCTCCCTCGGCCAATAAAGTGAGATGAGCGCTGCAACCCCAGAGTCGGCCATGACTGGACCTAATGGTCAGGGGTCCCTTTACCTTACCTATGGTTAACATTGCACAAGGTAGTTCCCCATGACCACCTCAAAACAAGGATCAGGAACCGGATTTCAAATTCTGATTTGAAAGTCAACTAGGACCAGGAGCCACCGTTCAGGGATGAGGGCCCTCCAGATGTTGCTGGGCTTCGATTCCCTTCATCCCTAACAGCTGGCCATGCTGTTTGAGGCTGGTGGGAGCGGGGCATCCCACAAGATCCAGAAGGCCACAGGTTCCACACCCCTGCTATAGTTAATCTGGGTCAGATGATACAGCAGACTGTAACTCCTTAGCGCTAACCAAAAAGAGGGAAAGCAAATGAGAAGCCAGGGGTGGTAGAGGAGAAGGAAGGAAGGAAGAATCAGAGAAGCCCACAAAGCACTCGAGATATCTAAATTAGGCCAATATTGAATTGTTATCACTGCTTTTGAAGAGGGCTAGAATTTAATCTGCTTTTCAACAAAAGCACCCTCTTATGCGGATACAATAAAGGAAGAGGACGCAGCTTATCTTCTACCTATAATTAACGCGCACAGCCCTTTTATCACTTTCCCCCTCTCCCTCCACCCCACTTTTATTCTCTCACATTTGACCTATATCAAAATTTTATGATCATTCCATACACATTTTGCCACGTTTCCTTGAAACAGCACGCCTGCAAGTCTCTATCAGATACTTAGGTAGCCTGATCAGTCCTTTCGCCACAAATGCTTAGCAAGTGAAGGAGCGCTACCAATTTCTGCAGCACCATTAACTATTCCGCTATTTATGAAATCTCACAGCACAACTGGATAGGTGTCTACTCAAAAGTAAACCAATAGGGCTTATTCCCGGAAAAGGCAGTCTTAGGACTACAGCCTTGGTATGTGTTTATTGTAGTTGGAGTAGACAAATTACTCCTATTAAAACATCTACTCACAGGCAAGCCCCACCGAGTTCAATGGCACTTACTCCCGGGTAAGTAAGGTATAGGACCGAGGCCTAAATAAACGTAAGGAATAAAATGCCTCCAAAATCAGATCCGCTCGCAAAGACACTGTGTTGATTCCAAAACACCCTATGTGAGCAGTTGTAACTTTATTTCCCAAAGTAATTTCCAGACACTGGTGCCCAGGTGTATGAGCTCAGCTGAAGACTCCCTGAAGTTCTCTTTAGTCATGGTGGGGCAGTTGTAAGATTTTGCAACAGGATTACTCAGTCTCCTTTACAGGCCACTGAAAATTCCTTAAGCAACACCATTCCCTCCCCCCCCCCCCCACGCGTCTAACTCTGAATTCGTATCTTCCCTACTGCAACAATTAACCGATTATACTGGCTGTTTTCACTTTCCGACTTTAGGACATGTTCAGATGATTGACCACATGACTTTTCGTCCACATCAAAAGGTTTTCAGCTGTTGTGAAAATCCTTGTGAACTCACAGCTAGCTGTCCTTTGCCCTGTCTGGCGATGTACTGCTTTAAAGAAATTGCAATACGCAGCCAAGCACCAGAGGAAATAGGGGTATCTTGGAGACTTCGAATCATATTGCTAACTGAACAGTCAAGCTCTATCTAAAACACTGATAACGATTCCTCAAAACATGTAAACATTTGAAAAGTAAGGATATATAACCACACAAGTTGAATACAGAAAGCCCGATGAAGAGGCCTAAAAACCTGCAAACTAATGTTCTCCTAATATAGAATATATAGACTCAGTATTACATTATATATAGTGTATATATTCTCAAGATGTGTATGTATTATTTATCTTGTGAACTGCCCTCTGACCTTTGGATGAAGGGAGGTATACAAAGTTAATTAATGATAATTAAGATGGCACAGCTATAGATAAACCCACATAAATTCTCTCTCTCTTAAAAAAAAATTCCTTTAAGAGTTTTGATCACTTTAGGAATAACCCATGTCTGCCAACAATTCACTTTTAGCATTTAAGCAGCTCTGTATCTACCAGGGAGTGAACTGGCTCTTTCTGCCTACCTGTGCCAGTTAACTACTTTGGAGACAAGACTGTACACTGCACCACAGTTAACATCCCCCTAGAGAAACCTGAATCATAATGTTTTCTCATGATGCAGTGCTATTAACAAATTCCTGCCCATTAAAGGACACACAATCTGATCTCCCTGTCTCTCTCACACACACTTCTGGATTTAAAATATAATCAATAGGATGGGTTTTAAAATGCTATTTCATTCCTTATAAAGGCAAACATGCATATATCAAACTTCAGTTACTATGTGCCACGTATAGTTGAGCACTGGGGAAATTTGTGTTGTTTATTTTATAAAAACAAAACAAAACTTCCCCACCCTTCGGGGAGGGGGGTTTCCTGCCCTACCAACTTCTGCAAAAGCCCCAAGATCCCAAATGACAGCGCCTTCCATAAAAGGAAGCCCAGCCAGAGATGGCACCCAGCATTTACGTGCAGGAGGCGAGAAATTAACCTCTCCGCAAACGCATTTGGCCCACTTTTCAAAAAGGAAAGTGAGACTGAACAGGCGGGCGAGTGAGTCTACTACCCCTTCCCGAAAATCAGGATGGGGAGGAAACACCTTGCAAGGAAACCCTGCTGGACCTTGTGGCAATGATGGCTTGCGGTAGGTAGCTGGGGCTGTGAAATGGGAGGGTTGTCAAAGTCCCGTGGAGGAGGAGGAGAAGAGAGAGAGAGAGAGACGGTGCCCGGTCTATAATAAGAGGGCATTGCAGCACACAGCCAAGTTCAGGGGGGTAATTTAAGCTTGGAAGAAAGGTCAGGGAGTGATTGGGAGGGAGACCTTTCCATGCACCTGCTCAAGCCGGTGTCTCCAAGCTTCCGTGAGCGCGCGCGCGCCTGTCTCTCTCTCTCTCTCTCTCTCCCTCTCCGTGTGTATGTGTCTGGTTACGTGCGTAAAAGACTGCAAAACTGCACGACCCTGCAGAGCTATACAGGCGCGCACGCACGGGCAGGAAGCGGCTGCTCGAAGCAGAACTGCAGCCCCTGCTCCCTTCCTTTTTAAATAAAAATTAAAAAAAAAAAATCTTCTCTGGGGCGCGATCGGAAAGCCTTGAAGTGTCTATGGGGTGGGGGGGTAGAACGATATCCCTGCACTTCTTAACATCTCACTTCCTCCCTCCTTCTTTTAGCCACCACCGGGTGTGTTGTTTGGAAAGCGTAGTGTTTAAATAAAATTAAAAAAAAAAACCCACTACCACCACCTCTAGCCCCGATCTGCCAGAACCTGAAGGATCGGCGACATGTCACGACGGCGACAACGCGATCGTCGAAAGCCAGATGGCGATGATGAAAGAGAAGGAGGAGAAAAAGGCGCGGGGTTAAAAAAAATAAAATTAAAACACGCTCTTCTTACCTCTCACATTTCCTTCCAGAGGCAACCATCAGATTGTAGACAGATCGACCAAGGCATTGTGGGGGATTCGCGAGAGAGGATGACCAAGAAATTGGGAGGGGAAAAAACACCCAAAAAATTAAAAAAAAAGAAAAGGGGGGAAAGGAAAAAAAAAAGATGGGGGCTTGTCACACGCCTCCGTCACAGTGGCATTCTCGTCGCCCCAATCCTCATGCAACTGCAGTGCAAAGGGGGGGAAGCAGAGGAGAGCGAGCGAGCGAGCGCGCGCGCGAGAAAGGGAGAGAGACAGTTGCCGACGGCTGTGCGCTGCACACTCTTATCTGTAATGTCTGGTTTCCGCTGCTGCCTGCAACTGCCCCTCCTCCACGCTGCAAAAAAACCCGACCAGGAAGCGGCTGGGCGTACTTTGTGGAGCCTGCAAGAATGCACACGGAGGAAGGAGGGCTTGCATTTCAAAAAAAATAAAAAATGTGTGCGTGTTTTAATTTGCAGGGGGGAAAAAATCCACCCTTCCGCGCGGGGTTGCCTTTTTTTTAAGTAGGAGGGAAAAAGGGAAGCCAAACTTTTTTCTCCTTTTTGCAAGCTGCTAGGAACTAGCAAATCCGGCCGGTACAGTGGGGGGTGCAAAAGCGGGCAAAGCGGCGGAAAAGCCGCCCTCGGGACCCCCTAGGAAAAAGCCTCGCCTTGGTATCTTCCGGATTTCATGGGTGAAACGGAGAGAGGCGAGAAAAACAGCCTCGGAGTTGCGCCGCCAGTGCGGCACATGCGGAGGGCTCGCTCCGGGGAGGGTCGCGCCTGGGCCGGCGTGGGATTTGCGCGGCGCGCGCTGGGAACGGGGAGCCCGCAAGGTTAAGGTGAAGAGCCCGCAGACTTTGCAGCACTTCGCTGCGAGGTTACTTAAAATTCTCGGCGCGCTTAAGTCGCCAGACGCCCGCTGCTTCCTGGCCTTTAGTTCCAGACCTTCTCGGTCATTGGTGTGTCTTTATTTGTGGCACAAATGCTGCGTCTGAGCCAAGATGCTCCTTGAGCCAAATGGCAGATGACTCTACCATTCCTGGCTGCCGCTGGCAGGGTGTGGCTGCATGACTCAGTTCTTCATATGCGCACGTCCCTGCACCTGGAAAGTTAGCAGCAAATCATTTATGCGCTAGTTTTCTAGGTACAGGGTGGTTATTGCTGCTGTTTTAATGGGAGATTCGTTTCCTGTGTGCTGGTAATCCTGGGTGTGTTCATATGCTTTGTAAAAATATTACTTTGAGGGCTTTTCCGGCGAACTTGTTTATTCAGCATTTATCCTAATTTGCTTCCACTAGGCCTACACAGTGGCTAGACTATTAGCATTTATCCTAATTTGTTTACAAAGTGGTTATTCGACAGTGAGCATGCATTCATCCTGATTTGCTTGTGGGGTGTTTACACATCTTCCCATTCATCCCCTACTTCCCAGTGCATCTTGCATCTCGCTCTGGAGGGAAGGACTTGAAATCAATGACAAAACAATGGACCTGAATCAATGGATTTAAGTTACAAGAACGGAGATTCCAATTTAACATCAGGAAAAACTTTCTGACAGAGCTGTTCATCAGTGGAACAGACTCCCACAAGAGGTGGTAGACACTTGAAGGTTTTTAAGCAGGGGTTGGATGGCCATCTGTCATGGATGCTTTCGCTGAGATCCCTGCATTGCAGGGGGTTGGACTAGATGACCCTGAGGTCTCTTCCAACTCTGATTCTATGACCAGCCTGGATAGCTCAGTTTGAGCACGGTGCTGATAATGCCACGGTTGCAAGTTCAATCCCTGTATGGGACCGCTGCTGCATATTCCTGCATTGTAGGGGGGTTGGACTAGATGATCCACAGGGTCCCAACTCTACAATTCTATATTTCACTGACACTTTCCAGACAGCAAAAAGGTTTTGTTTTGTTTTGAGTGGCTTTATCACATTAGGGTGACTGAGCCCTTTATAATCCACTTTGATCGTGCAAACCTAACGTATGCACTTGAATCTCTTCTGCAAAATACCGACAAGCTAGGTACACATGATCAGCTTAAAAAGCAGCAAGGCCATTCTTTTTCTCAGTTTGGATCGAAGCTGGTTTTTTGGGGGGAAAGGCATCAACATGCAGTATTGCATAAGATATGATGGGAGAGCTGTGGCTTGTGGCTAACGAGTGTAGACCACTTTCCAAACGAGAAGTGATAGGGCACTGTTACTGCAGAGTTAACAGTATTGTGTATACAGTCACAGCCTTCAGGCCCCCTGGGAGTGAGGTAGTGGCTCTCGCTGAGACTCTTGCATGTTATTTGTGTAGCGTGGGTGGGATTGTGAAGGTCCCAGGGGGACAAAGCGAGCAGGGGTTGGGGGTTTCAGAAGTTGGATGTGCATCCTAGCCGGTGTATGGTTTGCATTTCCATTTGCATTGCAGATGCAGAAAATTCAAATACCGATCTTCAGTCGGTTGGTGCATCATTTGTGAAAATGGCATCGGATGCCCTGATTTAGCACATTCTGCTCAAGCCGCACAGTACTATTTATACTTACTGATTCTGCACCAATCCCATAGGAACCTTTAGGGCACACACAGGAGAACTGAAAGAAAACTATATGAGGAGCAGCAGATTCCACGTAGTAGAAATATGCAAAAAAAAATATCAAATCTATGCGATATTAAGCTCGCCCCCTTCCTGTTTCCCGATAGAGCATTGGATCTAATATTATACCCAGAGTAGACCAATTGAAATGCATGGCCACGATTAACATGTGCATTAATTTAAATGGGTCTTCTCTGTTTCAGGAGCATGCCCATTTGATAGGGAAAAGCTGCCTCTTTAGTTGCATAAAATTTTCTCTGGCATACCTAGTTAACTTCCATAGCAACGAAAACTCCTACAATTAATTTCTACTGGTGCTTCGTGGTGACAGAACACTCACCTGGAGCTGCAGGTTCAGATGCAGAAGTGATCCGCCAATCTACTACCCAGCCAAGTTCAAGATGTTGGTACTAACACAGTTTGGGTGCTATACAGTTTAGCACTGGGTTACTTGAGAGTCCGCCTTATCCTTTATATACCCAGTAGGTTGCTGTGGTCTGCAAGAGAACTTCTGCATGTCCCAAAGATCTCAGAAGCCTGCTCCACAGTAACTCGGAGCAGAGCTTTCATTCTGGCTGTTCCTATTGCTACATGTATTACGTATTAAATTCATATACCGTCCTTCACTCAAAGATCGCAGGGTGGTTTAAAATACAAAATGAAAACACAAAATACATAACATAGCTAACAACTCCCCCAACACATCTACAAGGCCATAGATCATTTCATCAACCCAAGATGTGCTTGAAGGGGAATGTTTTTGCCCAGCAAGCCTCCCTGTGGAGAAAGCACGTTCACAAATTGGGAGCCACCCCAGAAAAGGCCCATTCTGTTGTTTATTGCCTTGAGATCTGCTGGAGGGCGTTCCACAAGGCAGGCTCCACTACCAAGAAGGCCCTCTGCCTTGTCCCCTGTAACCTCTCTTCTCTCAGTGAGGGAACCGCCAGAAGGCCCTCAGTGATGGACCTCAGTGTCCTGGATGATGGGGCTGGATGATGGGGGTGGAGACGCTCCTTCAGGTATACTGGGCCGAGGCCGTTTAGGGCTTTACAGGTCAGCACCAACACTTTGAATTGTGCTTGGAAACATACTGGGTGATGGTGATGCTATCTGAGGAACATAGGAAACTGCCTTAGACCAGCCAGCCATCTACCTCAGGAGTGTCTACACGAACTGGCAGTGGCTTTCAGTGGTGCCAGGCAGGGGTCTTTCCCAGCCTTACCTGGAGATGCCAGAATTGAACCTGAGACCTTCTGCATACCAAGCAGGTGCTTTGCCACTGAGCTGCACACCTTCCCAAATAGCTGTGTTAACCTTCACTTTGTGTTACAGCAGACTATAGGAATCTGCCTTACATGGAGCCAGGCTATGGGTTCATATAGTTCAGTCTACCCAGCAGATCTCCAGGGTTTCAGAAAAGGGTCTCTCCTCTAGTCCTATTAATGCTTGGCATTAAACCTGGAACCTTTTACATGCAGAGCATATGCTTTGGCACTGCGTACATGAACGTGGGTTCGTGTCCCATTTTGGACAAAAAGATTCCTGCATTGCCGGGGGTTGGGCTAGATGAGCCCCCTGGTCCCTTCCAACTCTAAAATTTTATGATTCTATGAAATTAACATTCCAGGCATCATACAAATAATGGGAGACTGGGGTGGTAGGATTCTGGAAGACACCACTTCAAATTGCAAGGGCTTCTCACTTGGAAGTGCATCCAGGGCAAAAAAGAAGAAGCTTCTTCCATGTAGCAAGCTAGCACATCACAGAAAAAGCTTAAGTGTTGGCCTAAGATAAAGATTCAGTGTAGTGGGAGGGAGCATGCAGAAAATAAGACCGCCTATCTACAGCCTCAAGTGGTACAGTCCAGAGTTTCCCCAAGCCATTCTGCATAATGTGTACATAGAAGTGACCCAAGTCTGGTTATGGAAGCCATGATTGTACAATCATTAACTGGGATTGGTTTCTGTGCAGCTGCAAGCTGACTACAGAGAGGAAACTGAGCACGGACAGCGTAAAGTAAGCTTCTGGAACCTCTACAATGACAAATTAAATCCCAGTGCCCTGAAAAGGCCATCCTGAATGCTCAAATCTGACTAGTCCGTGTTTAAACAGAGTGCCTTTTCTGCTGAAGCCTACTTGTAAAATCTATGTGGCCACTGTGAAAAGGAGTGCACTTGTCAATAATACCAGTTGGGATTTATAGTGTGCTCATAATCAACCTGGTGCTCTGAGCAGAATGGCACAGATCTTATCTTTCCATATACCTGAAGGAGCATCTCCACCCCCATCGTTCTGCCCGGACACTGAGGTCCAGCACCAAGGGCCTTCTGGCAGTTCCCTCACTGCGAGAAGCCAAGTTACAGGGAACCAGGCAGAGGGCCTTCTCGGTAGTGGCACCAGCCCTGTGGAACGCCCTCCCACCAGATATCAAAGAGAAGAACAACTACCAGACTTTTAGAAGACATCTGAAGGCAGCCCTGTTTAGGGAAGCTTTTAATGTTTAACAGACCACTGTATTTTAATACTTTGTTGGAAGCCGCCCAGGGTGGCTGGGGAGACCTAGCCAGATGGGCGGGGTAGAAATAATAAATTATTATTATATAAGCGTAGTGAGTTACTGCCTACCACAATGATTTTAGAATAATCCCAGAGGGTCCAGCTCATCCTTTTCTCCTTTGCACAACCGATACAGACACCCAACAAGGCCATAATCAGAGAAGACCCATTGAAATAAATTGACTTTGTTTATTTCAGCGGGCCTTCTCTGATTATGACTAAAGGTGGGTTTCATCCATACTGCACGTGTGCGTGGATGTGTACACTTCTGGAGATAGTATTATGGAGTCATCAAGTCATAGAAATGTAAGAGTTGAAAGGGATCCAAGGGTCATCTAGTCCAACCCCATGCAATGCACAAATCACAGCTAAAGCATCCATGACAGATGGCCATCTAACGGGACATACCTAGCTCTCACCTCAGCAGTGACCTTGAGTGTACAGCCCATTCTATTACCTGCCAAATATTTTGGACTACAACTCCCATCAGCCACACAGGCAATGACCATTGATTATGGCAGCTATGGTACAGCAGCATCTTGAGGACTCCAGTTTTCCCTTTTCTGATGTGGGAGAAAGCAGTCCTTGCTAGCATACTGTAAGGCCAGTAGGGGAGTGGCAAATTCAGAAGTGCAGGGACCCTTCATTAGGTCACAGCCCTTCTGAGCTGATGCAAAAAAATCTTATAGTTATACAATATTAATAATTAGGGACTCATTGCAACAAGCACTGCAGAGCTCCACGAGTTGCCTGCCTTTCAGCTAAATCTCCTATTTTCTGTGCACATACACGGGGAAGTGATTTGCAGAACCCAGTATCTTCTTTTGTTGTGTTTTCTGTGAAGTCCCATTGTGCATGACAAACCTTGCACACTGTTCTCTTGAAACTGAAGCAGCTTGTGTTTTCAGTGTTCTTAAATGTAAGCTTTGGAGAGCAGAGTGGTCAAAAAGCTCCCCTTTCATGCTGATTGGGCAGCTCTGAGACTCTCGAGACACAGATTCTGCAGGGACTCTGTGAAGAAATAATAAAGGGTGTTTGACCCGGCTACCCCTCTCCCCCCATGACCTTGGATCACTACCCCACTATCTTAAAACATGCCCCATCTCACAGATTTTATCAGTGACAAAGCACGATCTGCTTTTATTTTATTTTCCTTATGTTTTCAAAAGAGACCAATCCTTTAAAGCTCCAGACCATGCATGTCTTTCTGACTGCACAACTCTTCTCTTCTTTTGTTCTGAACGTCAAAAATCACTCTGCATAATTCAACACAGACTTTTCTTTCCACCTAGTCAAGCAGCCTCTTACATTGGCTGGAAAGTTCTCTTATAGTGACCTCCATCTCGAGAGAAAGAGAGAGCGCAGGTGAGTGTTTGTTTTCCCATTAAACGCTGTTCTCATCCTCGCACAGAAGCACTTTGTCTCTCCCGATTTAGTCCCCCTAGATCTTTACTAAATATGCCAATAGCTGCCTTGAGGTCATCTTGGGGCAGAGAGGAATTCTTCAGAGAACGTATTATAAAGAACTAGAGGGCAGGCAGTAGCCCCACTATATCCTGAAGGTGACCTTGTACTCAAAACTGCAGAATGACCCACCCCACCAGCACCAGACATTGTACAGAAAGCTGGAAAGGGAAAGCTGCCATGACACCGACCTACAAATGAGTCATAAGGAGTCAAGCCACAAAGAAAATAACTGTCTACGCAGATGAATATAATATTTCAGGAGCTTCTGCAGCCGTCAAAAGCTTGCCATTCTAAACCACAGAAGCGAGACTTCCTTGCACCCTCCCCTCAACGTCACAGGCACAGTGAAGTTCTGTCTCGCTCTCAGTCAACATGGCAACATAGGCATCAACACCAAAGCATAGCACTGACGAGCTTTTGTTTAGTTCTGAAATAGCACCACCCCCAATCCAAACGGAGCAGCACGTTTTTAAATGTTAAGATCCCACCAACCAGTTGTTGGGCATCAAACAGGGACGACTTCAACATTTTGAAAGGTCTCCATGCATGTTTTGTGAATCGGGTGTGGGACCTATGCTGGCCTCTGGCACCCCTAGCCCCCAGCCAGCATCAAGGGTGATTGGAGTTGTAGTCTAGCAATATCTGGAAGGACACAGGTTCCTCATGCATGCCTTAGATTGAACGTTGGTCTGATCCAGCAAGACTTTTTCGCTATTATGCAATCCAGTTGTTGGACTGGAGTGAGGAACCCCATGCATAGTGCCCATTTACTCATGGGATTGCTCTTTCAGCTAAGGAGGCACACATCTTCTAGATGCGTTTGCCCCCAAATGGATTGGGGCATCTGTTTTACAAGGGGAGGGGAGCGGGTGTCACTGTGGTCTAAACCACTGAACCTCTTGGGCATGCTGATCGGAAGGTCAGCAGTTCGAATCCGCACGACGGGGTGTGCTCCCATTGCTCTGTCCCAGTTCCTGTCAACCTTGCAGTTCAAAAGCACACCAGTGCAAGTAGATAAATAGGTACCGCTATGGCGGGAAGGTAAACGGTGTTTCCATGTGCTCTGGTTTCTGTCACAGTGTTCCGTTATGCCAGTAGTGGTTTAGTCATGCTGGCCACATGACCTGGAAAGCTGTCTGTGGAAAAAACAGTGGCTCCCTTGGCCTGAAAGCGAAATGAGCACCGCAACCCCGTAGTCGTCTTTGACTGGACTTAACAGTCCAGGGGGTCTTTACCTTTACCGTTTACCTGTTACAAGTGGCTTGTGCAAACTACTCACAGGACGGTCAGAACAAAACAAAGCATGCAGTCTAAGCTTTAGATCACTTTAGGTGTATCCAGCACCAGTCATACTCAGAGCAACCCGCTGAAACTAAAAAACACAACTAACTTCAGTCCCTTCATTTCAGCGGGTCTACTTTGAATATAACCTATTGAATATTAACTATATATCAGAATTGTAAGACCCAAAACAAAGTTTTATACTGCATACATTTGAAGTTTGTCAACATTTCTGAATCTGAAAACCACAGTATTTTGTTTTGAAATTTCACTTTGATTACTACTTCTTTTAAAATGTTAAAAAGCAAACAAACCCCATGTTACTATGATATTTATTGCAAAGCACTGGGCCTTTTCTGATACAGCTACCTATGTTACATTTGGATACAAATAGAAAATGCCACAAAATATATTCTCACCCCATGAACACTGTTTGGTGCTTGTTCTTTCTGGTGAATATCCTATCTGCTTACCAGGCAAACTGGGTTCAGTACTCTTGCAGCAGCTGCTCAAAACTATTGAACTTTTTTTAACGTTCAAATGCTTCTATAATTATAGTAAAGGCACAATCCAGGCTTTTCCTTCATGATTGGGATTGCATCCAAAAAGAGGTACTTTCTGTATTTGAAGCAGCTGCTTATTTTACCAGGATATATAGTATCTAGAAATACATAACCCACTCTGTATTATACCATCAGAAGTGAGAAGCACACATCTCCAACTGGTAGAAAGTTTATTGACCAGTGCTAAACTTTGCACTGTTCAACAATGCAGACTGCTTCAGAAGAATCTGGGAAACAGCAGTAATAACTAAATAAACCTACCAAAGGAAAACTTCAAGCAATAACTAGCAGGGCAAATTTATTGAGAAATTGATTTTATTTATCCAATTTTGGAATGAAAAAGCGAGACAATATTTATCCATATAACTCTTTCTCCTGAATATAATAATTTATCATTGTGAAAATCTCTCTCTCCCCCCCGCCCTTCATTTCCCCTTTTAAAAATTACATTAGACTGTATAACTAAACTACAAAAATGCAGGAAAGGAAAAACCCAAGTTATCTGAATTTTTAGTATGCATGAAAAAAAGGAACCTGCAGTTGTTTCTGGGCTTTTAAAATAAATAAAGTATCTGCTTGCTTCCACGTACAAACTGAAGCAACGGAAGTTAATGCCTGTGGTGAAACATTTCACGTGATGAAACCCTAAAATATACATTGATTTCGAGGCTTTCCTTCGTCGTCGTAGCAGTGCCTCAAATTTTGACTTTGCCAAAATTGATTTCCCAAGTCTCTTGTTAAAATACTGCAAGTCACTGTTTTAATAAAGAGAGAGAGAGAGAGAGCAGGATAGTTCAGCCTTAGCTTTGCATCTGTTCCTATGTGAAAATTATGCTCCAAGCAGCTTGTAAGCAGTGAGCAGCTTGTCTCAAAATGTTACATTTTGTCCAAACAATGTTTACCTCTCTGAGACTGCAGAATTTTTAAACAGGGCACAAATCTATTTTCAAAGTGCAATTCAAAGAGGTTGTTTTGTGTTGTTGTTTTTTTCTTCCTCTTCAAGCCCACAAACTTAATTTGGAGTTGGAACTACAGGGAGTAATTTGGAAAATTGTTGCCTTATGGCCAGGGCTATAATACTTTTTATACAAAGTCTACACCACCTTTCTGCAGGTGTAAAAACTTGCTGATACAGCATCACCAGCCAGAGCAGCAAAATGAAATTTAAAGCAGACTATGCATGGCCTATCCCATAATAATCGCAACATCCTTATTAGTATACAATGGGCAAAATTGATATCTTCAATGCAGGTGAATCAAATCATTAGAATATAAGAAAAACCTGCTGGACCAATGCTGGATCTAGTTCAGCATTCTGAGAATGATTTTTGAGAAGAGACGATCAACCCTGTACACAGCATTTCAGATGAAGCCACACCATAAATTTGTATAACTTGTATAATTTGTATATACTTGTATAACTTGTATAAATTTGTATAATTTGTATGTTATGGGCTATTTTATTTTCAATTCCTTTCCTGGTGATCCCTAGCTCAGAAATTACCTCTCTCTCTCTCTCTCTCTACAGCTGGCATACTGTGAATTGTGAAATAAGGTATGACCATAATATTCCAAAAGCTCTGTTGTTT
Organism: Podarcis tiliguerta; assembly: GCF_965153285.1. NCBI lineage: Eukaryota > Metazoa > Chordata > Lepidosauria > Squamata > Lacertidae > Podarcis > Podarcis tiliguerta. Next base: position 23,064,834 of record NC_139538.1, read on the forward strand.
TGAGGTACATCTTTAAAACTCCTTTAAGTTAGCTCACTTCCTTTAGACGAGGGGCAGCATCCAGTAATCTGGACTGCATCTGATCTTGTTTCAACAGTGGTTGGATGTTGACAGTAATTGAGTGCAGTTCTTGGTGTGTTGTAAGAAACAATATCTGAAAACCCAATATATCTCCTCCCAATTCCTATACTGCTGTTGCTGACCATAAGAAGAGCCTTGCTGAATCTGGCCCAAGGTCCATCCTATCCGGCATCTTTTTCTCAAAGAGCCTACAGGAATGCTGCCTCCCTCTCTCATTGCTATCCCACATCCAGCAGCATTGGGTACCAACTGCAGTTTTGTACTTTGACAGGTGTTTCACTTTGAGTACTTAATAGCATAGGGTTGTTACACATATCCCAGGACAAGAAGCCCGGTTTTGCTCAGTGAGGACATATAAGCAGCTGTGTCTCTCTGTTGAGCATCTCATCACATTCTTGGGTCACCAGGAAGGGAGAGAAGATGCAGAATGTGAATGGACCCTTAAATTATTAGATGAGGACATTTGATTTTGTTGTTCTTAATAGTTCTTGTATTATTTATACTGTATATCAATCAATAGGGACGCAGGTGGTGCTGTGGGTTAAACCACAGAGCCTAGGACTTGCCGATCAGAAGGTCGTCAGTTTGAATCTTCGAGACAGGGTGAGCTCCTGTTGCTCGGTCCCTGCTCCTGCCAACCTAGCAGTTCAAAAGCACGTCAAAGTGCAAGTAGATAAATAGGTACTGCTCTGGCAGGAAGGTAAACGGCATTTCCGTGTGCTGCTCTGGTTCGCCAGAAGCGGCTTAATCATGCTGGCCACATGACCCAGAAGCTGTACGCTGGCTCCCTTGGCCAGTAAAGTAAGATGAGCGCCGCAACCCCAAAGTTGGTCACGACTGGACCTAATGGTCAGGGGTCCCTTTACCTTTATATCAATCAATAGAGAGATATTTGTGATTGTTTTATTTGCATTTGATAATATTTCATAATTGTTGTGATCCTACTGGGGAGTTTTGTAAAAGTGGAGCTCTTTACAAATATAATGAATATATATATTCAACCCACCATGTATAATGAATATATATTCAACCCACCATCAAGAAACTGTTAGGCAGCCAAACAAAAGACAAGAAATTGGATGCGGCAGGTGGCTCTTCAGGCGTGAGTGAACTAGGCGTACACAAACATACACAAACACACATCTTTTGCCACCTTCCATGAGTTGGAAGGTGAACTTCTGAAGTAGAGAGTGTCAGGCTCTTGTGGAAGGTCCATACATGATTCGGAACCCTGATCATCCAAATAAGACATGGAGCTTCCTTGATTACATGAGGCTCCAAACTCCAGAAGGTTGCCCTCCAACTTGTAGAGGGCAATGGGGGGTGCTTATGATAGAATCCCATAGTTGGGAGGGTACCCGAGGGTCGTCTAGTCCAACCCACTGCAATGTAGGAATATGCAGATGGCCTGCAAAGGGGGTCAAAACCGTGACCTTGGCATTATCAGCCCCATGCTCTAACCAACTGGGCCCATTCGTTCCCATTCGTTTTACATGTAAGTAGAATTCTTGAAGAGATATTGCCTCTTGTAGTATATTTTATTTTCTGTAATAATAATAATAATAATAATAATAATAATAATAATAATAATAATTTTATTATTTATACCTCGCCCATCTGGGTGTTAATAGCACCCAATATTTTTCATGCGTCCAGTGCTATGCTGTTACTATCTATTCTGAAAGGCCAACAAAGATAAATAAAAACATCTGAATGATATCAAGAAATCTCCCACATGATAGTAGCTCCCGCAGTAACTGTATGAAGGTCTCTTACAGACAGAATAATAAATAGCAACTCAGTACTTAAAAAAAAATAAAAATGATCTACTTCAACTTTGGGGAGGGATTTTCATCTATAACTTCAGCCCAGAGTTTGATTCAATTTGCCATTATTTGTAGGCCTTTAGAATTAAGTTAGAATCCAAGCAAAACAAACCCCTGTGAACCTTGCAAAGGACTCGACTGCCTAACGGGAATGTTTTGACTGCTCCCAGAAGCTGCCTTAATCAACCCAATATATTTTTATGCTAATTTTATTGAGGAGGAAGTACTTAAACATTTTGTGTGTGTGTGCTGTTAGTGCAATGTGAATTCTTTGGTGAACAATGGGTGTGCTTTCTTAGACTGCAGGAGCATGCAAGCATATAAATAGCATTACAAAATTATAGCTATTTCTTGCACCACACCAGGAATTTTGCCTGAAAATAGAGTCTCTGTGCTGTGGGCAAGGTTTGACTTGTATATTTGATTGGGCTCCAGTCCCGTAAAAAGGTACACCTGATAATAGGGCAGTCTTTGTGAAGGAATCTCTCTGTCTCGGCAAGCTCACTCTATTTAGGGTCAATTTGCTGCATGGGTTTTTGAAATTTTCCCTTCAGGTGCATTTAAAAATGGCACCCTCTTCAGTAAAGGTAAAAAAAGGTAAAGGATCCCTGGATGGTTTGTCCACAGACAGCGTTCCGGGTCATATGGCCAGCATGACTAAACCATTTCCGGTGCAACGGAACACTGTGACAGAAACCAGAGCACACGGAAACACGGAAATAGGTACCACCATAGCGGTACCTATTTATCTACTTGCACTGGCGTGCTTTCGAACTGCTAGGTTGGCAGGAGCTGGGACAGAGCAACGGGAGCTCACCTTGCTGCAGGAATTCGAACCGCCGACCTTCTGATCGCCAAGCCCAAGAGGCTCTTTGGTTTAGACTACAGCACCACCCCTGTCCCTGCTCTTCAGTATGCAGCACTCATTGCTAAGGTGATTTCCAAAGACCCTCTGGGAACTGCAACCTATGTCTTTCTTCCCTTCTTTGACCCCAGCACCCCACTTGCAGCATCACTGCCACTTATGGATGGGGGTGGGTGGGTGAGGTTGGGATGCAGCAGAGTAGAAGGGTTAGTTCCAGTGTTGTCCTACAGCCCCTCCTGATTTAATGACGTGTCCAGTTTGTCTCTAAGCCTATTGCCTGGAAATGGTGGATGGCCCCTAGGCTGAGATGCAAAGGGCAGAGTGCTTCATTATGCGAGGCTCCCGGGTTTTCCCGCTTTCTGATAGCAATTGTTGGTTACCCAGGACAAGGAAGGCACTCTGAAAGTCTGTGCGCTTCAGTGGGAATCACAAGGGACATGAGTTCAATCAATGAAATCTTTATTCTGGTCATAGACCAGCATAAGTAGGGTGGGGAACAATCATTTAGAATCTGTAAAACGTTTTGGAAAGCTAAAAAAATATTAAAACAGAAGGTATATCTAAAAGACTGTAAGAATCTAAAAAAAGAAAACTAAAAGAAGGGTCAGGAACATTAAATGGATATGGAAGAGCATAAAAGGCTAGTATATAAAAAACTACAACTATCAGTTTAGAGAGCACTCTGATGTGAGTGTTCATTAAATCTAGTTTGTGGCTCAAATTTTGAACTCTGCTGTGCAGAATCTGGCAACACTGTTTGTTGTAGCAGGATTGGTATCTGACAGCAGCAGTGGGGTATAAAACTACCCTGGGTACTTATGGAGTAGTGGGGAGATGAGGCTAATATGAATGTCTCTATAGTATAGGCACTGGAGAAGCACATGCTCTGTTGTTTCTGTTTGTCCAGAGCCACAGGGGCATTGTCTCTCCGAGTTAGCAATCTTCTTGTAGGACATGAGTTCTGCTGCACCCACTTCCTGCTTGTGAGATTCCCATAGTTATTGATCTGAGTTGTCACTGTGAAAACAGAATGCTGGACAACATGGACCTTTGGTTTGATCCAGCAAGGCTCTTCATACATTCTTAACGTTTTCACAGAGCTGATCCAAAGGGCACTTTGTGCTAATTACGACTTCTTCTTTTTGCCACAGAGGTGGAACTAAAGGGGAAGTAGCGAAAGGGTAGAGCAATTATGTCCCCTTGAACCTTATAGGTCCACGAATGTGAAAGCAGCTATTCATCGAAAGATACTGTTGTATTGTAACCAAGGAAACTGACTGCGGTTTGCATATTCCTTTTTTTTTTAAGGACCAACATTTTATTTCGCTTATTAAAAATAAAAACAGAGGAAGTGCTTTTGTAATCTATGGCACTTCTCTTAATTGCAGTGTAACTTTACACAGAGTTTAAAAGATGTAGGTGGTGTTGCTCCTTAATGGCTGTGTGCTTTAGAACAAGCCAATTAAGGAAGCTTATCTTATGACCCAGCCGCTAATCCAGCCACTGACATCTGCCCTACAGCAGAGACTTACACCAGCCAACTGACAAGAAGATCAGAAGACGTTCATGGAAACTGTGTCATCTCTCTCTCCCTCCCTTTAAGTTCGGCTTCCTCTTCATATGTCAACAACTGATAAACTCTTGCAAAACCAAAACTGCTACCAACTACTGAATTAACTCCCATTGCAGAGCAGGTGCAAAGCCTCACATTTCGTCTCAAGATTTTGCAAGCCACATGCTCCCCCTAACAGTGAACTGAGGTGGTGAGTGCTGAGAAAAATGGGGCCATAGAGAAACTAGAGGGAAGTATCAGGACGCGGCCAGGAAACCCCAGTGCTCTTGCAAAAATACAAACAAAACAACCGCCTTAACCTTCATCCCCCGCCCTCCTGCGTACCAAAAAAACCCCCTAGCTTGGGAGTACTGATTATTCTCAGGAGCCACAAGATGTTGAGTGTCAGTTGGAAACGAAAAACGAAACTGGAGAGGGGAAAGGGGGAAATTCCCTTCCTTGAGCTCCTGAGAGCTTATAGTTTCCTGGGGACTAACATGGATGGAGCAGACATGTTGCAGAGGAGGCTCAGGAGTGGCTGGTGGAGAAGCCAGCTTAGCCTAGCTGCTGCTTTGCGTTCCAGCATCACAATGAGTAGCTATTGCTGCTTTTGGGGCTAGCGTAGGGGCTTTGCAATGCTCTTGTCGGTACGCCCACAATGCCCTGGCCTTGCCACTGCTATTCTACACCCCAGTAGGATGCAGTCATGCCACTGTTGGGAGGCCAGTGCCATGCCACCAACCCAACCCACCCTGGTAAGGATCCACTGCGATATGTAGTTTCAGAGCCCACTTCGCGTTTATAATCCTTTCTTTGTGCTCTTGCTACCACACAATTCTGATGAACTCCATTCAGAAGTGGTTCTTTCCCACCAGATAACAACAACTTTATTATTTGTACCCCATCCAACTGACTGGGCTGCCTCAGCCACTCTGGGCAGCTTCCAACAAATATAAAAACACAACGAAATGCCAAACATTTAAAACTTCCCTATACAGGGCTGTCTTCAGGTGTCTTCTCAAAGTTTTCTCGTTATTTATTTCCTTGACATCTGATGGGAGGGCATTCCACGGGGCAGACGTATATATATTTGCATGGCAGAGTGTACTATAAATGTTTGCCCATGTTAACCTTTTAGAGCCCCATGCAACAGAACAGAAACTCAAAGGGCATACAGTGTTGTTAGAGTCTTGATGCGGAAGATGCCTCAACATAGCCAGTACCTCCATGGGAGAGGGAGGTGTAAGAAGTTCTGAGCTTCTCAAGAGAGGGGAAGTGGGATCCATGCTTACTGGGGACTTGAGTCCAACTAAATCAATGAGACTTCCTTCTATGTAGACATGACGGATGGGTGTATCTGTCAGTTTTCAGTTCCTCTTTTTTGAAGTTTGCAGTTCAGTTCATCCCTTTTCTGCATCACTCTGCAATTTTTGTTTAAAGTCATCATGGGAATTCACCAGCATTTTAATGTACTTTTCTCCTACTGTAATATTCATATTTTTGCAGGCACTTTTGTTCTCTCTCTCACACATATACATATGTGTATGTTTTCACTAATAAACACATTTAAAGGCACGCTTAGGTAGACATATTTTGGATAGAAAACTGAACTGCAAAATTCACAGAATTGCAGATCTGGAAGGATAGCGGTGCTTTCATTCACATACAGTTTTGGAAAATGCAAATTAGGTGGGTTCCTATTAAAATGCAAGCTGAACCAAATTTCTTCCCCATTTCTAACAGACATGACTACAATTGTGCAGTAAGTTCAATAGTATAATGGCTGCCAACATAGCCCAATGTATGTCTATGCAGAAGTCCAACTATATTCAACTTCCTACACCAGGAGGGCACATGGTAGGAGGGATCTGGGCACATAACAATTAAGTGTTGTTGTTGTTTTAAAGGTTCTACAGGGATCTCCATCACCAGATGATTGACCCAAATTAATGTATCTTGTTTGGAAACTGTGTGAAACAGGCATAGAAGAGTAACAAGAAGATGGCAGTATTTTTTGCTGCAAACTTTTGGCCATTCAAAAGAGAGGGGAAGAATGGATGTTATAGCAGATTTCTGACTCTCAAACTGCAGCATGAGTTGGCATGGAAGCAGGAGTCTCTAGTGTCAAAACGCTGGCAGGAATTTTGCAACCTCCTGGCACATATCTTGTCCCTTTATTCAGCGTTGGAGCCAAAAATGCTAAGTAATTACTGAAAGGTTACAAACATTAGGCTCAGTTATTAGCAGAGCCTCCTGAAAACTATATTGCTAGCATTAGATCTACCAAAAAAAACTCTTCAAGATAACCTTTCATTTTCTGCCTCCGGAGAAATCTCCAGAATCACCTTTATTTTATTTTTTTGCAAGTTCAATTGCCCATGAAACTATATCAAGGATGCGTCAATGGAAACAATACCATGGGCAGAGAAGGCTCAGTCCTAAAGGACAGGAAAAAAATAACTTTAGCCTTAATAAAGTTAATGCTGAATTATATGGAGAATTATTTATACAGAGAAGCTCAAATTCCCAGCATTTATGGAAAAGGATAATAATTATTTTCAGAGAGCTTGATCTCAATAGGAAGAGGTGGTGATGGGTTGCTTCACACAAAGCTCTGGCTGTGTACAATCAGTGGTCCAATTTAAACACTAGCTGGGGGCCCAAGCAGCTTAGATGGTTCAGCAGGGCTGTGCCTCTATTCACCAATGTGGTCACTAGACCCATTTTAGTGGTCTAGTTTTCATAGATCTATGGGCCAGGGCATTGCATTCTGGGTAAATTAAAACATCAGGCAGCTGCTGCACCAAAGACCTAGTGAGAACCGCACCTGGAATACTTAGTCCAATTCTGGGCACAGCAATGTAAGAAGGATGTTTACAAGCTGGAACTTGTGCAGAGGAGGGCAACCAAGATGATCAAGGGTCTGGAAACCAAGCTAATGAAGAATGGCTGAAGAAAAGAGGAGAGTGAGAGGAGATATTATAGCCATCTTCTAATATCTCAAGGGCTGTTACATGGAAGAGGGAACAAGCTTGTTTTCTCATGCTCTGGAGGGTAGGACTCGAACCGATGGCTTCAAATTACAAGAAAGGAGATTCCGACTAAACATCAGGAAGAACTTTCTGACAGCGAGGGCTGTTTGGCAGTGGAACAATCTCTCTCAGGAGGTTGTGGACTCTCCTGCCTTGGAGATTTTTAAGCTGAGATTGGATGGCCATCTGTCATGGATGCTTTAGCTGAGATTCCTGCATTGTAGGGTGTTGGACTAGATGACGCTTGTGGTCCCTTCCAGCTCTACAATTCTATTATTCCATGAGTAGGGCAGTAAATGATGTTGCTGCCACCACTGTGATAAGAGTAATAGAAGAAGAAAAATATGCAGCTGCATTGGGGGACACGGATTTGTGTGTTGGTGGCGATGGTCTTGTGCTGTGTGCCCCCTGGTACAAACATCTATTAATCAATAGTACACAGTACGATACTTGGGTGAACTGCACCTCATCAAATCATTTTGCAGATATGCTAGATCGTCCACATTCTTTCAGGACTGGTTTAACTGCTTACCACTTTCGGTATATTTGATCACCCACCTTCAGGTTTCCTTCTGTCTTGTAAGGTGTTCAAACACATTTCCTCCAATAGCAGATCCTGCTAGATGAAAGCAGAGTCAACGGCAGGCAGCAAATTCTACAAAACCCCAACTGCTACATCAAAAGCACCAGCTCTTTGCAAAAACGCAAGCTTTTCAGCAACTGAACTAAAACAAGTGTTGCGGAATCTGAAAATTTCACATCAGAGCATGACTCTTTGCAAGGTCTTAACTCAGGGGTCAGCAAACTTTTTCAGCAGGAGGCCGGTCCACTGTCCCTCAGACCTTGTGGGGGGCCGGACTATATTTTTTTTTGGGGGGGGGTGAATGAACGAATTCTTATGCCCCATAAATAACTCAGAGATGCATTTTAAATAAAAGGACACATTCTACTCATGTAAAAATATGCTAATTCCAGGACCGTCTATGGGCCGGATTTAGAAGGCGATTGGGCCGGATCCGGCCCCCGGGCCTTAGTTTGCCTAGGTAAAGGTAAAGGGCCCCCTGACCATTAGGTCCAGTCGTGACCGACTCTAGGGTTGCAACGCTCATCTCGCTTTATTGGCCGAGGGAGCCGGCGTACAGCTTCTGGGTCATGTGGCCAGCATGATTAAGCCGCTTCTGGCGAACCAGAGCGGTACCTATTTATCTACTTGCACTTTGATGTGCTTTCGAACGCTAGGTTGGCAGGAGCAGGGACGAGCAACGGGAGCTCACCCCGTCGCAGGGATTCGAACTGCCGACCATCTGATTGGCAAGCCCTAGGCTCTGTGGTTTAACCCACAGCACCACCCATGTCCCAACGGGTTAGTTTGCCTACCCATGCCTTAATTCCTCCTCTCGATAGTGGAATGCTCACTTACAATCAAGGGGTGTCAGAGAATTCCAGTGGAAATTCCAGCAGTTTACATGTTTGTCTGTGGTCTGGAATAGAAATCAGTGATGGAAATATGACCAGTATTGGCCAGAAACACACACAAGTAGCTCAAGCTTCCTGCCTGGAATGCTGGGGAATCCCAGTGTGCTCCTTGGTGGCAAGGGGACTTCCTCAAGCAGCAGGAACTGCTTCGGCCTCCTCCTTCTTCTAAGAGGCCCTTGGTGGGCAGGAGAAGGGAGAAGTGGGAAGTGATGGAAGGCCCTACTCAATCCACGCACCATAACTAATCCCATAGGGGAGCTTGATTTTACAGCTTACACGAATGATATTCCTCTTCCTGAGAGGTTTTTCTGCAACTCTCTTGATGCTGAATGAACCAGCAAAGCAGAACTACCCATCAAACATGGTGGCATGGATTAACTTAATGCTTTCTCTTTGAGCATATACTTTAAGAAATTTATGGATTTATTTATGTATTTATGGGTTGAAGCAGGAATCGCTTATGCTTCTTCTCACACTACTACTTTGAAACACCTGAACCATGGATATGCTCCTTTATACAGTGGTACCTCGGGTTACATACGCTTCAGGTTACAGACTCCGCTAACTCAGAAATAATACCTCAGATTAAGAACTTTGCTTCAGGATGAGATCAGAAATTATGCTCCGGCGGCACGGCGGCAGAAATGGGAGGCCCCATTAGCTAAAGTGGTGCTTTAGGTTAAGAACAGTTTCAGGTTAAGAACGGACCTCCAGAATGAATTAACTACGTAACCAGAGGTACCACTGTAATCCCATTCTGCTTGCTTGCTTGCTTCCTGCTCTGGCCAGAAGCAACTGAATTACCCCAGTCATTTCTTATCTATCCTCCACTGTCTTGTGGGTTATCTTCAGGAGAAGAAAAGGCTAAGAAGTAAACCCTACACAAATCTGGACTGGAGTCCCTAAGACAGTTGGATGGCGCCCAGTACACTTCCTGTCAGCAACTCCTGCAGCCAAGCTGATGGCAAACATATGGCTCTGCTTTCCTTTGGACCGCATCAGAGAGGCCGGGGTGGGGTGGGGTAGGGTCTTGTCATCTGGGCAGCCCAGGACCTCCATACACACTTCTCAGGCCTCAGCTCTGAGAAGGTCACTTCAGTGCTGCTAACACAGCAGCTAGATTTCACCACCAGAGGGGCACTCTGCTGTTGTTGACGGATGCCAACAATTGTATTTCAGCACCACCCCACATTCAAAGAGTGAAACACCTACTTTCAGGATGTGCAAGAGAAAGTGTGGGGATTTATAATTGAGAGAGTTGCTGAAATGCACAAGTACAAGTAGATTTCAAAATCTGGAAGTAAGGCATTATGTGTCCTTTCCTTCTCTGGAGATGTTTCTTCAAAGTATTCCCCACCATACTCAGCTGTGTAGAGATAGCTGTTTTCCAGAATCGTGGCCTAAGGCAAAAATTCTGCATTCTCCTGGCACAAGCTTTGTTGTTCCTTTAATCAAAGCTGATCAGAAATGCTGAGTATTCGTTGAAGGGTTACAGACACTCCGATGACCTACCAAAAGAGCTTTCCCTAGCTTTTGTAGCCAGCACTTTAGTTGTTGGATAGTTGCCTGAACAAAAACTCTCAAATAATGAAATCTATGAGGCCCTAACACTTTGTGTACCAAACATTATCTATGGGAAATAATGGTCTGTTCAATTTCTAAATTCTAATCTAAGCCCTTGTTTAACTTGCTGTAAAAAAAAAAAGAGGAGGGGAGCCAATTGCAAGTTGATTAAGACCCTTTGCTAAACCCAAGAAACTGGTGAGCTGAGATCCAAGTCTTGCAAGCTTTACTTTCAAGATTGTCTCTGGAAATCAAATATTATCTTCAATACCATTCAGACAGGATGTGATGTCCGTAGTGTTGGGAGAAGAGATGAGCTCCGATAAAAGAACCAGTTATTTCCTGGGGATGGTGATGTTGAACATTGGTTAAACTGAGTAAGAGAGCAAGTTCCGTCAAAGTTTGTATGCTTGTGCAGAAAACCTCTCTCCTGCTCTTACTGTTAGGAAGAACTTCCTGACATTAAGAGCTGTTCGACAGTGGAATTTGCTGCCAAGGACTGTGGTGGAGTCTCCTCCTTTGGAGGTCTTTAAGCAGAGGCTTGACAACCATATGTCAGGAGTGCTCTGATGGTGTTTCCTGCTTGGCAGGGGGTTGGACTCGATGGCCCTTGTGGTCTCTTCCAACTCTATGATTCTATGATTCTATGCCTTGCATGTGAGAGCTCACAAGCCGTCTTTGATGCCAGTCTTTTTTAAAAAATGAACTTTTTGTGCTGAACTGTTCTCCGAGCTGAAGCTCAGCTCCCTGTCGTTGTTTGTGTGTGTTAGAACTATTTGTGCATTCTCTCTATCATATTCATGTGCGGATCCTGTACCCCGCATTGATCTCCATGCCTGTCAGCGATCAACAGCAAGCATTGCCAGAAAAGATAAGAAATGAACAATCCTTAATTTCTTATGTGAAGATGTCGAAAGAAGAATGGCAGACAAAATTAATGGACTATGCAGAATTGGACAAAATGACAGGAAGGATTCGAAACCTGCAGGACCAGAGATTTACAGAAGATTGGAAGAAGTATATGAATTACGTGAAGAGCAACTGTAATCAACAAATTACACTAGTAGGACTACAAGAAGTTTTGTAAGCAGAAATATACGAAGTGTTACAATGTAGAAAACGATAGAGATATTGGTTATGAGTTTGAAATGTAATAGGGAAGATAAGAAATGCATATTAAGAGATTAGACTGGAAAATTTTCAGACAGGACTGATGGAAGTAAAAAAATTTGAATTTGATGTAAAAGCATGTTTGATTACTGTTAAAAATGATATGTTAAAAAACTAATTATATCTATATCTATATATCTATATCTATATCATCTATATCTATCTATATCTTATGTGACGATGTCACAATGTTACTAAATGTCTGTCTCAATGTAAGAAAGCCTATTTAGCATTTGATTCTCATAGTAGTTAGCCAGATGTCTGTGTGAAGCCTGAATGTCCGAAAGCCTATCTAGCATTTGATTCTCATAGTAGTTAGCCAGATGTCTGTGTGAAGCCTGAAGGCAGGACATGAGCACAGTCGTACTTTCCGCAGTTGCGATTCCAAGCAACTGGTATTCAGGGACAGACTGCTGCTCATAGCGGAGGCAGGCAACATGCCTCTTCGATGCCGTGACTTTCAGAGTATCACTTGGTGCCTCTTTTTTTGTTGCTGGGGAATATATGAATAGGCCATAAATCCTAGCATTTCAAACTTTAGTTGACATATTGTGATGGATTTCTTTTCATTTCTCCAAAATTCCCAGGGCCTTAAACAAATGGGAGTGCTGGCAGCAAATATATACATACTGCCTCCTGAATAACATTGCTGGATAACATGAAGTACGCTGTCAATGCCAGACCTCCGACTGCAGTTCCAATGGGTGATATCCAGTATAAGCCGTACTCAGCAGACCTATGGAAATCAACAAACTAGGGATCATTAATCTCAATGGGTCTACTCTGACATCATTGGAACACCACCCATTGTTTATAGTGGCTAAGTTATGATCAGACTATTTGGGTCACTTCAAAAGCGCAATTATTTTTTTATTTTTTGAGGCCCACTCACATTCCTGGAATGGCCTCATCCAGAATCGGAGTAAAGTTAAAATTAATTAATTCATTCATTTTACAGGGCTTAAAAAAGAAAAAGAAAAGCAAGCTTGTGCCAAATGTTCATTTTCAACAATTTTTAAAGATATGTAGAAATTGAATTAAGTGGCAGCTGCCCGGTTTTCATGGACTGCACCTTAAACAACTCATGCTGAAACTGTCCACATGTTCACTTAGCAGTAGCAATTCTAATAACAACAACTTGTGCCTCGCCTTACAGTTCTGGGCCATCTTATCTGCCTGATATGGTTCTAAGGCAGTGGTAGCCAACACAGGGCTCTCTAGACATAGTTGGACCTGATGAGAGTTAGTCCAACCGCATCTGGAGGATACCACATGGAATACCTCTGCCTTCAAGGTATGCATTGCCAGTGTTGTAGCACCACGGAGTTGGGTGTTCATATTCACACATAATATTCTCGGTTCCACAATCCCAAAGTTGGGTTCCTAGGCTCCCTTCTCTCCTTCATTTCTCCCTCACACATAATGGTTTGATTTTCCCGTTCCTATTTTAAACAACTTGCTGTCATGTTGCCAGTCGAATTTGCTCGTCCCTTTCCTCGTCATTTGCCTCCATGCCTGGTGTGGTGCCTTGGACTGCTGGATATGGACCAGGATTGGCTGGCCTTAGTCCAAATTGCTCTTCAGCCATGAAACTTGGCCGTTGCACTCAAGTTCTGCTTGCAAGCTTCCCATGGGTATATGGCTGGCCAGTGTGAGAGCAAAATGCTGGACCAGATGGGCCTTTGGCCTGATCCAGCTGGCCTTTCCTTGTGAGAAAAAAAGACTATTGATGGCTACCAGTCATGACGGCATATGCTACTTTCAGAATCAGAGACAGCATGGTTCTGAATGCCAGTCGCTGGGAACATGAGGGAGGAAGCACAATTCTGTTCATGCCCTGCCTATGGGCTCCTCATAGTCATCTAGTTGGCTCCTATGGGGCTGCAGCCTTTTCCCTGGTCAAGCAAGGCTTTAGGAGTATTATGAGCTTTGGCTTAGAGTTATTTCAGTAAGCAAAACCAGGCACCAAGCAAAGGTTGGAGGGTGCCAGAGTTTTATTCACTTTTCACTCTGAACATTTCCTAGCTATTAGCTATTTGTTCAAGTCCCATTAATCACTTAATGCACTAGTCATTTTCGACTATTGAGTCATATTCATTCTCCTCATGCATCTTCTTGTCAGAGTCTCTAGCAGCTACGAATACAGGCTGCAATTTTTGTGTGCACATCCTTGACAATTCCCATCGAATTCTGTGCGGCGTCCGAGAAAATAGGCAAAGGAATGTGCCAAATGCAACAACATTATGACCTACACAGGTCATAATGAACTCCACAGGTTGTTTATGCCCCTTTATATGGCAACATTGCAGCAAGCAAATTAACAGGGTCTCCAGTAAATTTTCCACAGTAGAAATCAGGGGTGGCCCTGATCTGCCACCCTGAAGCAAGTTTTTCTGCACTCTGAAGACCCTACTAATTTTGTCAGAAGCAGCAAAGGTTGTTTTTTTGTTCTGTTTTTTAAGTAGACACAGAGCTAGGGTAGGCAAGGAGATTTAATTCTCTCTTCCCAGCCCATCACCTTGACAAATCTCCTCCTCAACCACCAGACTGGTCATTTGATGAGTCAGAGGCTATAATCTCTCTCCCCAGCTAATGACACAGATTGATGGAGAGGGGCTGTCTGTGTATATGTCCTGTGGGCTTGCATGTGAGATTATGTTTGTGTGGGGTGGCTATTCCCACTGTTGGCATGCCCCCCCCCCCGAGGGGTTGGCCAAGTGTATGCCCCTTGGGTCAAAAAAAGGTTGGTCACCATTGATATAAAGCCTTCTCCATCGCTTTGGTGTCATGAGCAACCAGATTTATTGCTGGCACAGATTTGCGGCCTTATGCATTCCTAAGAAGTTGCTACCCCATTATATCCCCTCCCTGGTCAGTGACTGGGGCTGGAAGGAACATTTTGGGAGGAGAAAGGGAAGGGGGCTTTCACAAAACGATTATGGAGGCTTCTTGGCCTCAGCACTGAAAAGGAAAGAGGGAGAGTTTCCCTGCTTTTGATTTTCAATGGCTGGTCTCCTCCTGAATTTTGTTTTATTATGTATTTTGTGCTCTCATTTTGGTTTTTTTTCTGTTGTGACCCACCTTCTGATCTTTGGATGAAGGGTGGTATAGTTAGTTAATAAAACAACAACAATAAGGCATTGGAGAAATTTAATCGATAATTCTTTGAAAGGGTTTAGAAAGAAAGGATGTAATATTCTATGTATTGTCCAAAAAAGTATAGCTTAGCACAGTTAAGATTATTTTCACTGCTGTATCAAAGTTACAGCTTTAGTAGTAAATTGTACAAGTTCTACTACTTTATTTCTTTAATGTCTACCCTACTTTTCTACGAAATAATCAACCAGATTATGGAGACATTTTTAATAGGAAAATATCATGGAACAGAAAGCCAATTCTTTTTCCTTTGTCCCTCCTTATATAACAGCTAAGCACTTAACATGTTCCAGCCTTCCTTAGCCAACTAGTACATTTATTTTATGCCTAAGCCTCATCATAAACAATATACGTGGCGGCAAGGAACAGTTCTCAAACATCTGCTAAACAAGGGGAACACAGGATAAATCTTTAACACAAACATAGCTATACCTGCCTACCAGTGTTATCGATGGAGATGAAATCCAGGACCTCAAATTTATCTTCAAACAACATTTGCAGAACCAAATAATGCATAGCAAATGAACTAGTGATCTCAACTATCGAATCTTACCTTCAGTGTGCAGAAGGTTCATTTGCATCTACCACTGCAGCCTAGCAACGAACACACAGCATCAAGTCACAAATGTTTATGGTGCCAGTTCTTATTCATACTGTTCAAAATGTCTTCATTCTATTTCTAGGATGTTTTAAACACTGATTATATCAAGAGATAAATGCACCTGTTCTTTTTCAAGCGGAGTCCTGTCTTGCCCATCATAGGCAATCGGTGGTCCTTTATTTTATTTTAAAAATAGACATTTGTTCACGCACAGAGGCGGAGCTAGCTGCTCTGACACACAGAGCGGTGCACGTGCTGTGCTCCCGGGGGTGTGGCGAGCGTCCCAGGGGCTGGTGTGGCGATCACACAGGGTCCCCGAACGTTTGAAAGACCTACACTGGCTCCCAGTACGTTTCCGAGCACAATTCAAAGTGTTGGTGCTGACCTTTAAAGCCCTAAACGGCCTCGGTCCAGTATACCTGAAGGAGCGTCTCCACCTCCATCGTTCTGCCCGGAAACTGAGGTCCAGCACCGAGGGCCTTCTGGCGGTTCCCTCATTGCGAGAAGCAAAGCTACAGGGAACCAGGCAGAGGGCCTTCTCGGTAGTGGCACCCACCCTGTGGAATGCCCTCCCACCAGATGTCAAAGAGAAAAATAACTACCAAACTTTTAGAGGACATCTGAAGGCAGCCCTGTTTAGGGAAGCTTTTAATCTTTACTAGGTTATTGTATTTTAGTGTTTTGTTGGAAGCCGCCCAGAGTGGCTGGGGAAACCCAGCCAGATGGGCGGGGTATAAATAATAAATTATTATTATTATTATTATTATTATTATTATTATTATACAGCCTATTGATCCCTGTGCCACCACTGTGCTCGCTTCCCCACTGCCACCAACCAGTTACTCTCTGGTGAAACACTGAGTCCAGTCTGTTGTTAAAAGTGAACCACAAAAAACAAGTTTATTTTACAAACATTGACAAGTTTATGGTTTCTCCGATAATATTCCTGTCAGTATCTTTAGTTTCTTTACCGGCCTATACCTTCCTAATACCTTCTGACTGATTATCTCAACTGTTTGACTGACTCTTCTTAACGAATTCTCTCACTCTCTCACACCAGACTAGCCCAACCCACAGACTTATCTTCCCTCTCTCGTCTAACTCCAGACTGTCTTCTCAACCCCTCTAACTCCTAACTCCTCCAAAAAACCCTCTGTGCTTAAACTTTATATACACTTAACTCCTCCCCTTGGATTCCCATTGGTTAATCATTTTACAATTAGTTAACCCTTTCCTTAGGAACCCAGTATGATGTCACACACCTAGGAGGGCAAACGCCACAGTGCGGTGTCACCCTCCCTCAGGGATGACACCCGGGGCGGACCGCACCCACCGCACCACCCTTCCTCCGCCAGTGTTCACGCAGCAAAGAAAATCTTGACTGATCACAAAATCAGTTGATGAGAAGGTTGCCCGCTGTAGAAAGATGAAATTGTGGCATTGGGCAGGCCACTAAGTTGCAAATTCTGCTTGGGCGGATTGAAGCAGCTAGACTGACAGTGGTAGCATGTTCTGTGAATTAACAGAGCGATCTGGAAAGTGCGTCTCTCCCTTGCCCACCTGTTTTTTCTATTCCCAACCTGCTGAAACCACTGCCGTTGCCATTAAAGAACTGAGGCAGTAAGACAAGCTACCCTATGATAGGCGACAAAGCCAGGGGCTTGGATCAGAATTGAGCACATGTGACTTTCCTATGCAATGCTTGCAGACCAGGGCCATGAAAACCCGTGCACACGCACACACTTCTGAGCCTCTTCCATGTTCAGTACACATGTATGCACAACACAAATGAGAAAATAAAATGTAAAAAATTAGGGTTTTTTGGGGGTGAGTAGGCTGCCACCCTTGGGCTGCCTGGCTATTTTAGAGCATTTCTATACCCAACCAAGAGTGCTCCCTCCCTTTAAGACCAACTTTAGAAAGGAGGTTTATATTTAGACAGCAAAGAGCTTTAGGTTTACTTTCCCAAAGCCCACAGGACAGAAAATTTAGCACAATCTTGTGAAAGAGCACAAGGGATAGCTTTAACAGCCATGTAGTCTCACACATGAGGAAGAAGAGAAATTCTATGCATAATTTTTTTTTTCCGGTAGCAGGGGGAAGACAAGAGAATGCTTCTAAGTGAAGCCTCTCACAGCCTTGATCACCGGTTGGGTTAGGGTTAGGGTACAGAGCGACAGCAGGTTGTGAGATATTTCTTCTCTGTGAGAATTTGAGGGCAGCAAGAGCCACACAGCCTCCCGCTGCCTCACTAGAATAGAAAAAACTAGAACAGTTTCTGTGCAAAAACCTATGCACTAAATAATGACTCACCTTGAGCAAAAATTGGTATTTATTTCATGTATAAAAATATTTTGAAGTCTTTACAAGTTGAGATTATTTGTTCAGCAATCCCCAGGTGTGTGTGTGTGTGTGTGTGTGTGTGTGTGTGTGTGTGAGAGTGAGAGAGAGAATTGTCTTTTGTACTTATAGAACAGCTTCAAAATTTGTTATTCGCTTTTTACCATGGCAACTCAAATCGATGACGTTTTAGACAAACAGCCCCCCCACCAACAATTAAAACTGGCATTTTTAAAATCCTAAAAAACAATCTGGTTTTTTTTTAAAAAAAACAAGGTTAAAACACCCCCCCCCAAACACCATTGATAATTAAAGGCCAAAGGCCTGGTGAAAATAGAATGAGCTCTTATGACAATTATCTAACTTTCTATTAATCACTAAAAATGGAGCTTCCAACTCCACAAATAATTCCATAAAGTTGTTGGCTGAGGCTTAGTTTATTCAGTGATGCCTGGTGCCTGTTGGGGCAAAGGTCAGGGAGCTCAAGAGTTGGGTAAAACCAGAGCCAATGGCAGACAGAGCCGACTAATTCTACTTTTGTCCTTCAAGGGCAAAACAGGCTAAGGAGGAGGAGAAAACTGACAGTCACTGTCACCTCCTAGACTGGTTGTAAGTAAGGAGGCAGGCAGGCAAGGGCAGTGCCCCCCTTGCCCCAATGCCTCTGGTTGAATTTATTTCCATCACTTTTTGCTCCTAGGTAAAGGTAAAGGTACCCCTGACCGTTAGGTCCAGTTGCGGACGACTCGGGTTGCGGCACTCATCTTGCGCTATAGGCCAAGTCGCGTTTGTCCACAGACAGCTTCCGGGTCATGTGGCCAGCATGACTAAGCCGCTTCTGGCAAACCAGAGCAGCGCACGGAAACGCCATTTACCTTCCCTCTGGAGAGGTACCTATTTATCTACTTGCACTTTGATGTGCTTTCGAACTGCTAGGTGGGCAGGAGCAGGGACCGGGCAACCGGAGCTCATCCCATTGCGGGGATTTGAACCGCTGACCTTCTGATCAGCAAGCCCAAGGCTCTGTGGTTTAGACCACAGCACCACCTGCATCCCTATCCTTTTTGCTCCCATCCTTCCCCTAAAGACTCCAGGGCAGTGAGAATGGCTTCCTTGCCCCCGTTTAATCCTCACAAGAACCCCGCAAAATAGATTAGGTTAAGAGGTTGCAAATTACCCACAGTTGCCAAGTGAGATTTGAGGCTGGGTGGGGAAGATAACTTCTCTGTGACAATGCTTAGGGATAAGAGAGACATGGTGGTTTCCACATAATTAGTAATTGCATAAATTCAGCTGGCCCCCCCTGCACCTGGTAAATAACTGCGAAGAGCCTCAGCGAGGGTCAGGAATGTGGCATCCTTTGCCCTGTCATGAAGCCAAGATGGAGCCGTTCCTGGCAAAACTGCTGTGTGTCCTGGTCCCTGGGAAAGAAGCTGGTACTGTTGCAAAGTGGGCTTCCCTCCCATTGGAAAGTGCGGTATTGGGAGTCTCTGATCTGGATTGTGAGTGTGGTAGGGACAATTGGCTAAAGATCCCCCCCCCCCCCAACCACACAGGCCTGATCTGCATTAAGGGCAAGCATGGCTATTATTTACTTTACAAAACAAAACAAAACATGCACCCAATGACTAATTGCATTAACAATGTCACATCTGTTTTGATCCTTATGCGTGTGGCTGCTTTGCCAAAGATCAGCCTAACATCCAGGCAGCTTACAGCTTCAAGTCTGCTTAGCTTCAGCCGCAGAGCTGTGTCCTGGCCGTTCAAGCCGTTTTCTGAGCCCTTCTTCCCGATGTGACCCTGTGACCAATGGCTTATTACTTAGTGCTAATATTTATCTACATGTCGACTCCCTGGCTCGACTCACATTGCCTTCTATGTCTCTGATTTTTAAGAAAGGAATAATTTTGACAAGCAGGTGCTAGAACTGACTGTCGCCCCACAACCAAAGTGCATAGAAATGATTTTGATTACAGTCATACCTCAGGTTACAGACGCTTCAGGTTGCGGTTTTTTTGGGTTATGAAACCCGGAAGTGCCGGAACGTGTTATTTCCGGGTTTTAGCTGTCGCGCATGCGCAGAAACGCTAAATCATGTTTTGCGCAAGCACAGAAGTGCCGAATCACAACCCACATGTGCGCAGACGCGCCGCTGCGGGTTGCGAACGTGCATCCCGCACGGATCACGTTTGCAACCCAAGCGTTCACTGTATTTAATTCCCATACTGCACAATTTATTTAAAGTATCTCTAAGCAGAGTGCAGAAAACTGTAGCAACAACAGGCACTTAAGATATTACAAAAAAACACAGTTACATCTAACACAAAGTCACTAATACACACACACAAATAAATATCATTTTCCTTCTGACACACCCTCCCTCTCAGCTTCAGGTTGTCTACCAGACGTCCAAATAAACTCTCAACTCACCCACAAAAGTCTTGCTACAAGAAGAGTTCCTGGAAGCGACACGCATCACTCTAGACTTGCTTTCTGTGAGCAGACCCAAGGTGACTGTTACTTCCTCAGGCTTCCCACAGCTGTGCAACATTTGGCTATTCTCTCCACCCCCAGTTCCAGGTGTAGCAGGTTCCCTCCTCCTCCTTGATCACCATGTAAAAGAAATTTAGGAAACCTGTGAATAATCAACACCACTAGAAGGACTTAGCACAGAACAACAACCCCACACCCTTTCAATTGTGTTTCTGGAACAGAATTCTTCGAGCAAGGTTTTTATTGTTTCCTAATGATGGAAACATAAATGCAAGTCAGTACAAAACACGTTGGGTTTCATGCATGTGACACAGAACAGGCACAATGTTGTAACAGCACTTAGAATTCTTGTGAGTGGAGCGTTTCAAGTACAGAAGCGTAAGATCAGACTGAAAATCTTTGACGGCCAAACAATACAAATCTCGCATATTGCATAAGTGTTCTTTTCTAATGCAGAAATAATCAACACTGCGACACACACACATCACACAAACACATGTTTTTGCTTTGGTTGGATGAACAACATAAATCCCAAGATGGTGTGGTTGGTCCCTGAGACACTGGTGTTTGGGCACTTCAAAGAATCACATAAATATGAGCCTTCATTCCTCCTTTAAAAGTATATTTCAAGCCCTCAAGAACACAGAGGTCGGTATGAATTCTTTTTAACAAAATCCCAGTTCTTTCTCTATGAGAAAGGCTCCACTGCCTATATAATTTGTCAGGTTAATCTTTTCCAAATAAATAACTAATATTGTTGAATAAGGGCAATATGTTTGCAATGCACAAAGAGGTTAAACCATAGAGTGAGCTGTGCTGCCAGGCTTAGCTCACCTTGGGAGCCTTTGTTCCCCTTCAGTCTACCTGAGAAGCTCAAGGTATGAGGATGCCAGAGCTGCTTGCTCCAAGCTCAGACTACATGGCTCTCACAAACTACTCGAGTTCCTGTACCAATAATTTAGGAACTTTCAGCACTCTGTAACTAAGCCAAGTTTTACTGCCTGTGCATCTTTCTGAAGCACATGAAGCTGACCTTTGGAGAGTTTGTAAGTAAGCCATTTTTAGCTTACGAGATGTGCGGTCTTTTTCTGTGCTAGGGGAAGTGGGAAACTTTCGAAGGAAATTTAAAAGGCATGTATTTAAAAACTCTAACTGCCTATATTTCCATGCTTTACTTTGCTGCATATTTTGTGATTCTGAATCTCTACTGGAATTCTTTCACCAAAGAGTACTCGTCCCAAACTTGGATCTTGGCATCAAGGAATTCTCCTTTTCTTCCTGTTTCTTCTTTATGACACCAACATGTTTTTTTCCTGTGAAGTAGTTAGGCAGAAAAAGTTGTTTCCTAGCAAGCACCATGCCTGAGCAGAGAACAGGGTTCCCCCCAGCCAGGCCAAACCCAGCACTCTTTAACCATTACACCATCCTGTCACTCACTCAAATATTATGGTATATTAATGTACTACTGCATGATGACATATCTTCCCTACATGAACATCACTCAAATACTAGGATGTTCCATTTATGTGGTTTTAGATTATTGCTGTGAGCTTTCTCAACCTTGTGGATCCTCTCATTCTGAGTAATTATTTGTCTCAGTATCAGGCTATTCATTCAGCTGAAAGCAATGGGGAAAATCTGGTTTACAGATGATGATTAGCTCACATGGCTTCTGGATGATAGTTTATAACTTTGCTCCATGTCATGAAAATGCAAAGTTGGAATAGTATGAATAGTTTTACTTCATAGCCCTTCTGGTAGAGGAGTGAGCAACATTATTTCTCCTGTTTGAATATTTCAGCCCTGACGTCCCAGCAAGTGAAATTCTATGCCTTCCCTTTTATGGGCTTTCTGCAGATCCCTGGCTCCGACTCTGGAGTTTGAGAGAATTTCTCAAGCAGGTTAATGTTCAACAGCTCGAGGTTCTTTCACCAAATATTTCACAAATTGACACACAGGTTGAGGGCAGATGACAAATAACAGAATGAGGGATTATTGTGAAAAATGTCAGGTTTTCACTATTACTGAAAAGGTCAAGTTCCAACATCCTGCTCCTGGTCTGAACATTTTGCAACAGGCATGAAAAAGGAATACAGTACAAATTTATTCTGCGTCGCTCAGAAAATCCCCGCAAAAGCTCATGTAATGTGCTCAAGTGCCCTAGTGCCTCTGATAGTAGCTGCAGAACAAAACTACTCTCTTCGGTGTGTTGGAAGTGCAAGTGGGGATCATTCAGTTTGTAAATGAAGAGTTAATTCTCTCAGTGTTAAATTCAAGTAGCCAAGAGAAGGGGGATAAGTAGTGGTGTTGTTTAGCATCTAGGCAGAGAGGCATGATGTTTGCTGAGGTAGCACATGCTCTGGCTGGATGTGCAGTTCTGAGGGAGTTTTCCTCTGTATGTTTGGTTGAATGTCTTCCTGCTATGTACAAGCCCCAAAGACAAGCATGTTCCTTTCTCCTCAAACAATATACTTGGTGCCATTATCTCAGCAGTGTTATCAGGATTTATTTTCTCTCCAGTCTTCATCTACATTACTTAGCGATATACCATGTTAGCAAATTCACTTAAGTATCAGTCCCTAGGAAACAACAGTAAGAGAAGACAATTGCTGCCTTGTGGGCTTTCTCAGAGGCACCTGGCTGGCAATTGCAGGAAGCAGGCTGATGGACTAGATAAGCCTTTGGCCTGATCTTCATATGTGCTTTATATTTCTGAACCCCCCAAACTGTTTTAAACTTTGCTCCAACATTTCATGTACAATATCTTCTTCACTCAACTATTTGCATAGCTCTTCCCCAGGCAAGGCACTATAATGCTTGCAATTTGCCCATGTTTTATTAGTGGCTCAGCTCTTAGAAGCTCCTTTGTAATATTCAAGACTATTTTTTTTAGTGGAAAAGGTGGCTGATGATGATTCACAGTATCAGCCCATTCTATCAGTTCTTGTAGATGAGGGCTGCAATTCTATGCACACTCTTTTGGGAACAAACTTCATGTACACGATGTGACTTACTTCTGAGTAAACATAGAATCATAGAATCATAGAATCATAGAGTTGGAAGAGACCACAAGGGCCATCGAGTCCAACCCCCTGCCAAGCAGGAAACACCATCAGAGCACTCCTGACATATGGTTGTCAAGCCTCTGCTTAAAGACCTCCAAAGAAGGAGACTCCACCACACTCCTTGGCAGCAAATTCCACTGTCGAACAGCTCTTACTGTCAGGAAGTTCTTCCTAATGTTGAGGTGGAATCTTCTTTCTTGTAGTTTGGATCCATTGCTCCGTGTCCGCTTCTCTGGAGCAGCAGAAAACAACCTTTCTCCCTCCTCTATGTGACATCCTTTTATATATTTGAACATGGCTATCATATCACCCCTTAACCTCCTCTTCTCCAGGCTAAACATGCCCAGCTCCCTTAGCCGATCCTCATAAGGCATTGTTTCCAGGCCTTTGACCATTTTGGTTGCCCTCCTCTGTACACGTTCTAGTTTGTCAGTGTCCTTCTTGAACTGTGGTGCCCAGAACTGGACACAGTACTCCAGGTGAGGTCTGACCAGAGCAGAATACAGTGGCACTATAACTTCCCTTGATCTAGATGCTATACTCCTATTGATGCAGCCCAGAATTGCATTGGCTTTTTTAGCTGCCGCGTCACACTGTTGGCTCATGTTAAGTTTGTGGTCAACCAAGACTCCTAGATCCTTTTCACATGTACCGCTCTCAAGCCAGGTGTCACCCATCTTGTATTTGTGCCTCTCATTTTTTTCGCCCAAGTGCAATACTTTACATTTCTCCCTGTTAAAATTCATCTTGTTTGTTTTGGCCCAGTTCTCTAATCTGTCAAGGTCGTTTTGAAGTGTGATCCTGTCCTCTGGGGTGTTAGCCACCCCTCCCAGTTTGGTGTCATCTGCAAATTTGATCAGGATGCCCTTGAGTCCATCATCCAAGTCGTTGATAAAGATGTTGAATAAGACCGGGCCCAAGACAGAACCCTGTGGCACCCCACTAGTCACTTTTCTCCAGGATGAAGAGGAACCATTGATGAGCACCCTTTGGGTCCGGTCAGTCAGCCAGTTACAAATCCACTGAGTGGTAGCATAGTCAAGACCGCATTTTACCAGCTTCTTTACAAGAATATCATGGGGCACCTTGTCAAATGCCTTGCTGAAATCAAGGTAGACTACATCCACTGCGTTCCCTTCATCTACCAGGCTTGTAATTCTGTCAAAAAATGAGATCAGGTTAGTCTGACACGACTTATTTTTCAGAAATCCATGCTGACTATTGGTGATCATAGCATTCCTTTCTAGGTGCTCACAGATTGTTTGCTTAATGATCTGCTCCAGAATCTTCCCTGGTATTGATGTTAGACTGACTGGGCGGTAATTATTTGGGTCCTCTCTTTTCCCCTTTTTGAAAATAGGGACAACATTTGCCCTCCTCCAGTCTGCCGGGACTTCGCCTGTTCTCCAGGAATTCTCAAAGATGACTGCCAGTGGTTCTGAGATCACATCTGCCAGTTCTTTTAATACTCTTGGATGCAGTTCATCTGGCCCTGGAGACTTGAATACATCTAAACTAGCCAAGTATTCTTGTACTATCTCCTTAGTTATTCTGGGCTGTGTTTCCTCTGCTGAATCATTTCCTCCAAATTCTTCAGGTCGGGCATTGTTTTCTTTATCAGAGAAGACTGAGGCAAAGAAGGCATTGAGGAGTTCAGCCCTTTCTGTGTCCCCTGTTTGCATTTCACCATCTTCTCCTCTGAGTGACCCCACTGTTTCTTTGTTCTTCCTTTTGCTACGAACATACCCATAGAAGCCTTTTTTGTTGCTTTTAACCTCTCTAGCAAGCCTGAGTTCATTCTGTGCTTTAGCTTTTCTGACTTTGTGTCTACACGTGCTGGCTATTTGTTTGAATTCCTCTTTGGTGGTTTCCCCCCTTTTCCATACATAGGTTTGGGCTGGACATTGGGAAATACGACTTTCTCAACTTTGGTCTCTCTCAGGTTCTTATTTTCCTAGTCTAAAGTTGACTTCACAACATTTCCATGTCAGTTTGCAGATATATTCCCCCCCCCCCTAAGTTACACAGATTTGCAAGCAATGTAATGCTTTTTTAAAAAAACCAATATATGCATTTTTATGAACACTT
Organism: Podarcis tiliguerta; assembly: GCF_965153285.1. Lineage (NCBI taxonomy): Eukaryota > Metazoa > Chordata > Lepidosauria > Squamata > Lacertidae > Podarcis > Podarcis tiliguerta. Next base: position 23,090,139 of record NC_139538.1, read on the forward strand.
TCCCCTAACGCGCACATTTGCATACATTTTGAGGTTGGAGAACTGCATTGTAAAATTTTGAGAAGAGTGAATCCCCGCTGAAATGTGAACGGAACTAAATTTCTTTATCATCTCTGGCCACCCATGTCCTGCAAAAACCAAGATATGTCTTAAACAATGGGTAAAAGGAGAAATGTGACTTTTGTCTTTGGGAGAGAGGGAGAGATAACAGATGATTATATAGCGAAAGGTTCTAAATATGTTGTTTCCCACCGATACCAAGGACAAAACAGAATCCATATCCAGTGCCAAAATGTGGGCATTTTAGAAGCTCCAGTGTCTCTAAGACAGACATAAACAATAAAAACGCACACCCTGGTAAGCCTCAGGGTGTATGTGTGTGCGTGTGTGTGTGCATGCATGCACATCTTTATATCTATATATCTATATCTGACAAGGTTGCTTAGCACAAAGAGGAATAAGCCTTTAGAGACCTACTTGACCAGTGACACAATTTATTGCAAGGGATATTTTTAAAGGTGTGGCAAGCGGAATGTTGCCACATCTCAACTCCTTTCTTCCCTCTCCAGGAAAAGGCAGCTGAATGTTATTTATTTATTTAGCAAAAGCAGGCCCTTTTGAATAAAACCTGTCTGTGACGGTGATCAACAGAAATTCAAGGCTAATTTTTTTCCAGGGGCCCTGCTCTTTTGCATCACTTTTGCTATTAAGAGGGATATTGTTCATGTTACGTACAACGACCGGTTGCATTCCTTGTTTTGCAGAGAAATATCCCAGCGACAACCCAGAGGAGCTCTGAAGGTTTCATCGAGAAATAACGTTAACTCAGTCTTTTCCTCTGTGGGACCTGCGTCATTTTATGAAACAAGCAATTCTTTTTGCCCTGAGCAGTTAAAAAAGATAAGCTAAAACCTGGAAGCATTTTTCTTGCCATGTGTTTTATTCCGATGCTAATAAACCATGTCACTTTGTGTTGTTTATTGAAAGCCTTCCTTCTATCTCCCATATTTAAAACTTCTAAATCTTCCAGTCACATGCACTTCAGGGTTTCTTCTTATATGGACAACTTTCTCTCCCTTTCCCTTCCTCTCCTTAAAAAAAAATAAAAAATTACTCACTGCAGTAATGCTCTAGCTATGCAAGATTTTCTGAAAAGTCACTACTAAAAAGAACTATTTGCTCTCCTTCGGGAGAACAGACCAATATTTGTTTTATTTCAACATTTATTTATTAATCCTTTGATTGCACCCATGGCATAAAAAACAACAGCTCAGTAATCTCAAGAGACTATCCATTAATACCATTGGCTCAAGGAAACCCACAGGCAGATCAGTCCAACCCACATCCTTACAATGGGGGCAGATTCCTGTTGGATTAGGCAAAGGGGTCCCTCTGCCCAGTTCTCCAAGCTGAGCCAACCTCCCCCTTTTACCTGCCAAATGTTGGGAAGGGCAGGAATGTAGGCAGTGATTTGCCTGCCAATGGTAGCCAGCAGTAGGCTCCAAACTAGGGCATTCTGAGGTATGGAGGATCCAAGCTAAGCCAGCATGGGAACTTCTGGACCCTGTGCTAGCTGCACTCTCATAGCACAATAGCATCAGGCCTGATGCTGGAGCCAGTCATTTCCCTCCCACAATGAGCAGCAGGGCTGAGAAGGCAGAATTGGCTCTGCAAGCACAATAGATGGTATTGGTGGACACCCTGGCACCCATGGGCACCAGACTGCTGACCCCTGCACTAACCAATTTTTTATCCCATGGTTACTTCTATATTCCAAAGTGACATTCTGTTGTTCAGGTGTCTTAAGTAAGGTGTCATATTGTGTCTAATTCGTGGGTGTGCTGGGCCTGGGGGTAACCCAAGAACCGTGGTCCAGGTCCGGTCCAGAATCCATAGGTTCCGCTAGGAGTCAGTCCGACAGGGTCAAGGCAGGACACGAGGCAGGAAACCCGGCAAGGACAGGTACAGGATCTCAGGCAGGGTGTAGCATACAGCAATGTTGCTCCTGCAACCTAGGGCGGGGTCCGACAGCCTTTTATCTTTGTTGGGATAGCGGCCGGTCCTGATCCCATGGTGACTCACCTCCCTGTTTCACCCGAAGGCGAGCACTCCTCCTGTGAGTACCCAGGTGTCTCCTTTTCTCAGACCTTAGTCCCTGCAGCTTGGGAGAAGTCGGTGGGTTACTAGACCCAGGGGCCGCCTCAGCCTCCCCTGACCAAACCGGTAGCAGAGCAGCTGTAAGTGATGGTCCAGCTGAAGGCAACAAGGTAATCCCCGCATCTGGATCCAGGGCAGGCTCAGGTCCCTGACTCGGCCCAGCTGGTGTTTGTTGCAGGGGAACATGTGCAGACTGGGACTCTGGATCGGGCCCCAGACTTGGTTCAGATGATGCCTGAGGCAAAGGATCCGGTGCAGACTGAGACTCCTCTCTGGTTCCAGGGTCCGAGCCCGAGTCCCAGGCATCACAGTGGGCTTCTGTGTAGACTGGGTCTTAAGTCACTAGTTATGATTAATTAGAGAAGTCTCTTGTTTTGAACTACAACACATCTCTTGAGAGTACAAGGATCCAACCCATTTGTCTGGTACTTCACTGCATACACCTAGATAGATTTGTATTCTCGATGTTATTTCTATCTATCAAATGATCATGGGTTGCTGAGGAAATGATTTGTGTAATACTCAGTCGTGACTTTTCAAGGTTGCTTAGCATATAACAGAGTAAAGCAATAAAGAACTACACTTGGGTGGCTTAAAGAGCAGTAATAATAATAATAATAATAATAATAATAATAATACCCCACCCATCTGGCTGGCTTTCCCAGTGACAATAGTTCGATTCACAAGCACAATTTATGTTGCCGCTCAAAAAATTAGAATTGTAGAATGGATTACAGCTCCCCTAACCCCTGGCCATGATGGCTGGAACTGCTGGGATTTCATAGAATCATAGAATTGTAGTGTTGAGACCCTGAGGGTTATTTTGTCCAAAGCCCTGCAATGCAGGAATCCTGCCAACAGCTGTCCCTGGGTAGGCTTGAACCACCAATCTTCTAATTAACATGCTGACCCATTGTAGCACAGAGAGCAAAACAGAACAAATTTCAGCTTAGGGTATGCTTGGTCAACCAGGACTTAAAATGTAAGAACATAAGGAGAGCCCTGTTGAATGAGACCAAAGGCCCATCTAGTCTACCATTTTGTCCTCACAATGGCTATAGGAAGCCCAGAATGCTCATGATTCCCAGAGACTAGGATTGGAGGTAATGTGAGTGAGCAGTGTTGCTTGGGTTCCCATTGGCATGTGTGCTTCCACTGACTTGTGTGCCCAAAAGTGGCAGGGGCAGAATGGGGGAATCCCCATGTGCACATGTCCTGCAATGGAACTCCAGTATAAGTGAAATGATGTGGTTGTTCAAGGCGGCTGTGGACCCGAAAATGTTGAAAACCACTGTTGTATGCTAAACTTAAAAGCCCCAGAAGTTATAACCTTTGAGGGTATTGTTTCTGGCCTTTGACCACTCTGGTCACCCTTTTCTTACAGTGTTACCAGCTCAGCTCCCTTTTTTAAAAAAAATAAATAAATTACCAGCTACGTACAGATGTGTTTATACCACAACATTAGTATGTTGCTGGCCAAGGCCGATGACCAGCTTCTTCATAAAGCAACTGATCTTTCTCATGATTGTTGGAATGTGAATAATCACAACTTATAGCTTGGATCTTTCAGGAACTTGTGAATACACGAGCCAGTGTGGTGTAGTGGTTAAGAGCGGTAATCACGTAATCTGGTGAACCGGGTTCACGTCTCCGCTCCTCCACATGCAGCTGCTGGGTGACCTTGGGCAAGTCACACTTCTTTGAAGTCTCTCAGCCCCACTCACCTCACAGAGTGTTTGTTGTGGGGGAGGAAGGGAAAGGAGATTGTTAGCCGCTTTGAGACTCCTGAAGGGGAGTGAAAGGCGGGATATCAAATCCAAACTCTTCTTCTTCTTCTTTACGGCTACCCATGAGAGCATACGCAGCATTCAGCATTCCCTTCCCCTCTCCCTCCCTCACGATTGCCATCCAAACACATTCCACGCAGCACTCAGCTTCTTGTCGCAGAGAATAAACAAGGAAATTACTGCAATTTCCTTTTCATTGCAACTTTCGGGCTTCCTTCTGCTTCTGTGAGAAGCTAGATGCTGAGAAGATACTGAGAAGGTGCTGAGAAGGTACTGGAAGGAAGCCATCCACAAGTGGCTGCAGTAGCTGTCAGAGCTGAGAGCTGCCACAGCCCTCTAGAGCTCTTGTCATACAAAGCCTCATTCATGGACTTCTGTAGAAATGGAATCTTAAGACACTAGTGATGAATTATGAAAGTCATTTACATTGAACTATTCTCTGCAACATACCTGTTGAAAGTACAAGCCCCTTTAGTTTTGCATATGGCAGCATCAAATTGTATAAACAAGTGGGAGCAGCGACATTGATTTGAGTCCTATTATTTTCAGTGACTGAACTGCTGTAAGATTCATAAACCTGAGAACATTTCCAACCAGCAAACAAGTTCTTATTTAAGTCCCATGTAAGTCTTATTTAAGAAACACAAGGCATAACCTGAACACGCACCACAACTATTCCAAAGAAACTGAATTGCTGTCCTGTTAATTCTCTTTAAAGACAAGCACCTTATTCTACAGAACTTCTTAGGAAATTATAACGTAATCCAAACACATCAAGTACTTCTACTTGCAACTGTGAGATCAAGTGAGTTATTCTGTTTACTAAAAACACTTCTGTAGCACCTGTCACTGAAGTCTCAAGGCACTATATACACATTAAAAAGTGATTCCTGCAAGTTAAATCACATGACCCTTGGGGTCTCTTCCATCTCTACAACTCTGGAGTGCAACAGTATAAACATTAGATGCAGCAGAAAACCAGGCAGAAAAGAACCAAACAGGAATTAAATATCAACAAAAGTCTCATTAAATGAAGAAGTTTCTAGGAGGCACCAAAAATTGTACCATCAAAGTTGCGGCTTGTCAAAAGTAAGGTGATTCTACACAGAAGGTGCTATTACAGAAAAGACTTACCCCCTAGTGGCCATCAGTTGGTTGTGGAATCATCTGGGATGCCCAATCAGCTGGCCACTCTTCTTCACACATGCATGGTAGCTGTGGAGAAGCACCTACCTTTTCACATCAAGCCTATGTCCTGGGCAACATACCCAGAATGAGTGACTGCGTAGGTAGGGAACAGGGAGGCCAGATGCAAAAAGAAAGGCTGTGCTCTTGCACCTTTAATCATTGTGCAGAAGAAGGCAATTCAGCAGGTGTACTGTGAAAGACAAACAAGACCTGCTGGAATTCCTTCTTCTACAAAATGAGTAAATATGCCCTGTTTTCATCTAACCATCTTAAATGGCTGAAGGACTGTCTCTCCCCATATAAACCATCCTAAACTCTGCATTAATCACCTGAGGCCCTTCTTCATGTGCCACCTCCCTGTGAGGTCCAGAGGGCGGCAACACAAGAACAGGGCCTTTTCTGTAGCGGCTCCCTGTTTGTGGAATACTCTCCCCATGGAGGTTCACCTGCCGCCTTCATTGTATATTTTTAGGCGCCAGGCAAAAACTTTCCTCTTCAACCAGGCCTTGGGCTGATTAATATTCTACAGCCTTTTAAATGTGTCTGTGGGAACGGAGGAGGGGGTATTGTTTTGCTGTTTTGTTTTACTTATTTACTTGTTTTTAATCCTGCATTTTATTATTTGAACCACCCTGAGATCTTGTGATGAAGGGGGGTAAATAAATATATTAAATATCTGAAGGAGCGTCTCCACTCCCATCGCTCTGCCTGGACACTGAGGTCCAGCTCCTAGGGCCTTCTGGCGGTTCCCTCGCTGAGAGAAGCCAAGTTACAGGGAACCAGGCAGAGGGCCTTCTTGGTAGTGGCACCTGCCCTGTGGAACGCCCTCCCACCAGATGTCAAAGAGAACAACAACTACCAGACTTTTAGAAGACATCTGAAGGCAGCCCTGTTTAGGGAAGCTTTTAATGTTTGATGCATTACTGTATTTTAATATTTTGTTGGAAGCCGCCCAGAGTGGCTGGGGAAACCCAGCCAGATGGGTGGGGTATTATTATTATTATTATTATTATTATTATGAAGAAAAAGAAGTAGTAAATAAATAAAGGCCAATCTTGGAAACCCCAACCCCTTATCTCTGTTTTACTTTCACAGTTTCTCTCCCCTTGAAATATTCTGTAGCCTGTATTTGTTCAAGGTGGCAGTGGCAGTGGCGGGGAGGGCCGTCAGTCCCCACTTGTTCAAGGCATTTGCAACGCTCATTTTTCACTCTCAGATATTTGATTACTGTAAAACCCAAGACCCATTTTCACCGCACAAGCATGCTCTTTCATGGAGCAGTAGGAATCGTGAAAGGAGACGCACGGCCATTTAGCAAAACTAGATTACGTGATAAATAATTGGGGGGGGGAGAGGGAGGGATAATAATAAGGAGCTCTGAGGTTCTCAAAAGCTCTTTGCAAATGCAGAGCATGTTTTGTTGTGCCATGCTAATTTCCTTAGGGAGTGATTTCCCGGTGGCTGCTTAGGCACAGGCCTACTTTGTGAATTGTCACACAGGGAAAAGGGGAAGTAGCTGCCGAGTCACAGTTGCCATAGAGATGGCAACACTTTCCAGCATAGCAATGGCAACAGGCTTCACCAGAGCATCTTCTGCCTTCACGCTGGCTGATATGCCTGCGCCCACAAAGCCACCCATTGTGGCAAAAGGGAGCCAAGTGAGTTGAGATGAACAACAGAGATGTGATCCGCAACCCCATGTATATGCTGGCAGAAGCAAGCAGTGCTCAAGGCAGGGATGTGGATGCCCTCCCATTCCCTTTTACTAAAGGTAAAGGTACCCCTGCCCGCACGGGCCAGTCGTGACCGACTCTGGGGTTGCGCGCCCATCTCACTCAAGAGGCCGGGGGCCAGCGCTGTCCGCAGACACTTCCGGGTCACGTGGCCAGCGTGACGAAGCTGCTCTGGTGAGCCTGCACCAGTGCAGCACATGGAAATGCCGTTTACCTTCCCGCTATAAAGCAGTACCTATTTACCCACAGCGCCACCTGCGTCCCTTTTAGGCAGCCCTATAACAATCCCGGGATGCGGGCAGCGCTGTGGGTTAAACCACAGAGCCTAGGACTTGCCGATCAGAAGGTTGGTGGTTCGAATCCCCGTGATAGGGTGAGCTCCCGTTGCTCGGTCCCTGCTCCTGCCAACCTAGCCGTTCGAAAGCACAAAAGTGCAAGTAGATAAATAGGTACTGCTCTTGCGGGAAGGTAAACAGCGTTTCCGTGCGTTGCTCTGGTTCGCCAGAAGCGGCTTAGTTATGCTGGCCACGTGACCTGGAAGCCAGTAAAGCAAGATGAATGCTGCAACCCCAGAGTCGGCCATTACTGGACCTAATGGTCATTGGTCCCTTTACCTTTACCTATAACAATCCCACTTCTTTTCCAGCAGTCTGGAGTCGGGTTGAACAACCTCACTCCCTTTTTCTTCCCACTTCCTTCAAAAATAATTCTACTTCCTTCTTTCTTCAGCTTTGGGTCCTGGAAGAAAGCTCCACTGAGCTTCTGGAGATGGACTGAGCAAGCCAGCCTCCCTTATGCCAGGTTGGAAGGGAAGGCTGTGTTGGGCAATGGTATTCTTCTGCTAGGGGTTGGATGGACCTGCAATTTTCAGTGTCTGTGTTTCTCATTTTAACACTCTTAAATTCACTTCTCCACTTACCTGCATCTGTGATTTTTTTTTAAAAAAAGTGTTATTGAAAACTCACCAGCCTTTTTAGTGAAAATGTCCCCTAACGTACACATTGTACACAATTTCCCCTGAAACATTGATGTTGCTTTTTGCTCACAGAGCTACAATTCCAAGAGTTCCTTGGGAAGAGGGATTCATTGTTTAGTCCAGTGGCGTAGCGTGGGGGGTGCAGGGGGGCCCGGCTGCACCGGGCACAACATCTGGGGGTTTGGGTTAGGGGGCGCAAATCCACGGGTTAGGGGGTGAAAATTACTTGCCTTGCCCCGGGTGCTGACAACCCACGCTACGCCACTGGTTTAGTCACTCCGGGAATTCTGGCTCTGTGAGGGGAATAGGAGTCTCCATACAGTTCTTAGCACCCTTAATAAACTACAGTTCCCAGGATTCTTTGGGGGGGGAGCCGTGCCTATTTAAAGCGGTATGATACTGCTTTAAAGATAGAGACTTAGTCTACATCAGGGATAGGAATCTTGTAGCTTTCTAGATGTTGTTGGACTTTAACTTGCATCATCTGCCAGCTGCACTGGAGTTGGAAGTGAACAACATTGGGAGGGACACCTGTTCCTACACACACACACACACACACACACACATTGTAAGGAGTCGAGACAGAAAGAGTTTTCCTTTTCCATCCTCTATTGAACTAAATCTGTTGGATTTGTTGTTGTTGTTGTTTTGCTCTTTGCCCCCATATTGGTACTCTTTAAAAAGAAAAAAGAGTAGATAATGGGGAAATGAATGAGAACCAAATCATTCACACTTGCATTATTAGCGTTTTACAAAGAATATTTCTCAAGGCCACAGAACATTAACCATACAGAAAACCATTAGCGATGAGTTCCACTCTCCATTCATTTAGTCCTCCAAGCATAACTCTGTATTTTTTTTATTTAAAAAAATATTTCAGTTAAAGCTATGCATGTCATTTGTGCCATCTTCCCTGATTTCCTAAACAGAACCACACACACACACACCGCCCTTGCTGCCGGATCTGGTTTTAATCATAGCCAGACAGGACAAAGTTTGCTGCCGAAGTTGGAAGTGCTTTGCCCACTGTACAAATGCCAAAGCTCATCTATTGTTTTTCTCGGCTTAAGAGTGGATAAGTTTCTTTCCTTACGCATGCACTCAGATCTCTTGCAGGGTGAGTCATAGCCCAGGCCTCCTACTTGAAGTAATAATTTTTATACATCATTTGCCATTTAAATAGCTCAGGAAAAGAGAGCAGTTTTATGGTTCTAGACGCCACTCTATGGCGTTATGTCTTCAAAACGACAGCTATTTAGAGCTAATTGTTTTTTAATGCACATTAGCACACTCGAATTTTTTAAAAAATATTATTAAAATAATAATATTTCACATCTTAGAAAAGCATCCACGAGAAAAAAACAAGACTCCATGCCTAATCAGTCATCAGCACAATGGCCACAATCTAGAGGAGTGCAGGAGCAATTTGTGAACATGTGCTTGCCCCCAGACCCCACCCCAAACCACAACCACATCACAAGCCACTTTTGAAACTCAGTGAAAGGGGAAGAGGAAGCTGAAAGCAGCTTGCAGCGGTGCATTGGGAGGAGGGGAGAATTGCATTTCAAAAAGGGAAAGAAAAAAAAAGGAAGCCTTTATCTATAGTTATACTGCCTTTCTGCCATCTTGGACATCAAAGCTTAAACGAGGTTCTTAGCCATTCTCCATTCCAAGCATTGCCCTGCAGCCCTGGGCAGGCAGTTTGTCGAAACCTTAGCAAAGACCTTTCCCATCTGTGGCACCACCATGGTTTGAATGTCCCTACTCAAAGAGGCTTGCTTGGTACCCAGTTTATATTCCTTAAGGCACCAGCCTAATGCATTTTTATTCTCTCTTTAAAACATTTGGGTGAAGTTTAAGGTCTTGCTATTGGCATTTAAGGCCCTGAACAACTTGGTCACCAGGTTACCTGCAGGGATATTTTACCCTGTATACACTTCCCAGGTCCATCTTAGGCCTACTAAGACCAGGGCCTTTAATGGTCTTTGGAATATGCTGAGCTTGCTTAAAACCCCTGTGCTCACCTAGACTTACCCTGAGGGATATCCCAACTATGCTGATTCCTTAAGCTGATCTGATTTCAGACCCTCCAAATGTCCCTATTTTCCAGACAGCCCCAGGTTTACAGAAGCCGTATCAATTTCTGATTTGATCCTGGAATGTCCCACTTCTCCTATTTTTATTGGAGAAATGTTGGAGGATATGGATTTATGCAAACCCCTGAGTCATCTGAAGGCAGCCCTATATAGGAATCCCCCCCGCCCCATGTTTAATGAAAAGCTGCCCAGAGTAGCTGGGGCAACCCAGTCAGATGAGCAGCATATAAATAGTAAAATAATTATTATGTAATAGGACGTCCCTATTTTCATCGGAGAAATGTTGGAGGGTGTGTTGCATTTTGTACTTGTTTTATGTGTTGATTTTATGATATTTTTCTTAGCGGCTTGGATTTTTTTTTTTTTTGCATAAAAACAGAATGTTAAAAAGTATCAGAACAGTGTTATATTTTAAAACAGTAGGTGCTTTTCTTTTTTTGTGCTTGTAATTTGTCTGTTGTGCTTAATGATGCTGTTTGTTTATTGCTTTAAATTGGTTCAATGCCTATTTTATTATTATGGTTGACCCTGTGCCATGGGCCTCGGACCGGGTTTTTTTGGCACAACTAGTCAAATATGGACTATTGTGATTGAGCGCTGCAGGTGATGTCGGACCCCAGAACCAGGTATCATCTCGATGGACAGGAGCCATCTTAATCTGTTCCATTGGAGGCTTTGTGCATTGTGTGAAATTTATAATGGCAGCTTGGGGTTGCCTGCCACACCTGATGCTGGGTAAGTCCATAGTTAGGAGGGCACTGGTGTAGGACCTGGGCCCTTGCTGCAGGCCCAGGACCCAAACCTGAAGAGGCCTCTGGATAAGTAAGGCTGGGTAAAAATATTTAAAACCTGGATTTCATCCCTTTGTGGATCAGCGAAGTAGAACTTCTTTCCTAGTGCATTCCAAGCCCCAGGCTCATATCCAAACCCAGGTCAAGGCCAAGACTCCAGAAAGTGACTGCAAACCCAGGACACCCCCGAAAGTTGTTGAACTTTTTTTAAAAAATGTTATGCTTTTTTTTTTTTTTTAGACAAATCCCCTTTGCCCTGACAGCACAGGTGGTTGTTGATTTGTTCTGAAGCTAATTGTAGCATAGATCATTTACATACTGTGTTTTGGAGTGGAACCTTTTGGAGCAAAATGCCAGCATGATTTTTTAAATTTTATGTCAGTCCTCGGAAACATTTGTCTTCGGCTTCAGTTGTGGCAAAACATCCGCTCTGTGTGATTCAGGGACGCTGTAGCTTGTTAAAAAAATTCATTTAAACACTCAGAATGTACACCTGTCCTCTAGCTAAACAATTACTTCAGAGGTGCTAAGAGCTGTTCTGAGGAAACATACAGACAGGTAATTATCCCAGCACCTGACTGAGGAAATTCTTTTCATACTTCTGTTTCTATGCTTGCACTCATTCCTGGGGCACTCTGCCAAACTCACCTTTATACGCTAGGGTGGAGATTGTGCAGAGGACAGAAAAACACTCTCCAGTGCCCTGCAACATAAACAAAGCTAAACAGAGCCAGAACTTTCTCCTCAGCCTCCCTCTGAAAGACACAATTAGATTCCTGTCCAGGTTTCTACAAAAGCATATGTATGGTACATACCTACAAAGGAAACTGAGTGCGTCGCCCCTGTAAACACCACTAGGCCAATAAAAAGGAAGTAGAATAGCATTTGTGGCACTGATACGCACTGCTGCATAATTTATACCGACGTTTTGCTGTTAGTTTTGAGGAGGGGAAACAAAACACACTCCAAAAGCCCATGAATGTTAAGTATTATGCATTCTTAACATATTTGCACGGTGGCCTGTCTCTGAGAAGATGCATTCATTTACTGAAGAATGAGGAGGCTGCACATTTATTTTTGGCAACACTACTATTAATCATCTGAGCTACTCGGGAGTTATTTGTTCTCAATAGGCATGTGTAAAATCTGCTGGCAAAGTTCTCTTTGCTGCCCCCTGATCCACAGCAGTGAGTTTCCACGAAAGAACCAGCTCATATTCTGTTAGTTCTGCTTGCATGCTAATTCTTTCTGCATTATTAATTCTTTACCTCCAGACAAGGCCCCAGATGTTTTTGGGAATGCACGAACACTTGCGGCCGAACACTAAATCGTTGGCTTTGTAATCTGCAGGCTGTATAGGAGCAATTAGGAGCAATAACTGAAATTCAAATCCTGGATTTAAGCAAACGTATCAGATCCTCACACATTTTGAGCTGGTATACTCTTCAAAATGAGGTGTCAATTTTTGCATTAAAACGCCAGCAAAATTGCAATCATCATCATCATCAAAATGTTTGTAGTTTGATTTGTGCAGTGTAAAAATATTAAATTTAGAAGAGTGATATAAACATTCATTTTTTTGTTGAAATAATATAATGCACACTGAGACATACTATTTTAATCATGAGATCACGGCTGCTTGCCAAGGAAGTGTTAGCAGCATGCTCAAAGTCAACGGCAGAGGGTTCTGCGTGGTCCCTAAGCCTGCAGAAAACTTTATATGCATGTGGCGCACAAGATGCAAGTGGCTGCCTCTTCACAAACAAACAAGATTCTGTGATAAATTGTTACTCGCAGCTACCAAAACAGAAAGCAATGGCTGTGTACAACATCCATGTACTAGTGTTATCATAGGCTTGCATGCTACCCTTTTCTATTCATCACCTGCCCTTCACCCCTAAGATGCCAAGATGGGTTACAGAAACTGATGGACTACATGGAAATGGCGGAAATGACTGGCAGAATCCGAGACCAGGGAGAAGAGTCGAAGGAGGAAGATTGGAAAAAATTTAAAGTATATTTACAGAAATTTTGCAAAATTAATGAACGTTAGAAGAATATTGGAATGAAGTTATATGGTTTTAGCAGAAGTGTTATTAAGAATTATATGAATATTAATTGTTAATGTGTTAAAGTGGGGAATTTAAAGTTAAATTGTGTTAGGATAAACTATAGAACAAAAATTGAAGAAGAGGGAAAGAATTTGTTGAATTAGCAAATTTGAACTAGAATACAAAAAAGGGAGGTGCGAGGAAGTCGAGGAAATAAGCAAATGAAAGATACAGATATGAAATTTGGATGTGTGTTTAAATGTTTTTGTTTTGTTTATGTTGTATTGTTGTATTGTATTTTTTTATTGTTGACGTATTGTTTGTTGAATCTATGTATTGTTTTTCTTTATTGTCTTTCTTTTCATAACTATAAAATATTTAATAAATATTATTTTAAAAAAAAACACAAGATGGGTTGCAGAACGTAACCACACCACTTAAAAACAGTTTGAAACAACTTTCAGTCATAAACAAGGTGGGTCCCAAAAATATACACCTCAAAAAAGTGTCAAAAGTCAGGCTTAGAGAATGCCGTCTCCTTAGCCTCTGAGGGCAGCAAAACTACCAAAAGGACTCCCTCTCAGCACCCAACATGGTTTTTAGGAAAGGAAGTGGCCTTCCAGATATTTTTGGTCTGAGTCATAAAGGGCTTTTCAAGCATGGCCACAAGGCATTTGGTGGTTTTCATTTTAGTGCAACTTGCTGAACCCAGACAAACGGTGGTTATTAAGCAGGCTTGTTGCTACAAACCACAGTGAAACAGTGATTAACTTTATCAGAGTTTAGGGTTCAGATGTCACCGCAAAACTGTGGTTGATTTAAAATGGAAGCAGAAACATTTGGCTCACCCTCATAACTGTAAACCATGATTTAACATTACGTGCAAACAAGGTCACACTGTACGTAATGTAGCAGGACAATGGGCAGAAGAAACAAAATTCAAACCCATATTTTTCTCATGCACAGTGATCTTTGGCAGGCCTACTTGAAAGAAAATTGTGCTCGTGTAGTTAAGAGTGTTTCGGATTGCAATTGTAGCTGGCTTTATCGTCTTCTGCAGCTGGCACCCTGGTAACCCCAAGGCAGGAGAATTGAGATATAGTGCATTATAGTTTACAACTCTTCGCTGGAAATAGGGCATTGTGGTTTGAAGCACATATTTAGACATTACTTAAGCTTACTATTATGGGTTTGGAGTAAGTCCGGTGATGTTATGACTGGAACTACACCCATACTCCCAAAGATCTTGGACAACTCTCCTCAAATAGTTCCCACAGTTGAGAGTACATACATCTTATATTTAATTTTTTGCTTTTGGTCGTTTCCATATATCAACATTAAAATGCGTTTACATTGCCTAAACTGTCCCCAGTTATTTTACTCATTTCAAAAAATGTTTTGAATGTAGGTGCTGACTCATTTGGATCTATATTTGGAAGCTTCTATAAATATTCTTTACCCATATTTTAATAAATGAGGGTGAAATACAGAATGCCATTGCGCATTCAAAGAGCATTCTTTGAAACTTCCATTAAAGGCCAAATAACATGGCCAGTCTTTTCATGAAAGGCATATGGTGAAGCCACCATTAATTATTTCAGCACAGGACCATTTCATTTCTGATTTCCTTCTCTTAGTAGCTGATGAACTTAGTTATCATGAATAGGAATGGGGCAGCAATTCTATTTCAGTTCATATTTAAAGGTGAACTTACCTGATTTGCATTTTCTGAAACAATATGTGAACCAAAACAGAACCATCATTTAAAATTCACGCCTACTCGAAATTTGCAGTGCTGTTCTCCAACTGAGCAACGCACACCAAAACGCATATACTAAAGTGTCCATGTATACACATACAGCATGTTCATGAAAACAGCATACAAAATGCATTACATTAGGGGAAATTGCTTTGCGAAAATGTGTATACTAGACAAAAAAATGCATATAAAAATGAGTACAGTGGGACAAATGCTGATTTTTTTTTTAAAAAAAGAACTCTAGATTAACTGATGTAGAAATGTTGATTGCTGCACTTAAGATTAGAAACATGAGATACTGAAATATTTCCCTACCCCTAATCATGGCCAAAATGTATATGTTATCAGGACACATTGCATCGCCATTCAAAGTTGGCTGGCTAAAAGCCTGGTGCTGACATCACACTGAAACATCACCCATCCAGCAGAGGGGCCTGATGAGCAGGGGGAGGGCTCTTTACAACCAGAAGGGAACACAGTGGGGAGTCATCCCTGTCATATGGTATGTGCAAATCTTGATGATGGAATGAGTCATTAGTTCAGATTGGAAAGAGGAGCACATCCACTACTCTAGCAGTGAAAGGAGCAGCATCGGCAGAAAACCCAGCTCGGAACTGCCAACATTGACCATGGCAAGATAGTAAAAGCTCCCCCTTCTTATGATTTAGGAGCAACTGGTACCTAAAAGGTACACACCTGGAGCTCCCTTCTAGAGTTTTGGTGGGAAAATGTAAAGATTTGAACCTACCATACCAACCTCTTTTTCACTTTGAATGGATTCTAAGACAGACTGAAGTACAGTTCTTTTTACCTTTTCCATGGGAGTGGCAATTGCTCATGTTGTAATTTTGTACACGTGCATTTACACACACACACACACACACACACACACACACACACACGTTTTATTCACATCCAGATGTTTTGGGCTGGTGTGTGCAAAATTCAGTTTCTGCTTAGGACACAGAAGGTGGTGATGGTCCATCTGCTATGCTGTCATGAGTAGAGAAGAAGATGCCAGCCGTAACAAGCGGAATGTATGTGAGCTTTGAAGGGCTTAAAAAAAAATATGTATAATACATTCTGGAAAATGCTTGACATGCAGGTGATTAACCACAATGTCAACTTATTGTGGAACACACAGACACAAAGCTAGACCTCTTGGTGGATTTTGGTCAACATACCTAAAAATGAGTAGAGTATTCTGCCTTACCCCAAAAGGTAAGTGTTGGTATTGTGCCTTTTTATGTTTACTACCTGATTCCACAGGTCACAATTAATAGGCCCGAAAAGTATTCGGTCACGGTACAGATGCAACGAAGAATCTAATGAAGAATCAGATGCAATTTATGTATTTTTAAAAAATATAATATCCCACACTTCCTCTTGAAGGAGCCCATGGCAGCAAAAACATCAATAAGGGAATGCAATCAAAACATCTAAAAACAGTAAAAAAACAAAAAACAAAACCTGTCTAGAAAAAAAAATCCTTCCTATATGAATCCCCTGTATCTCCTCTTCATTTGTAAAGATTTAAACTACACAATTATTTTTTTGTGGTGGGTGGGAAGGATAAACATTTGGATATATTTTCAGCTAAAGGCTTAGAAATGGCGGATGGAGGGAGAAGGGATAAGCCCTTCCACTGATCGCAGCTTAAGACTGTGTATAAATCTTGGGCCTGGAACTGTCTTTCTAGTCCACGTACGTTTTCTTATTCTGTCCCCATTCCAAGGGAAAAAGGGGGGGGGGAGAGGAGGAAGAGGGAATTATAATAATAGTGCAGAAAAACAATCTCCAAATCATAAAAAAATCATATTAATTTTCTTGTTCCATTAGCTCTAATAGCAGGAACTAAATTGGTTCATTATAGGGCTTGGATTACTTTAATGAAGATTCTAGGTAACCTGGCCACCAGAGAGGGAGAGAGAGAGCGGAGGTGGGTGGGAATCTCTTTGAATGCATAATTCTTAATAAGCTTTAAAAACATTTCCATACTGTTGTGGTTGCAATGACCAAGAGTTAAATTCGATGTTTAAACATATTGGGTTGGATCCCAAGTATCACATGTGGAAGGAAAATAGCTGTTCACTGCTACACAAAGTTCATGAAGTTCTGTAGCTAGGGGCTCAATTCTGGGGATGGGGAGGCTCATAATGGAATGGGATTACCTCCCTTGCTTTTTATGTGGTGTAGTGGTTAGAGTGTTGAACTAGGATCTGGGAGACCAGGATTCAAATCCCCACCCAGCTATGAAATCCACTGTAGAACTGTTTCTTAGCCTAAGCTACGTCACACGGTTGTTGTGATGAGAGGGAGATGAGAGATCAGGAGATGAGAGGGAGGACCTTGTATTCCGCCTGGTACTCTGTGGAGGCAAGGTAGAAAATAAATGTAATTCAAAAATAGGTTGACTAGAGCATTGCTTTGTTGTTGTTTATTCGTTTAGTCGTGTCTGACTCTTCGTGACCCCATGGACCAGAGCACGCCAGGCCCTCCTGTCTTCCACTGCCTCCCGCAGTTTGGTCAAACTCATGCTGGTAGCTTCAAGAACACTGTCCAACCATCTCGTCCTCTGTCGTCCCCTTCTCCTTGTGCCATCCATCTTTCCCAACATCAGGGTCTTTTCCAGGGAGTCTTCTCTTCTCATGAGGTGGCCAAAGTATTGGAGCCTCAGCTTCATGACCTGCCCTTCCAGTGAGCACTCAGGGCTGATTTCCTTCAGAATGGATAGGTTTATCTTCTTGCAGTCCATGGGACTCAAGAGTCTCCTTCAGCACCATAATTCAAAAGCATCAATTCTTCGGTGATTAGCCTTCTTTATGGTCCAGCTCTCAGCTACATCTAAATATTCTTTTTCTTCCTCTTCCTCCTCCCCTAACAACAATTTATTTCTTCTTCTTTGTATACTAATATTGGTACGCATTAAAACGGAACATAACACATAACAGATGACAAGACCCCCCTCTCAACCTCACAGACGTGGTCCAAAGGAAAGCAGAGCAATACATTTGGCACCAAATTGTCTGCAGGAGTTGCTGGAAGGACGTATACAAGGTTCCATCCAACTGTCTTAAGGACTTGGATTTGCGTACAATTTACTCCTTAGCCCTTTCTTCTCCAAAGATATCCAGCAAGGCAGCTGAGGTTTAGGGTCAGAATTTTCTTTCCCAGGTTGATGAGCCCCATTTGCCCCTCTACAGCACTTGCAGAAACTGCTTTCTTAACCGTTGGACCCTCTATCAGTCTCAACTGCTCCATCCACCAGAGCCTGTCTTTGCATGCAGAGGAAGTCCCTAAGTCACCAAGTCACCAAGGGTTAGAGACTCATCGGTTACCCTCACCTGGTTTAATTGGCCAGTCAAAGCCATTCCTGGGGTGTGGCTGCTGTTGCATTCTGACAGCTTCTAGGAGCCACAGGTGAGAGCTGAGTGCAGGGTGGGGACCAAAGGTGGACAAACTACCCCAGAAGGAGCATGATGTGTTCCCCACCTGAGATATTATGCCTCCCTTAACAACCCATACACCCCATTGCTTCCCAAGAAGCAACCAGAAGCACTTTACAACATCATAAAAACTTATTTCAGACATAAAACCTATAAATGACCATGCACAAAAAAATTAGAACAGCAACACACATATAAGAACAACTCCCAATTCAATACCTATAGCAACTGGGATAGAAATTTGCACCTACAGGGCTTGTTGAAAGAAAAACGTCTTCAACAAGTTCCAAAAGGACATTAGAACTTAAGTGCAAGCAAGGAGCCCTTGGCCATGACAGCTCAACAATATTTCTCACAAGTTCTTGACAGGGCTGCCCCAAGACATTTTGCTGCCTGAGGCAATGGACACAATGGTGCCTACACCCACAAACCCCCAGTTCTCTGCATGAAAGCTAACCAGGCTAGCAACTGAAGCTTGCTTCAACACTGGCAACAAGACAGTGTCCTCTGTTGCACCCGAGGGCACATGGCTAGTTGGGGAGGAACAGAACAAACTGTATGGCACACACAGTTCAGTCTAGTCTCCATCCTTCTGCATCCGCTGCCTGAGGCTTTGGTTCTTGGCCTGTCAAATGTTGCCATTTAAGCATTACAGGGATGGAGGGCTTCCAGAGAGGCCTCTTGTAAGGCCTTTTCCTTGCTACAGCCATGAAAAATTCAGGGGCGAAGGAAGAGAGCAGCTATGGTCGCAGTGGATAACACTGAGGTGAGCTTTTATGACTCACCTTGAATTTTCAGTGTTTTACAGATTATTTCAGGTGCAGTAAGAGTAAAGGTTTTAGTCACAGCACAGAAATAATTACCTCCCTTAACAGTAATGGAAATGCTTTTTCTGTATCTAAATCCAACAGACTTACAAGATCTGAGGTACATAATAAGGTGAGAAAAACAGAACTGGCAAAGTCAGAAATAACACAGAAGGAAATGTAACGTGTAGAATGTTCAAACACCTAGAGCCAATGCTGACACAACATCTATAATTAAAAAACAGGAAACTTGTTGTGTAATAAAGGCCCAGCAGCCATGTAATATAATTCAATATGACACAGATTAATATAACAGGATGAAGAAAGAGTCCCTTAAGTCATAGGCAGCTTTATATTTGCTTTAAATTCTTTTCAGTGCTGGGCTTGCATCATCACCAAGCAATTAATGAATTTGAACGCTGATGTGCTTCAGCCGTGTTTATATACACGATAGGGAGTTATCCACTGGTTGCATGATCAAGGCCTCAAGGGCCTTAGAAATAATGACAAAGCAGGGAAAGAAAGAAAGAAAGAAAGAAAGAAAGAAAGAAAGAAGACATGAAACCTCATGGAGGCAACAACAAACTATACGGTAATAGGATGGTGGATAACTTTAGCAGCAGGACTGAAAGTGGAGCAATCTGCAACAAACCAGAAAGAAGAAGACTCTAGTAATCATGATAGGAAGTAACTAGAGATGACAGTTACGTTATCTGAGCTTGGGCTCACAAATATGATATTTAGGAGCTTGTAAAAGCCCTTCTCAAAATAGAGGAGTCCTATGAACCACCAAATTATTCAACTCAGATTATAATCCCAGTTAGATAAAATTTACCAGTTTAATCATCCTAGGCATCCCTAAGTCCTCCTCTGCTCTATCCTCTCTTCTCCATTATCACTGTTGTCATGAGCTACCACTGCCATCATCATGACTATATCACTGCTGCTCCCATTGCCCTGCTGAGTAAGTATATATAAAGGGGAAATGATTTTGAGGAAGATCAGGGAAGGTGCTCTAAGTACAGTGGTACCTTGGGTTACATACGCTTCTGGTTACATACGCTTCAGCTTACAGACTCCGCTAACCCAGAAATAGTGCTTCAGGATAAGAACAGAAATCAGGGTCCAGCGGCAGGGCAGCAGCAGGACGCCCCATTAGCTAAAGTGGTGCTTCAGGTTAAGAACAGTTTCAGGTTAAGTATGGACCTTCAGAATGAATTAAGTACTTAACCCGAGGTACCACTGTAGCAGCATGATTTGTTGATTCGTTAATTGGGAGACAAGGAAGGATGGAAGGAGGTTATGAGCAATTTACAAAACCAGATTAGTTTGGAAATTAAACCAAACTATTTGTTTATTCATTTGTTTTCTTTTATTTTGTTTATTATTTATACTTTTAGACTGCTTTTCACCCCAAAAGGATCTCAGGACAGAGAACAGAACAGATAAACAAGTTAAACCCTCATAGAAACATCAGGCCATTAAAATCATTCTATAACCAGCAGACACAAGCTAAAGCCATGCCGAGCTTAAAATCTTCCTTCAACTGCCAATGTGAAAATATGCTTCCGACTGTTGCCTAAATATCACTGGTAAGGGAGTCACAGCTGTAAGGGCCCATTCCTCCCCGGGAGTGCATGTTAGGTCTATATACTTGGTGTGTTCAGATGTACACCATATCTCAAGAGGAAGGGGATTCCAGAATTGGGGTCCCACCATAGACATCATCACTGCACAATGATCCACACACCAGGAGTGCCTGGTGCCCACTGCATAAGGCAGGGAGGCCAACAGTAACTGGGTCCAGCAACAATGATAGGCAAAGTCAACTCATTCTACATTTGTCCCCTTCCTTCCACCTGAGTTCATCACAGGCAACACTAAGGCTATGCAGTGCCCTCCCCTGTAAATAAGAAGGCAGGCGGGGGCTAGCAGAGGGTGGACTAAGATGGTTGGAACAGTGCACCACTAAATGGACCAGTCTTCAGCATCAGCAAGACTACAAGAAGGGTTTCCCCTTTGGACCACAGAGTCCAACTTTTGAAAACAGTTCAATTTCTGTACAATTCGGTTTAGGCTATAGGGTGCTCATCCATTGCTTGAAATAACCAAGTCAGTGTAAAGACATATCTTAAACTACAGACTCAAGCTGGTTCAATAGTCTTCTCCTCTTCCCAAGGAATCCTGGGAATCATAGTTCTGTGAAAGGGGCAATGGATCTCTAATCAAGTATTTTTAGCACTCCCAAAAAACTTTAATTCCTGAGATTCTTTGTGTGTGCATGTTAGCAGCGGGGCGGTGACAGTCAAACTGGCACGAAACAAACACAAGTTTGTAAAGCAGACATGTCAAAATAATGCATTGAAATAATATTTGATACAGAAGCAAAGAAAGCATGCTGAATTTTTAAAATAATGTTATGAAAGATAGAGGAGAGGAGAAACACACACACACGCAATGGCTAGAGGAGATATATCAGCTTGATTCCTTTCAGATTCTAGGCTGCCTGCTTATGTGACATTCTTCTCAATTCTATTTTATCGCAGGCACATTTTTTGCAAGATAAACAAAACCGTACAGGAAGGAAGAGGGTGAGGGAGAATATTTCCTGGATCCAACTCTCATACAAGAAAGAGTCAAAATAAAATATATTGGAGTAAACAGTGCTAGAAATAGCTTTCTCCATGATTCCCCCCCCCCCTTTTTAAAAAAGCTTCAGCACTTTCTGGCACACAAATTGGTTGAGGAACCTGGCTCTGTTTTCTAGTGTATGGATCTGTTGCCCAGCATTCATTTTGCAGCCATTATTAAGTAGGGCAAAAGAACAATTTATGAAGAGAAGCTATTCCTTATATAACTTCACCCCCCCCCTTTGATTCACTGCATTTGGTGGCATGTATATCTACACCAGGAATCTCAGGTCTGGGGTCCTAAGGCGACCCCCAAGGGCCGCTCCCTGTTTTGGCCCATGGCCCTGTTTTGAAAACTGAGCTACTTCTCCGGTGAAACATGGAAGAAAAGCACACTGCAATAAAATGTGTTTCCAAATATAATCCAAGTGGAATGTCTAAACACTGGCAGTGCAGTCAGGGGGACACCCACAGTTACTCCCAAGTAACTGTGCATAGGATTACAGGCTGACATTTTTATTTATAATAGAACCGAAGCTTGGACTGGCACATTTGGTTTGCACGTACAAGGCCCAAGGCTCAATCCCTGCCCTTGCCGATGGAAGAATTTCAGCTGGAAGGGCAGGGAAGGATCTCTGCCGGTGACCTTAGAAAGCCGCTGACGGGGAAGACAATACTTGCTTAGAGAAATCAATGGCCTGAGTCAATATAAGGCCACTTCTTATCTTGAGTTGGGCTAAAAATGACACCGGGGCCACAATCCAATACATCAAAGCATATTTAAGACCATTAGGTCTTAAGTATACTTAACTCTGTGTTAGATTTTGTAGAGGACGAAATGCCATGAAATCAAATAGGAACATAGGCAGTACTAGAACAAGACATTGTATTGCCTGAGATGAGGGTCCTTCTTTGGAGCAAGGCATTGTGGGTGAACTGCCCAGAGTAGTGCCTATACACTTGCTGTGTTGATACAATACTGAGGCCCTCTTCCCTGGAAATTGGGGAAGGGCTGTGGCTGAGTGACAGAGCATCTGCCTGGCACGTAGAAGATACCCAATTCAATCCTCAGCATCTCTGGGTAGGGCTGGCAGAGAACCACATCTGAAACCTCAGAGAGCTGCTGCCAGCCAGGCAGCCATAGTGGCGAGCCCTGCAGATGGTGGTAACTGGCTGCAAAATGGTTTGTCCTTCCAAATTTGCCACCTGAGTCACGTCATTCAGTATTTGCCTGACTAAATAAATAAGAAAATGAGAAAATTGTCCAGTAGCACCTTGGAGACCAACTAAGTTTGTTCTGGGTATAAGCTTTTGTGCGCATGCACACTTCTTCTTCCTACCTGAATCTAGTATTTGCCTGAGATATCGCTGTGTCCCAAAACATCAGTTTACTTACATGTAATGGCTGAATGACCAAACCTTGAATCTTCACCAGCAAATCTGACGATTTTGGTTTCTCCTGGTATCTTATTTTTCCAACCCTCAGCTCAGATCTACCTCAGTTTGCATTTTATCATCTACATTCTCTCCGAAAGTTTTGCATGAAATTTTGCCCGTGACACATCTCTGCAAAACATTTCCTCTCAAACAACTCCTTTTCGTATGGCATTTTCACAATATATGCATTTTTATGTACACTTTGACCCCATACATACATATTTGCATGTGTTTCTGCTGGAAAACTGCCTTAAGATTTCAAAGGATGGCTGAGCTTTGGTTTATGTATTCACTGGAGGAGGAATGGGAGTGAGGAGGGAGCGGATCACCCCTGGCGCCACTATTCCGGTAGGGTGCCATCATGGCAGCCCCCCTGAACATGCACCTTGCACCCCCCCACACCGTGCACCATGCCCCCACAGGTGGCGCACCACACCCACAGAACGCGCGCCATGCCCCTGTGGGTGGTGTACTATGCCCCTGGGATGCATGCCACCCCCTCGCCTGCTCTCCGCCCCCGGTAGTGGAGCATACAGCTTTGCCCCTGTGTGTATTGTTTCAGAAGGTAAGGAATTACAGTGGTACCTCGGGTTACATACGCTTCTTTGGAGGTCTTTAAGCAGAGGCTTGACAACCATATGTCAAGAGTGCTCTGATGGTGTTTCCTGCTTGGCAGGGGGTTGCACTCGATGGCCCTTGTGGTCTATTCCAACTCTATGATTCTATGATTCTATGAATCTATGATTCAAGTTACATATGCTTCAGGTTACAGACTCTGCTAACCCAGAAATAGTGTTGTTGTTGTTTAGTCGTTCAGTCGTGTCCGACTCTTCGTGACCCCATGGACCAGAGCACGCCAGGCACTCCTGTCCTCCACTGCCACCACCCAGAAATAGTACCTCAGGTTAAGAAATTTGTTTCAGGATGAAAACAGAAATTGTGCTCCAGCGGTGCGGCGGCAGTGGGAGGCCCCATTACCTAAAGTGGTGCTTCAGGTTAAGAACAGTTTCAGGTTAAGAACGGACCTCCGGAAGGAATTAAGTACGTAACCAGAGGTACCACTGTATTAGATTTGGCTCACATCCTGGTCTAGGCTTTGCTAGCAGGAGGCAGGACAGGGGATGACTCAGGCATCTCTCCCTCTGAGCTTGGGGCTTCCACTGGTGCTGCTGAGGCGAGGCTTTCTCCTGACGGTCCACTCAGACCCTCCCCCAGTGTCTA
Source organism: Podarcis tiliguerta (assembly GCF_965153285.1). Taxonomy (NCBI): domain Eukaryota; kingdom Metazoa; phylum Chordata; class Lepidosauria; order Squamata; family Lacertidae; genus Podarcis; species Podarcis tiliguerta. The sequence continues at coordinate 23,114,217 of NC_139538.1, forward strand.
GATTGCTACCTCTCCAACCAGTGGGCCCCTCCCTTAGATTGGTTTCCAGATTCTCGCCCATTTCCCCTCACCCTCTGACCAGATCTGCTAAGAAGTATCCACAGGGGTCTTCACATCCAGGGCAGGGATAGCAAACAGGTATCCCCCCCCCTAAGTTGTTCGACTCCAGTTTCCATCAACCCAAGGCAACATGGCCAATGGTTAGGGATGATGGGATTGTAGTCCAACATTTGTAGAGTTCTAGCTTCCCTGTCCCTTCTTTAGATAGTCCCATAAGATAGCTCAGAAGCTGTGCAGAAGCTGTACTTTTTCCTGTGAGTTGGAGAACTGCTGTGAGTAAACATTCTACTGTTTTTGGTGTCAGGGTTTTGTCTTCAGCTGAAGAAGTATATAATTTAATTGTCAGATGTACTGACATCTTGATAACATGCTTTTAAAACATTGGAGAGGAGGAAATGTAGTGCTGTTTTATTGACACCTGGAAAGATTTAAACATGGTGGTATAAGACTTGTCAGTCTACAGCATTATTTACTTTAATGGGTAAACTCAGGAGGGAAAGGGATTAGAAGCATTATTCATATCAAAATTATCCTGTCTGCCCAATGGTAAATTACTCCTAGCCCTTCTAAAACGAATGAAAGTATAATTGACTCGCATTTGTCTCCACCAAAGGACTAGCTTCTTTCCCTCCAAAACAGCCATTCTGTTTACCACTGCTTAAAAAGAAATATGTAAGAAATTGCAAGCTTTTATACTGCACGCTACAGTTAAGATTGACATTTGCTAACTGAGATTCTTATAAAACAGACAGAGACCTGGGATTTGTGTCGACCTCTTTGCATTTTGCCACTACAAAAAAATTATAGCATGCAGAAACAGATTGACATGTTGATCTCCATCTCCTTCCCTCCCTGGCTCCCTATCTACCATAGCCAATGATCAGGGCTTATGGAAAGACACAGGTCTCCTATTCCTGATTTATGGTAACACCCTTTTGCTAATATTCTCATTTTTAAGAGATTTTTGAACAACAACAACAACAACAACAACAACAACAACAACTAATAATAATAATAATAATAATAATAATAATAATAAAGCAATCCATGAAACAATAACGGCTAAATAGGGTGCTGTCAGATGCTCAGGGTTGTGATGGCTCAGGAGAGGGTATTTTCTGTGGCAGCCCCTGAGTTGTGGAATTCCCTCCCTACAGTGGTGTGTCTGGCTTCTTCTTTTGCATCTTTTCGGAAAATGCTAAAGACACCTTTTTAACCAGGTCTCTGACGCCTGAGATGTCAGGGCCCACCCTATCCCCATGATTTTAATCCATTGTAACTGTTTTTTCTTCCGAGTTTTAAATTGCTGTGACTCTTCCTGGGACCTGCTGGTGAAGCAGTGTATGTGTGTGTGTGTGTGTGTGTAATAAATGTAACAATTACCATATTTTTCGCTTTATAAGACACACCCGACCATAAGGCGCACCCAGTTTTTAGAGGAGGAAAACAAGAAAAGCCAGCAAGAGCCACAGACACGCTCGCTTGGCGTGGCTCTTTAAATATAGAGTGGCTCTTGCTGGTTTTTCTGGGAGGTGGGAGAAGGGACTGACAGGCTGCCCTCCGTCCCTTCTCCCACCTCCCTGAAATGCCAGAGAAAGCTGCACAGCTATCGCTGAAGCCAGCAGAGCAAGAGTGAGAGCTGTGCAGCGCCTCCTGGCCTGCTGGCTTCCCAGTGAAGCAGGATGAGGGACGGAAAGGAGCCCTTACGGAGCCCATTCCGTCCCTCATCCTGCTTCGCTGGGAAGCCAGCGACCCAGAAGCGCTGTACAGCTCTCACTCTTGCAGCTTGCATTCGCTCCATAAGATGCACACACATTTCCCCTTACTTTATAGGAGGGGGAAAGTGCATCTTATGGAGCGAAAAATACAGTAATAACAACAATGATGAAGACGAATGGTTTGGAGAGAGGATAGATGAAGGACTGCCTTCTTTTAGACGAGCGTGTCTCTCGTCTGTGGCCATCATCAGAATGCCTGCTTCACATCTCATTGCAATTGAAAATCCACTTGGCCAGGATGTGGGAGGGGCCCAGCATTTTCAAATGCAGCATCCACTATGTAGAACTCCTTTGCTTAGGAAGCCCGACTGGTCCCCTCCCGGATGGCATTTCAGCATTTCAGCATTTCTGCTTTGCTGCAGCTTTTGTTTCATCCTCCCTCTTTGCCTTCTGCAGCATTGCAATTCTAACATCTGGCTTCTGGATTTTTAACTTGGTTCTCTGTTCAGCCTTGAACATTTAATGCACTGCTTTAATTGATGTTTGTGGAAGACCTTGCCCCAGGAAGGACAGGTGCCCTCTTCTCTAGCTGTCTCCCTTTTTTTTTTTTATTCAGGCAGGTTTTTGCCTGCAAAGCACCTGCTGTTTGGTTCAAAGGCTGCGTTTTATTTGTGGCCTGTGCCATTGTTGTATTTTCATTGCTGTAATTTTAATGCATTAATATTCTTACAGTTTTTCTGTTTTATTGCCTTGAAGGATATAATGATTTTAAATGGTTTATTTATTCAAAGCATTTTTAAAAATGCCATTCTTCTGCTGGTTAAAAGCTCCCAGAGCAGCTTACAAATATCAGTCTCAAAACAACAGCCCCTGCCTGCATGTTTGCAATCGAAAAGACACAAAAGGAAAAGGGATTGGGAGGGATAATGAATTGTTCTAAGCCACGTTGAGTAGTGCACAACCACTAACAAGATGGGACAGAAATGTCCATATAACTAACTGGTTAAAAATAGTGCTTGTGAGCCAACCCATGAGGGATTGAAATGTGGGCTAGAAACATTTAAATAAGAAAAGAAATTTAGTTTCCATGGCCACTCTGAAAGGCCCTCTAGATATTGGATAGCTAATGCTGGATGTGGGTCGTGCTGTGGTCTAAACTACTGAGCCTAGGGCTTGCCGATCAGAAGGTCAGTGGTTCGAATCCTCACAACGGGGTGAGCTCCTGTTGTCCGAGCCCTGCTCCTGCCCACATAGCAGTTCGAAAGCATGTCGAAGTGCAAGTAGATAAATAGGTACTGCTCTGGCATGAAGGTAAACGGTGTTTCCGTGTGCTGCTCTGGTTCACCAGAAGCGGCTTAGTCATGCTGGCCACATGACCTGGAAGCTGTCTGCAGACAAATGCTGGCTCCCTCGGTCCATAGAGTGAGATGAGCGCTGCTTCCCCAGAGTCGTCCACGAGGTGCACCTTTACCTTTACCTTTAATGCAGGACCTGCCATATACTGATGGACTCCAACTACCATTAGCCTCAGCCACCATGGCAAATGGTCATGGCTGATGGGACTTGTAGTCCCAACAACATCTGGAGGGCAACACATCCCTGCTCTGGATCATGAATGTAGAGAAGAGAAATCTGGGGAAGTTGCCAGATGCTAGGAGCCATTGTTCAAAGTTCATATAATGGCCCCGTTTTCATACTGGAGGAGATACTACCAGCACCACCCAGGACATCTGATCAGCTCTTTCATTAGACTTCCCAACATCTCAAAAACAGCTCTTCGGGATTCAAGCACACAAGACTGCAGCCTAAGATCACCACAGCAACCTATTATATATTCCCCTCAAAAGCAACTAGCGTTTGCATACAATTCATGAATCAAGGAACATTGTAGTAGTTAGGACAAACTGATCTATTACTTTAGAACCTCTTGCAATATCAATTCAACGAGAAACACAAACAGGTCGCTTTAAAGCCAGTGCACAAGGGAAATGTACCAGGATACTGCGCCCAAAGGGAATGCAAATAAGGAGGCATAACTAGCTGAGTGAAAGCCAAATTAGAGGCTAGGCAGGCGATCTGGAGGATCACAATTTATTTATTTATTATTTTCCTAAAAGCTGCAGCAGAATGGCCCATTTGGGAGTGGGGCCATGGGACTTAACCTTTCCTATGGACGGGGAAGAAATTCAATTCAGTTCACATTCAAAGGCAAGCTTATGTAAGTCACACTTTCTGGAACAATATAGCAACTGAAACACAAGCAGCCTTTCAAAATTCGCACCTCTCTGAATTTTGCAATGCAGTACTCCAGCTAAGTAATAAGTACAAAAGCACATATACTAGGGTAAAGCATGCTTGATATAAATCTACAGACAGAGACAATGGTAGTATACCATGATCAGGGTAGAATAATAGTTCTTGCCCATGATCAGAGGATTGATTATTTAACTCTTTATAGAACCACTCCCTCGCTTCAAGTGATTGCCAAGGCAGACTCAAATAGAATATCTACGTGTCCCACAGCTAGGAAAAGCCTTTGGCCCTTGATCGGTAGCACAATGCAGATCCCCATTTATCATAGTCACCTGTCTGCCTGCAGCACTCCACTCTAATCTTAAAGATCAGAGATAAGGCTTCTGTTGTCAAGGTCTCCCAGCTACTGAAAGCTCTGTCACTCAGTATGTGGAAAACCTATCAGTGTTTCACTTTGGAACGAAAGCTGAACTGAAAACCAGGCTGAAGCTTCATTTTTCCAGAAGCAGAGCTTGCAGTCTCTATGTTTTAGAAGCATAAAGCAGAAAACAAAGAGTAGTGACATGCTTATAAGCTCTGGTCAGAATAAAAACCAATATTTGCAGTATTTAATACTTCTGTATTCAGCTGAATTGTGGGCCTGTTATCTACTATTGGGCCTCAATGACAACCATCAAACAAGGTTTCAGCCCCACAAATACCTGGTGGGTAACCCTCCCCCCCCCCCCAGAAACAGCCCACTCATGAGACATTTTTGCCCCAATGGTCTATTCAAAAGTGATTTTGGTTTTGCTCCCAACCAGGCATTTCTGGAGCTTCTGTTCAATCTGTGAGATTTCCCCACAACTGCAGGAAATTCTAAGAATAAGTAAATATATACAACAATAGACTTTAAGAAAATGGTGCATTGGCAGAATCCTGCCAATTTGGTCCTGAAATTCAAATTTCCAACTGGAATTAAGCTGGAGGGGAACCACTTGGGATCCCAAAGCTATTACAGAACAAAACTCTTCTGTTCTGTTGGTTCTTGTTATAAATCTCGAGTGCTGCAACAGCTTTAAGAGAATTACAAGGACATCTAAACAGCTACAGGACTGCAGACAGTTTCAGGTTGAGATGAGGCTTGGCAAAGTGCACAGTCTGAAGACTGATCAGCTATTCAGAAAATGCATATATTCCTCCTTCAGCCTTGAAACAAATGCTCCATCTGGCTGCAGACACAGAGGTGAAATGAAGGCAAAGCAATATAAAGCTCTATCCAATTCCACCAAGTATGTCAGAAAAAGGCTCGAATATTTGTGCACCTGTTGGATGTTCTTTGCTTGGACTAATATCCAAGTCCCAGACTGCTTTGTTAATTAGGCAGCTGAGTGGCATTACTACCTGCAGTAATGACAAAGATTTGGGGGCTGGAGGTATGGGAGTGTTAAATTAATTTTAATCCACACACCTGGGGAAACTCTGGCCTTATACACTGGCAGCTGGGAGCTCAGCACAGTGAAGACATGGCGGTGGAATCAGTCTGATGGTCCTGATGAGAGCCAGTGTGGTGTAGTGGTTAAGAGCGGTAGTCTCGTAATCTGGGGAACCGGGTTCATGTCTCCGCTCCTCCACATGCAGCTGCTGGATGACCTTGGGCTAGTCACACTTCTCTGAAGTCTCTCAGCCCCACTCACCTCACAGAGTGTTTGTTGTGGGGGAGGAAGGGAAAGGAGATTGTTAGCCGCTTTGAGACTCCTGAAGGGGAGTGAAAGGCGGGATATCAAATCCAAACTCTTCTTCTTCTTCTTCTTCTTCTTCTTCTTCTTCTTCTTCTTCTTCTTCTTCTTCCTGGTGTTCTACCTGCACCATCCTGAGCTCCCTGATGCTTTACCCTCCTCCTCGGTAACCAGCAGTGGTGTACAGCACTGAAAATCCAGAACAGCAACACAGCCCTACCCACATGGCCCCATCAGCTGCTATTGTCTGTACTTGACCATGCTTTGTCTCTTACTCTGGACTCAACTTTGTAGGCCATCTTTCTTCTAGGTCTACTCATGGATTGAGCTTGTTGGTCCATTATTAGTGCTTTGTTATATATGGACTAGATCAGTGATGGCCAACTTGGCTCTCCAGCTGTTTTTGGACTATAGCTCCCATCATCCCTAGCTAACAGGACCAGTGGTCAGGGATGATGGGAATTGTAGTCCAAAAAACAGCTGGAAGGCCAAGTTTGGCCATGCCTGGACTAGATGATCCTCTGGGTCCCTTCCAACTCTACAATACTATGAAAAGCTTGATAATGTTTTCTTATAGAAAGTGGCTTTGTTTCATGTTATAGTGATACATTGGATTGGACAAAGTGAATATTGTTTATATATAGCAGACAAATGGCAATACTTTCTGATTTTTATTTTTCTACCTTTCTCTTTTAACCTCTTTTCTACTCTTTTTTCTACTCCTTTCCCCATCACCTTTTCCCCTTTGTTTATATTGTATTTAGATCAAAGTCTTAGTTCAGATTAAAAGGGGGGGGGGATTTCATATTAAGCATTGTAGTTTTCTCTATAAACCCTAATAAAACTTATTTAAAAGAAAAGAAAAGGCTGAACATATATATATTGTTGCCTCTAATGAGTCTGCCTAGGTCAGAGCTTTCCAAACTGTGTGTCGGGCGACACTTTAGTGTGTTGGCTGCAGTGTGTAGGTGTGTCGTACGATGTGTGTCCGTATCTCTTATAAGGGGTTAGCTTAACCTCCAGTTTGCTAGTAAAACTGTGTCGCAAAATGATGCATGTCTAAAAAGTGTGTCACCAACATGAAAAGTTTGGAAAGCTCTGGCCTAGATCATAGCTTCTAAGAGTCCCTGCTAATAGAGTATAAGAGTGCTGTCTGAACTTCCAAATACTTTCTAAACTTGAAATTTGTAATGATGATGTTCAGAAGAGACGGTATTAAAGAACAAGACTCACCTCTCCAGGGAGGCAAGGATATTAGTCAAGGGTAAATTTGCTCTTTCCAGTCTGTGCTTTGATTTATCCAGGAATTAGGGTGCTGAGCCTTGCTTTTTGCCATGCCTATGTATCATAACAGCAATTCTAGCTTTTAAAATACCCCTAGTTACTTCAGAGCCACATTAACAGTTACTTTTTATTAACTATCCACAGCTGTAGATGTTTCAATGCTGTTTTGGTGGCTGGGTTAACTAATGGGATAATCAATAAAGGATTTGAACAGAAACATCAATGGAAGTAAGGGCAAGAAGTCAAAATGTTAAGAGAATATTGTCTTGGAATTGAATTGAATTGAATTTGTTAAACTGTGTGGGAAATTAATAAAAATGTATGAAGTGGGGGGTGAACAGGTGAATTTGCATTGTGAGGCAGACGTAGCCTTTTCTTCCTTGATGCCATCCAGATGTTTTGGACGCCAACTCCCTTATCCCAAGGACAGCACAGCCAATGGTCAGCGATGATGGGAGTTGTGATCCAACAACATCTGTGGAGCACTAGTTTGAGGAAGGCTGAGATCATTGAGGTTTGGTGACATTGCTCATAGGGGATACAGATTATGCTTGCTTGAGCAATGGAGAAACATGGAATAATTTCCTGCTGTAGTGCCAGAGCATTTCATGAATGGAGGGAAACATTGAGGCTCCCTAGAAATCCAGCTCTTTGTCTTCTGCGTTTTCTGAGAATGAGACCTTAATAGACTCATCTTGGATTTGCTTAATGTCTCTAGTGAAATAAAAGTGCTAATTCCATAATGGTTAGGAGTGGTGTTTTGTTGCTGCGTTTAACGTGGAAAAGAAACGACTCATTCTGCCTTCTTATCAATCCCTCCTTAACAAGGCAGCCTAATTACTGTGAAAAGAAGCAGGGACAGTTTGGGTAGGTTACAATTGCTTAATTGAGCAATCATCTGCACCAAAATGGTCCGAATAAACAAACGGCATTAGATCACTGTAACCTGAGTCTTTTTCATTAAAATTAATGAGAGGGAAAATGATTTATGAGTGAGGATACCAGACGGCTTGGACTAAGAAGGGTCAAATTAAGCAAAACAACAACAACTGCACAGGTCTTTGCTTTCAAAAATGTTTTCTAATTCCCATTTTAATTCCCTACCCCCAATCCATATCAAACATAGAGCACCCTTGGAAGAAAACCACAAGCTTTTCTTGAGTCTGAGATCTTTCTTTCTTTCTTTCTTTCTTTCTTTCTTTCTTTCTTTCTTTCTTTCTTTCTTTCTTTCTTTCTTATATTTCTAGGTCATCTTTCAAGACAAAGCTCTCCCATGGCGGCTTACATAAAACCAAACACATAAAACTACAGCACCTTGTTTCAATAAAATGTGGTAATTTAAAACTGCAGTTAAAAAAGAATCTCACAATTCAAACCAACCCTCATATAAAACTAATTAAACCCCTGGAAAAACAATATAAAACCAGCCGCAATATAACCATTAAATAATCAGAAATTCAGCCCACCGTCTCAGCTAAAGGCAACTCGAAACAAATAGGTTTTCAAGGCTCTTTTAAATGCCAGAACTGCTGAAGCCAACAATATATACCCCTTAGGAAGGAATTTTACAAATCTTCATAACTGTGAGGGTGAAAAGCTTGCTTTTTCAATTAATAAATGCTGAAATTCCCAGGCATCCAAAACTTGCTCCAGCCTTGATTATGATGGACTAATACAAGATATTGAGATATAGGGCACCACAGATCATAACTAGGTCTTGAAGGATTGAAATTCCACACAAGTAGGCATCAGACTTTCCCCAACACCATTGGGGTTCCTCAAGATTCCTCATCTCTTAGGGCCAAATTACAGGTTCCATTAAAACAGGGATATCCAACATGGTGCCTTCCAACTATGGTGGACTATTTATTTATTCGATTTATATCCCATCCATCCTCCCAAAGGAACCCAGGACAACAAGCAACAAGTAATGAAACAATAAATAAATAAAAAATATTGAAAACATTTCCAATACAGAGATCTCAACTTAAAAGTCTTAGGAGGAAGTTCTTCAGCAGGCATGGAAAAGACAACCAAGATGGCACATTTCTAATATTCAAGGGGAGAGAATTCCAAAGGGGAGGTGCCATGACAAGAAAGGCCCGATTCCTACATTGTGTGGCTCATGCCTCCTCATAAGTTCATATCTGCAGAAGGCCCTCACCTGCAAAGGACAATGATGGATTAGGTACATACACGGGGAGACAATCTTTCAGGTATCCTGGTCCCAAGCTGCACAATGCGTTATGCACCCAAAGCAACATTTTGGAGTTAGTCCACTCCCTAATTGGCTGCCAGTGCGATTATTTCAACAGGGGAGGTAATGCGTTGGCAATATCCTGCTCCAGTGAGCAGTTGAGTCACCACATTTTGCACCTGCTGCAGCTTCTGGACCAATCTCAAGCATGGCCAATGAACAGGGATGATGTAGTCAACATCATTGACTAGTGCTGCATTAAATGCTAATTTGTGTGTGTGTTTATACAATGGGGCTGGGATGGGGATCTGGAATGCAGAACAAATGGAGAGCCTGGTTTTAAAAAAACTATTTCTGCTATGCTACATTTCTGATGACCCCCCACCCCGGCCGCTGCCCAATTTCTATTTACCCCATGAGTTAAGCTTCCATTAGTGCCTATAGAAGCTTTCCTTTCACCAATAATAATAGCTTTAGGTGCTTGTATGATTATGGAATGGGGAAAAGGGTTAAAACCTCTCTGCCCACATACTATGGCCCTGATCCCACCTCCATTTGCATTCTTCACACATTTCCTTAGTTTAGCACAACAGCAAATCTGATTACAGTCGTACTTGGTTCTCAAATGCCTTGTGACTCAAAAGTTTTGGCACCCAAACGACGTAAACCCGGAAGTGGGTGTTCCAGTTTGAGAATGTTTTTTGGAGCCCGAATGTCTGACGTGGCTTCTGCGGCTTCCTATTGAGTGCAGGAAACTCCTGCAGCCAATCAGAAGTTGTGCCTTGGTTTTCGAATGTTCTCGGAAGTCAAACAGACTTCTGGAATGGATTCCATTTGAGGATCAAGGAACGACTATACTGTTGCTGGAAGGGGTAGCATCAACTTGAGCTCATGCTGTTGCAGAACTTGATGGTGGGTTGCGGTGACACCCTAGGTGCATAAATCCTTGCATTCAATCTTGTACATGCTTCCTGGCAGACCCCAGGATTGGGCTGTTAATCTATTGAGAATATTGTATTTTCACAGAAATGGCAGGCCATGGTATTTATGTTTGCAATAACGAAAGCATTTTTTGTCAGAATTTAATTACCATGTCTTTCAGGAAAAAAGAGTGCTAACTCTTCAAAGCCCTTAGGGAGTTTGCAAAATATATATTAAATGGAGAAAAATGCAGTTCGATAAATGGACTGGCCCTTTTCAGAAACTAATTACTTGACTATTGGTCAGATATTTAGGTCATTCTCTGTATTAGGTTTGTCCACACAGCATGAGATGATACAGAAGTCAGGTTGAGAAACTTACATCTCTGACAAGTCCCTTTCAGATTCTGATCTATCCACTACTCTGACCAAAACTCACCTTCCCTCTTACTTTTAAATGTAATTTTTCAATAGCATTGGTATGTGGAAAATCAGCATGTAAAACTGTTCTGTGTTGGGTTGATCCCTTGATCCATCTTGTCCCTTATAGGATAGTCTAATAGCATCTTTCTAATGCAGGGGTGGGGAAGCTGTGGCCCTCCAGATGTTTCTCAAGTCAGAGCTCTAGAGGCACAATGGGTCAGTGCATCTGGCTGTTAACCAGAAGGTTGGTGGTTCAAGCCCACCCAGGGCAATCTCTTCTTTGGATATTTTGAAGCAGAGGTTAGATGGCCATCTGTCATGGATGTTTTAGCTGAGATTCCTGCATTGCAGGGAGTTGGGCTAGCTGACCTTTGGGGTCCATCAGGGAACTGCCATCAGCTCAGAGGCAAGAGATGGAAGGGCAGGTGGATTACAGAGAGCCTCCAAAAATAGTGGGAAGCAGCACTTCCTCAGCGGAGGAAGGAAGCTCCGCCTCTAGTGGGGAAGAGCTGCAGGGCTCGGAGGATGCAAGAAAGAGCCAGGACACCGTGCCTGAGCAAAGCAGGGAGGAGGGAGGTCCTCCTTTACCCAAGCCTTCCCTGCGCAGTAGGCTTTCGTGCAGAGAGGGGAGGTGTCGGCTGGGGGTCAAGAGACTACTCTGCTGGGAAAAGTTTAAGGACCGCCCACTCTCAGATTCTGCTAGTGAGTGAGCAAGACATGGAATAGAGGCGTTCTGCATTGTAAATGTTTTGCACCAATAATAAAGCCTTTGATAAGACCAGCGAGGGACCTTGCCTGATTGCTCTCGAGCAACCACACCGATAGGCATAACAGGGTCCCTTCCAACACTACAATTCTATGATTGTATGAAATCAGTTTCAGTCATCATGGCCTGGGTGAGGGGAGCTGTAATTCAGCAGTTGTCCAGAATCTGGAGTGCTACTTCCCCCACGGATATTATTAGAAGCACTTCAAGTCAAAGCTGGGCACCAGGAAGTAGAATCTGTACCTTACCCTTCATTCAGTTTCTTGCACCAAAATTCTTCCTTCCTCCATTCTTATAAGCTTCATTCATAAGGACCGTCCGATTCACCTCGATCATTGAGATTCCCTGAAGGAGGTAATGCCTGGTGGTTCCCCATATCACAGAGGTTCAGTTGACAGTATGTATGAGCCATACATTTTAGAAAGGCCTCTATAATACAATTTTTTCTCTTTAACCAACCGGTATATATTGCTCTTTTACTGATGTTTGGTGTTTTTAATTATGTTTTACAGATATTTATTGATTTATGTTATTGTATCTATGTTGTAAGCTGACTTGATATATGCCATGAAAGTGCAGGTCATAAATATTCAAGTAAATCATCATCATCATCATCATCATCATCATCATCATCATCACAGCATCATGAAGGTGTTGAGTTTTTGAGACGCAGTGTACAAACTATCCAACATTCCAGTGATATCCTAAATATTATGTGAATATTACACTTTATGGCATAGATACAATCTGTAAAATGTTTTGTGCTGGAAATAGTGCCATAATAAGCGTAACCAGAAAAATGTGATCTAACCATCTGTAAAAGTTGAAATCTGTGGTTTTCCATCTATTTTTACTTTTTAAATATCCCCAGTTGTTTACTTTCTTATCTAACCATCACTCACAAAAAATCCATATTTGATTTAGCACCCTGCCATGGACAAACTGTCGGATGTCTTCCTTGGCTTAAAAGCACAAATTGTGAAGTCTTCTTGGACAACTTTGAATGTAGTTCTTCACGTACATGTCCCACTTAGGTCAAAGGGGTCTGTTTCTGAGACGTAATTCTGAATGGCTAATAGAATAAGAAAAGCATTCTGAAAATACACTTCATGATGGTAATCACAAGCAGGAGATTTCCAATTATCATTATTATGTTTCTGTTGGAATGTTTCTTTTTTTCCTAAGGACTTCTCTTCCCCCTCCCTGCCAAAAGGTAGATGACTTGCAAACCAATTAGTTAACTGAATAATTATTTTACTTGCCAAGAAGACTGGCAACTACCTCTCTTCCCATTTTTAGACACCGGATGTAAATTGCCCCCAGCTATTTACTTATTTATTCCAGAAATAATAAAAAAATAGCACAACACACAGAAACACACAAATGAATAAGAGAAGGGGGGGGGGGAGAATGATCATATATTTTATCCTGATTATTGTTTTCCAAAGCAACTATTCTATTTCGAACTTAAAAATGGAAAGCGTAATGCTAGTGGTCAACAAAAGACATTTAAAGACTCTCTCAAGGCAAATCTTAAAAAATGTAGTATAAACACTGACAACTGGGAAACACTGGCACACGAGCGCTCCAGTTGGAGAACAGCCTTTACCAAAGGTATGGGCTTTGAAGACGCTTGAACTCAGGACGAAAGGGAGAAACGTGCTAAGAGGAAGGCACACTTGGCAAACCCTCACCATGATCAACTCCCGCCCGGAAACCTATGTCCCCACTGTGGAAGGACGTGTGGATCCAGAATTGGCCTCTACAGTCACTTACGGACTCACTGTTAAGACCATGTTCATGGAAGACAATCTTACTCGGCTATGAGTGATCACCGAAGAAGATGGTGATGTTCCCAGTAAAGTGTATGGTTCTTCCTTAACTTGCATCTTATTTCAGTATATTATTTTTAAAACCTTCATTTTTCAATAACTATTATGTTGTTACCATCTGACCTTTAATTTGACAGTGTTGGTTAATTTTACTACTACTATTATTACTATTATTATTATTATTATTAATTTAATTTATATACCATGCTTTATCGAAAGATCCCAGGGCTGTGTACAGCAAAGTAGGACTGATAAGTGCTGAGGCTTGGGAAGGTGTGGTAATGGGTGAAGAGGACATTTCCACGTCAGTACTGAGGTTCCCTATCCGTGGGTTGCAACAACAAGACCCTGCAAAAGATGAGATGTAATTCATGCTTTCTAACTTCAGGGCACATCTCAAAGTGGAGAATAAAATGCAAGTGATTCATGCTCCCTCTTTAGTAAAGTGGTGCTTTTAACACAATGCACAAATTGATCCCATGAAAAAGGAATTCTGTTGTTGCAAATAGTCGTGTCGAACCCTTGCCATTTGGCTTGTGGAAAGGTATGCATTCTATTTATCGCTTAAAGGATGGGCAGAGGAAGGACAGCATGACTCTGACTCTAAGCCTCTCCTTTTCTCTGAGCTGAATATGAGCTGTTCGTTACTTGCGTAATACAGAGCTATGTGGAAACGAGCCCTTTGTCTTAGTTCCAGCAATTTCCTAAAATTGGTCAGGGTGTAATTTCAGTGGGTGTTGTAATAGTGAACAACACGAACCACTGTGGAAATAACTCAGGCAAAACATTTGTTTGAATTAAAAAACAATTTTCTCGGGACTATTATCGGAATGAAAAATGGCTGTTTCTTGCATTACACGCTGCATTAACCATATTTGTTAAGCATTTTCCGGGGCGGGGTGCGCAAAAATGTTAGCGGGCATTCATGCAGCCCATTCTTATGCGTTCTTCTATTGAGCTAGAGGTAACAGTGCCATCCTGTCCTGGAATGAGGATTGCTGGTTGGCTTAAGATCAGTCATAGACTGAACCCACTCATCTGCAGGGTATCATCTGCACTATGCATTTAAAGCAGTATGATACCAGTTTAAGAATTATGGGAGCTGTAGTATGTTATGGGTGCTGAAAGCTGTTAATGGGGACCCACAGAGCTACAATTCCCAGAGTTTCCTGTGAAGAGGAATAGGTTTTTAAACCACTCCTTCTGTCATACCCCAACTTTGCCTTGGTGGGCACTTGCTTTCTGCGTTATGGTTTTTGTAAATACAAAGTTAACCAATATAAGCACAACAATCAAACATAGTACACCTATAGCCCCTCTTTCTTCAACCATGGAATTCAAGGCAGCTTGTCCAGCAGACTGAAATGGGATCCAGGTACTGCCCAGATATCCTATTTAGGTTCAGCATAGCTGCTGCATCATATGCCTCCAGCCCTTGCCATGGGGCCATTTAAATCCATGATGCAGGCTGCAGTTCAGTACCTACTTACATGGGGGGCAGCCCCACTGAGCTCAGTGGAGCTTAATGTTGAGCAGATATGTATAGGATTGTGCTGCAAATATCCTGTTGAAACGGCTCTCCATTATGTGGATCATACCTGCAATTTACTTTTAAAAATTGTGTGATGGCTGGCTTGTCTTGTTCAAGACTTAATTTTGTCATTTAGTCATGTGCTTTGATAATTATCCATGGGATAAAATCCATGCCCACCTGAATGCACAAACTGTAAATCAGAAATTGATCTGTGCTTTGATCACAGGAGTAATGCTAGAGAGGACACAAGCAGAGGAACAGGAATGTGGAGGGAGCGGACCACCCCCGGCACCACTATTCTGGCACGGTGCCATTGTGATGCCCCCCCCTGGACATGTGCCGCACCCCCCCCCCGGACGCCACTCCCCTACAGGCAGTGCATCAGGCCCCTGGGATGTGCACCATGCTCCCGGGGGCACCATCTATGGCCCCGCCTGCTCTCCGCCCCCAGTAGCGGAGCATGCAGCTTCGCCACTGCACAAGCCCCACCCACTAAATTCTCCTACTTGAATCATGCCCTGCTCCAACCTAAAAACTGCAGCTCAGGGGGCTAACACACACACACACACAAGCACACAAACCCCATTGTTTCCCACATAATGTGAGCAACTGGGATTGATGCAATGCATTCTTCCAAGACAGTAGGCAATGCTTTGGCTGTGTATCACTCCTGCCGTGTTCAAGCTGCTGAATGCAGTTGCTTACACAGCCAATCAACTTACACACAGGAGAGGACTATCAGTAGGGTCAAGAGACCTCCAAGGTCTGCAGGAGTACGCATCATATTTAATGTGTATGGGATGTGTGGGGGTATGTGGATGACTCTTAAGAAAGGGGAAACTCAGTTATCCAATGAGCTGAGTGTAATGAACTGAGATTTTTTTAAAAAGTGGGGGAATGGAGTGGAGAGGCTGAACAATAGTACACCACGCTGCACCATTTTGTCTTACTGGTAACAACCACAGCAGCCTGTATCAGCAGTGGGGAATTGGTGACCTTCCAGATGTAGGTGGCCTACATATCCTATGGTTGGAGCTGGTAAGAGTTGGAATCCAACAGCTCCAGGTCTCCTTGGGAGTTTGTGAACTCCTTCCTTGGAGGTTTTTAAGCAGAGGTTGGATGGCCACCTGTCATGGATGCTTTAGCTGAGATTCCTGCATTGCAGTGAGTTGGACTAGAGAACCCTCAGGGTCCCTTCCAACTCTACAGTTCTATGATTCTATGAGCATCTGGAGCACCACAGGCCCCACTTCGCTGTCATTGCATGTCTTTCCATTAAAAAACCCCCACCTTTGTTCTGCCTCATGCGTTTGGCTGAGGCTGTAGGACGATCTGCATGATCACAAGATGGGGGCCTGCTGCTTTCTCCCCGATTGGGCTAATGTTTTACAGCAGCCTGGGTTCTGGTTGCACGCCTGTGGCGAAAGCACTCATATGAGAATTCTGTCGTGGGCACACATCGCAGTTCAGTGCGCATCGCTCTAGACAAACAGGTTCCCCGAGTCCTACGGCTAAAGCAGCGTGATCCTTCAAATAGCTGTGTAAGTGCCAGGTTTTATTGCATTGAAAGGATGCTGCTGCTGGAGGATCAAAGCTGTTTTGAGATGATGTCACCCCCCTTGGTCATTTCTGCATGGCCCTTTGAGAAGGCAGGTTGTTTGCCAGAGACGTAATTGCTCTGGACGATACCTGGAAATACGTTTAATGGGCATCTGTTTATGACATCTTTGTTAATGGTAGTGACTTTATAAACTCCCTACTTGCCTTTGTTCTCAGTGGGAAACTTCATCCATATATATATATATATTCACCTGTTCAGAATAACAGGCAGGCCCTATTCTCACAGGCAATATTAATTCTTATCTTTGAAGCCATGCTGATCTTGAGCAAACGTGTCCTTAATATTTATAATTCCTTATCCTGGGGAAGAGTCGCTTCATTATGAAAGTGGCACGCTCATATCTTTTCTCGCAACAATCACCAGAGAGAGTTGAACTCCTAATTTGTTCCCCCAGTTTTCCCTTTTGCCCCTTCCCTCCGATGTCAATTACACATCTCACTTATAATTTTTCTTGAATAAGAAGTGATGGATCCATTAGCAGAGACAGGGTTCTTCTCTTGCAATTTGCAGATTTACAGCCGCCTGTGTTTTTGCAGCTGGACGCCAAAAAAGCTCTGGCTTCCTTGGTTTTGCAGTTCATTAGGACTGAAGATTAAGGCTGCCTTTGTGGCAGTGCCAGCCTAAGACCTTTTGTTGCTTGAAGGGGGTTCCAAATGGCACCCCCCCCCCAATCCCCTGCTAGGGCTAACAGTTTTGCAAGTTGGGTTGCATCACTCAGATGCCAGCTCCTGTCTTCATCTATTAAAACAGGGTGGGGGTAAAAACCTCAGGCCGTAGGACACATTGCCTTCCCAGCAACCTTTTGAGGGCCACATGCTGGTGGCGGCTGGGGCCAGAGGCAAAAGTAGATGGAGAAACCAATGGAAAGTTTACCTGTGTACAGTAAAAGGTAAAGGGACCCCTGACCATTAGGTCCAGTCGTGGCTGACTCTGGGGTTGCGGCACTCATCTTGCTTTATTGGCCGAGGGAGTCGGCATACAGCTTCCGGGTCATGACTAAGCTGCTTCTGGTGAACCAGAGCAGTGCACGGAAACGCCGTTTACCTTCCTGCCAGAGCGGTACCTATTTATCTACTTGTACTTTGACGTGCTTTTGAACTGCTAGGATGGCAGGAGCAGGGACCGAGCAACGGGAGCTCACCCCGTCGCAGGGATTCAAACCCACCCTCCACCCTCCATTAAGTACAGCAAAAGCACCTGGGAAGGGAGAAGAGGAGTTCAGGGTTGGTTTGCTTTTAAAAAAATAGTTGTATAAGTTGTGTGTCTTTGTTTCTCAATTTGTCCCCTTTACATTGTTTTTCATGTATTGTGGTATTTTAAGCATTGTGACTTGGCTGTTACATTTATTGATTATAGTTTAGTAGTTAGAATTTCTGTTTAATTATTATCTGCTGATATTTTGAGATGTTACTTTATTTTATTCTAATAAATTGTTGAACGTTACCTTATTTGATCTCACTTGTTTATTTCACACAGGTATGTTTCCATTATGACTTTTGCATTGGACCGGCAAGTGAGCTTTGCTGTATATTTTGTTGCTTTAAACCGCCTTGTGTATAGTAATACAGATTAATAGTGAAAATGAAATGAAATTCTGGCAAGATCAGAGTTCAAGGATGCACTTAGCCAAGCAAAAATAAATAAATAAAAGCAAACAAACAGCACAACCAGTCACAGCCAGCAGAGTAGCGCAGGCTCTGTGTTGCTGGCCTGGATTCCCAAGGCCACATATTGCTGCCAGTTTTGGAGAGGGGGTGAGAAAAGGCAATAGGAAGCTTGGCACAGTAGGAGCATTGGATCGACTTCTTAGCCAAACCCCCTCCTGCCTTGCCCTCCTTCTCTTCCTCTCGGTAATTGACATTGTGCGGCACTGGGAAATTGGATGAGCAAGGTAGTTCTGCCCATGCCAACCCATCAGCTGCTGCTGGATACATGGGGTGCCAACTTGAACAAAATATTGGGGGGCAGGGCAATGAAGCCCTGCCCTACATAATTGATCACATGACACAGTGCACACACATCATTTGAATGACAATGCATATCAACTGGGGGGCAGGCCCCCTCAAATATATTATGGGGGGGCGAAGAGCCCTCAACCTCTAGGAGTTGGCTCCTATGTGGCCTGGGTAGGGGGCACTTGACATGTAGAGTGTCCTGAGGGCTTTAATAATAATAATAATAATAATAATAATAATAATAATAATAATTTATACCCACCCATCGGGCTGGGTTTCCCCAGCCACACTGGAAAACACAGTAAGACATCAAACATTAAAAACTTCCCTTCAGATGTCTTCTAAAAGTTAGTTAGATAGTTGTTTATTTCCTTGACATCTGACGGGAGGGTGTTCCACAGGACGGGCACCACTACCAAGAAGACCCTCTGCCTGGTTCCCTGTAACCTCACTTCTCACAGTGAGGGAACTGCCAGAAGGCCCTTGGCGCTGGACCTCAGTGTCCGGGCTGAACAATGAGGGTGGAGAAACTCCTTCAGGTATACAGGGTTGAGGCCATTTATATTATGTGAGAGTTAGATAGGTTTGACATTTAATGCAAACAGAATTGAATTTCTCCCCAGTCTTGGTTTTGTTTGTTTGTTTCATGGGAGGTGCACAAGAAGCAGGCAGTTTTCTCCCCGCTCCTTACAAGCCTTTCACGGCAAGACCCCAGGGTGTATTACAACAGATTACAAAAAAAAATGAAGTGCCTATAGTTGTAAAAACTAACAAAGCAAGCCAGATCAGATTGTCACACATTCAGCAAAAGAGGTGAGAAGATAAATTTTCTTAACTGTCAAAGGTTAGGGTAAAGAGGTGCATCTTTAGTACCCAGCGAAAGCTATACAGTGAAGATGCTTGCTGCACCTCTGTGGGGGAGGGGTCCCAGAATTTAGGGGCTGCCACAGAGAAAGCCCTGTAACCTCACTGTTGCACTGGCAAACCCACACAAGCGCACATAGTAAGGGGTTGCGGGAAATGTAGGGTCTTCAAATGCAGAAGGAACTGCATTATCTCTTGCAAAACAGGGCTCCAATCACATTGCAAAACCTGAAACCACACAGTGCAGGCTCAAGCTGTTAAGGGAGTGAAGACAGTTGGGTTCTCTTCATTACATTGTCCCTTAACCCAGCTCAACTGTTGAGGCTGCACTCTGAATGGCACATTTGCTCATAAATGCCTGTTACTTGTCCTTAAAAACAGTAATATGCTATGCTATTAGATTATTGGCTTTTTATCACCAGTGGAGCTTCTATTCCCCTAACCCCACTCTTATAATCTTTTTGCTGGTTCAGGAAAATGTAAGAATACAGTGGTACCTCGTATTAAGAACTTAATTCATTCTGGAGGTCCGTTCTTAACTTGAAAGTGTTCTTAACCTGAGGTACCACTTTAGCTAATGGGGCCTCCCACTGCTGCCAAGCGATTTCTGTTCTCATCCTGAAGCAAAGTTCTTAACCCGAGGCACTATTTCTGGGTTAGCAGAGTCTGTAACCTGAAGCGTCTATAACCTGAAGCGTCTGTAACCCGAGGTACCACTGTAATGGCCAATGATAGGTGGTGATGTAAGGCTCATTTCACATACATGGCATGGCTCCCTTTTAACCCCTGTTATAACAATCTTGGTAAGCCATCAGTTATGTTCTCTCTGGAAATGAGTGTTTGCATATCTAAATACCGCAGCATCTGTTAGCAGCAATGATTTGACATTTACTGTAAAATACATTTGCCCTTTACGCAAGAGATCAACCCTAATAGGCAAAGCCTAGCGTTGTTAGCTGAGAAATCTGAATTGGCACTTGGCATCTATTTTGACCAACTGCTAGTCAAGATGGGGGAACTGCCCTCTGTTGGTAGAGATGGGAGAGTTTGAGGGCGGGCAAACCTTTTTCTCCCAAGTATCACATTCCTTCTGGAGCAACCTGAAGGATGACGATGGGTGGGGCTGAAGTCAGTGGTGGGCGGAGCCAAAGCAAGATGTGACATTTCTTTCTCTCTTCCTGTCACCCTTCTCTCACCACACCAGTGTGGTGTAGTGGTTAAGAGCGGTAGTCACGTAATCTGGTGAACCGGGTTCGCATCTCCGCTCCTCCACATGCAGCTGCTGGGTGACCTTGGGCCAGTCAAACTTCTTTGAAGTCTCTCAGCCCCACTCACCTCACAGAGTGTTTGTTGTGGGGGAGGAAGGGAAAGGAGATTGTTAGCCACTTTGAGACTCCTTAAAGGGAGTGAAAGGCGGAATATCAAATCCAAACTCTTCTTCTTCTTCTTCTCCTTGCCTAGCAAGCTGCTCAGATAGGGACAGCTTGCTCCAAGCAGAAATCTCAACTGATTGCTTGCAAAAGGCTGTCAAAATTTGGCTGTAGGCCACATACAGTGAGAGTGAGTAGG
Organism: Podarcis tiliguerta; assembly: GCF_965153285.1. Classification (NCBI taxonomy): domain Eukaryota; kingdom Metazoa; phylum Chordata; class Lepidosauria; order Squamata; family Lacertidae; genus Podarcis; species Podarcis tiliguerta. The sequence goes on from NC_139538.1 coordinate 23,134,931, forward strand.
GTTTGGGGCGACTGGTTGGGGTTGGGGGAGAAAACCACCCAGGCCACATTTTAATGCAAACCTACCTAATTTTCTCTTTCCGAACCAATACGCAAATTTGTCCTTCCAAATTTGCGCTGCAGTGTTCCAGTTCTTGAAGCTTAAAAGCATGTGCAGAAAAGGCCTATACTGGGGAGAATGGTGCATTCAAATTTATGCGCTGTTGAAAATAGCACATATGGGGATCTTTCTTTTTTCTTTTCTTTTTTTTTTGCAGAAAAGTGTAAATTAAACAGCATACAAAACATGAGTTTATTTGGAGAAGTTTGTGCTGAAATGCTGAGGCGTTTTCATAGTCACTCTGCAACAATTGCAACCTGATATGGAAATGTAGAGAGCAGAATTTAAGACTAAAAAAAGGAGAAGGTAAGAGGAACTGAAATTTGCACATTTGTCCAGACGTAAGGATGACAGACGTGGGTGGCGCTGTGGGTAAAAGCCTCAGCGCCTAGAGCTTGCCGATCGAAAGGTCAGCGGTTCAAATCCCCGCGGCGGGGTGCACTCCCGTTGTTCGGTCCCAGCGCCTGCCAACCTAGCAGTTCGAAAGCACCCCTGGGTGCAAGTAGATAAATAGGGACCGCTTACTAGCGGGAAGGTAAACGGCGTTTCCGTGTGCGGCTCTGGCTCGCCAGAGCAGCGATGTCACGCTGGCCACGTGACCCGGAAGTGTCTCCGGACAGCGCTGGCCCCTGGCCTCTTGAGTGAGATGGGCGCACAACCCTAGAGTCTGTCAAGACTGGCCCGTACGGGCAGGGGTACCTTTACCTTTACCTTTTAAGGATGACAGAAACTGAATGAATGAATGAATGAATGAATATCACACTAGAATCCAGAAGATCCAATGGCCCTCACAATGAAGTGCCCAGTGGGGTGTTTTAGGTGCACCATATCATTTCCCTTCATTCTCTGCTCTCAGCTGTCAGAGAGAAGAATTTGACTGAACATAAGCTGAGGATGTTAAGCTAAGCTTATTCAAATGTTTTGTTCAGGGGAGAAGACGAAGAGTTATTGACAGCCTTCTTTGCACAAAAGCAGTTTATTAAATTATTGTGGTCTCATGTTTCCCACTTCTCCTGAATAATAGATTTGTGTTGTTGCTGGCTTTTTTATTGGGTTTTTTTTTTATTGTCTATGCTTCTGCCATTCTACTAGTGAGAACTCTGAAAGTACAATGACTGCCAGGGGATTTCCAGACTCATATGCCGAATGAAAAATATCATTTTTAATTTCAGATTTTTCTTCTTCTTGCATTTCTCAGAGATGCCACTTAATTGACATTTTATTACTCCCTAGCGAAAGAAAATGGCAAGGCCATTATACCTGTTTTCACCTTGTAATTGTAATTCTACCCCTCCCACGCACCTCAATGGACAGTATAAAAATTTAATTTAATGATGCTATCAGAGCTGGGGGGCAGGATTGATGGTGCCGCTGTATCTCCGCATAACGTTTCTTTGCTCTTCTGGGAGCGGCAAGAGCATTGTCATTTTCTCGATGTCACCCTTGGGGACGAGACTAGAGCATCAGGACATTCTGGCAATTGTGTTGTAACGTTAACAGGTTGCCTCATGAGCTATTCGCAACAACTAACCGATTTCGGTGGCCCATCAAAATCCACACAGCAAACTTACATTCAAGGAATCAAGGAGCAGTTTCAGATTGGATGCCGGCGTTGTCCCTCACTTTTCCTGTAATAGCCCCGGCTGTTTCTGGCACCTCCCCATTATTCTCTCTCACCTGTGGCAAATTCCAAGAAATGACATGTTCTATTCAAGTAGAATAAGTGGAAGCTTTTAGGGCTGGGATCTGCCGGTGATATCATTGTTGCATGACAATGGCTGGGAGCCAAACTTGTTCTAGACCAGGGGTCAGCAAACTTTTTCGGAAGGGGGCCAGTCCACTGTCCCTCAGACCTTGGGGGGGGGGGGGCAGACTACCTTTGGAAAAGAAAAAAAAGAATGAATTCCTATGCCCCACAAATAACCCAGAGATGCATTTTAAATAAAAGGATACATTCTACTCATGTAAAAACAGACCTATTCCTGGACCGTCTGCGGGCCGGATTTAGAAGGCGATTGGGCTGGATCTGGCCCCCGGGCCTTAGTTTGCCTACCCATGTTCTAGACCCACCCATGCCATATGGAGATTATGATTATTGTAGTCATTGTCATCCTGAGGATGCATGGGAAAATAATCTTGTTTCTCTCAATACTAGGGCAGTTGACGTGGATCTTCCCATCCCTGAATAAGCCCTGAACTTGTGAAATTTCATCCATCTACACCCCAAAGCATTTTTTTCATGGTGTCCCCCACACAAGGGGATTGTGAATAGGTTTGCAGAGTAGCAGTGCTGATTTCTTCAACAATATTTCTCATGTGTCCATATTAATTGGGTCCAACGATGGATTAAAGATACTTGAAATAAGGAATAAATGGCGCAGGATAATGGATGTGAAGTAGACACAGCATTAGGTACCCAAATCCAGGCCAAGACCTGTCTCTTTAAGGAAATCCAAACTTTTGCACGTGAAACTCCAGGAGTGAAACGCTCAGAATGCGGCACCAAAATTTATATACCGCTTGATCGTAATGAAACCTTTGCAGGAAAGCCTTTCCTGAACATATCAGTGTTAATATCCTTCCATTATTTTTTTTGCTACAGATTTTCACAACAAAGCCCTTAAGGCTTTAGGGGAGGCCACATGCTGGGCCTCTGTAATGTCAAGAAAATCAATCATGAAAACGACACCAGCCGAGAAAGTGGCCCTCTGTTAACCTTTCTTAGCTTTAATGCAAAAGGGTGGACCTTCTCTGCTGTCATATTACTTTGATTAATGTCCTTGTATAATGAAATGGGAGAAAATTGAAAAGCCAGAACAATTAGCAGGGCAAAATTGAATTAGAGTACTCGAATCAAGGGGTGGGGAATCTAATCACTGCCGTTTAGTTGGTTGGAGTGGAGGCAATTATGGAAACACATTAAAATATATGTGATATTGCTATTTTCTTACCTCCGTCCTTAAATATTGGGCTACTTTGGGCAGCACTCCCCCGTCTTCTCCATGCTGAATCATTAACACCAGGGGTTGTTGGTTTTTTTTTAAAAAAATGGAGGCATTTTATGAAGTAGTGTCACAATTTCTCATCCTGCAACTCCCAGGCTAGGTGGCATTTCTTCATCCACCTCTTTCTCATAATATTGCAGAGTGGGTGACCACACACAGGCAAACCAAAGGGAAGATTCTGTATGTCAGGGAGAGGCTGAAGAAATGCAGAGGAAGAACTCAAGGGGATTCAAAAACTCTAGAAAATGAGGAGTGGGAGGAAATTGGCCACTCGCGCATGGATGAAAGGAGCAAATATATGTAATCAATCATAAAATATCACTTGTAAGCCATTTTGGGAGACTTTTGGTGGCTTTGGGGTTTGTTTGTTTGCGGAAGAGAAAAATAAAATTGCTTTAAATGATTATTTAATTAAATAAGGATATTGTTGTTGCTGCTGCTGTTATTGTTGTTGTTGTTGTTATTTCTGAAATGTATGCCTCTTTCTTCATTGGCCAATCAATATTTCCAGTTTGTATTCTCGTTCCTTGTTTTCTTTTTTAAAATGATGTTGTAGTTGCCTGCTGCTGCTGCTTTTAAAACCAGGTAGAACAGGGCAGAAAATGAGTCGCGCGTTTTTATGGCTCTTGAGATGTCAACAGAGTGCTTTGACTGGGGATACGTGTTGGTGAAAGTGAAAGCATGTTGCTGGATTATTATTTTTAGAGTGCTGGTTTAGTGGGGACTGGATATCTCTTGCTTCTCTTCGCTTTAAAAATGTCTAGGGATACTTTGAAATCAAAGCCAGGCATGTTGTATCTCTGAAGCGATTGATCAGTATGCATTATGAATACTCGAGTTGTCTTTAAGAGCTTTTATAGTTTCTTCTGCTGCACATCTTTGGTTTTCTTAAAACACACACACACACAAGTTGCAGTTGCGAATATGAGATCTGCTACTTGCAAAGCTCTAGAATCCCAGCATCCTCTCACAGTTGCATCTTGACCCTTTTCAGCCTTACAAAAGATATTACTTCTGTGTCGACTGAATATATGTATGAGATGAGGAGGGGAATCGTACCTGCTGGCTTAAGGTACCTATCCACTTTCAGTGTAACATGTGCATAAAGACTGCATCTATACAAACACTACATGCATATAGGTTTGTTTGTTTTGGCAGTGTTTTGAGAAGGGTCATAGAGCAAGAGGGTTTGTCTTGCATGCAGAAAGTCCCAGGCTCAATTCCTGGCATCTCCTGGCAAGCCTGGAAATGCCCCTTGCCTGGGAACCTGGAAATCTTTTGCTAGTCAGGGTAGACAGTACTGAGATACATGGACCAATGGTCTGACTCGGTATAAGTCAGCTTCCTATGTTCCTGTGTGTTGTAGCATCAGGGCCACCTGTCAGGAGGAGCCAGGCCCTGTGACCAATAGGACTTTGCAGGACTGGGGCCTTCCTAAGTTTGTTCTGAAGAGGCAAGGCGTGGCCTCACAGGTGAGGCCAATTGGTAACTCACAGCACCTTGTGGCAAGAGCTGGGAAGGGATATAAGGTCGTCATTTCCCTTCGGCTCTTTGCCACAGCAACACACTTCCTGCCTTCGGCTTCTCGCTTCCTGATCCTTGAACCTCGGCTTCTTGACTCCCTGCTGCTGCTTCTTTTTATTTTCAATTTTTTTTATACATTTTATAACACAAATAATAAACACAAACAGAAAAGACAAATAATACGAACAAATTCTTGTCATATCCTTATTTTTCAAAACATTGTTAAATGGGCTTCCCCAAGTCCCACCTATCTGATTTTCATTTTACTTCATCTTTTAGCAGTTTACATATATCATAATTTCTAACCATCTTTTTTTTGGTCACACTTAAAATAACTTCACATTTTATCACTTACAAATAATACTATTTTAAAATACACTATCTTCTACTTCTAACCCTATAGCCTATATCCACTTCCAAAGCTACTATAAGGTTTAAATATTAACATTTTTTTTCAAATATTCCTTAAACTTCTTCCAGTCTTCTTCCACCTTTTGTTCTGTCTGGTCTCGGAGTCTCCTGGTCAGTTCGGCCAGTTCCATATAGTCCAACATCTTCATCTGCCATTCTTTGATAGTTGGTAAATCTTGTTTCTTCCAATTCTTCGCTAACAATATTCTCGCAGCTGTTGTGGCATACAGAAAAAAAGTAAAAACCTTTTTGGGGATTTCACCCCCCACTATACCAAGTTAAAAGGCTTCTGGTTTTTTAATAAATGTGTTTTTCAACACTTTTTTCAATTCGTTATAAATCCCTTCCCAGAAGTCTTTTACTTTGGGGCACATCCATTGACTCCTGGCTTCTTGATCCTCGGACCCCTGACTTCGTGACTCCTTGCTTCTTGATCCTCGGACCCCTGACTTCGTGACTCCTTGCTCGGACCCCTGACTTCGTGACTCCTTGCTTCTTGATCCTTTGACCCCTGACTTCGTGACTCCTTGCTTCTTGATCCTCGGGCCCTTGCCTTTGTGACTCCTTGCTCGGACCCCTGACTTCGTGACTCCTTGCTTCTTGATCCTCGGACCCCTGACTTCGTGACTCCTTGCTCGGACCCCTGACTTCGTGACTCCTTGCTTCTTGATCCTCGGACCCCTGACTTCATGACTCCTTGCTTCTTGATCCTCGGACCCTTGCCTTCATGACTCCTTGCATTCTGACCCTTGGACTCTTTGCTTCCTGACTCCTGGACCCCCGTTCCTGCTCCCACCCTGCCATCTTGCCCCTGGTCCTGACGTCCCCTGCCAGGACTTCGATTGCCCATGAACCAGACCGTGACACCACCTCCAGGTTGGTGGCAAGCAATGGCAAGGTAGCCCCTGTTGGGACCCCTTCCACTGAAGCTGCCATGGTGCATCTAGCAGCAGTGGCTGGTTCTAGGAAGCCAACCCCCATTTCAGCTTTTTCCACCGTGCTCCAGAGTGCTGCTATATCAGATGCCATGGGAGCTGTGGGAGCATGAAAATGGCAGATAGATGGATCTTAACCCAGATACTGCCACCAGATGAGCCCCTCTCCTAGAATACAGGTGTAGCAACCGTGGCATCCAGGAAGTGATCAACATCAGAGGCTCCTGCTGGAGCACTTGAAAATCTGCCCAAGGGACATTGGATGATGACACCAACAAACATGACCCTAAAGAAAAGTACCTTCACAATCCTGATGACATGGTTTCCTTATGCTTGTAATTGAAGTGTATGGATTGAAATGTGATTCCTGAAGACCCTTTAAGAAATTATCCCCCCCCCCCTTTCCAAAAAAGAATTTATTTCATGTGTGTGAGAAGATTCCTTTAGGAAGCTAAGCATCCTACTTCTCCAATGTCATACAAAACTCCTTGGAACATCACATATTTGTTTTTCAGCAAAGAAAAATGGATTGAGGATGATTACCATGGCACTTTAATTTTCCTCTTTTGTTTTGGTTGATACCAAGGTCAATTCAGATGGCTTTTTTTTCTTTTTCTGCTCCAACAAGATATGTTAATAACTGTGTTCAAAGGTTAACTAGATTGGAAATGGTGAAAAAAAACGGGATGGAGTTGCATGAATCTCTAACTCTAATCTGAAAATAACCTCAGAACTCAAATAAGTTCATGAAGTAATTTCAGAGAGGATATGCAGAGGAATGTCCATAATAAAACAAGGTACTTAAGAAGGACAAGGGAAAGCAACAGGGTTTTTGTCTTTGGTCTTGTCTGTAGGGGGACTTCGCCTGAATTGGTTGTAATTGCAGAGCTAAGAAAAGGACACTAGGGAAGATGTTTTATGTTATGTATTCAGTGGTTTGTGTTTGCCTGAGCTTGAGTCTGGACTAAGGATTCTGAACGCCTGTGTTCTGATTCAATACATGATATCCAACCACATAACATTTCAGGTTTTGAGTCTGCCATTGGTCCTTAAACTCTGAGTCATGATTTGCAGCTTGGAAGTTTAGACAGCCAATCACGTTGGGAGTGGGAGTGGCCCAGGCCTTCAGAAATGTATATAAGCAGTTGATTTGCCCCTGTTGTCCAGTTCTGTTAGTTCAGTAAAGGTTCTTGCTGTTATCACTGTGTCTTGCCTCGTGGGAACCCACTTACACTTCATTTTATGAGTGCTGTTCTGATGCCCAGGGATTGCTGCAGATGTAAACTGTCACCAGACTTCCCCTCTAATGTAAAGCAGGCCCTTCAGATGTTGTTGGAGTATGACTCCCATCACCCTAGATTATTTCCCATGCTGGCTGGACAGAGTATGCACACACATTCAACCCAGGAGATCACAGCTGCAGAGATAAGAAATGAAGAGTCGTTCCATTGTCTCGAGAGGTGACTTCTTGGTTTGCATGGAGAAACCATTTTCAACAGAGCCCAGCAACAGAAGCAAACAACTGTATTGAGGCAGCACTGCGTGTTGAAATTTTGTGCCACTAACAATGCTGTGGCCACGGCAACTGCCTCTGTGTGCCCCCCCCCCCGCTACGCCACTGCATTGACTCTCCTCAACAAGAAGGGCTGTAAAGGCTTCCCATTCAGACCTGTTTGTTATGGGTCTTCACTTGGTCTCTCTGGTTCTGATAGCTACCTACAGCACAGATGTGACAGAGGTTCATTCAATCCCTCAGCCACACAGAAGGGCATATTGTATAAAAGAAAGCATTCAAACCAACGCATTTTTTTTTGTCTTAAAGTAATTTTAACTTTTAGTAAGGTGCCCCAAGACCTTGCTGAAGGGCTTGTATAAATATCACAAACATGCACACCCCGTTCTAGTGATTTCTGTGGCAACTTTTAGCAGGCTAACTTTGAGCTTGAATCAAGAACCATGGTTCGAGTCAAAAGTTCAGCATGTGGCCTTATACAACCCACGATTTCCCTCAGCTCTCCCAACCTGCCCCACAACAATACGAGGACTCCTACACTTGACTTGTTTGAAGACTTTAAAGTACTCTAGAAATGCCAAATACTCTTTTTGGTGATTAGCCTTTTCCTGTAACATTCCAGCTTGGCTTGCATCATTTGGAAATATTTGCTTTTAGTGAGACACCTGTTTTTCTGGATCTTTTCAGCAGTAAACCCTTTCTTCGTTGCCTCTGGCAGACTGTCACCTCAGCAGTGTAGGTAAGTTGATTTGTATGGGGCTTGAGGGTGGATGGACGGCCCTGCATTCCGAATTAGATATTGGTTGAGCTGTTAGAAATGTGGTGATAGAAAAATAGGAGAAGGCCTTGGCAGAATGAAGCCTGAATGACGCAGTGGAGAGAAACACACATATTTGTTTACCACAGGACTTCATGCCAAACTCATGCTGCTGATCTACTGCTGTGCTTTTCGAAAAATTGTTTTGTATTGGCTGAATCATATTTTTAAGTATTGTTTATTTTTGTATTTTTCCGAGCCTTAATGTTTCAAATGGCTGTAGCCAACCAAGTTCTACCCAGACCCGTTGAAATTAATGAACTTATAGGGCTAGCACTAGATACAACCTAATGTGCTTCAATATTCCTGATCCCAGGCAGGCAGCTATACATTTATTTATTTTTAATGCCTGCTACAAACTTCTCTTTTGTTTCGGTAAGCTTAGCCATACATATCATTTTTTAGGCATGTTTGCTTTTTAAACTCTTGATTTTTATCCGCATTTTGATAATTTTATTATGTCTACTTGTTCTTAAAGTCTGTTGATTTTCCTATATTTTCCTATTATCTTCTGTAAACAGCTTACTTTTTCTGGTTATATAAATCTTGTTCAATAGTCTCTTTAACACACTGTATTTTAACATTTGTGGTTTTGTTTGCTAGCTTGAGAGATCCTTGCCCAGAAAAGTAGCCTGTAAAAAATGAAAATAAATAAATTACAATATAAGAACCACCTGGATGGATCAGACATAAGTGATTCAACAGAGGTGATCCCTCTTCTTTGGTGATCACTCGTAGCAAAGTAAGATTGTCTTTCATGAACACAGTCTTAACAGTGAGTCAAGAAGAAGAAGAAGACGGAGGAGGAGGAGGTGGAGGAGGAGTTTGGACTTGATACCCTGCCTTTCACTCCCCTTAAGGAGTCTCAAAGCGGCTGACAATCTCCTTTCCCTTCCTCCTCCACAACAAACACTCTGTGAGGTGAGTGGGGCTGAGAGACTTCAGAGAAGTGTGACTAGCCCAAGGTCACCCAGCAGCTGCATGTGGAGGAGCGGAGACGCGAACCTGGTTCCTCAGATTATGAGTCCACCGCTCTTAACCACTACACCACAGTCATCCATGACTGTGGAGGCCAATTCTGGATCCACATGTCCTTCCAGACTGAGTTGGAGTGCTGCAAATAGCCCCACCTGGCTATGAATTTGTCTAATGCTCTTTAAAAACCAGAAACCCAGTGGCGTAGCGTGGGTTGTCAGCACCCGGGGCAAGGCAAGTAATTTGCGACCCCTAACCCGTGGATTTTAGCACTCGAGTGAGTGAGCCAGGTAGGGGCAGAGAGCTGCGAGTTTGAGCGCGCTCCCCCAGATGTTGTGCCTGGTGCGGCCGCCCCCCCTGCACCCCCCACACTACGCCACTGCAGAAACCTGCTTGTGGCCATTGTCACATCTTGCAGTTGCAAATGCTGCCAGTCTGCACTGTGCAAAGTACGGTTTCCTTTCTTCTACCTGCTTTGAACATTGCATAATTTGACCGGGCAACCCTGAGTTCTTGAATTGTGAGAGGGACAAAGGTTTCCTCCGCCAGGGACGGAGCAAGGGGGTGCGGTGGGTGAAGGCCACCCTGGGTGTCACCACTGAGGGAGGTGACAAGATGTGGGGCGGCACTCACCGTGTGGCCTGCAGTGCGCCCGAGCCATGTGTCTCTCCTGGGAGAGATGCAGTGGCTTGGGTGCATGCAGGCTCCGCGCTGCCCAAACGGTCCGCCTGTTGCCTCCCCCCCCCCCAGCTGTAGGGCAGCTGAGTGGGAGGAGGCAGACAGACTCCGGAGGCCCCGTGGTGTTCCCTGCCCTTATGGGTGGCTCACCCCGCCCCATGACGCACTGCCCCAGGCACCTGAGCAGATTCCTCTGCTGCTGCACGGACCTTTGTGAAAAGCCAGAGCTCATTGCTCAATGCATCTTGGCCGGGATAGAACAAAAGATGGGGTTACATGTTTAAATCAATTCTCTGTGCGCACTCTCTCTTTATATTCTCTCTCTCTAACACACACACACACACAGAGAGAGAGATAGAGAGATAATACCTATGGAGGTGATTATGGGAAAAAGAATAAAAGAACAGAAAGCATCTTCTCCTAAACACTATAGCAAGGGTGGTGAACCATCAGCCCATGGGGCTAATTAGGCCTCCCAGACCTTCCCATTTTTCCTATGTGGCTGTTTTGGCCAAACCACATCCACCAGCCCTATAGCTGATCTCTGCATGGCACCATGACTTTGCCCACAGGGCTTGGCTGCAGTCTATAGTGGGGAACCCACTAGGTAACATGAAATATGAATGGCATCTCTTCTCTGCAGCTATCAGCAGGAGGGTTTATGTGGAGCGTCAGAACTATTCTACATGCAGAGTGCACAAATACTGTGGAATAACTACTAAACAGGAGATCTAGGCCTTTCTAGCCACTCTTGGCTGTACAGTATTTGAAACCCTGGACAGCCAATCTTTGCTGCAAAAATGTTGGCATGGTAATAACAACTTTCCTGCCAAGACGTCTCTGACCTTTTTTTGCTTCTGAACATACCTGTTCTTTCATCACAGAGGCATTCCCAGAGGTTGCTGATCTGGTGTGTTCTTTCTAATAAAGGAAAACCTTCCCCAGGGAACGGGTTTGGATTGCATCATGCTGTTTTATCCAGAGCTCTGGAGATGAGCTTTCAGACACTCCATAATCTCCTCTGCATGCATAGGGTCCTTGGTTTGATTCCCAGCATCTCTAGGTAGAGCTAGGGAATATTCCTGATCTGATACTCTGGAAAGCTGCTGCCAATGTAGACAATACTGAACTAGATGATTCATTATGAGGGAACTTCCTTTCTTCCTGTGTTCCCTGCCCTGTTACCTTGTGACTCAGGGGTTCTAGAGACTAGATATGGAATCTTTAGCACATGCTTCTGCATTGAGCTATGGCCCCTCCCTGAGCCTGAGACGTACAATGCTAACACCGAGGGCAAGAACGGCACATTTATCTAAGATTACATATTTGACTGTGAAACCTCCCTTTAAAAGAATTGTGTTCTTGGTAAAGTTTCCTGAGAAGTTCCCTTGGAACGCATTCAGATTCTCAAATGTGGAAAACAAACAAACCATAAATGGGTATGGAAAGATTTTATTAGGCTCCTTTTAAAAAATATTTTGATGCAGTTCTTGGTGTTCTTTTTACGGAAGGTCAGCACCTTTAACTCGCCTTGTTCTTTGGCTCGGAAACTACCATGTTCATAGATATCCTCATCACACAACAACCATGTGAGTACATTCTAAATTAAGGGGAATGCAAATATTATTAAGCAGCATGATACTACTGTGGAAAGGATTTAGCTGCAGTGTCCTGCATTGTTGGTCCTAAGAATACATTGAAGCTCATGCACGCATGTGCACACATACACCCCCCATGGCCTGTACTGGGTAAATCTGTCCCTTTCCTTCACCCATTTTATTGCAGCTGTTCAGTACAAATTAATTCCCAATAAACTGTTATTGCACATCACTCAGCCAGCTATTCTGCGGGCAAAGGAACAGAACATCTTTGCCCCAAAATGGAAAGAAGAAGAAGTCCCAGCAAAAGAAGAATGGATACAAAAACTTATGGAATATACAGAAATGGCAAAACTTACCAGAAAAATAAGAAATCAAGATAACAAACTTTTAATAAAAGAATGGAATGGTTTATTGAATATTTACAAATAAACAGTAAACAGATAAGAACATTGGCAGGATGATTGTAATAACCTGCAGTTTTATAAGGCTCTAAATTTAAAGTAGATGAATGAATGAGCAAATTAAGTTAATTTGGATATGCAGAAAATATTAAAAATAAATTTAAGGAACCGCAGAAAGAGGGGGAAGGAAGTCAAGTTTTGAAATGTTAAAATGATTATGAAATTATTGAAGTGTATAAAATTGAAAATCATAAATAAAATAATTAATAATAAAAGGAACAAAACACAGCAATCCAGCAGCATGAAGAAGATAGATTATTTAGGAGTGCCCAGGCCAGTGGCATCCAATAAAGCAAGGTGGGAGCAGAACAGTAAGAGGGACTTTGAAAATGAATCCTTCTACTGCATCTGAAGAGTGATTTGGGAGTGCACATGCTGTGGGTTAAACAACAGAGCCTAGGACTTGCCGATCAGAAGGTCGGCGGTTCGAATCCCTGCGACAAGGTGAGCTCCCGTTGCTCGGTCCCTGCTTCTGCCAACCTAGCAGTTCGAAAGCACCCCCAAAAATGCAAGTAGATAAATAGGCACTGCTCCGGCGGGAAGGTAAATGGTGTTTCCATGCACTGCTCTGGTTTGCCAGAAGCGGCTTGGTCATGCTGGCCACATGACCCGGAAACTGTATGCTGGCTCCCTCGGCCAATAAAGCTAGATGAGCGCCGCAACCCCAGAATCAGCCACGACTGGACCTAATGGTCAGGGGTCCCTTTACCCCTGCATAAAGCTTTCTGCGTGCTTTCAGTTATTGCATAAAAAGGGGACTGGAAGAATGGGACTGGAAGAATGTGCATACCCAACTCAGCCTTCAATTGCCATTCCTTTTGTATTCAGCACAAAGACAAATGCAGCCTTTCAGATATCATTGGACTCCAGCTCCCCTCAGCCTCAGCCACCCTGGCCGGTGGTCAGAGAGAAGGGGAGCTGGAGTCTGTCAACATCTGAAGGGGCACAGGTTCAATAGCCCTGGCATAGAACGTCCTCCTGTCAAAATGATAGAACGCAGCCTGTGATAGCAATAGCTTTGGGGCAAGGTTGGAAAATGGTCGTTCTTAAAAGAAGTGAGGGGGAAGTGATCACTTGGTGTGGTGTTTTTTAAGCAAGCTGATAAGATTCCATTTTTGAAGCATTTAATGGTGGAGTATCAGATGGCCAATCCACATGTTACTTGAGTTTGCCACTGAATGCACACCCAACAGGGAGTCACAACTAATTGATCCCAAAGGGCCTAGGTAGTACTACGCATGGCATTAATTGTGTTGTTTGCTGCTGTTTCAAGCGATTGGAGAAGATTTAATCCTAGATACGGAGGTCAAGCCCACCCAAACACAGTCCCAATGCATCTTGTTCCTTCTGTATCAAGGAAAGGGGATTCTGTTGACACAGCGGGCTATTAGAATGGATGTGTTTGGCAAACTGTGTTGGCTGAACAGCTAACTCATACACTGAGACTGGCTAAAGGGCAAATTAAGACAGAACAATTTAGATCAGAATGGGAATGAATGTGGTGTAGTGGTTATGGTGTTGGACTAGGACCTAGGAAGCTAGGGTTCAAGTCTCCACTCAGCCATGAAACTCAGTGGAAGAACCTGGGTCTCTCAATGCCTCTCAGCTGCTCAGCCTAAACTTCCTCACAGGGTTGTTGTGGAGATTGAAACTATGTCTGCTACCTTGTGCTCCTTGGGGGGGGTGTGCAAATATTAATAATATCAATACTAATATTATTCTTGATGGCAATAAAACCTCCAAGCAGTTTACAAAAAACCCATTTAAAAATATCACTATGAGCATCCAGTGTCTGGTCCTCCTTACTCGCGACTCGCTGCTTGTAGGCCTAGTATGTGCAGAACCACCCCTTAACACAAGATTGAGTTGCTTTTAAAACTTTGCAATCTGTTCGCCTAAGGAAACGTCACTCCGATTCCACTGCAATTCAGAAGAATTATATAAGGGCTCAAATAAGGGAGTATAAATGAAACATCAATGGAAATTCCTAAAGTGATGAATCTGATAAGCTGGTGGCAGGGCCATTTTCCTTTATTTCATTTTTCATAAAGCTAGTAAATGTCACTGCTGAAATATGATAATGCCCCATGAAATATGATCACTGGGACATTGGGAAAGCTGTGATGCAGCGAGAGAGCTTTCTGCGCCCTGGCATCTCTCGCTCTCTCTTGCATCATCTGTCTGGATGAGTAGCCTTTAACCCCCCGAAGGGACGCCTCCTGGGAACCCAACCTGTTGTAAGGCTTCATACACACATGAGTGTGTGCTAATTAATGACACTTGATGCACTGAGCACAGGGAGGGAGGGACTTGGAAGAAAAATGAAAGACACTGCTCTCACTATATGTAGCTGAAATCCTAACTTCTTCAGACAAAATGCTTTGAACACTAAAATAAATAATACAATGAGTCTCTTGTCGACCATGTTGCCTTTCCTGCATTGATGTATAATACTTATAGGCTTGGGATGGCTCTCAAATATATAATTAGCCCCATCCTTTTCCATCGCCTAATCTGGAACCAGAGACCTTTTATATCAGGGGTAGGCAACCTGTCGCCCTCCATACTTTGTTGTACTCCGACTCCCATTAGCCAAAGCCAGATCGGCCAGTGGTCATGGACAATGGGATATGTAGTCCAGCGACCTCTGTAGGTACACAGAAGAAAAGAATATATGGAAGCTGCCTTCAGTAAGCCTGAGCGTTAGTCCATCTGATTCGCACCAGGAGTGGGGAACTTCCACCCAATGGACAACGTATGTAAGATGTGAATGGTGTAAATGTGTGTTAACTAGGGAGGGAGACTTTTCCAGTAGGCCTGGAAACGCCATCTTGGTAGTCAAGATAACCCCGATTACTTGATAGTAGTTGCAATAATGAGCTCACCTATATTTATGCACTTGCTTTGATATCTGCTAATTGGCTTGCTTTGATGCTATGCTTATCTGTGGGCCCAGGGATGTTTGGCTCTTGGCCCAGAGAGGAGAGATATCTGTAAGCCTTGGATAACTGCCACCTATGCCCTCATGGGTCAGATGGATTGATGGGAGGTTCGGGCCAAACTGACGTATGCTGTCTTTTGTATAGGTAATGCTTAGCATATTAGAACTTTGCTGACAAGTCAAGATGACCTCTCGCTGCTGCAATGTTTGCCTCACATCTGTAATGGTAATGGGGCTTCATAGGCTGTGTTGCAAATTTACACCTTTCTTTAATAAAGCACTAGAACTGGCCATTGTACGGTTTTTGACACCATCTTTGGTATCCCTTGCATTTACATATGCCACGCTATGGGCCGGTGGTTCAGAACACCTCCCTAATTTGCACACCTCAAACCAATGCAAAAACCAAAACACAGGTATTGTTGAAAATTTACACTTCTCTGAATTTTGGGATTAAGTTTTACAACCAAAAACGTGTGCATAAAAATGCATATTTTAGTGAAATGAACCTAAAAATGCACTATGTTTGGGGAAATGGCGTGCCAAAATGTGTGCGCTAGTCAAAACTGCATACAAAAATGTGTTTATTAGGAGAAATTCACAGTAAAATGCTGGTGAATTTTCATAATGATTTCTGTAGAAATGTGGAGAACTTCATGAAAGTTTGAAATCTTTTAAGATGCCTTTATGATTTCATACAACAATCATATAAGATCAGTGCTTTTTTCTTAAAAAAAATGTTTAGGGGTACTCTTATTTTCCTACTCATATTGAAATACTGCCCCTCAATGAGGCCAAACTTAGATTCACAAAATGTTTAGGGGTATGCGTACCCCCAGAAAAAAAGCACTGTATAAGATGCACATATGATTTCATTCGGACTGTTTCACCATGGTACTGGATCACTGTCAAACCCACCATTAGCCAATTGTGACTTTAAAGGTGCAATTTTAATAGAGTGAAAGCATCTACTGCCACAGTGTCAGTGACATAATCAATTAGGGAAGATCTATTTCCATCCCTGAACCACCTTATCTAAGCAGAAGGATCAACGAAACTAGCATCTTTGACACTAGCAAAAAAAGAAAGAAGAAAGGAAAGTATAAGATAGATATTATGATTGAATGTATGAATAGATCTGTTTTTGGTATATTAATCATCATCAGACAGTCCACTGAAGCAAATATCACGCTGAGCAAACATAATGATCCTTTTTACTTAGTAAATTGTAATGCTGTGTAGCATGTGTAAACAGGAACACTAAAATGCATCTTCTATTATAAATATATGCAACGTACATGAAATGACTGTTTCCCTTAATCCCAATAACATTACCAAGCGTCACCCCACAATCCACTTGGCCAGAAACATAGCTGAGAGTATGCTAACATCTGGCAGCGTAGCAATCATATGGCGCCAGAATGAGATTGGGGCAGAGCAGGGTGGGGGGCAGATCTGCTGCCCCATTTCTCAGAGAGGGACACGGTATTGGAACTCATGGGAAAGGGTGCATTGCTGGTTGGCTGTGGAGGGCAGACCTGAACTGCTTCTCTCTCAGAGCCAGTGTCACTGCCCCTTGATGGCTGTTTTCATTGGTTTTTGTGGGTGCCCAAACACCCACAGCCTCCTGGAGTTGGCTCCTATGGTAAGGTTACCAGACGTCCCCGTTTCCTGGGGACAGTCCCCAGATTTACAAATCAGTCTCCTGACAAAATCCTATCATTCCGACTTATTTCAATGAAGTGTCCCCAGATTCAGTATGGTGTAGTGGTTAAGAACAGTGGACTCGTAATCTGGTGAACCAGGTTCGCTTCTCCGTTCCTCCACATGCAGCTGCTGGGTGACCTTGGGCCAGTCACACTTCTCTGAAGTCTCTCAGCCCCACTCACCTCACAGAGTGTTTGTTGTGGGGGAGGAAGGGAAAGGAGAATGTTAGCCGCTTTGAGACTTCTTAGGGTAGTGATAAAGTGGGATATCAAATCCAAACTCTTCTTCTCTTCTTCTTCATTGAAAAAAATCTGGTAACCTTATCCTATGGGTTGAGTGAACACCTGAGCAGCATGAACAGGCCAAGAGCTAGGAAGCTAGTTTGTGGAACTGTAGCCTCTGACTTAGGCCACATTCACACCATACACTAAAGCACTATGATATCACTTGAAACGGTCTCAAAGAATTCTGGGTGCTGAGAGTTGCTGGAGATGCCTATTCCCCACAAAGCTGCAATTCCCAGAGGTCTCTGGAAAGAGGGACTGATTGTTAAACCATTCTGGGAATTCTTGCTGTGGGTGGGGAATGTCAGGAGTTCAGCCTACACTCGAGTAGGACCCTGGCAGAGACACATGCCCGACTGGCATGTTCCCTCCCTCCTGGTTGATCGTTCGGGAGCTTCATAAGCTTTCTTCAGCCCGAACATCACAGCGACTGATGCCAACTGACACCGGCACACTTAGGGATCCACAGACTTTGCGCAACTTGCACGTGACAGACCTCAGCCACTCAGCATTTTGGCTAATCTACTTTATTTACATATAAACACACACGGAGCACTGCAACATGGCTCCCTCTCTCTCTAGTAACAGACAGCAAAGAGAAAAAGAACAAAGGACAATAGCCCCACTTCACGGAACACAGTAACCAGTGGCGTAGCGTGGGTTGTCAGCACCTGGGGCAAGGCAAGTAATTTGAGCCCCCTAACCCATGGATTTTAGTAGGGGCAGAGAGCTGTGAGTGCGAGCGCGCCCCCCCCGATGTTGCGCCCAGTGCGGCCGGCCCCCCCTGCACCCCCCACACTACGCCACTGACAGTAACACAAACATCCTGTCTCTGTCACTTCCCACTCTGTGGAGTCAAAACATATACCATCATATGAAAGACAAAAATCTCATGACTGCAATCATAGATCAGGGGACTCCTAGTAACACTCTTATTAAACTAAATCTCCCAGAATTCTTTGGGGGAATCCCAATAAAAGTGGTATCATAGCATTTTAAATGTGTGGTGTGGATGAGACTTTGGTGTCTGGTCAATGCTAGATGTCGGGGTCATTACAGTCCTGTGAAAAACAGTCAAATGAAATAATGCTGTAAAATAGGGTCTGTAAATCCCAAACTCTGGAAATGTTGACTCCAGAACAGAACATAACTGTATAAATGCAACAACCCAAAATATAATTAGTTTTGCGGACTGAATGTTTAAAATACCATCTGGATATGCATTCTACTTAAAATCAGCAATGCACTATTGAACTGTTTTCCCTGGCTTTAATAATAATAATAATAAAAACACCCGCCACTACCAACACACTTTTAGGAGAATCATATTTCATTTTCAATCAACATATCCCCAAAGAATTTACTTTTCATAGTTCCCTAAAGTTCACACATAAGCTTTTTAATTTTGGGCACTGGAGGAATGTACTCTAGCAGGATAAGGCTTGTTTTCCATGGCTCCTATTTACTCTGGAGAAATCAAGAAGCATTGTGCTCTTTCAGCAGAAGGATTTCCTCTAGTAAATTTGCCAGTAGAAAACAATAATGCACTTTGATTGCTTCATTTGGATACCAGCATGGTAAACTCCTTAAGTAGCATGAGCAGAAAAACACTGGAATTAAGCAGCTCGCGACCCATTGATATGAAACTTGTCATGGGCATTTGTGTGGAAATATGCTAAACAGGTTGCCTAATTTGCATAAAGAGAGGCATAAAGAGCTACTAAGTATGCATCACATCCCCATCATTAAATTTTGCTACATGCAAAATCCAGACTATCAGAGTGATATACATACATATTAGATTTCAATATTTACATATACATTTCTCGGGTCAGAATATGTAAGGATATAGACAGTTTCAGACAACTTAAATTTCTGCAACAGAATCCTAAAAACAAAGAAAACCAAAACCCAGGTAGGGTGGGTGACCATTTCTGGCATATGTCAGGGTGGCAGATGTATACAGATGAATAGTTCATGATTTGATTAGGGTTCTTCATTGTACACTAAGGATTTTGTACTGGGTATCTTCTTTTTTTAAAATTACAGCACACCAGTGCAGAACTCCATGCATGTTCCCAGTGGCGTAGCGTGGGGGGTGCAGGGGGGGCCGGCCGCACCGGGCGCAACATCTGGGGGTTAGGGTTAGGGGGCGCAAATCCATGGGTTAGGGGGCGCAAATCCACGGGTTAGGGGGCGCAAATTACTTGCCTTGCCCCGGGTGCTGACAACCCACGCTACACCACTGCATGTTCCCATGTACACAGAGCTCTTGCAGATACAACTTGTGCACATCACAGCTCCTGCATGCACAAAAGCACCAGATTGGATTGGATTTAGTTCTGTACTACATTCACTGACAATTAAAATTAGCACTCTACACCACTACTTTGCTTACTTGTGGCTCAATATCCAAACATTCAGAAGCAAATTTCTTCAAATGAAAATTCATACACCTTGCCTCAGCTTATATTTTTTAAAAAATCAATATTTGTTGTTGTTTTTTAAAAAAGTATTCCTATGACACCATATCATAAAATATCAGGGTGGTGGTGTACAATGTGAAAGCATAAAACACCATTTAAAAAAATGGAAATATATGGTAGATAAGCTTTACAATGTCTGGCTAATCACAAGAGGAACCAGCCACTATCAGTTACATGGCAAATATGGTTATCATAACATCAGTGTTAGGAAATTGCGCTGCATCATTGCTTCAGAGCAGTGGACTTGCTTTCATCTTCCCCAGGATACCCGCACAAGACTTGACCCAGCTCCTTTCTGAGAGCCAGTGTGTTGTAGTGGTGAAGAGCGGTGGACTCGTAATCTGGGGAACCGGGTTCGCGTCTCCGCTCCTCCACATGCAGCTGCTGGGTGACCTTGGGCCAGTCACACTTCTCTGAAGTCTCTCAGCCCCACTCACCTCACAGAGTGTTTGTTGTGGGGGAGGAAGGGAAAGGAGATTGTGAGATGCTTTGAGACTCTTTCAGGTAGTGATAAGGCGGGATATCAAATCCAATCTCCTCCTCCTCCTCCTCTTCTTCTTCTTCTCCTTCTTCTTCTTCTTCTTCCATTCTCTCCAAGATGCAAAACAAAACAAGCAAGTCTAAAAAGTCTGTGTGTATGTGTGTGTGTGTGTGTGTAATGTGGACTTCTGTGACACAGGGGACAAGAAACAGCATTCGTCATGCTATAGGGCTTCAGCTGATCAAAATATTTGCTTTACAACATAATCAAAGTCCTCTAAGTACTACGTTCTTCATGTGGCCAAGGCAGCAGTGCACAAGTGATGAGGCCTGCTCTATAGCCCTATTCACACATTACCCATGTGGAGAACTGTTGTCCTTCTTTTCACTTTCTTGCTGCAATGGACCAGATCCCACCAGCAACTGAATGGACGGGACAAGGGATGACATCATTTGAAAGAAATCTGCCAGCAGAATGAAACAGATGGTCAATCAAAGCACTTTTAGAAAGTAGCTTTAAGGGTGTGTGTATATATATATATATATATATTAGTATCATGTTTATTAAAGTGATATTCTTCTCCTACAGTAGGTGAACAGATTAATTTTACAGTGGCATTAATTGTGCAGCAATGATTTTAAAAGCACACAGAGCCTTAGTCCTTTTATCATCTGAATTTGTGCATGATAGGAAGTGATAATTTGGATCATTCATTACCATTAAGTGATTTATTTGTCTCTGCTTACTTTTCTATGTTTCATTTCTGCAAACTCCTTCCTAGCAGCTCACTAATCTTTAGCGTAAAGATGCTTCTTCTTCTTCTTCTTTTTTTTGGAAAATCCTATTAAGTCCCTTTGAAAATATTTATCTTAATCCCTATTAATCATACATCGGATAGAAAGAAGCAATTTTTTAAATTGGCTGTAATCCCATTACATTTTAATACAGCAAAAAATAATCAATCCATAGAAACAAAAGTGTTATCTGCTGAAAGTTGCTTTTATCGATTGGTTTCACATTATAGCAGTGGTAAGAGACATTCAGCCCTATTGCATTTTAACTGGTTAGGAGAAACCAAGGCAGCCTCTCTAAACAATACAACTGTATGTAGCAGTGACACTGCCAATTTTTCTTTCACAGCAAGTAGGAGAGAACGAGGTATTCCAAACCTTTGGATTATCACATCACTACTACTGGCTGTCCATTGGACTGAGTTCAAGTGCTGGTTTTGATGTATAAAGCTATATACAGCTTAGGACCAAGATGGCTGAAATATCAACTGACTGCTTATAAAGAGAGATGTCTATTTTGAGAACCGACTCTGGGTGTGATTGTACAGTGGTACCTCGGGTTAAGAACTTAATTCGTTCCGGAGGTCCGTTCTTAACCTGAAACTGTTCTTAACCTGAGGTACCACTTTAGCTAATGGGGCCTCCCATTGCCGCCGTGCCACTGGCGCACAATTTCTGTTCTCATCCTGAAGCAACGTTCTTAACCCGAGGTACTATTTCTGGGTTAGCGGAGTCTGTAAGCTGAAGCGTCTGTAAGCTGAAGCGTCTGTAAGCTGAAGCGTCTGTAACCCGAGGTACACTGTAATTTGTTTAAAACTGTTTTTTAATGCTGTGTTTTATGTTACTGTATCCTGCTGCAGAACCTTTTCATGAAACGTGGGCAATAAATCTCATGATATATAAATGAATGGCTGGCTGGCTGTCCGGCTGGCTGTCCTTAGGGATAGAGACACTTCACTGAAAATGAATAACCAGGAGCAGGTCTTCTGCTTTTTTTCAGCCGGAATTTGTCGGAACTTACTTCTGGCACCTCTGAGGTGGGTGCCATTATAAGAGAACAAGGTAGGTGTTCATGGTCAGTTCCGGCACCTCTTTTTCCAGAAAAGCAGCGTTGACCTGGAGTTTTGTTTGATTAGCTTATCTGAGCACCAAGACATTCCAGTCTACACCTGCCCATGATCTTCCAAAAACAGAAACCTATACTGTATGCCTTGAGATGGATGGATCTGACTGGGACAAGGCTGCAGGGATTAAAAAATAAATAAAAAAGACGACAAGTTCCCAGCCAATATGTCAAGTTAAGCTAAGCAACCATCTCCCCAGATTACACCAAAATCCTAGTTGAAAGCAGCAGGAAATTGACCCCTGCTTTGGACAGAGAATGCATCCCTCCCCCCTAGAATTTGGGTTAGGAAAGCTCTAGTTTCTTTGCCCAGAATTGTGCTGTCAGCTGCTCTCTTGTCTCTAGCATCTGAATTTTTTGGAACCTTTCCCATCAGTCTTTTCAGTTGTGTTTTTGCTATCTTTCCTCTCTTGCATATGTTAAAGAGTGAATGATGGTTCCTCTCCCTTGTATTGCAATGGAATATGGGCACAGCTCTGCTAAATGCACAGTCATCTTTTCTACTCAGTTTAGAGACCTCTGCTGGTTGAAACAAGTAGAAATGTATGAACGCAAAATAATAATTCTCCACCACAATGCATGATGAAGTTCTAGAATAGCAGATTCTCCATTTTGCGGTGCTTAAATTGGGGTTGCCATGTGCCCTCTATTTCCAGGACATGTCCTCTTTTTCAGGGGTAAAATTTGAGACAAATTGCATTTATTTGCTTTGAATAGCCGTCATAGCGTCCTCTTTTTTTGCTCTTCAAAATATGGCAACCTAGTGAAAGAAAACCTATAGCCATGCTATATAATATATATTTGGATTTGGGAAAGATAAATTTGGCCACGTATACTTGCCTTTTAAAAAAGATTTTTTAAAAAAACAAAACCTCTTATTAAAGGTTTCTGATGAAAATTAAGTCATGGGTAGGAGAACAGGTCTTCTTGTGGATTTTAATTTCTCTCATTTTAAGTTTTAATCCTGTCTTGTCATGTTAACTATACCTCCCAGTTTTACCTCCCTTTTGCAAATTTGATTAGGACTCCGTCCAAGACTTCATTTAAGTCACTGACTGAAATATTAAAAGATCCCCCACAAGGCTCCTGCAAGAACAACAGAAGGTGGAATCAGGGTCATGATTTATTATTCAAAATTTGAATTAAATCAGAAATTCAAGACTGAATATTTTACATTTTACGAAAATGGGGTAACAATCAATAATTGCTCTTTTAAATAAAATAAAATCCCAGTGGGCCTGGATGCATCTTGCAATCTGTTCTGAGGCTAATCCATTAACATCTGTATGACTCCTCCTAGACCTCGCTTTAGAATCTGCAGCCACTTTAGGAAACCAGCCCCCGTCAAGCTGAGCTTACTTGAGCAGCATGGTATTCCTGAGCTATGGTATATTCCTACCATTATTTGAAAAAAGCTGTTTCTGGGCAGCCTTCCATCATATTCCAGACAATGGAGGGATTTGGAGGGAGATTTTAAAGTGTAGGTGAGTTCATATGGGCAGGTAGGTTCATATGTCTGGAATTTAGTCTGAATCCACAACAATTAACAATTGCATAAATAGCACGATGTCTACTTTGCCTCTAACTTAATCCAGATCCAACCTCTGTTCTTTGAACTATCGCTATGCTTCATTCTTAGCAGGAGAACATTGTATGCAAAAGTATCGTTGACCCTCTGTCAATGAATCCACAGGGAAGTCAAGTCCCCTACCCCCATCCCTAGTTATTAAGTCCAACAAACGAGGTTTACTTAAATTGAAAACATAGCTGCCCCTAGAGCAAGCCTTGAAAGAAAAGGAAAGCCTGCACTATAGACATTTATCTCTGCTCAAATTACAGCAAGTCGGCAGCCCTTCCTAGCCGCCTGACCTTTTTCGTTCTCTGAATTACAGTCTAAGGGTTCTAAATAGCTTCCTTACAGCAAAATTTGCCTGTGAGCCAATAATGAGAGACCTAGAAGTAGCCATTTTTAAAAGAAAGGTGGGGGGGGGGAGAAAGAAAGAAAATGAGGGAGTTTAAAAGACGCCTGCTTCTTGGGAGAAAAGCAATGACAAACCTAGAGAGCATCTTAAAAAGCAGAGACATCACCTTGCCAACAAAGGTCCGTATAGTAAAAGTTATAGTTTTCCCAGTAGTGATGTATGGAAGTGAGAGCTGGACCATAAAGAAGGCTGATCGCCAAAGAATTGATGCTTTGGAATTATGGTGCTGGAGGAGACTCTTGAGAGTCCCATGGACTGCAAGAAGAACAAACCTATCCATTCTTAAGGAAATCAGCCCTGAGTGCTCACTGGAAGGACAGATCGTCAAGCTGAGGCTCCAATACTTTGGCTACCTCATGAGAAGAGAAGACTCCTTGGAAAAGACCCTGATATTGGGAAAGATTGAGGACACAAGGAGAAGGGGACGACAGAGGACGAGATGGCTGGACAGTGTTCTCGAAGCTACCAGCATGAGTTTGACCAAACTGTGGGAGGCAGTGGAAGACAGGAGTGCCTGGTGTGCTCTGGTCCATGGGGTCATGAAGTGTCGGACACGACTAAACGACTAAACAACAACAACAATCAGGAGAGTGATCTAAATAATTCTTCCCCAAATACTAATAAATCAATTGTAGCAGAACCTACCAAGCCTCCATTGGAAAAGGTAAAATCATGCCAAGGGCTAGGCATATCTTTTAAGCACACACCAGTTTCTAGATATTTTGAAATTCTGTCTTTTCGAATACTTTGCTTTGTTAAAAATCTGAACAGACGTGGTATAGAACTGTGGAACTGGAACTGTTGCTGGTGCCACACTACTCCCTCTGCCATGTAAAATAATAATAATACACATTGGAACTCGGTGTCAATAGGCAGGCACTTCTACTGCATTCTCCTCAGCGACTGCCGAAAACATTTTTGCTTAGGCAAGCCTATCCAGTCACATAGATGCCATGTGCTTTAATCTTTTCTTCATTTACTGCTGATTCTAATTGTTTCCTAAAATGTTTTAATTGCTTCTTTTTAGCTGTTTCTAATTTTAATAGTTCTTGTAAAACACTTGAAGGTGGTGCCACAAGCAAATGGTCAAGGTCAATTCTGTGTCCAGGGCAGCTGTTTATCAGCTCCATCTGGTACACAGGCTGAGACCCTACCTGCCCGCAGACTGTCTCGCCAGAGTGGTGCATGCTCTACTTATCGCTTGGACTACTGCAATGCGCTCTATGTGGGGCTACCTTTGAAGGTGACCCAGAAACTACAACTAATCCAGAATGCAGCAGCTAGACTGGTGACTAGGAGCGGCCGCCGAGACCATATAACACTGGTCTTGAAAGACCTACACTGGCTCCCAGTACGTTTCCGAGCACAATTCAAAGTGTTGGTGCTGACCTTTAAAGCCCTAAATGGCCTCGGTCCAGTATACCTGAAGGAGCGTCTCCACCTCCATCATTCTGCCCAGACACTGAGGTCCAGCGCTGAGGGCCTTCTGGTGGTTCCCTCGCTGCGAGAAGTGAGGTTACAGGGAACCAGGCAGAGGGCCTTCTCGGTAGTTGCGCCTGCCCTGTGGAACGCCCTCCCAGCAGATGTCAAGACAATAAACAACTATTTTACTTTTAAAAGACACCTGAAGGCGGCCCTGTTTAGGGAAGCTTTTAATGTTTAATAGGTTACTGTATTTTAGTGTTTTGTGGGAAGCCACCCAGAGTGGCTGGGGAAAGAAACCCAGCCAGATGGGCAGGGTATAAATAATAAATTATTATTATTATTGTAGTATATAAATTTTGTTAAAAACAAATTAATTAATAAGATACTTCTTTTTCTTCCTGCTAATGATGTTTTGATTCACGTTAGGGCTGGGACGAAGTAGCCACCCTGCTTTTACATGGTTTTCATTGCTCAGCAGAACTTCTGCAGTTCCGATTCCACTTTTCCGATTCCACCCAACCCACCCACCCACCCGTCTGAAAATTACGGCAGTGAAAACAGGGAGCTACTTTCAGGGGAACAGAAAGTGACAAAGAGAAGGAAGCTGTCTCTAAGGTGCATGTGGCCCGAGTCCTGTTAATCTTTTTATAGAGCACTTTTAAATATTAAAATATGAAACATACTCTTTTCCTCCAATCTCATTAATTTTCATTATGGTGCTATTCAGTTGTGCGGCTTGTAGCAACACAGGGTCAAGGTTGATTTTGTGAACATGGTGGAACACATAAGCACTGAACCCTGTTTTTTCCAGACCATTTGATTTTGAATGTGCTTAAATGAATCTGCAATTATAGGAAGCCCACCCTGCACCCCCCAGTAGTAGCTTTCTGTGTTCCATCTACTGTTCCAGAGTCCTTGCTTCATTTGCCTTAGTAAACGCAAGCATCCCATTATGGGACTAGACTTGGATGCCTGTACATATTTTTGACACTTGTTGTGATCGCCAACAAACGCATCTGCCAAGCAACTGGCTCACAACAGTAGCTATGTTCTTTCCTAATTGGCTGCCACTTGTTTGCATATCTATGGCCCAATGCTGCTACCACTGCCCACCATTAATGACAATCAGTGCAGGAGAAGCAATTATAATCTTGCAGATTCTAGCTTTTCACTTAGGTCTTGTGAGGCTTCCTTAGATACCGTAGCTCCGCTGTTTTGCATTCTGTCATGGTTCAAATTCTGAACAGCTTAACAGCTCCCAATTATCAGCAGCATTTACAGAATAGAAATGTGAGGGGGATACTTGATCTTTTGAGTATGGAATTTCCTTAAGTAGAAAATATCTTCACCCACTATTTATTCAGCATCTTCGTCTGCATCTGCATTGTGGTCCTATGAACTACTTGGGTAGGACAGTGTAGATGATAAATAGGAACATGGGCAATCGCCTTATGTCAGGTCAGATAATTTGTCCTCCTAACCCTATATTGCCCACTGACTGGAAGTGGCTTGCTGAGGTTTCAGAAAGGGTCTTTCATATCATCAGCTTGGGGAGATCCTTAGGGATGGGTAGCCTGTGGCCCTCCAGATGTGAACCAACATATGGTGGGCTACAACTTCCTGCTTCTACTGTCAACACCAAGGGCTTTCTGATTGCAAAGCAGAGACCATACCCTTGAACTATGGTCCTTCCCAAATAGGAAACTCAAGAGCTAACCCTCTCTCACATGAACCTGCCTCAGCAGTACATGTGAAAAGGATCTAGGAGTCTTGGTTGACCACAAACTTGACATGAGCCAACAGTGTGACGCGGCAGCTAAATAAGCCAATGTAATTCTGGGCTGCGTCAATAGGAGTATAGCATCTAGATCAAGGGAAGTAATAGTGCCACTGTATTCTGCTCTGGTCAGACCTCACCTGGAGTACTGTGTCCAGTTCTGGGCACCGCAGTTCAAGAAGGACACTGACAAACTGGAACGTGTCCAGAGGAGGGCAACCAAAATGGTCAAAGGCTTGGAAACGATGCCTTATGAGGAATGGCTAAGGGAGCTGGGCATGTTTAGCCTGGAGAAGAGGAGGTTAAGGGGTGATATGATAGCCACGTTCAAATATATAAAAGGATGTCACATAGAGGAGGGAGAAAGGTTGTTTTCTGCTGCTCCAGAGAAGCGGACACGGAGCAATGGATCCAAACTACAAGAAAGAAGATTCCACCTAAACATTAGGAAGAACTTTCTGACAGTAAGAGCTGTTCGACAGTGGAATTTGCTGCCAAGGAGTGTGGCGGAGTCTCCTTCTTTGGAGGTCTTTAAGCAGAGGCTTGACAACCATATGTCAGGAGTGCTCTGATGGTGTTTCCTGCTTGGCAGGGGGTTGGACTCGATGGCCCTTGTGGTCTCTTCCAACTCTATGATTCTATGATTCTATTCGATGATCTTCATCTGAGCCTTTTCTCTGAATGTGGGTGGGTGACCACAGAAAGTGCCTTTGCCGTTGCATACTACCCTTGGAAGATTTTTCCTGGAGCTGGAAACTGTCACAGAGAGCTTGAAACACCATGCCAAGACCTTTTGAGTTGTCAGTGCCTTTAACAATTAGAGAAAAACACAAACATTTTACCAGCTGGAATTCGTCAAGAACCACATCTCTCCATATGCACCGACCTGCAATCACCATCTGAGGCCCTTCTCCATGAGAGGTCCAGAAGGTTGCAACCTGAGAAGGAGCCTTTTCTGCGGTGGCTCTGTGTTTGTGGAATGTGTTCCATAAGGAGGCTTGCCTGGTGCCAGGTGAAAGCGTTTCTCTATAAAACAGGACTTTGGCTGATTAACCCATCCATAGTGTTTTAAATGTGTTTGTGGGAGGGGAGTTATTAGTTTCTTTTAGTTTTTATGTAATGTATTTTATGTTCTCATTTTGTATTTCTACATCGTAAACCTCCCTGTGATGAAGGGCAGTATATTTACTTACTTACTTACTTACTTACTTACTTACTTACTTACTAGACAGACAGACAGATTTAAGCCATATTTGCCAGCATATTGCCCTTCAACCATTTTGGACTGCAGCTCCCATCTGCACCAGTCATCACTGGCAATGCTGGCTGGGGCTAATGGGAGCTCTACTATGGAACATCTGGAGGGTACCAAGCTAATTTAAAAGATAGTAATCAACAGTGTATATCACCATAGTTACAATCAGCAGGCCAAATAGTAGACAAGCAAGTTCAATAATGGGCCATCTGTAAAAACAAAAACAAACAAAACCCCAATACCTATTTTACAGCTTTCACCTTTGATGAGGATGTGTTTTTACTTGGTTAATTTGCATTGCTTTTAATTGTCTCCTTTTTATTTTGTAAATGAATGCAGTCACTTGACACTACATAGTAATGACCAAAATGGAAATTTGAGCACCTGTCCTCCTCAGTGATGACTTAAAGCCAAGGGTTTCAGAGAGACAGATCTATTCCTGCGCAGGGGGTGTGAATTCCCCAAAGTGAACAAGAGCTGGTTTTATGGTGTCCAGGATCTATAACTCCCTCTTTTAACTACTTTTTGCTGTCATGGCTCACCTCTGGATCAGCCCCCGTGGGGTCTATCCCTGGCTGCTCACAACAACATGCAGTTGTTGCTGTTTTTGTTTTAAATCAAGATCAGATAATTTGGAAATTCAGGACCTGGGCAGAAATTCAGAAACATTCTCTAGCGCATTTACAAATGAGCCATGTCAGCTTTTGGAAAGTCGGTCGTGGCTCAGGGCCAGAGTCTTAGGAGTTGTTAAAAGAGGAAACTGCAGGTCATGGGCACCATGAAACCAGTTCTCTCTTGTTTCAGCAGGCTTGTGTCAAGGAATCTGGCAGCCTGGGTGCTATCTCTGGGGGGCTGGGGGGGCTGAGATACCCTTTTCTTTCTTTTTTTACTGTGGGTGGCTGGTCAGGTGAACCAATGTGTTGACTTGAGTTTTGCTGCTCTACTTTTCTACTCTCATAGTGTCAAGAAGAGAGTACAACTGGTCAACCCAGATAAATCAGGTGGCCAAGGGAGCCAACAAGGGCCTCATATAAGGCCTGCCCTCATTTTGGTTTCCCAGTTTGAGTGTCTCAATGTTAAAGAAGCACAACAGGCTCCTGCATCTTAAGGCCTTGGGAATGGGTGAGCAGACTTGCGTTTGCTTTGAAAATGAATCAGGGTTGTCTAGGGTTCCATCCGGATGCTCAAAATCCTTCTGGTTTTCCTCCTCCTCCAGCATTCAGAAGGACAGCCAAGAGACCAATTTCCTCTTCTACTTGGTACCCCGTCCCCAAGGGAAAGGGTCTTACCTCGATGGCTCAGAGTGGGTATCCACATAAAGTATTTCCCCAATGCTTTGCAAAGTGAAAACAATGCCAGTGTACTGACCCTGGTGATGCTCAGACTTAATGCTAACCCAGGACATAAGGTTTGTTTAACCATACTGTTCATGATTTGTGTGTTGGCAGATGTACCTTGAGCTCTCCTGCTTCACTCCTCTCTTAGTCAAGTTGGGAAACAATCTATGGGGGCAGCTGGCATATTGTTGTGTTGTGGCTTGTTTATCTCCAAACAAACCACACTCTGAAGCCAAGGTTTGCTCTTGGCTGTGGTTTATTTGGAAGAAGGAAATTATGAGTGTGCTGGTTCAATAGTATTGATAAGTCACCATGTTCCTCTGATTGACTAAGGAAAGAGCAAAGTGGGAACTGTTGCATTACCAAGAGAGAGCATCCCCCATCCAATCAAAGATAAGAAAAACTAATCTAAATAAAAACACAAACCCAAAGGAGGGAGTGGGAGTGGTGAAATGTTGGGTGTTCCCACCTTGGCCCAAGCAGGAGAGGTCAAGGCAAATGATCCCTGCTCAAACACTGCCATCTTCCTTTCCTGAGCTACCTTCTGGAATCTGACCACCCATGTCTTTGACCACATCACTGCATCGCTTTTGACGCCTCTGATCTTTGGTAGCCTCTTAACCTTCAGGTCCTCCATTGCAACTACTGTAGACCACACCTATAACCCTCCTGTCTTGATAGTAGTTTAACAAAGGCTGACCCCTCAACACTTCATGGTTTTGTCTGTCTGCATGGTTTTGTCTTTCTCGTTTTCCCAAGGTGAAATTCAGTTTTCCATATTTCTACAGCAATTTTCGAATGGCTACCATTAATATAAATTAACCAAACAACTATTTACAGCAGCAGCAGCAACAACCTGTGTGTATACATTTTTATATCTTTCATTGCCTAAAAGTAGTTTAGTGTCATCAAAGTTTGGAATGGGCTATTGGATCCTTTCGACCAGGGGAAGTTAGTCATCATTGCCAATAGATGCATATTCAAGTATAATGTTACTAGTTAATCCAGTTAAGGCCCATATTACAACTGTGATGATTTAGAGTTTGGATTCTCCATACTTAAAGCCTTTGGCATAAGGTAACATGGGATTAATTATCAAAAACACTGAGCTACGAAACCTTGCACTGAAAACAAGGACTTCCCAAGGCTCTCAACACTTCTGAGTACAATAAGTGAATAAACATCAAAACCATGAAGAGCTTTTATGTGGGGATCTCTGAATTACATTTTTAAAGCAATAGTGTTCATTAAACATCACATTCTTCTTTCCATTACAAAGATTCTAATTATAGGGTGGAATTACGGTAAATGTGGCACTAAGGAGATGGTTCTATTTTTCTCCTCCTTCTGTGCACTGTTCTGGGGCTTTTTTTTGACCCTCTGAAGCAGAGTTGAGGAAGGTCAAAAGACCTGAGGCATGTGAGGAGAAGAAGAGGGAAGTCCCATCGCTGTGTTTGTGTGCATATTATGCAAAATTGCACACAAAGATCTCTAGAAGAAATTTACACTAAAATGCTGCTGGATTTTCACGAGGACTTTAAAGCTGATGTGGTAATGTGGAGAACTGAAGTTCACATTGGAAAAATGAGAAACCGAGAGAACCCCAAACTCAAAGATCCTACTGAAAACATGAAATTGTCAGAGTCAGGCAATCCACCCAGTGCCTTAGCTGACAACAGCTCACCACTGCCTCAGGCCAGCCCAGCTGACTCACATCCTTTTGAAAGATGATGCCAGGGAGCAAAGACTGAGCTATAGGTATGGACACAAGTCAGCTAGGGAGTCAGAACTGAGGACAGCTCACAAACATCTTAGAGCCAGGAAGACAGTGATGCTCAGGCAAAGCCTTCAACCAATCTTGAAGTCTTTTAGAGCTCTTCCTGTGACTGCTGTTTACTGGGAGGGGAGGGGCAATGAGGTCAGTGCTTTGATGATGAATGGGTGGAGCCAACCTGGTGTGCTCACACAGCCACAACCTCGCTGCTGCCGCCTTCCATCCCATCTTGGTGGCAGTGACACCAAGGAGGCTATTGCTGCAGATCTGCCACACCAAGCAAGCCCATCCTATGGCTAGCTTGGACCAATCTAGTCCAAAGCCTAAGGATACTTCTGTCAGGATGTTGTCAATGGCTCCCAGCTGGTTGCCCAGGAAAGTATAAAGACAAGGAAAAGTTTATTACTGTCCTTTTTTAATTCAATATTTACAGAGAGAGGCTATAGAATCCAGCCTCTTAGATAATGGCATTGTCCTGAGTGAATCTCCACCCCCTGTCTCTCCCACTTCCTCATTCATCACTTGTATGGGTGCTGCTATGTGTCCTCTGTCTTTGAGCTCTTTGCTCTCATACTTTTAAGGCTTCCTGGGTTCTGGGAGATGCAGAGTCTGGAATGGAGTCTGAAGGAGCGTATCCACCCCCATTGTTCTACCCAGACACTGAGGTCCAGCGCTGAAGGTCTTCTGGTGGTTCCCTCACTGCGAGAAGCCAAGTTACAGGGAACCTTCTCGGTAGTGGCGCCCTCCCTGTGGAACGCCCTCCCACCAGATGTCAAAGAGAACAACAACTACCAGACTTTTAGAAGACATATGAAGGCAGCCCTGTTTAGGGAAGCTTTTAATGTTTGATGTATTACGGTATTTTAATATTTTGTTGGAAGCCATCCAGAGTGGCTGGGGAAGCCCAGCCAGATGGGCGGGGTATAAATAATAAATTATTATTGTTGTTGTTGTTGTTATGCTATCTAATGACACTGTGTCAGCCAGCTGCCGCTCCTGTTCTGCCTCCTCCTCCTCCTCTCCCATTATTTCCCAACTTTTCCCCTCATCTGCCTCTGAGCTGTGACCTCCTGCAAACCCCTGTTGCAAATCTGTACTGTCTTCCTCTTCCTCCTCCCTGGAAGGGTCAGAATGGGAAGGCCATCTCCACCACTCCTCCTCCTCTGCCCAGTCCCTGACAACTTCATTCCCAGGCTGTAGTTCTGATAACTCACCAAAAGGGGCCGCTGCACACAGAATGGAAATGCCTGCTTTCTCCTCTACATATTCTGAGATAGGGACCAAACCATGCTCCTTCCCACTCTATGATTCTATGTGTTTTCTGTGTGTAAAGTACATACGCTCCACCATTCAAATATGGTGTTTAGCTGCAACACTGTGCCTTAAGTGGATTGCTAGACTTACTGTGCATATTGCTTAATAAAAACAACAATGCTCTCCAGGACTTTACCTAAACATGTGAGAGTGAAGGGTCTGTTGAAGGGCAGAGGCACACATACATACCCCACCAGCACTCCTACAAATGCGACCTTTTCTCAGACACACAAGCCTGAAGGGGGCTACTAAGTGTGTTGGATTGAATGTGCTCAGTGGGAATCTGGCAAGGTCCTGGACTGCATAGAAGCTTCAGCCGAATGAGCACAGAAGCCCCCTCCAGATCTTCACATTCAACATGCAAAGATCTATGAATGGTCTGCATGCAAGGTAAAGGCAAAGGACCCCTGGACGGTTAAGTACATGGGGTTGTAACACTCATCTTGCTTCAGGCCAAGGGAGCCGGCATTTGTCCACAGACAGCTTTCCAGGACATGTGGCCAGCATGACTAAACTGCTTCTGACACAACGGAACATCATGATGGAAGACAGAGCACATGGAAATGGCTTTTACCTTCCTGCTGCAGTGGTACCTATTTGTCTACTTGCACTAGTGTGCTTTTGAACTGCTAGGTTGGCAGGAGCTGGAACAAAGCAAAGGGAGCTCACCCCATTGCGCAGATTTGAACCGCTGACCTTCCAATCAGCAAGCCCAAGAGGCTCAGTGGTTTAGACCACAGCGCCACCCGCTCTTTCTGCACGCATGAGGGACTGGGGAAGGGCTTTCATGGGTCCATGTCCCTCTATACATTTTATGTTCAGATAAATAGCATTGCAAAAGCTCTCTCTCATGCTCTCCCTCCCTCTCTCTCTAAAATTGAATGACAGAGGCGGGTGGGAATGGCTTTATATATGTATAAAGAATTCAGAGGAATTGAGAAATGATCTTGGGAAGAACTCTCTCTCTAATTGCATTAGGTTCTCTCATTTAATTTGCTAAGAAATTCAAAGGATTACATATTGGTCACTTCAAATGCTGGGATTTGCTATTCTTGCCAGAGGAAGATAACATGAAGGTGTTCGGAGAAGACTCCCAAACCTCTAGACTGAAGCTTAAATTCCATAAATATAAATCATGCCAGTCCACATGGAAGGGTTGGGGAGGGAGGGTGACAGAGCAGCCAAGGCGTGTGAGCGTTGTGAATTAATGGACTAAATTGGCAAGATAATATAAGAGCTTTAGTTAATTTGGTTCACATCAGAGTGAGCTATCCTGCTGGAAGAGACCTTGAGAATGCGACATGAAATATGACAAACGAAAGGAGCTTTTGCCAAGGACACAACTAGCAACCCACATGCCCAGCTTTCTCTTCATGAAATAATCCTAGAAATATAAGGGTTTCACTTGGACCAGTTTAAAGGTTAAACCTTTTCTTTCCTCCCCTTTCTTTCAAACAAGGAGTAAATTTAAATGACATGATTGCATGAAGGGAAGTGCCTACAGCTAACAGGCAGAGTGGGGGTGGAAAGAGATGCAAAAGCACCTTTCCTTTTGTAGAAATTGTAACGACTTCACCCTACAGCAGGGATGGTGTTCCTCTTCACGCAAGCGCTTAACTCCATGTACTGGAGCCCAAAGACAAGCCCATGCCTGCATGGAATCCTGAGTAATGCCTGAACTGGCCCCAAGCTGCCATTTTTAAAGTTAGCAGGAGCCATTATTATATCCGAAATAAGAACAAAGCAACAGATGGCCATGTTGTCCTGATTTTTTTCCTCAGGGATGAAAGAGAAAGGTACTCGTGTGCTTCTCCTATTCCAAATATCCCTCAAAAAGAGATACAAACTCATGATGGCATGTTTGAGGACAGCATACCCAAGGTTCCGGTGTGTTGATAGGGTACCTGGAAGGCTGTCCATCTAGCTCAGTATTGCTGACTGTTAAGTTGTGGGTGAACATATCAGACAACACAGCGATTCTTCAAACAGCTCTTATTTATTCACAGGCCAGAACAGAACTGAACTGAACTGAAGGGTTCAGCCAGCCTGCTTATATAGAGCTCCACTAGAACGCAACAGTAACCATTTTCTGTAACTATCCAATCACTGAACGTCACTTTCGATCCCTTATTTGCATATGTGGACCTGAACTATCTACAGTATCCCCCTGCTGGCCCAGGGTGAGAACTTCAGTACATAACATTGACGACTAACAGTGGCTCTCAAGGTTTCAGACAACAGTCTTTTCCGAGCCTCACCTGGAAACACTGGAGACTGAACCTGAGACCTTTTGCATGCAAAGCATGAGTTCTGCTACTAAGATATGGCCTCTCTCCACTGGAAAAATGCCTTCCAGCTCTTTAGTGAACGAATATTTAGCATCTCATGAAGCTGTGAATTGCATTTGTGTGGAGTGCTTTGAGAAAGAACTTTTGTAGCTCAACTTGTGGGCAAGAATCTGATTCTGCAGTGTTTCCATGCCCTTTATACTTTAATTTCCAAAAAGAACAAAATGGGAGTTTGATATCTATGTATGTGTTTCCCGCCATTTGCATAGATTCGGCTGGATTATCAGGCAAATTCATGCAAATCAGCATTAGTCAAGCGCCCATTAAAGTTGACCTCGTTTGAAAATGTTGGGCGGTGTGCCCGACATTGCAAAACAAACTTATGCTTATTTCTACCAGGCCTCCTTCACAGGAGAAGGCTGCTTTGTTTCTAGAGCTAGAATAAAAAACTGCCTGAAGCAGCTTGCTGTGTGCGGCAGAGTTGCCATGCTAACTTCTTGGAAGGAGGAAGGAGTGGTCATTGCTGCTTACTGGCAGGAAGAGGAAAGAAGAAGAGGAGGAAGAAGAAGAGTTTGGACTTGATATCCCGCCTTTCACTCCCCTTCAGGAGTCTCAAAGCGGCTAACATTCTCCTTTCCCTTCCTCTCCCACAACAAACACTCTGTGAGGTGAGTGAGGCTGAGAGACTTCAGAGAAGCGTGACTGGCCCAAGGTCACCCAACAGCTGCATGTGGAGGAGCAGGGACATGAACCCGGTTCACCAGAGTACAAGTCCCCCGCTCTTAACCACTACACCATGGGAAGGTGCAATGGCAGGCAGCACTGAATTAGCTTCATGGATGCATTTGCACCACACTTGCTTCCCTGCTGCTTTGTCCCTCCCTCTCTAAGTAACCAACAGTGTCCCCCCTCCTATGAACCTAGTATAGTGGTTCCACTCAACCTGGACAGCCACTTCTGTACACAATTCCTCTAAAAAGCCACTGGGGGGCGACATTTGGGAATAGAGTAGTTGTTTTGGAAGACAATAATTGGGCATCTGGACAACACAACCAGTCCAACGAAGTTGATGTTGAACAATCATTGCTTTGACACTGGTGATCTTTGCTTCTGCCAGAACAGTGGCATTAGTTAGCTTGTTTTCCCAAGTGATATGTAAAACTTTTCGGAGACACCGTTGATGGAATCGTTTGAGGAGTTGGAGATGGCGATCTCCAAAGCTAGTAATAAACCCCCGAGGGGCCAAAATCAGCCCATTTCATTGCCTGTTAAGTTGGTCATGGAATCAATTTCTGCAGCCCATTTCATGCTAGCCTTAGTCAATCTAGTTATGTATGTTCTTGCGTGAATAATATCACAGTGGGTACTGGACCTCAGTTAACCTTACTGTTCAGTTCAGTGTTATTTTTGAAATGCACCAACAATGAACTCATTTGAATTAATGGAATTTTTAAAATTTATTTGAATTAATTCATTTGAATTAATGGAAATTGCAAACAACAGGCTATTATTCATACAAGCCCATAGTCTGGTTTGCTTTCAAGGCAGCTATGGCAATTGAGGCTGCCATCTTTGCTGCAGGGAAGCAGTAAAGCCGGTTATTTCCAAGACTCAGTTACTAGAGATTGTGCTCCACTGCAGGCTATGGGACTTACTCCTAAGTAAACATGCATATGTATGTGCTGTAAGTCCAGGCAGCACAGCAGGAGATTGAAAAGAGCAATGTACACATGCAGACACGAAGAGACATCAGCATGAATTTGACCTGACAAGAATGCAGTGTTTCCACCGCCACAAACAAAAAGAAACCCTGGTGTGTGCTCAGAGGTTCAGACAGCCGTCCTAGTATATAAAGAATACTCAAGTGCTGTGAGTCAGCAGAGGCCTAGCTGATCACCATCTGGCTTGGTGACAAACTTCTGGAAGGATTTCTGCAGAGGACGTGTCCATATTCAGGCAGCTCAAATGCTACCTTTTCCTTGGCCACGTCCCAGATGCCACATCCCCTATTGTAATCACGATCTTCCTTCTTCAGGAAGCACCTTAATACACGGAGCAGGGGGCAAGCGTTGCAGGTACACAAAAACAGATGCTGCTGTCTTTTATGGCTGTTTTTATAGCAAATTGCTTGGGCAGCAGCCTTGTCCTCTCTGTAGGAAAGAGCTTCTGGGGGAGGCTGAGGTCACTTGGCATGAAAGCAGAACGAGCGCCATGATTTGAACTTGTGCTGAGTTTCTCTCCTGATGGAACAAAGGGGATGAGAAAAGCAGCAAATGTGGGGCATGATCAAAACACTCTCCTTGGAAGGTAAAGGGGAATACTGATGATTCCAGGCATTTGAGAAAAGCTGAGGAGGAATTTAAATGTGTGTATTTAGGAGGGGGTCTTTTTGCCTTGCAATCACTAGCAGCACTGGGGTGGAATGGGCAGATATATCCATTTTGGGACCTCTCAGTTCCTCATTTTTCCATCCTTAGGTTCTGTTCGCTACAATTCTCCATCATTTTGTGATTATTTTTTTTAAAGAAAATTTGTCAGCATTTTAATGTACATTTCTCCTAACAGACGCATTTTTGCAAGCAATTCGCCCTCCCACAAAGCATTTTTGTATGTTACTTTCACAAATACGTCCATCAAGATGCAAACTTTCTTCTTATGCAGGCACCCCCAAACTCGGCCCTCCAGCTGCTTTGGGACTACAACTCCCATCACCCCTAGCTAACAGGACCGGTGGTCAGGGATGATGGGAATTGTAGTCCCAAAACAACTGGAGGGCCGAGTTTGGGGATGCCTGTTCTTGTGTGTATTTTTCTACACATTACAGTGGTACCTCAGGTTACATTAGCTTCAGGTTACATACACTTCAGGTTACTGACTCTGCTAACCCAGAAATAGTACCTCAGGTTAAGAACTTTGCTTCAGGATGAGAACAGAAATTGTGTTCCAGCGGTGTGGCGGCAGCAGGAGGCCCCATTAGCTAAAGTGGTGTCTCAGGTTAAGAACAGTTTCAGGTTAAGAATGGACCTCCGGAATGAATTAAGTACTTAACCCGAGGTACCACAGTACTTGGTTGGAGAACTGCATCGAGAACTTTGGAAGGAATGGTAAAGAAAGTACAAGCAACAACCAGTTTGCGTGCGGATTACGTTCCGGATCCCCACACGTGTTGACGGGGCCTGTGTAAGGCCACCCCCTACATATCTGACGTGCCTAAAAGCTGCCTGTATAACACATGCAATTATTGTTTTAGTCTTCCATCCAGTGATCCATAAAGGCAAATTGATAAGAGAGCCAGTGTGGTGTAGTGATTAAGAGCGGTAGACTCGTAATCTGGTGAACCGGGTTCGCGTCTCCGCTCCTCCACATGCAGCTGCTGGGTGACCTTGGGCCAGTCACACTTCTTTGAAGTCTCTCAGCCCCACTTACCTCACAGAGTGTTTGTTGTGAGGGAGGAAGGGAAAGGAGAACATTAGCAGCTTTGAGACTCCTTCAGGTAGTGATAAAGTGGGATATCAAATCCAAACTACTCTCCTCCTCCTCCTCCTCCTTCTTCCTTAGTCTCAGTGCTGCCCCTTGTAAAAGCTGGAAGGGAGGCAGATGGGGACAATTCTAGAGTGAGCTCTATCTGTCATTGGCTCTACTTATTGTTGGCCTCCCTGCCTGTCATCTGGCTGGTCACAATGGGCAATGGCAACCAGACCCTCCACCTGTGAATGGTGCTCTATTGTGGTCCATCCCTTGGAGCTGAGGGAGGGACCGGCAGCCTCCTGACTGCAGGAAACACTGCACGACTGGATCCGACTTTGACACTTGCCGCATAGGAAGAGTGAGAGTTTGCAAAACCAAATGGAAACTCTGAAACTCTTCTTCTTTTCCCTTATTGGGAAATGTGTGTTGGCAGGGGGTGTATTTACCAGATGCTTGCTTTAAAAAATAAGCAATGCCTCACTTGCCACCTTGGGCCTTAACATTATATAAAGAAGAAGAATTAGAATGCAATGAAACAAATGTTTAAGTGGACAAAAAAAGCTGTGCTTGGCAAACAACCCCCCCCCCCAAAAAAAACCTTGTAGACAGTTCCCAAGGAAATATATGTGTAAACAAGTGTTATTTCTGAATTCTTTAAAATTACCTGGAATAGAGACGGCAATAATGATAATAATACTAATAAGCAGCTGAACAAACAGCAGGGTGCCAAATCTACAGCCTCCAACTTGATGTTCAAAGCCCCTAGCAGAACAAGCTACAGAATGCTTTAAGCTTCCGTGGTGGGCCTTGAAGCACTCTCAGAGGTCCAGAGAGCTCCAAGCCACTTCCACCTTTGCGGTCTTAGTGAAAAATAAGGACAAACAAAAACAAAATAAGGTACAGAGGAAAGGAGGGAGGAAAGGAGAGAGAGAGAGAGAGAGAGATTTTATTTGGCATGGTAGGACACAATCACCACAGTCTAATCTTGTGCCAGCACAATAAATGTAGTTTTATTAATATTTATGAACGTTTTAAACTCTTCAATATGATAGAATCTGTAGGAATTAGCAGCATGTTTCTTTTAAATCAAATCACACCTCTTACTTGTCCCTTTAGGCATCCCTTTTTATGCTCATGATTATTTGTGTTCATAATGCTATTTTGAGGCTGCTTTATTGCCCATCAGTGCATATCACATAACTTTCTGCTGGAATACTGCAACTCTTATACCACAGTTGTTCCACTTCAATTGCGCTATAGCCCTCCAGACAGCTATAATGTAGGAGCATTGTAGAACAAACCGAAGTGGACTAAATCACCAGTAATGCACTATTATTGTGGCCACTTTCACATGATGCATTTATTCTGGGAACTGATTAACATACTATGTCCATCAGCCAAAGGCCTGATTATACTGAAACATTTCCACCTAGCCCCTAAGGAAGACGCCAAGCGAGCCTTCCTGGGGAGAGCATTCCACAAACAGGGAGCCACTGCAGAAAAGGCCCAGTTTTGTGTTGCTATCAGGGAGGAGGCACCTGAAGCAGGGCCTCAGATGGTGATCAGTGCCTACTACACTTGGTCAACAAGTTGGACTTGGTTATACTAAATGGCCGTACAGAGGGGGAGAAGGTCGGAGAATTCACATTTATATCTAACAATGGCGCCTCCACAATTGACTATATAATCGTGTCGTATGATCTTCAAAACAAAGTTCTGGAATGCAAAGTGGAGGAGCGCTTAGACAGTGACCATCTGCCATTAAGTGCACTCGTAGCTGCGGGAAAGGATTTATCCTGCGCTGAGAAAATCGAGCATTCGAGCCCTACAGGGTCTGGGTCTGTTCACAGTCCTTGAGGTATTGTTGTCCTGAGCCATTTAAGGCTTTATGGGTCAAAACCTGCCCAGTAACTATTTGGCAGCTGGTGCAGTCGAGCCAGGATTGGTGTAATATGCTCAAACCACCTGGTCCCAGTGAGCAACCTGGCCACCACATTCTGCAGCAGCTGAAGTTTCAGCTATCCAGATATAATGCTATCCAGATATAATGAATTGCAGTAATCTAATCTATAGGTTACCAGAGAATAGATTACAGAAGTTGCGTGGCAAGTCCCCTCCCCCATGTGAAATGAAGACACTGGACACGTTATTTAAGGTTAATGGGCATAAAAAGGCCACAACTTTATTGATTACAGAATTGAAAGGTATTGGCCTTAGGCATTGGCTCCTGTCGACTACCCGGCATGGAGACCGGGAAGGGTTATCCACAAGTCATGGGAGTCCTGTTGAAGTACGCCAACTAGGATCCCACGCGTGTCACCGCTCTGGGGCGTGCCAGAGGCCCTTACCTCCCTAGGTTTCGGACAAGGCAACGCCCCTCGGAGTCCTCTACTGGACTACCCTTTTCCTTGGGGGAAGGTGATGGCGCTTCCTTCCCCCCCTTCATTTGCATAACAATTAACCCCTGCCAATGCCTAACCGCCAATACCACAGAAGTTGTGACGTTTGCTACGAGGTAGGCGAAAAAACCAAAAGGCTGGAAGTGGGCCAAATTGGAAAAAATCCTACTAGGCCCCTTGCGGCGACCAACCGGAGTCCATAGCAAGGTCATGGCTAGCTAAGCCTAAGGGTGGGTGGGATGGGAAAATCGCTCAGCTGGAAAGGGGAAAGAGGGCGGTTCCCGGACGTGCCCGGCCTTAAGTAGGCTAGGCCACGCCTCCCCTGCCCGCTGATTGGCGGGCTGGGTCGAAGGCATGCCCGGGGATTCCCTGGATCTCGCGGGGGGGAAAGGCCAGCCCCCGCGTGTGTGGGAGGGGTTAACCTGCAACTCCCTCTCCTCCCGAGCTCGGAAATGGCTTTATGCTGTCTCTTATAAGGGTGAGGCTAGGCCACCAACCAAAGCTGGTTGCTCTTGACATTTTTCAGGAAAAGAGAGTTACTTCTGCAATGATAAACAAGCTAGTTTCAGTGCTTTTCGATTATGTCTACCGCCATAAAAAGGCCAAAAAACGAAAGAGTGATTCAATGGAATATAATCAGTCTCTTTAAAAATACGTTGGTAGCTCTGCACAGCCATTCTCAGTTAATGCATGCGTCTGAGTTTCCAAGGATTACATTCTCAGCTCAGTGGAGCAGCCTTTAAAAAGTCGTTCCAGTTGCCATTGTAACAAATCAGAAGTGTTTTCAAAATTGTGATGAGCAAACGGAGAATGTGCCACCAGGGTAAACAAGGGGACTTTTTGATTAATAGGAAAGTGGTCCTGCAGCTACACATCGCAATGCATAAAGCTGATTTAGATGAGGCTGCTGCCACTCTGCCATGTATTATTAGTCAACCACTGACGGTGGACTTCCCCCACTCCTTCCTTTTCTCTGTTTCTGCCATTTACACAGCTGGCTAACTAAAGTGATACTCAGCTCCAGGAAGCACGATTCAGCCCTAAAGCTGAAACACAAGAAAGAGGTTCTACATTCTCATTGGCAGGAAGGACTACCACAGGCCAGTGGCGTAGCGTGGGTTGTCAGCACCCGGGGCAAGGCAAGTAATTTGCGCCCCCTAACCCGTGGATTTTAGCAGGGGGCAGAGAGCTGCGATTGCGAGCGCGAGCGCGCCCCCCCCAGATGTTGCGCCCAGTGCGGCCAGCCCCCCCTGCACCCCCCACGCTACACCACTGCCACAGGCAGAAGTGGATAACCTGTGGCACTTTGCCTGATTTCATGCGGGTGGCAAGGAAGAAGAAACAGGGGGAAAGAGGGTGGCAGAGAGAGAGAGAGAGAGAGAGAGAGAGAGAGAGAGAGGAGATGTACCACCCACTGTTGGTTCTGCCTACTTTTAGCTCTGGAACCGCCTACTACTGACTTTGGCCCCACCCACCAATGGCTTCTGCCCCATGCAGATGAAGATAATGATAATAATAATGATTGTTTTATTATTTTAATATTCATTTCAGCCCCTACCTGCCAAAGGAGCCCAAGACGACAAACATAGCTGTATAAAACACCTCTTTAAAAAGCTTTCTAAAAACATTTATTTCTTTTTTGAAATAATTTTTATTTGATTTTAATAAAAAATTAACAATACAACCATTCTTATCTACATTTCTAGATTCCTCCAAATCTCTGGACTTCCCACCTCCTCTCCATGGGTCGCCACCCCCTTTTTTGAACCTTTTCTACTACATATTTTCCAATAGTCTATATTTTATATAAACCCATTGTCTCCATACTACTTGCTACATTAAAAGTGTTATTGCAATCCTGTTAATGTCTTCATCTGCTTACAGTGGTCTCCAAGATACGTTATAAAATTTCCCCATTCTTTATTAAAGT
Organism: Podarcis tiliguerta; assembly: GCF_965153285.1. NCBI lineage: Eukaryota > Metazoa > Chordata > Lepidosauria > Squamata > Lacertidae > Podarcis > Podarcis tiliguerta. The sequence continues at coordinate 23,177,712 of NC_139538.1, forward strand.
TTTGGTCTTCTTGGTTCCTGAGCTTTCCTGTCAGTTTTGCCAACAAAACTACCATTCTTGTCAGGAGCTTGTCCTACTCTCGAGTAGGACCCTGGCAGAGACACATGCCCGACTGGCATGTTCCCTCCCTCCTGGTCGATCATTCGGGAGCTTCGAAAGCTTTCTTCTGCCCGAACATCACAGCCACCGATGCCAACAGACATCGGCACACTTAGGGATCCACAGAGTTTGCGCAGCTTGCGTAACAGACATATAAACACACATGGAGCACTGCAACATGGCTCCCTCTCTATCTAGCATCAGACAGCAAAGAGAAAGAACAAAGGACAATCATCTTGTCTGACATGGTTGATATTGGGAAAATCACAAATTTTTGCTACTTGGGCACCAAGCCATTTAGAGCTTTATATACATGCATATAGTACTAACACCTTGAATTTGGCTTGGTAATAATAATAATAATAATAATAATAATAATAATAATAATAATAATAATAAATTTTTATTTATACCCCGCCCTTGCCGGCCAGAGCCAGGCTCAGGGCAGCTAACACCAGTAAAATTACAAAAAATAAAATAAAATTAAAATTAAAAATTAAAAAATTAAAATACAGGTTAAAATATAATTTAAAATGCAGCCTCATTTTAATAGTAGCCCATAGATCAAAACCATACAGGGAAGAAAACGTAAGGGTCAGACTGAGTCCAAACCAAAGGCCAGGCGGAACAGCTCTGTCTTGCAGGCCCTGCAGAAAGATGTCAAGTCCCACAGGGCCCTAGTCTCTTGTGACAGTGTGTTCCACCAAGTCAGCCCTGGCCCTAGTTGAGACCAATCTAACCACCTTGTGACTTGGGACCTCCAAGGTCATTTGTGGACCTTAAGGTCCTCCACGGGGCATACCAGGAGAGGCGGTCCCGTAGGTATGTGGGTCCTAGGCCACACAATGGCAGCCAGTGCAGAGATTTCAGGACCTGTGTCTCATGGTCCCATTGGGCTGCCCCACTTACCAACCTAGCAGCTGCATTCTGCATCAGCTGCAGCCTCTGGACCATCCTCTGGACCAAATACAGGGAATTGCAGCAGTCCAGACAGGAAGTTACTAGAGCATGGATAACTGAGGGGCAGGCTATGCCAGGCGAGCAATGGCTATGGCTGGTGATTCAGCTTAAGCTAGGCACAAACACTCCTAGCCACAGAGGCCGCTTGAGACTCTCGTGACAAGTTCGAATCCAGGAATACTCCCATACCACAAGTGTGTTCCTTCAGGGAGAGTGCAACCCTTCCCAAAACACCTAATTCCCACACATGGGCACCACCCATTCACAGCACTTGTGTCAACATCCGTTTTTTGGCCTCCATCCAGCCTCTCGCTGCCTCCAGACACCTGTCCAATACCTTCACAGCCTTACCTGATTCCGATGGAATGGAGAGATAGAGCTGCATGCCATAAGCATGTGGATGACATCGTGCTTGAGTATCCAGATGACAGCTTGCAGTGGTTTCATACACATGTTAAACAGCATAGGAGAGAGATTAAACACTTGCAGGATCCCATAACTCAAAAGCTATGGAGCCGAGCAAGAATCTCCTAGTGCTACTTTCTGGTAGTGATTCTGCAGGCAGGAGTGGAAAGCCTGCAATACAGTACGTCCAGCTCCCAGTTTCTTCAGAAAACACCATGGTCAATGGTGTCAAAAGCTGCTGAGAAGTCAAGGAGAGCCTATAGGGTCACATGCCCCCAGTCTCTTCCCTGATAGAAATCATCAGTCAGGGTGACCAAAGCTATTTTGGTGCCAAAACTGGGCGTGAAACAAGACTGGATCTTCCTCCTGGCATGCCTGCAGCTGGCTGGCCACCACCCTGTCAATCACCTTTTCCAGGAAGGAAATATGAGAGAATATGAGAAAGTCCATCACCTTCTGAGGGAGTCTATTCCACTCTCAAACAGCTCTTACTGCCAGACAGTTCTTCCCGATACTTAGTCAAAATCTCCTTTCTTGTAACTTTAAGCCATTAGTCCTACCTTCTGGAGCAGGATAAAACAAGCTTATGCCATCTTCTATGTGACAGCCTTTTAGATACTTGAAGATGACTATCATACTGTGTCTACTCTCAGTCTCCTCTTTTCCAGGCTAAACATACCCCAAACCCTCAACTGTTCCTCATAAGGCTTGGTTTCTAGACCCTTGATCTTCTTGCTCTGTGCATATGTTCCAGCTTGTCCATATCCTTCTTAAATTGTGGTGCCCAGAACTGGACTCCAGGTAGAATAGAATGGGACTATTACTTCCCTTGATCTGGACACTATACTTCTGTTGATGCAACCTAGAATAGCATTAGCATTTTTTTGTTGCTGCATCTCACTGTTGACTCATGTTAAGCTTCTGGTCTACAAAGACTCCTAGATGCTTTTCATATGTGCTACTGGCAGCTGGTTCTTCCTACCTAAGTATAGAACCTTACATTTGTCCCTTCTGAAATTCAATGAGTTAGTTTTGGCCAAGTTCTCCAATAGGTTAATGCTAATTCTGTCTTCGGTGGCATTAGCGACCCCTCCCAGTTTGGTGAAAATTTGATTAACATCTCCCCAATTCCTTCATCCAAGTCGTTTATAAAGATGTTGAACAACAATATTGTCAGAGCTGGCTCCTGGTCCCAGCTCACAAAGGACCAACGCTAGCCGGTAGTAAAGTATCAAAGTCTTTATTGAAGAATAGTTTCCATTTCCAAGCCTCAGCGTCTCAGCTCTACGTCTAGAGTCTAGACCGGCGAAGCTCCGTCTGAATCTCCGCCCCCTGTACACCAGTTTAAGACTCTAGCCTTACTCCACCTCTTCCGTCTCTCCTTTCTCCTCTGGGTCCTGCTACCCCCCGGGGTTCCTTCCTTCCTGGACTCTTCCGACGCAGACGTTGACCCCCCTGAGTCCTCCCTCTCTCTTCGTCGGGCTTTAGGACCTGGCTCCCTATCCGGGCTGCCAACAGTGCCGCCCTCCTGTACATTTGAACTTGGCGCGCGCGCGCAGCCTTCAACCTTCCTCTGGACCGTTTCCTCGCTCCCCGACGGAGGCGTGGTCAATCCTCCCTTGTGTTCTCCCGCTGGCAGCGCGCTGCCTGATCCCGATGCCTGGGACTCCTCCCCCCTTCTGCTCTCTGGTGTGGACGCTGGTCCAGATTTCCAGCTGCTGTTCTCTGAGTCCCCTCTGGCCCCTTCTTCCTGGGGTGTCCCCCTTGCCCTGACCATGGGAGCCCCTTTCTGTGAATCATCCGATTCACTGGAAAGACTCAGAGACCTCGGATCGCTGTCGTCGCTGACATTTCCTTCGGACTCCTCCCCTTCGCTCTCCATTTCCTCCCTCTCCTGTGCCTCTGCTCCTGAACCCCTGACAAATATGTTCAGGAAAGAACCCTGTGGCACTCAACGTGTCACCTTTTCCCAGGATGATGCAGAACCATTTTTGAGCATTCTGTGTTTGGTCAGTCAATCTCCTACAAATCCACCTAACAGTTACCTCATCCAGCCACATCTTACAAGCTTATCCACAAGAATATCATAGGGGGACTTTGACAAAAGCCTTACTGAAATCAAGATACATCCACAGCATTCTCTTGATCCACTGAGGTTGTAACTCTATCAAAAAAGAAATGAGATTCGTCTGGTGTGTCTTGTTTTTGAGAAATGCATGCCGGGTCTTAATAATCACAGCATCCTTTTCTAAGTGCTCACAGACTGACAGGGTAAGATGATCTCATAAGTAAACTGGTCTCAAGTTGTTATGATGCAACCTCAAACCAAATCTGCACCAAATACTTTTGTTCAGTACAGTAACATTTGTTTCCAAGTCGCTCGCAAGAAACCTTTGTTAGAATTGGCCATCTGCGGTCACTTAATGATGAACTATATTAGCGTTGTGGCAAATGTGGTGGAGATGAATCAATTGCAGCATTTAAATAAATATCTGATACAAGAAGTCACAGAAGGCATTTGTAGGCTGTCAGCAGAGCAATTATTAACAAGGAAACGGGCTGGTAAACAAACATTTTCAAATGCACATTAATAGGGCTGCCTGCTGGGCACTGGCTGTTAAATATAGGACTTTATATTCGCCACATGGGTTTTGGCAGGCGTAGTTTGGGGATCATAAGGATTCAGCATAAGGTATGAAAAGTAGCACTGAACAAAAATGCCGTCTCTCCAACATTTTCAGCTTGTTGACAAGATACAAATTGGATAGGAACATTGCAGCCATTTTGGGGTGGCTTGAGTATGAATAGGTGGGAAAAGCTTACTGTTAGTGGCAATAACCCCCCTGTCCTCATTGCTACCTTGTGGCTACTGTCACCCCCAAACTTCCTGAGTGAGGACTCAAAATATTTTCCTCTAATTGCTTTCTGGCAATGCCACATGATTGCTTGGTGTCATAAAGCCAAATGTGAGTGAGGGCAATGCTCCCTTCACCACTATGGAATTGTCAGTGCTGAGTCAACACCAGCCAAGAAATGCACCAGGGGAGGCTATCTGCTAATCTTCTCTGTATCATTAATCCGTTCTGGAAGTCCGTTCTTAAACCGAAACCGTTCTTAAACTAAGGCACACTTTCCCTAATGAGGCCTCCTGCCACTGGTGCCCTTCCACCATTCGGATTCCGTTCTTAGACTGAGGTAAAGTTCTCAAACCGGGACACTATTTCTGGTTTTGAGGAGTTTGTAAACCGAATCGTTCTTAAACAGGACTGTTCTGAATCCAAGGTACCACTGTATATATGTGGCCGAAGAGAGCACAGGGGAGTCTATGAGTCAGCACCAAAACCTGAACATGCCAGAACCAATTGTTGCCCAGCCTAATCAAGAAGCATTTTATAGCTTTTCCTCCCTGATCTTCACCTGTAATCTTTTGATTTAATGTGGAGATATATAACATGAAGTAGATCTTCTACTGCAAGCGCTATGTAGACCACATTTGATATTGGGTTTTTATTATTATTATTCACTCACATTTGTGACTTCTTTTCCCCCTAAAGAATCTTGAAAGTGGCTTACAATAATATATATATATATATATATATATATATATATATATATATATGCAAATAATGAACGTCTTTGTATTCTCCATACAAATATATCCCACACTAAGAAAGTGCAATAAAATATAATTACTTGGTGTAGACTGCTTCTGCAAACCCAGATAGGCTGCACTTAGTTCTTAGGCAGTATGGCAGGAACTTGTATGATATCAATTGACTGGCCTATAATGTGTTACTCAGCAATGTACTGTCCTAAAAACAAGGCACCTTGTAAATTTCCTTTACATATTTTCTCATAAAACCATGCCACGCCATAAATCTTAGACTTTAATAAAAGAATTTAATGCACAGCCTGAGCAACTTTTCTGGAAAGTGTAATACATGTAAGCCACTACTAAGAAGTTACAAAATGGAGGCTATTCCAAGCCCACTCCACCTTGTAAAGATGTTGGGACCAAATGGAGAAATGTTGACAGATTTACCCCCGTTTCAAGGTTTTCTGTACTGATGAGAGAAGATATTGGTACATTTTTATGTAGTGTGGAATGGCTGCCAAGGAGGAAATCAAAGTTAAACAATAAATATACCAAACAAAATTAAGAACAATAATAAATCAAGGTGTTATTGGAGCATATCTAGGGCCTTTTCAGGGAATGTTAGAATTTAATCTGGAATATGGGATGCAGCAGAGAATGACTCCTAATGTTTTGGCCTGAATCTTGTTCCTTATTTCTGGAGCAGAAAACAATGGTAGTGTTAAAATCACTTCGGCTTTTTGAAGGCAAGTGGGGTGAAGTGAGCTATGTCTGCCATACATGCTTAATCCAAGATACAGTTTCTGCATAGCAAACTGCTAGATCTGATTCATAGGATTGTGCTGTCCAGATGACCTGTTTATTGAACATTCATCATGAATTGTGTGCAGGGAGATAAGACAACAAAGTGTGTTCTCCTTCATGGAGAGCCCGTGTTGCGGTGGGGGCCACCAGGACACTCCAAAGTTGTGGGGTGGGCTAATTGACCGTTGGCCACTGATGCGATTCGGCTTCCCTTGTTGTTGGGAAGAAGTTAATGTTGCCATTTGTTGATTGACAGCCAGAAATGCTAAAACTCTTTGCACGAGGCTAGGGCTTCCTCTTTTCGCCCGTGCATCGGATTGCCCGCCCCCCCCCCTATATTTAGGGTTGTTCGCTTTGACCTTCCTATGCCTGTCATGGGGTCGTATGCTCTTGGGGCAGGGACCCGGTAGGAATTTTGTCCATCTGGCTGATTGGCTGGGGCCATTTGGTTTTTGCCTACTGCGTAGCAAATCGTCACAACTTGTAAGGTTGTGGTTAGGTATTGGTTTATGGTTTGGTTGGTTGAGGGGCATGGATTGGCTGCCTGCCCCTCTAATGCTGCTGCTGCAAGGGATTCCGTTAAAGGAATCAGGGGCTAACTATTGCTTGTCCACCCTGTCAAGGGGCTTGGGCCATGCAAGAGCTCCTGGCTGCATTTGGGGAGGGCTGAGGGCAGGTTCCCTGCTCCATCGCTACGCCCAAGTGTATTCCCCTATTCTGACTTTTGCATCGTGCGGAATGTCAGTCTGTCCCCCATGGTGGGGGCAGATAGTTGCAACCAATGCCTAAGCAAGCACTCACATTTTTGTATTTTAATAAAGTTGTGGCCAAAATTATGCCAAAAAACCTTAAACAAAAATTTCTGTGTGATGTGTGAGTTATTGGGGTGGCCCTGGGGACCTCGGCACGCAATGACTATTTATTGAGCATTCACTCTGTTTTGTTTGTGGGGAGGTCAGATGATCAAAGCTGGTGTTATCCCACATTTTCCAGTACATTTCCTCACCATTTTTCCCTTATTGGCAAAAAGTCTGATCTTCTGCAGAAGTGGGTTGTTGTGCAAGGCCTCCTAATAACTGCAGAATGCGAATTTGCCAGTATGCAATTGAATCCCGCTCGAAAATAGCGAGAGTCTGGCGGCACTGCAAGTTAATGAGCCTTTTTTCAGGAAGAAAAAGGGGTCAAAACATCATATGTGTTTAAAGGCTGTCTTAATGATTGCATCTCTGATTTTTTCCAGTTAGAAAATGGCAACCTGGGAGGGGGCTGAGCATGACTGCACCTGATAGGGAGGGTTAATTTTCTCTCTCCAAAATACCTCCCCATTCCCCAGAGGAAGAAAGCTGCTACTGATGCCATTTAACTATCATCTGTTTTAGTCCTAAGAGCCAGTGGTTGTGAAACACATAAGAGTCCTAGATACAGTGCTTCTGGCTGCAGAATTTGGTTTCCTAAGCAAAACGACTTCCAAGTCTAAAAAAAGAAAAGCACATTTCTAGCCCTTATGAATCAAAATATTTGCCTGAAACTCTCTGGACAATGATTAGCGCAAGATGGGGTACATGTGGTCCTCAAGAGGTTGCTGGGCAACCATTTCCATCTTCTCTGACTATTGCCCATGTTGGCAAGGGATGATGGGAGTTGGAGTCCAATATCCTCTGAAGGGCCACAGATATCCCCATACCTGGCTTAGTGGGGTTTCAGAAATTAGCAGTAGAAGCTGAGTTTTAAAGAATGCAAAAGAATAAATATTGCAGAGTGCATCATTCAAAGTAAGGGGAAACTGGCAAATTTGTTTAATTTGCATAATATAGGAAGATGACAGAATTCTGCTTTTCCTGATGCAGAATTCATTTTTTGTTTTCATTCCCCAAACCTGACCAGTATCCTGGCCACCAGCAGGAAGCAAGTGGATGTGAAGGATGTCAGTATAATGGAGATCAGTATAATGTAAAAAGAGACATTCCGTTTTGGTGGCTGCCGGTTATTTAAGAATTACCCACATTTGATTTTTGAGGGAATTTCACTTGACATGCTCAACCTATTTTAAGAGAAAGGGACGTTTTCAAGTCCATTTACAGAACTGGACCATTGGCAATACTTTATACACTGATCAACCATAATGTGGAAAAACTATTTTTTGTTTGTTTTTTAGCTTGCTTGCAAAGTCACAGTGTCACAGCTTATATGGAAATAAGACATGACTATAAGAGGCAGTGGGTACTGATGAAGTTCATCAGATTTTTCAGGTAGGGTAGGCATCTTTTGACAGGACCAGGTTTGGCTCCGCTGTCTGAAACAATTGTGTGTCATGTATGCATTTCTGAATGTAGCATTTCCCTCACAGATTCTGCATGCATTGAGCAGGAAAGCTCCCCAAGCAGAAATTTCTTCCCACCCTTACAGGGCTGGATTAACACTGGAACGTATCACAGTTCCAAATCTGCTATACATAGAGTTAAGCATCAGAAGGCCCTGGGCTCAAATCTGGCTTCTAGCCTAGACCCTGATCCTCAGGATTACTCCCTATTATTCAACGCTGTCTTGCCACTGAACGAACAGAAATAAGGCTCCTTTAAGACATCCTGTGAGAGCTGGACCATAAAGAAGGCTGATCGCCGAAGAATTGATGCTTTTGGATTATGGTGCTGGAGGAGACTCTTGAGAGTCCCATGGACTGCAAGAAGATCAAACGCATCCATTCTTAAGGAAATCAGCCCTGAGTGCTCACTGGAAGGACAGATCCTGAAGCTGAGGCTCCAATACTTTGGCCACCTCATGAGAAGAGAAGACTCCCTGAAAAAGACCCTGATGTTGGGAAAGATGGAGGACACAAGGAGAAGGGGACGACAGAGGACGAGATGGTTGGACAGTGTTCTCGAAGCTACAAACATGAGTCTGACCAAACTGCGGGAGGCAGTGGAAGACAGATGTGCCTGGCATGCTCTGGTCCATGGGGTCACGAAGACTCGGACACGACTAAACAACTAAACAACAACAACAAGAAGACATCCTGTAAATGCAACTCAGCTGTTCAGTCCCACATGCAAGTCACAACGACACAGCCCAAGACCAAGCCTCTCTTGCTGCTCACCCTGAGAAAGAAGAAGTTAAAGCAGCCTCACATTTCAGCACTGGCTGCTGCCGAAGCCTCCGCCTTCCTCCCAAGTTCGGCTTTGAGTAATTGCATCCCGAATAAATAAGCTGCAGTGCTGCATTTTAGCCACACGAGAGCATAAAGATCACAGTTCTGAGATGGGAAAGTTTATAGCAGCAACCCTTTCTTACCTTGAATAGCACGCAATAGCCTGTTGCCAAGGACGCTAATTACATTTAAAAAAAGAAAAATCCATTCAAACTACAAACTGCCTCCTGCAGAGTACAGGGAGAACATTTCACGGATGTTACGTGTGTGCTTTCATGTTCCAAACAGAATTATCTATTCCCTCCTAATTATTTGCAGAGTTATGTCCACATTGCAGATATTCCCTGTTGGAGACACTCCCTTCCATATGAAAACATTAAGCAGGCTCCAACCAGATGCTTGGGTGGGGGGCTATACTTTTTGTATCCAAGCATCGCTCCAAATTCTGTTTCTAAACACAGTTGCATTTCTCGGTTAGTGTAAGATGGAGCCAGGTATAAATGAGGTTTTCTATTTCCTTAATATGAAGGCATTTTATTTGTATGTTAAATGTTCAGTTAACACCCCCACATTTCTACACCAAAGCTTAGATGTATATGATTGCTGTATAGCTGTTTGAAATAATAAATGATTATTTTTTTAAAAAAGCCCTGAAAAAGCTTCAAGAAAATATAGACTGAAGGATGGGGAGAAACAACTACCGTATTTTTCGCTCTATAAGACGCACCAGACCATAAGACCAAAGACATAGTTTTTGGAGGAGGAAAACAAGAAAAAAATATATTCTGAATTCCAGAAGCCAGAACAGCAAGAGGGATCTGGCTTCTGGGATAGCCTCTTGCTGTTCTGGCTTCTGGGTTAGCTGCACGAAGCCTCTTCAGGGCAGCAGGGTGAACGCTCCCCCTGCCCTCAAGAGGCTTTGAGTGGCTAAGCCAGAAGCCAGGACAGCAAGAGGGATGCTGCTCAGTATGCATGTTGGCTCCATATAATTTAAATAATCAGTTGTGTAGAAATGCTGTCTTTTAATATTTTTTTAAAGTTTCAATGGTTTATATTGATGGTGCAATATAGAAAGGAAACATGTGAGAATACAGCTTGATCAATGGTTCTGCAAAGAGTATGAACAAATATTTCCTGTCTGGAAGCAGATCTCCTTTTCACTTCTGTTGAAAGAAAGGTTCTACATTGTCACTAAAAATAGCCAATAATGACTATTCAAGGAGAAGTTGTGGCTGTCATCCCAACGGTGACAGGGTGTGCTGACGAAGTAATGCTAAATGTGGCCCTCTGAGCTTGTGAACTGCTGGGCTTTCTTAGGACCTAAAAACTAGGTTTGCTCATATTTAAAAATATGTAAGGTGTGCTAGGAAGCCATGCTTTTCTAGTCTCTTTTGAGATGTTTCTTTTTTGATCACACCCACAACATACATTTAAAGTAGAATAACAGTCATGGTTTTCCCCAAAGAAGCCTAGAAAGTGCCGTTTCTTAAGGGTCTCCTCACATCTATCAGCTCCCTAAACAAACTGCATTTCTTAAATAAAGAAAAAGAAACTAAGGCACTTAAAGAAACTGGAATACGTGTCCATCACTGCCAATGATTCTTGATTTCCTTTCCTTGATTCCTTGATTCTCCCTCCAACCCATAGTCAAAGGCTACATACACCCTATTTATCTCTTTCAGAGTTACAGGTCCCAGAGACCCTAAACAAACTACAGTACCCAGAATGTGCTTCAACTAAAGGTATACAGTGTGTACACAGGCAAAGGCTAGATGATGGGGCTTGGACATTTGGTTGAGCTCCCCCTTTCTCCATGAGTACACATGGAGTATGTGGTGTTCTGCTCTGGTGCAATAAATTCCCTTCTTGGACACTTGAGAATTGCTTGAAGTCTCAATTCCCTGCAATTTGAGGCTACATAGCTAGTGTGGAAGCAACCCACCTTCCTTAAGGTCCTGGCAAATCCCCGTTGTTGTTGTTGTTGTTGTTGTTGTTGTTGTTCTTCTTCTTCTTCTTCTTCTTCTTCTTCTTCTTTCTTCTTCTTCTTCTTCTTCTTCTTCTTCTTCTTCTTCTTCTTCTTCTTCTGCCCTTTGACTTCCTTATAGCATGAAGCTTTGCAAAATGCATTGGAAATTGTATACTTGATTCTTCCCCACATACACAGAAAAATGCAGAAGTACTTGAGAGATTATTAATCACCCCTTTCTAAACAAAATGTAGCAGCTACCCGTTTTGATGAATGAGCACGCAACCAGCAAATGACTATTCAATGTCCGAAAGCCCCGAAAACAATAAATTAGCAGGTGAAGCCTGGAGGTGTTTCAAAGATCAATTTACTTATTCTTTCTGTTGGTGGCATGGTTTCCATTGGGATTACACCCTGGATGTCTCTATGTGCTGAATACAAACTAATCCAGTGACAAATGCCACCGGGAATCCTTATTGACATTTGGGTGTTTTTGCTTCCCATTAGAAGGCTCAGAGTGGCACAGATAAGCATTGATTTGCTTTGTTAATCACACAAAAGCCAGGCAACTGAATTAAAATGTCTGCATATTTTTTATTTATTTTAGAAAACTTATATCCTACACTTCTGAAGCATGCGCACCACTCAGGATGCCTTGCAACAATTAAAAACAAAACAACCCACAAAAGAACATTAGAAGTGCCTGCAGGATTAGGCCAATGGCCCATCGAGTCCAGCATCCTGTTCTCACAGTGCCCAACCAGATGCCTGTGGGAAACCTGCATGCAGGATCCATGCTGCTCACATGTTAACACTTGAAGGCCCCTGCTGCTAAGGCCCCCTCTTATGGCTCTTTAAACTGGGCTGTGACCAGACTAGGCTTCAGATAGAGGACTGTCATCTTCACAATAGGACATGGGGCCTAAGTTCTAGAACCTAGAAACTCTTCCTCCTCATCTTGATTGGCAGTACATTTTATTCATAAGTAAAGTTAAAGGTACCCCTGACCGTTAGGTCCAGTCACGGTGGACGACTCTGGGGTTGTGGTGCTCATCTTGCTCTACAGGCCGGGGGAGCTGGCATTTGTCCACAGACAGCTTCCGGGTCATGTGGCCAGCATGACTAAGCCACTTCTGGCAAACCAGAGCAGCGCATAGAAACGCTGTTTACCTTCCCGCCAGAGCAGGAACTATTTATCTACTTGCACTTGACGTGGTTTCGAACTGCTAGGTTGGCAGGAGCTGGGACCAAACAACGGGAGCTCACCCCGTCGTGGGGATTCGAACCGCCGACCTTCTGATCAACCAGCCCTAGGCTCTGTGGTTTAGACCACAGCACCACTCATTATTCACAAGTAGTGCCACTTTATTATACAAATAGCCTTTATAAGTAATAGGGCCCATATTTTCTGGGACATGATTCTGGCTTTCCAGGGTCTTGGCTTCACTCTTTTCTGCCACGCTCTGTGGAGTAGACATGGGGCCTTACTTAAGAAGAGGCTGCTGGATCAATCCAATGGCCCATCTAGTCCAGCAGGTTTGATCTGTGTCATGGCTCCCCAGATTGGTCCTGTAATAAAAGATCTGAAAGGGAAGTTCTGCATATTTTTCTTCATTCATTCATTCAGTTTATCAGCTGCCCAATAAGGAGAGAAAAAAGGCCAGCATCTGATGTTTTATTTATTTATTTCATATATTTATATTCTGCATTAAAATGATACCAGGAATAGCATTCAACACAAAACAACTGTTTGAAAACAATTCGGTATGCAATATAAACCCAACGGAAAGAACAGGTCACCATTACAGCATCCAGCAGCCATTCAATCAGTATCAGGGCCCAGGGAAAACTTGAGTAAATAGAAATGTCTTTAACAGCCGGTAGAAAATCACCAGAGTAGGTGGTAGGTGCCATATCTTGGACTCATGTACAAAAAAAACAACAAAAAAATGGTTTAAAATACAAACTAAGATGAATTAAAATCACCATTACAATGGGGACAAATTTATCTATTCTAAGCACTCTTCGTTCATTCTTTAATTTAAGAAGCAGGAAACAAGACAATGAAATCAAAACAAATCACTTCAAAAGCAGTCATCAAGAAATTAAAACACTTCAGGGTGATGAATTAGAACAGAAAGTAAATATATGTATAACAATCTCACAGTTAAACAATTGTACTAAAACTACAGCTCAGTGTAATGCTAAACAGATCCCGCTTGGCTCTTTGGTATACACCAGAGTTTCGAGCGATGAAACAAGCTGGGTGATGGTTTGAACGCAAACAGAGAAAAACTCCAACGCAGGAAATCCAAGACTAGTGAGGGCTGATTCTTGAGCCTGGGCAATGACAGTGAAGGCGGAAGGAAGAAGGTACGGTGGTACCTCGGGTTAAGAACTTACTTCGTTCTGGAGGTCCGTTCTTAACCTGAAACTGTTCTTAACCTGAGGTACCACTTTAGCTAATGGGGCCTCCTGCTGCTGCCATGCCGCCACCACACGATTTCTGTTCTCATCCTGAAGCAAAGTTCTTAACCCAAGATACTATTTCTGGGTTAGTGGAGTCTGTAACCTGAAGTGTCTGTAACCTGAGGTACCACTGTGTACTTTACTGCCTCTATTGCATCCTCACTGTGCTATCCATTTGAGCTTTTCCAGCCAGTATGGGGCCTTTTACCCTGACATACAGCCAAGGTGGTCGACTGAAAGGAATGGCAGCATGCTTCCTGGCAGTGCCATCACTGCTGCTTACCAGGAGGGAGAAGGGGTGGGGTGAGCTGGCGGTGGGGCTGGCATCATATGAGCGTACTGGCAGAGCCAATCAAAGCACCTTCTTCCTGTCCAATGCCCCCAACCTGTGACAACCCCAGATGGCTCTGGGAGGCCTGACTCAACTCTGGGGAATCCTGGGTTGTCTCCATTTGTCTTGGTCAAAGTCTAGTCCTGCCCAAATTGGCCTGATTTGGTTTGGGTGATGGCCAACCCATATTTTCTTGGATCCTTTCCAACATGGTGGTGACCCATAGATATTGTGTTTTTTCCCATGCATCTGTCTATACCTTGATAGCCTTGAGCAAACGTGACTTGGAAATTGTCTGTGTAGGGCAGTTTCTGTTGTCAAAACAACTGCTGCCTTCAAAGAGCTGATTTTCATGTTGCCATCAATATCGTTATATGATGTGCTTTCAAAACAATGTGCCTTTATATGTAAGGGGCAATTGCCACTGCTACATGTAAATAATTAAGCACTGGTTTGCATATGGTCATGTCAGGGATACCTGCAGTTGGGAAGCTACTACTATATGTAGATTTATCACCACAAAAGCTACTCACTTTGGTTTTTAGTAAAGCAAACAGGCTAACCTGTCAGTGCCTAAATGATATCGAGCATCAGAACAACATGGCCACAATAAGGAAATTTTCCCCATGGTATGACTATTTTCCATTTCGACGCTCTGGCACCCTATCTGCATAACCTAGCAATTCTAAAGTGTAGATGTGCTTTTACTCTCGCAAGATTGAATATATTGCCCTCGGCTGTACTTGAGGGACAATTCCAACAGATTCCACATGAAAAACGCTTATGTCCCTGTGGAGCTGGCAGTACCGAATCGATGATGCCCTTCTGGCTTACACTCTTTATAAAGACTTGATGAATGAGATTATGACCCCTCTTTTATTGTCCATTCCAGTCGCCCAACCACTGCCACAGTGTCCTTTCTCTTGGCAGATCAAGATGAGCAGGTGACAGCAAAGATTGCAAGGTTTTTAGCTGGGGCAATCAGAATAAGATCCACTATTTGACTATTGAGTCAAAACCCTAAAATGTATTTTATATAATTGACTTTTTATTTCTATTCTTTGTATATCGTATTGTTGCTTTATTGCTGTGTCTGGTGGTCGATGTGAATAAAGATTCATTCTATGTAGATAACTATGATTGTATTGCAACTAAGAGCCCAACCTGGTTTGGATTTGGTATTACCAGGTTGGTTATCTCTCTCTCTTTCTCTCTCTTTCTCCTATAGTGATCCACTGGACCGAAAGTGGGAATGATTCATTACCATTTATTATTGCATTATTGGGCAGGTTAATGGCACAGATTACTTCTGCCATGGGACTGTAATGATTTTCCCTCACTGTGCTGTGGCGTTAAAAGAAGAAGCAAACATGGTTAGTTTCCACTTTGTAGTTGAAAGATGCACATTTCAACAGGCAAAAATGAAGCTTAATGTGTTCTCAGATGACACATTTATCTTGATGTGCAGGATCACCACTGTTTCCCTGTCACCATTTCCTCTTGCGCCCTGGAAAATTTCAGCCACTCCTTGCCTTGCTGCCCTCCCTTGACTCATGCAGTGGTTGCTCATGCCGCAACGCCTCTGCTCCTGCTTCCTGATCTGTCTGCAGCTTTTGAGACCATTGACCACACCCTTCTCCTGGACCTGCTGTGGGGGGATAGGCACTGTTTTACCATGGTTCTGTTCCTAACTGCAGAGCTATAAGACCAGAGAATAGTAGTGCTCCCAATACTATTCTCTGGTCTTATAGCTCTGCAGGTGTGTTGGTCCCATGGTCCCTGTGCTATGGTGTGTCACAGGGAACGATGCTGTTGCCAAATCTATATGAAGCCATTGGGCATAGTCACTGGGAGTTTGGGGGCAGTGTCATCAGTACAGCTCTACTTTTCCATAATATTTGAGTTAGGAGAGGTCTGAATAGGTCCTGGATGGAGTTGCAGAATGACTAAGAGATAATAAACAGAGTCGAACCGTAGAAAGATGGGGACACTGTGAGTGGGCAGTTCCTGTGTCCTGTGCCATTTGCCTATCCTGGCTGGAGTTGCTCTCCCTCTTAAGCTCCCAGGTCCATCTTTGTCAGTTGAGGCTCAGGTAGCCTCAGGGGCAGGAGTGCCAACTGGAGCCATTCTTGGGCAGGGATAGTCTGGCTGTGGAGATTCATGCAATGTTAGCCTCAGGATTTATTGCAATGAGGGGCTACCCTTGCACCTGGTTCAGAAGCTCCAGCTGGGGAATTAGATGGGGATTTCGATGGGGACAGACTATCATCAGGACATGACTCTGGTGCTCAAAAGCTGCACTGGCTGCCTGCATGTTACTGGTCCAGGTTCAATGTTATTGCATTAATTTACAAGGCCCTTAACAACTTGGCTACCTGATTCCTTATATCCCTGCCCTATCACTTAAATAAATCTCTGGGGAAATTTCTCCATGGCTGACATGCATGGCTCATAACTACTAGACTGGTGTGCATTCAGTGATATGGACCCAGGCTTGTAGAACTGTTTCCTGGCTGAGATTAGACAAGCACCCTCCCTGCTGAACTTGAAGTGCACAGCACACTTTCTTATTCCAGCAGGCAATTTAAGGTTGTGTTTGAGTTTCCATTTGTTTTTATGATGATTATTTTTATTGTTTTATTCTCTGCGTGGTTTGTTTTTATGTACACCACTTAGAAAAAGGCCTAGGTAGCTCCATCAGGCCTCTTCTCTCTCAATTGTCACCTGGGGGCAGCCATTCCTCCAGTGGGAAAGATGGGAAATGGAACACACTCCATCAGCTCTGCTGTGACAGGCCAATTCCATCAGGCCTCCTTTGCCCCCAGCTGCCACTTGGGAGAAGCCGTTCTATCAGACTGCCTCCGTGAGAGAGATAGGAAGTAAGGGCTCATTCCATCAGCTTTGCCCAAAGTCCAGTTCCTTCAGGCACTTCCTACCCTGGAAAAGCGCCAGCTGGCCATTATAGGAACAAATGTTTAAGAAGTTGGTGCTTGCGTTCCATTTTACCCCCACTTCCCCTCCTGTCCCTTTGTTGTTTAGTCGTTCAGTCGTGTCCGACTCTTCGTGACCCCATGGACCAGAGCATGCCAGGCACTCCTGTCTTCAAAAATTTGACCACATCCAACTTACCCAGGTTCATGGTTCTTACATTCCAGGTTCCTATGCAATATTTTTCTTTACAGCATTGGACTTTCCTTTCGCTTCCATGCATATCCGCAACTGAACGTCCTTTCGGCTTTGGCCCAGCCGTTTCATCAGCTCTGGATCTACTTGTACTTGTCCTCCGCTCTTCCCCAGTAGCATGTTGGACGCCTTCCGACCTGAGGGGCTCATCTTCCAGCGTCATAAATTTTATATGCCTGTTGTCTTTGTCCATGGAGTTTTCTTGGCAGGGATACTGGAGTGGCTTGCCGGTTCCTGCTCCAGGTGGATCACGTTTGGTCAAAACTCTCCACTATGACCTGTTCATCTTGGGTGCCCTGCTCGGCATAGTTCATAGCTTCTCAGAGTTCTTCAAGCCCCTTCGCCACGGCAAGGCAGTGATCCATGAAGGGGATCACTGTCCCTACAGCGTTGCAATTCCTAGAGTAGTTTCACAATCAATCCCTCTTCCCAGGGAACTGGGAAATTGTAACTGTGAGGGAAATAGGGCGTCTCCTAACCCTCTCAGCACCCTTAGCAAACTACTGCTCCCAGGATCTCTTGGAAGACTGGTTAAAGTGATAGCGAAGTGCTTTAAATGTATGGTGTGAATTTAGCCATGGTTAGGATTGTTGACCCTTTACCTTTACCTTTTAGGATTGTTGACCATGGTTAGGATGGTTAGGAAGGGCAAAGGTAAAAGAGAGAAAACGGTTGCAAGATGTAGTTGCACAAACTTAAAGCTTAAGTAAGCAATGACAAACCTAGACAGCATCTTAAAAAGCAGAGACATCACCTTGCCAACAAAGGTCCGTATAGTTAAAGCTATGGTTTTCCCAGTAGTGATGTATGGAAGTGAGTGCTGGACCATAAAGAAGGCTGATTGCCGAAGAATTGATGCTTTTGAATTATGGTGCTGGAGACTCTTGAGAGTCCCATGGACTGAAAGAAGATCAAACCTATCCATTCTTAAGGAAATCAGCCCTGAGTGCTCACTAGAAGGACAGATCCTGAGGCTCCAATACTTTGGCCACCTCATGAGAAGAGAAGACTCCCTGGAAAAGACCCTGATGTTGGGAAAGATTGAGGGCGCAAGGAGAAGGGGACGACAGAGGACGAGATGGTTGGACAGTATTTTCAAAGCTACCAGCATGTGTTTGACCAAACTGCGGGAGGCAGTGGAAGACAGAAGTGCCTGACGAGCTCTGGTCCATGGGGTCACAAAGAGTCGGACATGACTAAACGACTAAACAACAACAAAACTTAAGTAACACCATGTAAAGAGTAAGAAGACCTTATTCCATGCAAGTTCTTATGTCGGACACTACATTGGACAAGATATAGCCAAGTTATTAGTATCATTTACAGGTTGATTCAGTAGCAAAGAGTCTCTGAATCCTCAGGATTTTTGGCTGGCTGAAAAACAAGTGTTTTGTTACATTATATCATGTTGTGTTTCAAGTTTTCTGTCAGGAATAGGATGTTAAAATTGTGCGAGATAAACAGAACTCTGAAGTAAAAGGTTATTCCAAGTTAATGATGGTGATCTTTAGAAAAAATCTCTCTAGTGTGATATACTTTCTGTGTGAGCAAACTGGTTTTCCTTCACCTCGTCATGAGACCTGAATGTTATATAAGCTGGTTTCTCAGAAGAACGGCTGCAAGCTGGCGGATTTATTTATTTTCCCCCTCACTAGGGAGTCCTTGGCACTGAAGATAAACAAGCACATCACCAAGACAGATTTGCTCAATTGAGATATGTTTCCATGTGGCTATTGAACAGTTTAATTTCATGCAAGTCAGGAAATGGGGAGAGACAAGGCCCAGGTTCCAGGATTTGGAAGAAATATCATCTCTGTTTCTTTGCCAAAGTGTGGTGTCAGGAATCACACTGCTTGCTCATCAAATTTATAGTTCAAAGTCAAATGGTTGTGGATGGAAAACCCACAAAAGGTTCTAAGTTGAATATCCATTAACAAAACAAAAAGTCTGAATTAATTTGCCACAATCTGGGGAGCCAATAGAGGCAGAGACAAGATGGTGGTGAGAGAGGCTTCTTTGTTTTGAACACTCAGGTTTGTCTTTAGTCTTACTAGTTTGAAATTGTTCTTGTTGTTGTTTTGAAACATTAAGCATTGCAGTTTACTCAGCTAGTACTAGCTGTTACATATAGACAATGAGCATATTTGCCTTATCTTCTATTTTGTGGATTCAAAGGGTTTTCCCTTTTTTCAGTGTTAATTGCAAACTGCAAGTTACTGGCTAGAAGCCAGCAGTGTCGCATACTTAGGTCTTTTGGGAGTTTGAGTTTTGAAAATGACATAATTTGAGGGTTGTAGACCACCAAGATCAGGGAGGGCTGATTTAAAAGCTCGCCTCTCTTTCAAAACTGGCTTAATTGTGAATCATATCCTTTTGCCCTTTTTGGAAATGTAAGAATGTCATGTGGTTACTCGGTAGTGAAATAAGGGGACTTCCTACATCTTCAGGGCCATTTTCACTTTTACTTCATATCTTCCAGGGTTCAGAACAGTGATGGCAAAACCTTTTCAGCCCGTGGATTGCATTCCCTTCTGAACAACCTTCTAAGGACCATACACCATGGTGGGTGGAGCTAGAGGCAAAAGTGGGTGGGGCAACTGATGCAAATATTACCTTTGTAGAGTTGACTAGTTTATGTACACACACACACACACACCACTCTATCCTGCATCTAGACAAGCAAGAGACATTACCAGAGCTCAACAACACATTCCAGCTGTTGTAAACAAAAATTGCCCTTTTCCCTTATGGGTTATCCAAGAGCCTATATAGAGTCCTTACATAGGTTCCCTATTGGTAGGAGAAGATAACAGAGGCCAACCAGAGAATATTGAGAAGCAAAGCAGCTAGTAAGCTTGATCTTTATTGATCTGTTGCAACAGGGTGCTCCCTTCACCCGCAGGAGAGGAGGAGGAACCCAGAAAAATGGCACGCAAGGCCTTATAAAGCCTTTTGAAATTGCCACCCTGTAGATCAAGACCATCCCCAGAAACATCATACATACATCACAGAAAAAGCGGTTTTAAAACAGAAATTTGAATGTTGTTTTTCTTCTGTCGTTGTTTATCTCCTGTCTGGCAGGTTACTTGATTGGATTTCCTGGGGAGCCTGGCTAGTCTTTTGTAATGATAAATACTTAGTTCCTGGGCCAGGTTGCAGGCTCACACCCTATTCATATCTTAAATGTGCCCTTAAGACAGGATTTGTGAGGAAAGAGACCATGGGAGGTTTCCCACTTTGACCTTGCAGAGAAAACATTTGCTCAGTTTAGGAATCAAAATGGTTCCAGGTTGGTCTTCCTGTGCTGATCTATGTACGTGCTTGGTTAGTACATTTATGAACATTTCCATATATCTAAGACCTCAAAATTCCTATCACAAGCCAAGCAAAGATATTTGAGGTGCAAAGCTGGACCAATGGCGTGTGTAGCCTTGGGAGAGTTATACTGCCAGGCAGAGAGGTCTGAGGGCCACATTTGGACCCCGCTGCCAGAAGGCCCCCACCCTGGTTTAGACTATGCACTGAACATAGATTCTGCAGGTCTGAGCTTTGAAACCCTGACTGGCATAAATACCGTTAAGTCTTGCCTTTACTTCAACTCTCCTCTCTTCTTTGTTCAACAAATTCATTTTATATCTGAATTCATCATCCCAGCACCCCAGTAACCGAGTTCAGACAGTTTCATAACCTGCTGATTTACAAGTGAAACCTGTGATGGATCTATAAGTCATTTCACTCTACTTTTTACTGCATCATCCAAATAAAAAATAAAAAAAAAAGATAACAACAATAAAACTGAACCAGGTTCCTAATTCTGGCACAAGCCAATGCAGTTGTCCATAAAGGAAGGAAGAGTGCTGACATTTGTCTGCCTTATTTCTGCCCATTCCCATCATGTAAATTGTCTCTGTTTGCTTTCAAAGATAGCTGCAAGCGTTCTGAAAAACAGAAGCCTCAAATATTCACGACAGCGTATTTGTACAAGGATTCACGCTGTTAAGTTTCTAATCTTTGCAGATGAAAGAGCCCAGAACAACAACTTTTATTTCCCCCCAGAATTAACGTAGAGGAGCATGACTTGAATTAAGTACAGAAAGAATTTCATAAATTTAACAACAGCGTATATGAGCAGTCTGGCAAAAGTGAAATTCTTTTGACTAAAAAAAGACTCTTCATTGAAGCAGGAAGAGAATTAAAGACTCAATAAATGATGGGCTTCCCCCCCCCCCAACCAGAACTCGCTGGAACTCAGTTCTGGCACATCATGGGTGGGCGCTATTGCCATTCTAAGAGAACGAGGGAGGTGTTCATAGTGAGTTCCAGCACCTCTTTTCCTAGAAAAAAATAGCACTGGTGAATTACTTAATTAGTAATGTGAGAGGTGCTAGAGTATAAACCTCCCTTCTGTGATCTAGAAGTGCCTATATTTTAACCCCACTGCAGTCTGATTTAGGAAAGAAAATGACTCTGGTGCATTGTGTATGAACTCTGGCAAAAGCATGGGTGTTGCTCCTAGTTGCCCTATGACAGTGCCTCTTAAAGATGGTGGCTTAGCTACAGGTGGACTTCCCAAGCTTGCTTGCATGCCGAAAGCATAACTGTTTATTTTTCTATGTTCTGGACTTGTGTCTTTCATTTATTCATTGCTCTGACTCTTTAGGAACTTTCAGGCTTTACTTTTAGCTCATTATTTGATTTCAGTAGGTTGTTAATTCTCAGGGGCTGCCTGGTGACTACCGCAACATTATTGCTTGCCGAGATCTCCTAGGCCATCTTACCATCTGTTGCCTTCTGCTTCCTTCTTTAGAAAACAGTAAGTGGTCTTATTGTGTTATGTACATCAAACAGAAAATGTTGTGGTGGCAACACCACCCATTTACTTTCAGGCAAACATTACTGGGGGTGGCTTAATCATCCAAGTTCCTTTTTTCTTTTACTTGGAAACCACCACACTTTCTTCAAATCTACTCCGACACCCCTGCTTTTTTTCCAAGTTAAGGACATTGTGCAGAAACATAAAAAGCTGCCTTATACTGAGTTGGGCCATTGGTTCCTCTACTACTGTCTTCCCCACACTGACTTGTAGCAGCTCTTCAGGATTTCAGACCACTCTCCCAGTCCTGCCTGGATCCTTTGACAGGCAAATCAAAGGCTTTATCACTGAGCCACAATCTTCCCCTATGATGGGATGCGGGAAACACACTGATGATCACGTGGCAAATATCTTGGCCAATTCCATACTGGCTTATTGATGTCTGGAATAGCAAAGATAATTGGCTGACAAAAAGAATAAGTTGGGTGAAGATTAAAAATTGAAACATCCTGCTGCTGGAATATTGTGAAGAGATAACTGTGCAAACCACCAAGTAAAATAAAACAATAGACACAGATGCTTTAATACAATAATAAATATAATGATGTATCACAGTGGATGCCTGATCCAGAAACTAGTGTGACAATCAACTAGGCAACGTAATCATTACACGCATGGAGTAAGTGAAGTTAACTCTATTCAAAGAAACAGGATCTACTTAGGAGTGCCATGCCTAATGGGCACAGCAACTCACTCTTCTTCAGTAGGTCTTTTCCCTATGTGGCCTTTGCGGATACCGAAGGCCTTCCCACAGCTGCCTAAATCTCCTCTTCAGGTCTTTCCCAAGCAATCTGAGACTACGCCGGCATGTCTGCCTTTACTCCTCCTGCTTCATTCCTCTCCTGGTCCAGGTTTGTCCCAGCAGCAGCTGGAGGCGCCTGTGTTTCTTCACCAGGTTGACTCATCTCTGCCTCTTGGCCTTCCTCCTCTTCTGCTTTCACTTCTGATTCCGGACTTCTCTCTGCCATGGACTCCCCCTGCTCACTAAACCCTGATACCTCTTCAGCTTTCAACACCTCCTCTTCCCCCCTGTCTTCTCCCTCTTCTCCCTCTGACCACTCATCATCGTCCCACCACCTGGCTCTGAGCCTTCTTCCCTTGGAGGTTCCTCAGCTGGTTCCTCCCAGCATCCCTCTGCATCCAACCAACAAAGGTAAAATTTGAATTTGTTACTCACTTTTGCCACTGGCCCACCCACCACTGGCCTGTGGCCCCCAGAAGATTGTCCTGATGGGAATGTGGCCCACAGGATGAAAAAGCTACAGTATAACCTAAACTTCACAGGCCAAGGGTAACTGACAGACTGGATGTATGGACAAGTTTTGTCTTCTGGTTTTTAATTTCTCTCTCCCATGGTGCTTTAATTCAATTTTACTTGAAACTGGTTATTGTTACATAGGATATTGAAGGTCTGGATGATACAGAAGATGAAGCCTCAGCTTTCAAGACTCAGATGGAGCTTGGTAGAAGGCTTTGTGTTGGGGGAAAAGAAAGCCAGGTTCATGTATTAGGGAGTAGTAGTAGTAGTAGTAGTAATAATAATAATAATAATAATAATAATAATAATAATAATAATAATACATTTATACCCCGCCCACTGGCTGGGTTTCCCCAGCCACTCTGGGCAGCTTCCAACAAAACACTAAAATACAATAACCTAGTAAAGATTAAAAGCTTCCCTAAACAGGGCTGCCTTCAGATGTCTTCTAAAAGTTTGGTAGTTATTTTTCTCTTTGGCATCTGGTGGGAGGGCGTTCCACAGGGCAGATGCCACTACGGAGAAGGCCCTCTGCCTGGTTCCTTGTAACTTGGGCTTCTCGCAGTGAGGGAACCGCCAGAAGGCCCTCAGCACTGGACCTCAGTCTCTGGGCAGAAGTAGAAGCAAGCTAGTTCTCAACTGTGTTTATTTAAGAAATCTCTACACTTAAAAGCCCCCAAGGCAGCATACAAAATCAATAAATAAAATAGCCCATTCAATACATGCAGGCCACACTCTCAAGCATTCCAGTACAGGGTGGGGAAGGGCACGCCTGCAAAGATGCCACACAACCACCCCACCCCATATGTGTTCATTGAACATGTGGGTAGCAGCTGCAAGATATATAAAAACAGCTCATATAAAATACCAGCGATATATACAAACAAAGGGAGCTGACTCACAATAACAATCATGAATACCATTTACACATGGGAAGATGGAATTGGCCTGGCATCTAAAAGATAGCAATGATGACATAAGGCAAACATTTACACAGAGCTCCGTCGTTGCAGTGGCCACCACTGAAAATTCAGCTCAACAAAACCCACTTGCCTAACCTCCCAAAGGTCTGTTGTGCACAGATCTCAGTCGATGGTCAGGTTGCATTGGAGACCACAGTCTTATAAGATGCCAGGCTGTTTCGTTATCCAGGTCTTGCCCTATATAAAGCTTTAAACATCGAAACCAGTCAACAGCCTGGCAGCTTCATCCTGCATCAATTGAAGTTTCTGGGCACTTTCCAGATCCACTTGTATCCAGATAGCCACACTCCTAGTGGAGATGTCAGGAGCCAGGCTAGCTTGGCTGTGTGATGTAATAGAATCATAGAATTGTAGAGTTGGAAGGGTCCCTGAGGATATCAAGTCCAACTGCCTGTGATGTAGGAATATGCAGCTGCCCCATATGGGGATTGAACCTGCAACCTTGGTGTCATCATCACCATGCTCTAACCAACTGAGCTATCCAGGCAGGGGTGTGGAGCTTCATTACTCTTCTCAGTTTAATCTGAGTGCAGCTTTGCACAGGCACTTGGACTCAAGTGCTTTAAGGGGGATAGACCGTTGCATAGCATCTGAATCCCAAGCAATCATCAAATGTTGTGCACCAACGAGCCAAAGCTCTCCAGCCTTCCACGCAGTTCCCATCAGTCCAAGAAGTGCATTTAATATCATTTGTACCAAGGCGTGACCCTTTTAAAGAGATACCTTGCGTTACTCACCAGCATCTCCCTAAAGTGATCCCCCATTAAGAAGTAAAAGATGGGGTTAATTACACTGTTCAAAAAGGCAATGGGCCTTGTAACAGTATAAATCATACTGATAAGGTCCTTGCCGCACGAGGGACGCTTCCAGGACTGCATCCGGGAGGCGATCCTAACATTGCGCATGATGTGATAGGGAATAAAGAGCAGAGAAAAGATGGCCACAGCCATGACGATCAAGGTGAGAGGTTTCTCTAGAGTCAGGGCAGCAGTGAGCTCTGCGCTGCGGCTTTTGATGAAGGCATGCGTTTTCCTGTAAAAATAGCACATGGCGCACAATGGGATTATAAAGCCAGTCAGTGTCAATATCATACTATAGATTAGGCTGTCTTTTGCAACTCCGGAGCTTGCATAATCCACGCATAGGCTACCGTTGCTGTTATTTTTCTGGTCGTTGAGGAAAGTGAACATGGGCGTCAGTTCCAACGTAACCACGACCCATATGGCGATTGATAAAACAATAGCCGTGCTTTTCTTCTGCAGAAAGTGATTTCTGAAGGGATACTTCATGAGCAGGTATCTGTCCATGCTGATAACGGTCAGGAAGAGGATGCTTGTATATAAGTTGACGTGCAGCAGAAACCTGTTGGCTTGACACCAGTCTTTCCCATAGGACCAATTCCCTTGAGAGTAACTTGACACCAGCAACGGGAGTGTGCAAAGGAATGAAAAATCCGACAGCGACAAGTTGAACAGGTAGATGTTGCCGCTTCTCCAGGTTTTGAGGCAGAAGATGTACCCAAAAACAACAATGCTGTTGCCAATGATGCCAAATATGAACTCCAACGTGTACATGGTCGAAAGGTAATATCTTTCCAGGGATTTCTCTCTATCCCAGCATTCTCTGATGTCACCTCCATCCTGGAAATGTAAAACAAATGTCAATTTTTATTTTTTAAAAGGCATTTACTTATTACTTAGCTTACACAGCCAATGTGATTATTGCACTGTCATATTCCTGCACTTTCAGTCACGCCAAATGTTAGATAAACACTCCAGGTTTATGCAGTCCCTCTTCTTGCATAAAACAAATTTCATTGCAAAACTCTTCTCAAGAAAAATGAGGCACTGCCGTCTCGACAAGGTGGAGACAATGAACTTGAATATGATTATCTTTGTATTTTCTTTGGTGTGTGTTTCAACAGGAGAGAAACTTTTTTTTAAAGGGGTGGGTGGGAGATCACTTTATTAGTGATCTTGAGTTTTCTATGCTTCTTTCTTAAGAGTCTCTGGGATCTGAAGTACTGCCATAGCAGTCGTTCAGCAGGCACCAAGGAGACAGGAGACCTCCAGTAAGATTGTCCTGCTTTTACTGCTTCTGCTACCACTGTCACCAGACCAGAAGGTGGAAGGGAGGAGCAGGCTGGGTGGCTGAGGAAGTCCGTCTCTAGCTTCACTTATTATCTGAGACACACTAGACTTAGAGTGGTGTGGGTGGTCCCCTCGCACGGGGCGTCATATTGAGGGGCCACAAAATAGAGAAGATCCATAATTAAGAAGATCCATTTGGGGCCAGCAAATTCGGGCTCGCACAAGATGTGATCCTATGAAGGAGAACCAAAATCTGTCCCTGATCTGAGCTGTGGCCCTTGTGCCTGCTTCAGATTGAAGTCATATATGAGAAATCATTCAGTTTTATATTCTGAACCAAGGAAACTGTGACCTTGATTTCCTTGCTTGTCAGAAACCCTATAGCTTTGAGGAAATCCTTGGAGGGGGGTTGTTTTGTTTGTATCAACCATGACCTAATCCAGGCATGTCCAAAGTCCGTCTAATCCCGCCTGCTGGCCGATTTAATCCGGCCCCTGTGGTAGTATATGTCCTGGGGTAAAATCCTAAAAAAAGCTCAAGAACTTTTGGGGTAAAATTGTAAAAAAAAAAAATTTCAACAACTTTGGTTGGCCCTCACACATGTTCACTTCATCAAATCTGGCCCTCTTTGAAAAAAGTTTGGCCAAATCTAACTTAGTCTGGAAAAAACCCTCCTCTGTTCTGTCTTAAGGCCAAATTTTATGTGCCATCTGTCATTTAGTTTGACATTGCATATATGATTTTGTTAAAAAAATGGCTGGCACAGGAAGGCAGTGAGCCAAATTAGGTTCATTTAGGCGGAGGGGGCTTTAGCCCTTTGACCTCTCCATGCCTACTATTTCCAATGAGAAGAACACTGTCGTGACTGTTGGAGTTTTCTTCCCATTACAAAGAGTGGGTGCAGGGGGTGGAGAGATAAGAATTCAGGGGTGGGGTGGGGTCCAATTCAGTTTATGTTTAAAGGCAAATCAAAAACAACTTTTGAAAACAACATGAAACCCAAAATACAGTAATCCTTCAAAAATTCCCACGTATCCAAATTTTGTGATGCAAAAACCCATTTATTAGGGGAACTTGTTCATAAAATTCATGTATTTGTGAATATAAAATTCAAAATGCAATGTGTAAGGGGAAATTGCTTGCAAAAATTAGTCAAAACTGCATACAAAACTAAAAAGAAAGAAGAAACCACACAAAAATGTGGATGAATTTTCACAGGATTTTTTTTTTAAAAGAAAATGCAAATTGCTGCAGAACAAGAAATTGCTGCAAACAATTAAAAAAACCCAAAAAGAAATTAACTCAAAGACTGAAATGTGTTGTATCCAACATTAATCGGACTCAGAGTAGAACCACTGAAATAAACAGACACATTCATTGATTCAGTGAGTTTACTATGACTAATGCTGGCTATTAAATTCGCACACTGATTTCAGTGGGAACTTGTGCAGCTAGCTTACTCTGAATCCAACTCAATATCTGCACATTGAGAAGTTTGTTTGTTTTTTTTGGAGCCTAAAATATCTGCAGTATGTGAATTTCAACAAACAGTGGGCCAAACAAAGATAATAAAATAAGAACTTGCAGAAACAAATTCTACTGATCCTCAATTAAAATTTGTTTTAAAACAAGATGTCGTCTGAAAATTGGTTTCTTAGACAGGTATCTCGCAACTTACTTGCATTTAACTTGTGCACATTTGGCTTTATGCTCTTGGTAAAATAATAACAATAACAATAATAACAACAATACTAATAATTTAAAAGAGGGTGGAAAGGGAGAGGGAAAACATTAGCAATCCTACCCATCATTGTACCCAACATGTTTTGACTTTATACAATTTTGGCTTTAGGCTCTATCCCTGGAATGTAACCCCAGCGTAAGTTGAAAGTTGCCTGTACATCAAAAGAATGACTAGAAAGAAATGTGTAATTTAAAGAACTGCGTATGTATTACACACACCTGCCCCAGTCAAGAGATTGATAAAAGGCTCTTCTCCTGTGCCTGTGCCTGTGAATAAACTGCACCTAGCTGTAGACAGGCTTCTATGACTGGTCTGTGTTGGAGGAGAGCCTTGCAATGTCAGTCAAGAGGTTATTCGTGCATCACCAAATTGCTAGATCTGATGTCTCCCAGGTGATATTTGAGCAACACCAGTACAAATCCACCCCATGCAGAAAACAAGTCCAGTGCACAGAGAATATTCCTTCTATTGATGTACAACTGTAAAATGAATTGGGTGTGTAGTCTTGCAGTCAGTTTATCTAGGGTACTTTTTTTTTGTAATGGATGTTTGCAAGCAATGCTAATATCCATTACAAAACAATACAGCAAATATTCAGCAATTTCCCTATTAAGAACAATATAAGCAATAAGATCACTTTGGTCACTTAGGTTTTATAAAGTAGCTTGCAAAAACCAACATAGTGCTCATAATATCCAGGATAAAATTCAAATACAGGGACTGTCCCCTTTTGCTAATTTTGTTAACTTGTCTACATATATTCAATCATAATGACAAGGTATACAAAATAATCTGCAAAAAATCTATACAATAAACTGAAGGATATCTAGCCTTTTCCCCCTTTGCTTACTACTTACCATTCTGTAGAA
The DNA here is from genome assembly GCF_965153285.1 of Podarcis tiliguerta. NCBI lineage: Eukaryota > Metazoa > Chordata > Lepidosauria > Squamata > Lacertidae > Podarcis > Podarcis tiliguerta. Next base: position 23,206,486 of record NC_139538.1, read on the forward strand.
TGGGTATTGTCTCTTACTAGGCTCTTAGTTGAACATGATCTCTCTGCTGAAAGGTTCAAGCGAAGTAGAATGTAGCTCAACATAGCCATGCCTCATTTACATAATATTCAACACATGGTTAATGATTCAAGGATTCCGGAAACTCGTTTGACTGAGAAGGATGTGCAGGCAGTTCCACTGGAATAGAAGGTATTGCAAAATCCATTATGAGTCGACTGGTGAAATAATGGAAATATAATCCCTTCTAATGCCCTGCTGAAATCTTCCTGGTGCTCACTTTCCAAAAAACTTTTCTTTAGACAGCGTGTGCTGACGGATCCTGTTCTTTAAAAAGGAAACCAAAACCAATACTGTATTTGAATTCAACAGATGTATGTTGCTGCTTTCGAAATGCTTATGAGGGGTGGGAAATGACTTTGCAACTGAGTCATAAGGTGAAGTGGAACTTACTCAAAGGCTACTTGCTAACCACGCCTTGCTACGTCTCAAGTACCTGGATTTAAGCCTATTTAAAGTTAACAGAGTAAAATCTAGCAAACCTCAATGCTTTAGCTTGCCTTGATTGTGTGTCAAGCTCAGTCTTGACTTGCCTGCCTGCTTAATCACACTTGTTGTCAAATCTCTCCAGCAGATTTGATTAGCCTAATTTATTGCACTTCCTCATAGCTTCTCTGTGCCAGTGCTCCTTCTATCCTCTCTGACTTCACCAAACAGTACAGTGGTACCTCAGGTTAAGTACTTAATTCGTTCCGGAGATCCGTTCTTAACCTGAAACTGTTCTTAACCTGAAGCACCACTTTAGCTAATAGGGTCTCCTGCTGCCGCTGCGCTGCCGGAGCACAATTTCTGTTCTCATCCTGAAGCAAAGTTCTTAACCTGAAGCACTATTTCTGGGTTAGCGGAGTCTATAACCTGAAGCATATGTAACCTGAAGAGTATGTAACCTAAAGCATATCCAACCTGAAGTGTATGTAACCCGAGGTACCACTATATAGTCAAAACAGGACACAGCTGTGCTATATAGCATTGGGGTGGCATGGGCTAATGTATGTGTGAGTGATCAGCCTTTGATGTTAGCTCCTGCATGCACAGAGCTTTTTATTATTATTATTATTTTACAGAGCATCCCACAATAGAATCCACCCCCCCCCCCGGCAGCCTGAGCAGAAGCACTTCCACATTCTAACTCATCAATTCTACCATCTTTTGCTGAATGCTTCTAGGGCCCCTTTCCTTTGCATGTGCTTTACATGCAGAAGCACCCAGATTTAGTCCATGCTGAATCTCACTGGAGTCCTGAAAGCCCTGGAATTTCACTACCAGCCAGTGTTGGCAATACAGGTTCTGCCTCTTACATAGGGTCCTTCATCAACTTTCCATCACCTTCACCTGCATGTTCACGCCTCTTTAACCCTGCATGGAGGACCACACTCCACTGGTGGAGTGGAGTCATCACAATACGTCAACTTCCTGGGCCCAGAAGTGGCTGGTGCAGCCTCACGTGATGCTGCCTCTTACTAGGATGAAGCACGGCAAGGCAACCTGAGGTTGCGGGAGTGCTTGTGTACGGGTTCACCAGCAGAGCAACCCTCTTGCTAGCATGCCTGCACAGCCCCAATCTCATTGCAGCCCTGAACCTCCTGCCATTCCTGCCGGTGTCAACAGACAGGGTAAGCGATCCCATACCATATGGGGATACCATAACTCCTTTCCTTCTCAGTGTTGGCCCAGATTTAAGTGGGGAGGTTACTGCAGACAAAAGAGACCTTGGTGGATGCTTGTGTCAGAGATAGGGGAACTTGAAACGTCCCTGATATTAATGGAGTGCAGCTCTGATCAGGAAGAATGAGAGCTGTAATTCAACAATACCAAGAGGGCCACAAGCTCCCCATCCCTGCCCAGTATTATTCAGGGAAGATTAAAGTGGATTAAAGGATTAAAGTAGACGCCCAATTGTTCCTTAGCAAGCAGGACTTGCTGACAATCAGATGACAGCAAGCCCTTTGGGGATCAACCACACAAGGGTGCCCCCATTGGTCTTATTGGCGATGAAAGGTCTTGCTGTCAGTGATGATCCGCTTTGCTAGTCTACGGAAGGAAAATGTTCATTTACAGGCGTGGTTTGAATCCAAACTGTACCTGCGGTCGGGCAAAGTATGGCTCACAGCGATCCCCTGTGAAGGCGCATATCAATGCCAGTTGGCACACCTTCAAAGGGCTTGCTGCTCATTGCCAACGCTGAGCCCCTTTGAAGTTATAACTTGCCATCATGATGACATCAGATGATAGTGGGGAGCCCCGGCCACTGAACACAAGGTCTGGCTCTTGTAAAGCAGGGAACCTAACTGAATAGTTCTCAAGTGTTTTTGAGCCTTCTCGGTAGTGGCGCCCACACTGTGGAATTCCCCCCCCCCCCATCAGATGTCAAAAAGATGAGTAACCTTCGGAAGACATCTGAATTCAGCCCTGTATAGGGAAGCTTTTTAAGGTTCAGTGTTTTATCATGTATTTATATACGTTAGATTCTGCCCAGAGTGGCAACCTAGTCAAATGGGCTAGTTACAAATAATAAATTATTGTTATTCGTTATTGAAAGAACAAAAGACTTCACATACATTGTCTTGTTGCAGTTTGCACAACAATCCTGTAAGGTAGAGAAGTGGTACCTCAGGTTACATACGCTTCAGGTTACAGACTCAACTAACCCAGAAATAGTGCTTCAGGTTAAGAACTTTGCTTCAGGATGAGAACAGAAATCGTGCTCCGGCGGTGCAGCGCAGCAGGAGGCCCCATTAGCTAAAGTGCTGCTTCAGGTTAAGAACAGTTTCAGGTTAAGAACAGACCTCCAGAACGAATTAAGTACTTAACCCGAGGTACCACTGTATCATATTGCAAATGGGGGGGGGGTGTTCTAACACAGAAAGTATGCCACCTAATAAGTTACATGAGTTTAAAGTCGCCTAATAACATCAATGGAAAGTTGAGTTTTGAAGCAGGGACGTCCTGATCCATGCCTGCGTGTCACAACAATGACATTACATCACCTCTCAATTAATTAAATTAATGCACTGAACATGAATCCACGAGTTCCCATCACTTTACACTGTGAATTTCACCAACAGAGATGCTATCCCTCAATTTTATATGCTGGCAGAATATTTTTCATGTTGGCATATGCTGCATATCACTTTACGGACGTGAGTTTGCTTTCGAGTCCCAGACATTTTCAGATCATTGCCTTTTGTGTTTAGCTTGTGTTCTGATGAAATATTATATAGGAGCCGGCCAAAGCTAAACACTCTTTAAGTCCTATTGATTTCCATGTTTGCTTAATTCTTCCACTGAAATTATTAGGACTTGAAAGTGCTTAGCTGTGCCCCCCCCCTCCCGAAAAGCTCATTAGGGCTCGATTTCACATAAGCACACAAAAACATCTTTGTTCGCACAGTGGCAGGAAATTTCCTGCCACATATCAACTAGCACTCTGCAGGCGCTCCATAACTTTTTTATTGGAATAAAGAGACAAGGAAATGGTAAAAAGATAATTTTGATTTCCCCATGGAGCATACTATGGTCCTGGTATTTGTATTTAGAGCACACTGTAGCACTTCCTTTGTACAGAAGGCATAGCAGATGCATTCACAGAGCAATAATGGCTTTTATTGTCCATTATCAGAAAGCAAAAATGCATAAAGCATTCACAACACTGTGCCTAGTAACCCAGAACCTAAACAGATGCTTTGAGACTGCTGACAAGAGGACTGAGTACATGGAGCTGCGTCAACACAAAATTGCATCGCGTAATTGACACATTTAGTGGCTTAGTTCTCACATCACTAAACCATGGCTTATTAAACTATGGTTTATTTAACCATGGCTTAGCATTATGTGTGAAGCCAGCCCAGCAGCTTTAACTATGACTATTAAACATCCTTAACGGTTGCTCATTGGCCAAAGTTTCTAGTTGGTTTATAAACTGTTGTTGTTTGTGGAATTTGCCTCCTACAACTCCTTAAGGATCCCAGGATGGCAAACACATCAATAATAAAACGATATTTATTTTTTTACAGAACAGTTTAAAGATCCTAAAACAATCGCAGTTAGAAACCAGTGGTCTCAAGGTTGCCTGGAACAATGTCTTTCAGTTATCAAATGCCTACAGAGTTGCAAGTGAAGACTGGCAAAAGAAATAATAACAATCAAACGCCTTTCAAGGCTTGGCTGCCTTCACTGATGCTTTTAACCATTCTGTGATGTAATAAACCAAGGTTTAAGTCAGGCCTAGGCAAACTCGGCCCTCCAGATGTTTTGGGACTACAACTCCCATCATTCCTAGCTAACAGGACCAGTGGTCAGGGATAATGGGAGTTGTAGTCCCAAAAGATCTGGAGGGCCGAGTTTGCCCATGCCTGGTTTAAGTGCTCATCAGCCTGATGTCTCAGCTTTAACTATGGTTTGTTAACTAAGGATAAGTTTAATTATGGTTTAGGGGTGTGAGAGAATCAGAGCAGTGTAAATACTTTTTTAAAAAAAAATCATTTTATAACACAAATAAACAACACAAACAGAAAAAACAAACAATACAAACAAATTCTTGTCTTATCCTTATTTTTTTCTAAACTTTGTTAGGTGAGCTTCCCCAAGTCCCCCCTATCTGATTTTCATTTTACCTCATCTTTAGCAGTTTACATATATCATAATTTTTAACCATTTTTTAAATCACACTTACTTTTACCATAAAAATTTTATTCCTTACATATAATACTATTTTAAAATACACTAACTTCTAACCCTACAGCCTATATCAACTTCCAAAGCTATTCTAAGGTTTAAATATTAACATATTTTTTTCAAATATTCTTTAAACTTCTTCCAATCTTCTTCCACCGTCTCTTCTCTCTGGTCCCAGTCAGTTCAGCAAGTTCCATATAGTCCATCATCTTCATCTGCTATTCTTCGATAGTTGGTAAATCTTGTTTCTTCCAATTCTTTGCTTGTAATATTCTTGCCGCTGTTGTGGCATACAGAAAAACAGTAACATCCTTTTTGGGGATTTCACCCCCCTCCACTATACCAAGTAAAAAGGCTTCTGGTAGAGCAGTGTAAATACTGGAGGGCCAAACTACAAATGGACTGGAAGGTGTTGTGCAGGGAAGCCAGAGCAGACCCTACCATTCCCTTATGGGGGGAGGCCAGAGTTGCATGTGACACATGTTCTGCCCTGCACCCCTTAAACTAGGCTGCCACCCTCTCACCACTGTAGAATAAGAGTTAACTTCCAGTCCACTTGTATTCTCTATGTGGAATGAAGGGAGAGGCCAGCACCAGGCTTCAAAGTACTGTATTTGCTTGTCCATACCTTCCAATACTTTGAATCCAAATTCCCAGATGCCATCTTCCTGAGCACAAAGACTATTGGGTTGCTGTGATCTCGTGCAATTTCATGCCTCAGTCCCCCTGCCCCTCAAGTGCTTTTGTTTGGGGTGTGTGTGTGTGGAATTAGCACCATGAAATCACGTGAGAGAGCACAGCAACCCAAATGGCCGCTGTTCTTTAGTGGTAAAAAAAATGGGATGTCCCAGTTTTTTCCAGGATACTTGTGGGGTATTCTTGTCAGAGCATATCTGAAGGGGGATTTCTGGATCACAGCCTTTATAAGTTAAGAAATTATATGGCAGAACTGAAAAAGAAGGAAAGAAACACTAAAATAAAAAATAATAGAAAAAAGAAATGAAATATGTACAAATTTACTTTGAGGGAAATGCAGTTGAATGCTTTTAGTTTGAAGAGGACAGCAGATGAAATATATGTTCAGAGTTCATGTATTAATTTCGGTCCTCTTTCTTTCAAAGATATCCTTTGAGTAAATACACATTTAAATTCAGAACCACATTCAGTTAATGGTTTGTTTTTCCTTTGAAGAATACTTTTAATGACTGAAATGGCATTGTGTGAAACAAATAATCCTGTGACAATAGCTATCCCCCATTATAGCATAATTAAGGTCATTAACAGGCCAAGCTATGTGGCCTTGAGTGAGGTTTTTCTTCTAACTTAATAGACCCGATTAATTCAGGAGATAATTTATCTAGCGGGGTAATTTTTCTTCTATTATGCTCTGTTTGAAGACTATTCATAAAGACCATGTGTTTAAAACTGATTATTGATTTTGAATTGCTAAGGAGATTGAGCTAGTAACACATACTAATATTAAGGAGGAACATGGAAAATCTAGTACTTTGATTCTGTTTATCTTAGTCAAGTTAATGTTATAAATTATTATGTCATCAAGTTGTTTTCATCACTTTCACCATGCCATAGCAAATGATCTTAACGAGGATGAGATTTGGGAAATTCACCAGGGTGTTCTGATTTTCCAATAAATGTTAGCCATGTTTGGAAACTCTTTAACTTGTTTTTATCCTGTATTTATTTTAATAGTCCTGAGATCCTATGAAGAAGGGTGTGATGGCCTGGGAATCGGATTCAGAGGCTGAACCTGAGGAATCCCAGTCTGCACAGGAGTCCCTGCCTCCAGGACCAGCTGAACCTGAAGGGCCCTCACCTGTGCCGGATCCTCAGGAGCAGACACGAGCTGAATCTGCTCTGGCTCTGGAGGTGATCGAGGACCCATTGCCTGCAGGTGCTCCACTCTCAGCCTCATCAGGGGAAGGTGAGGTTGCCTCTGAGTCCAGTAACCCTCCAGCCTCTCCTGAGCTGCAGAGGCTCAGGGCAGAGAGGCGGAGGGAGCTAAGTTCTCGCAGGAGGAGTGCTCGCCTCCAAGCCAGGAGATGCGAGTCACCTGTGGACCGGGACCACCCTATGCCTCGGGGCAGATAAAAGCCAGCCAGCCCAGTCCCAGGTTGCAGGAGCAACATTGTTGGTAGCCTGTTCCTGCCTGCACCCTGTCCTGCTCTTCTGCCAGAGTTCCTGACCTCACCTGACTCCCTGCCTTGGACCCCGCTTCAGCTTTGACAGACAGCCTCCATACCGCACCCTCGACCTCGGACTGGACTCAGACCACACCACATGGTAACCCCCCGGGACTAGCACAAAGGGTGGTATATAAATCTAAAAAGAAATGAAATAAAATGAATGAATGAATGAATATTTTGAATACTGATAAACCAGCCATGGTAAATGTTCTTCTAAGGATGGAATTTGCTCATTTAATAAGGGGATCTGGGCCATTTAGGTGACCATGTTTACAATCCTGTTTGTGTCCAGGAACCCTGATATGTCACCCATACCCCTGCCTACATGTGTTCTCACATGTCCAGCTCAAATTCGTGAAGAGCGCCAAAGCCCACAGTCCCATCTATCGTAGAAGCTCCAAAATGAAAACAAAGAAGAGTTAAAATGGGAGATCAGCATCTAACACTATAGGCAATTTGGTGGGGGAAAATTGCTCAAATATATATCTGCTGTTACAACACTTTTGTGAATAATGCAAACAAATAGTCTCTGAACATATCTGCTGAAAAAACAAATAAAAAAACAAGCAGGAGGCAAACAGCTGTTGGAAATGCTATTGGTCTAGCTGTTCTGCAGGCTGTTTAAATGAATTATGGGTTGCAGCTGTCATATTTAGTCTAGAAGGCACTCTTAGGTTTCTCCTAACTGGGTAATAAGGAGAGCAAGAAATGCAAGAGAGAGCCAGGGTGTGCAGAATTAAGTTAAGGGCTTCAAACTGTTAAGGCTGTTCTTGCTGTGGAATATGCCCATGTGCTGAACACAAAGATAAAGATCTATGCGCCGAATTGAAAAACTAAATAAATATAAATCTGCTTATCTTGGGAACAGCACTTTTAAAGCTCTCTAATAAATTTGATCTCACTCTTCCAGGAAAATACAGGTGCACTTATTACCCTTGTGTACAGTACAGCTTTGCTGCTGCACAAAGCACAAGCCTAATTTAGGTGTTATTGTAACTATTTAGGAGAGGTGCAGAGGACACAGGGACTAGTCCTGCCTCTCCATTTCTGCCAGTTGTTGTTGTTGTTCCTTGTACTCCACCCATCTGACTGGGTGGCTCCAGCCACTCTGGGTGGCTTACATCAGAATATAGAGAACATACAATACACCAAACTTTAAAAGCTTCCTGATACAGGGCTGCCTTCAGTTGTCTACAGAATGTCGTATAATTGGCTAACTCTTTGACATCTGACAGAAGTCCAGAGGAAGGGTGCCACTACCGAGAAGGCCCTCAGCCTGGTTCCCTGTAACTTCACTTCTCACAATCAGGGAACCGCCAGAAGACTCTCGTAGCTGGACCTTGGTGTCAGGGCTGAATGGCTGGGGTGGAAATGTCCCTTCAAATATACAGGGATGAAGCTGTGCAGGACTTTAAAGGACTTGGAATAGTGCTTGGAAACATACTGGGAGCCAATGTAGATCCTTTAGGACTGGTGTTATATGGTCCCAGTGGCTGCTCCCAGTCTAGCTGTTGCATTCTGGATTAATTGTAGTGTCTGCATCACCTTCAATGGTAGTGCCACGTAGAGTTCACTGCAGTAGTCCAAGAGGGAGATAACCAAAGCATGTATCACTTTGGCGAGACAGTGCACAGGCAGGTAGGTTCTCAGCCAGCATACCAGATGGAGCTGGTAGACAGCCGCTCTAGACACAGTGTTGACCTGCACCTCCATGGACAATCAGTGGTCCATAATGACCCCAAGGTTGTGCACCTGGTCCTTTAGGGGCCAGGAAGTCCCCCACACTTCCCCCCGTCCCCCAGAAACAGTACCTCTGTCTTGTCATGCTTCACTCCACCCCCAACCTTCCCACATTGTCAAGGAAGCTGAACGTGAAGCAACTTCTAAGCATGCTAAGTCCTCTTCAGATCTTCCCACTCAGTGGAGAAAAGTTAAAAACAACGTGGGTGGGGCCAGCACACACAGCAACTTTGTGGGCATTGCTGGTACGCATTCCTTTGCACATCTGTCACAAGTTTTTAAACTCAGATTGATGCAGGATTATGACTGGAATGATAGTATCAACCTGTGCAAGTCTATTTGGTTGGAAAGAAAGCCACAATGAGTTTCAAGGGGATTACTCTCAGGTAAGTGGGGATAAGGTTTGCAATCTGGAAATACAGCAACCTGGAAATAGTTTCCGTCCAACTGAAACCCAGGCTTGGTTTTCAGAATGTTGGGTGTGGCTAGGCAGTATGGAGATTTTTTTTGAAATACAGTGGTACCTCAGGTTACAAACACCTTGGGTTACAAACACTTTGGGTTACAAACTCCGCTAACCCAGAAGTTGTACCTTGGGTTAAGAACTTTACCTCAGGATGAGAATGAAAATCATGTGCCGGTGGCGCAGTGGCAGCGGGGGCCCCATTAGCTAAAGTGGTACCTCAGGTTAAGAACGGTTTCAGGTTAAGAACGGACCTCCAGAACGAATTAAGTTTGTAACCCGAGGTACCACTGTAGTATGTGGCCTATTTGTTTTAAAGAAACAGATAAAATGTAGAAAACCAGCACACAAAACAATTTGCGTTGGTTTTTTTTAAGGCATCCCAGAACATGATCAAGAAAGTTATTTCTTCAACACTTAGGATTATTTTTATTAGCGTTTTGTTTTCGTAATAGCCGGATGCCTATGGGAAGCTTGTGAGTGGGACACTCTCCACACAGCAGTTGATCTTCAGAGCCATTTTGCTTGAAAGTAGAAGGCAGGACATAGCCATCCTGGCTAGTGGCCGGCTGGTAGCCATTGCTACCTTATCAAGGCTATCAATGGCTATGAGCCTTTAGAAGAAAATCAGATAGAAATTTGCAGGGACAGCCTATTGCAAGTGATATGGTCCTCTTGGCACATAGAACCTTGACATGGTTTCCCCCTTTCCCTCAGAAACTGGAGCATACTGTACAGCCTACAATCTAACAATTACCACACGATCTAACAAAGGGTGTTAATGCCCTACTTCCAGTTCCATAGAAATTAATTAAAGCAATTAAAGCAGCATTACCAGCCTCCTATAATTATACTCTGCTTCCAGTAAGCCTCTCAGTACCCTACTTGGGTTTCTCCTGAAGCACAGTGAACTGCTGCATTGTTGTGGAAATGTCAGGGTTGTGCAACGGCGATTCCACCGAAAACTGGGAAATGTTGTTGTTGATGGCAATGATTTCTGTCTTACCTTTTATTGCCCAGTGATCTCAGGACTCGTTAAATAGTAAAGCAAGCATCCAAATAAATCACTAAGACTGCAACCCGAACTCGATTTACCTGAGAGGAAGCTGCATTTAATTCAATGGGAGTTGAATTAAGTAGACGTGGTTAGAATTTTCGGCCTATAATACCCAGTATCTGACTATAGAGAAGCTGATCTAACCAGCATCAAACAGAGGTGGCATATTGCACTTCCAGACTGAATATATTGCACTACAACTCAGCACAGATGCTCCCAGGGTATGATTTGAAGGCACAAGAGACCACCAACTTGCTGGAGCTGAGTCTGGTCAGTGCTTGGATATATGCAGAACTATGAAAATCCAATGAAAAATAAATTAAAATAGTTGGTTAGGTATTGTTTCTCACTACCTGAACAAGTCATCACAAGCCTTTGCAACCTCCTCTCTCCTTTTCAACTTGCCAAAGAAGCCGATCAGAAATGTTCACTTTCCATTTTAAACGCACCACAGTTCCCCACTATATCCAAACAGGCTCACATTTTTCCAGGTTCAAGTGTAATGGGGGGGGCTGTGATTTGTTTAACTGGAAGCTTCCATGGGCTATTGTAGCAATATTAATTGAGCAATTAATTGAACAATATTAATTAATATTACTTTGGCTTCTCAATTGTCAGAAAAACAGAAGTCAACCTGAACTTCTTTTCTCTGTTTATCACATCACAATGTCTCTGCAATGCATAATGTTCTGGCCTCAGAATACTTTGCTGATGAGGGAGGGAAGCAGAGAGTTCTTAGAATCAAGTAGTTAATAGTGTCTTTGATTTCATTTATTTGCCTCTCACCTTTTTATATAAAAGTTTTCTTATATAATCTTAATTGCTTGACAGTTTGACCCCAGTTATGTTTTTCTACATCTATCCATAGCTGAGTTGCCTTAGCATTGTGAATCAGCACATCCCCAGGCATAATACTATGGATTACAAAACCTTCAAGGAAGGTTTTTGTGTCTCCTGAGTAACAACTGCAGGGTGGGGGATGTTGTTGCCCAAAGCTCGTGTTAGATATTTGCAATTAAATATCACAGACAAAAATGAAAACCAACACACTGATCCTAGGCAATGCTACAGTTTTACAAAGAAGTAGAAACACTATGCTGAATTGTTTGTCTTTTAGTATATAAAGCGTGCAACCATTTCATGTTTTTTCTGTTTATCTTGCTGACCTGGGGGCTGATAGACACACATATATTAGGGGGGCCACTACCCACAAAATAATATTTAGCTAGAGTCCTAATGAGTGTATCTGAACCACCCACCCAAAAAACAACAAAGCTGTGCCCACATGAAGATTATAGAAAAAGAAGAAAGGCAGTTTTAACAACAAAACACAGTAGGATATATTCACAGGGCACATATAGAATCATACACTAATGCATGCACACATCTAACTTAAAGAAATAAGAATTTTGAACTTAAAGGGAAGAAATTGGCTTGAGAATATAGTTACAAGCTACCTCTATTAGTGCCTTCTAAAAGCACCCCTGATACCATATGTGTGTAAATGATAGAAGAACTGGTACCCAGGCATTGAGGCCAGGAGTCTATGCCTGAAGTGATTACAGCTCTTTATTAAGCAGAGACTCAGGCATAAACCCCTCACCAAGCCTTAGGTTTGAAGTCCAGTAGCAAGTTAAAGGTGTTCCTGGGGTGCTGAGAATCCTCAGATAGTCTTAAAAGAATTCTGAAACTTTGTCTTAAATAAACTTGTATGGAATCCAAAAGTTTGTCCAGGGCAACTGGAAAAGCGATCAAGGAGAAGAGATCAAAAGGAAAGAACAAAACAGGATTGGGTAAAATGGGGGGGGGGGGGATTGGATAAAATCTAGAAACCTTCTAGTGAGTGGTAGATTTAAGCAGGCCTTCAATCATGAGTGACTTATCTGGAGATTAACCTGTGGGGGTGGTCTTCCCGAATGGATTTAGCATTTGAGAACAATGGTGACGGCTTGAGGTTGTCTGACTCATCCTGGAAGTTTTCAATGTAGTTTGCAATTCCGTGAGATCACAAGTTGAAGGACCCTGTCTCTGGAGTCTAAAGCAGAGGCTTCAGGATTTCAAAGACTACACATGGTGCCTATTTGTTTACTATAATAATACTGTATTGGTCCGAATATAGGCCAAACCCAAATAGCTTTAAAATTGGAGGGGGGGGGAGATAAAAAAGAAAAAATACCCAAATACAGTGGTGCCCCACAAGACGAATGCCTCGCAAGACGGAAAACCCGCTAGACGAAAGGGTTTTCCGTTTTTCGATGCACTTCGCAGGACGAATTTCCCTATGGGCTTGCTTCGCAAGACGAAAATGTCTTGCGAGTCTTGAGATTTTTTTCCGTTCCCCACCCCTTTTTCTAAGGCGCTAAGCTGCTAATAGCCTTTTAGCAGCTAATCTGCTAATCCCTTAAGCCTTTAATAGCCGCTAATAGCCGCTAAACCGCTAATAGCGCTAATCCGCTAAGCCGCTAATAGGGTTGCTTCGCAAGACGAAAAAACCGCTAGACGAAGAGACTCACGGAACGAATTTTCATCTTGCGAGGCACCACTGTATAAGCCACTCCCTTCCTCGCTGCTCCTGGCTGCATACTGGGGGGGGGGTCTCACTGCATTGCTGACTGCCTTTTCCCTTACTTGCTCTCTCCCTGTGCTGGGCCCGGGGGTAACCCGAGCAATGCGGTCCAGGTCCAGGTCACGTATCCAAGGGTTCCACGCAGAGTCAGTCCGACAGAGCCAAGGCAGGAAACCAGGCAAGGACAGGTACAGGATCTCAGGCAGGGTCTGGCATACAGCAATGTTGCTCCCGCAACCTGGGGCAGGGTCTGACAGCCCTTTATCTTTGTCGGGGTAACGGCTGGTCCTGATCCCCCAGTGACTCACTTCCCTGTTTCACCCAAAGGCAAGCACTCCTCCTGTGAGTACTCAGGTCTCTCCTTCTCTCCGACCTTAGTCTCTGCAGCTTGGGAGATGTCGGTGGGTTACTAGACCCAGAGGCCGCCTCAGCCTCCCCTGACCAGTGGAGCAGCTGTAAGTGATGGCCCAGCTGGAGGCAACGAGGTAATCCTTGCACCTGGAGCCGGGGCAGGCTCAGGCCCCTGACTTGGCCCAGCTGGTGCTTGTTGCAAGGGAACCTGTGCAGGCTGGGGTTCTTCAGAATCAAGCCCCAGACTAGGTTCAGATGCCGCCTGAGGCAAAAGATCCGGTGCGGACTGAGAGTCCTCTGGTTGTGGCCCAAGTCCCAGGCCATCACACCCCCTTCCTGACCTTGGAGCAGAGGACAGGGGACTACGCACAGGGTGGGCGCCGCTTTGCTGTGCTCCTGGTGCTGTTTGCCCACTCTCCTGGCTACATACCGTAAGGTCGCAAATATAAGCTGCACTTTAACTTTTCACAGTCGGAATTGGGGGGGAAGTGTGGCTTATTATGGTAATAATAATAATTTATTATTTATACCCCGCCCATCTGGCTGGGTTTCCCCAGCCACTCTAATCAATTATCTTATTATAACCTAGCTTCATGGGGAGGAATGAATTTTTCTGTATCCTCATGACCAAACTTCAGCCGAAACCAGCTTTGGATCACTCCTGAACACAAAACGGAGCTAACAGTGAAAGCCATGCAACAATATACAGTATGTTATCATTTTTCTGCTTTTCACATGTGCTCCACAAGATATACGTATGTTTGTATGGTCCCTACCTGTACATTATCTATGTGCTAAAAGGAAGAAGAAGAAGAAGAAGAAGAAGAAGAAGAAGAAGAAGAAGAAGAAGAAGAAGAAGAAGAGTAGTAGTAGTAGTAGTAGTAGTAGTAGTAGTTTGGATTTGATATCCCGCCTTTCACTCCCTTTAAGGAGTCTCAAAGCGGCTAACATTCTCCTTTCCCTTCCTCCCCCACAACAAACACTCTGTGAGGTGAGTGGGGCTGAGAGACTTCAGAGAAGTGTGACTGGCCCAAGGTCACCCAGCAGCTGCCTGTGGAGGAGCGGAGACGTGAACCCGGTTCACCAGATTACGAGACTATCGCTCTTAACCACTACACCACACTGGCTCATGCATGCAATGCTGTTTTACATCACAGACTTGAATTTTTGTTATGTGCACAGAATTGTTTGCACTAGCTTTCTTCCAGTAACTTCACACAAAGCTGATTGTATTGTACAAAAGAGCTTCGAACTGTTAACACGGAACATATGGCAACTACACCTGTCATATGTCAGAGTTCCAAAGACCACCACTTCTGGAATATAGACACCTACCTGCTTCTCAGCACAGCATATACCATGGTCAGCAGAGGTGATTTTTATGTTTGTTGTTAGGGACAGGACCACCATCATTTAATTGGCAATATAAGGACAGTCAACTTTTGCATAATTGGAAATCTAGGATAGGGATGGATGACTGTCAATTTCAGTTTCTCTCAGTTTCTCATTATTCTACGCCTAAATTCAAATCTTCATATTTCCACATCAGTTTTGGGGGTTTTAAAGTCCTCATGACAATTCAGCAGCATCTCGTTCGAAATTATCCTAATGGACACATTTTTGCATGCAGTTTTGCCCAATGTATACATTTTTGGAAGGCAAAAAAATCCATTATATAATGAATTTAATATATACATTTTAATGCACACTTGACCCTAGTATGTGCATTTTTGAACACATCCCTTGGCTGGAGAACTCCCTTGCAAAATCTGGAGAAGTGTGAACCGACTGTGTTTTGGTTTGTGTATTGTATGGGGAACTGCAAATTAAGGAGGCTTGACCTTCAAATGCAAACTGGACCAAATCTCTAGCCCTTCTGAACTCAATGGGATGACTGCAACCGCAACGTAAACATGAAACACAAAAGTTAGCAGCTCTATTAATACAGACTTATCTGTGTTGAAACATTTTCCTATGATGCAAATTATTGTCTCCATGCCACTACCTAGGGACGCCAGTGAGTCTGCCTAAACATTACAGGGAAATGGCAGATAACCCAAAAAGGGATGGCTACTTATAGTGGCAGTCACAAGCTCAATTCCACATCTAATGAGACTCTGAAAGTAGGCCTGATGGAAGCTTATTCGGGCATACAATTCAGCGTTCTTATAAATAAAATAAAATACATACACTTCATTTATCATAAATTTTCTTCTTATCATACATTATATGAAGAATTCATTAAATGTTAGGAAGTGGCTAGTATCTTCATTTCTGTGTTCCTCTTCTGTTTCATTCTTAGACTGCTCCTTCGATCTGTCCCTAACAAGGAATTTTATAGACTGAAAAACACTGGTTAGTTTACTAAGAACTGAAGTGACTTTCCACAATAACTTTGGAATTAAATTTTGTTTTTGGCAATCTCTTCTGTGGTGGAAATCCGTTCTTTAAAAAATACATGGCTATGTCAGAGTTTTAAAATGTCACGCCTGGTGGCATTAATGTTTCACAGTTGTTCCTGTAAATGAATCCTGTTAAAATTTACTCTGATTTAGCATTAACTGTATAATAGGCTGTCCCAGAGTATTCCACAAATTATAGCATTGTGAAACAAATACCGTATTTTTCGCTCTATTAGACGCACCAGACCACAAGACGCACCTAGTTTTTGGAGGAGGAAAACAAGAAAAAAAATATTCTGAATCTCAGAAGCCAGAACAGCAAGAGGGATCGCTGTGCAGTGAAAGCAGTGATCTCTCTTGCTGTTCTGGCTCCTGGGATAGCTGCGCAGCCGGCATTCGCTCCATAAGACGCACACACATTTCCCCTCACTTTTTAGGAGGGAAAAAGTGCATCTTATAGAGCGAAAAATACGGTATTCAGATGCGGCTTGACACTGAAAAGCCCGGCTTGTGGGAAGGTGAGTGGCAGCTCTGCACTTGCGATGGCCTCTTGGCTCTTATTGCCTGACGATGAAGAAGTTCAGCCCTGCCGGAGTTTCAGAGTAGATCCTCAGTGATGCCTTCAACACTTGAAGAGGATGAAAGCAGATCAGAAACCGGCCCACGAGAAGGATGTAGATGAGAACAGTTCCCAGCTGTGCAATTCTGGAGCAGCGGAACCCCCCCCCCCCCCCGACAAAATAAGTTTGTGCCACAATAAATATCTTAGTTTTTCAGGTGCCAAAAGACTCTTCACGGTTTATATTAGAATTGCTGGCATCCCATGAAAGATAATTGACCCTGGATTGAAATGATCAGATCTTTTCATCCTGGTGCATCAGTTATGGCAGCAGCTGACACGTTTCTTTGAAAAGGGAAGCTTTAGACTATAACGTGACTCCACAAACTAACCAAGAGGCTTGCAGCCACGCATGCGCACCCATGCAACCACCGACCTGCCCTTTTTCCAATTGGCAAAAAGAACCAACGCTACTGAGATGAAGGTGTGAAACTTGCCCAACTCCACATGTTTGCTTATACAATGGTACCTCGGGTTACAAACACCTTGGGTTACAAACACTCCGGGTTACAAATTCCGTTAACCTGGAAGTAGTACTTCGGGTTAAGAATTTTACCTCAGGATGAGAACAGAAATGTCATGCCAGCAGTGCAGCGGCAGCAGGAGGCCCCATTAGCTAAAATGGTATCTCAGGTTAAGAACAGTTTCAGGTTAAGAATGGACCTCCAGAACAAATTAAGACCGTAACCAGAGGTACCACTGTAGTAAGGAGCTACGGAGTGTCGGCCTCCTTCATTGCTCCAGTGAGTGAAGCGTGCAGTTTTCCTGCTCACTGCCTGGCCTGATCCATCTCCTTGTCTCCAGGGGAATTGCAGCAACATCTTTGTGTACAGTATTACAGACAACATCCCCTTTCTGGTTAAGAAAGAAAGTGCTCTAGGCAATTCTGGTTAGCTGATTGCTGCCTCCAGGAGCTCGTGACAGGGAGCTCATGACCAAGGCTGGATTTAGGTTTGATGAGGCCCTAAGCTATCGAAGGTAATGGGGCCCTTTATATGACCAGCTGTCCTTTGTCAACAACAAATTGTCACTGTTTTCGTTGTTGAATATATGTGATATGGTAATTTATGGGCCTAATAGGTATCTAAAGCCATTTGCACATAACAGAATATGTATTTTATCAAAGTAATTGTTGAACTGAAATATAGTTAAGAAGAAGTATATTAATAGTGAAATACTTTTAAAAGTATAGCTTATACGTTAATCCGGCACTGCTCGTGACCAGGGCTTGTAAACAAGGGTATTTTGAGAGGGGAGGCCTGAGGTACTGTACATAAAAAAGGTTTCTTTGGCTATGTGCAAAGCAAGAGGAAGAACAAGCAGATAGTAGGTCCATTGTGTGGAGAAGGTGAAGAAATGCTATTGGGTGATAGAAGGTGGAATACCCATCTATACATATAAATTGCCACATGCAAATGTTATATGCATCTGTGCTAAGGGACGCCATAATAAACAGCTGTGCCTGGATGCAGGTGACAAAAAAAACAACAACCTCCAGTGCACAAATAACCACACATTTTTATCACTCTGCATTTTGTTGAGAAACTTTGCTCATTATCCCCTCATTTGGTTCTTTTAAAGAGGGATCTTACTCGACACATCCGGAAGGGATCACCCATTAGGGAGTAGATGACTGTTTAAAAAGGCAACATGCATTGTAAAAGTACAAAACAAACCTTATGAACTTTGCCCATCAAAGCCAATCTCCTGTAATGTCATTCAAGAAATGATCTTGACATTGGCCATGGAATGATACGCAGTGGAGAGCAATGAAAAGGCAACTACAATTAAGGTGAGAGGTTTTCTGAATTAGTATGGCAGAAGTAAGTTATTCGCAGGGCCAAATGAGGAGGAGCAAGAGCGAAACTTGGCCTGGGGGACGCCTCTTAATTTTTTTTTGCATTTGATAAGTTTCACAGCTTGTCTTTATGCACATCAGACCAAAATGAGCACTCACACTTTACATTGTGGGTGCCCTTTGTGGGATCGCGCGGGGTGCTACAGTCCCTAGGGAGGTTACTGGCAAACAGGGGCTGGCTTGCCTCTCAGTATTAATTTTGGGAGGTTCATGCCCAGCCTCAGTAATCAAATTTCTTGCTGGGAGGTGGGGCCAGCCCCATTTATAAATAGGGGGTGGAGCCAACAATAGCCAGGCAGTCGGTTCAGGAGATTCACCCACCCTACCCTCCCTTTGTTTAATGTTTCTTGTTTGCAGGTTAACTTTTTCTTCCTGTTTAGTGGGCGCTGCTATGGTCTTTGACTGCTTGCTGTTGAAGGGCCGGGAAGAAATTTCCCTGCATTGGCAGGTTTTGTCTTCCCCGTAGCAATTCGTCACAACTTTGGCGGTTATGGCCTTGCCTGGAATCCTGTAGTCTTTTCTTCCCTATAATGGGTCTGTGTGTGTGTGATGTGGTGACTCACCCCCCTGTGGCGACGATTCCAGGGTCCCCCTCTTAAAGGGGTTATATATGTGGGTGTCACTGGCCATACACCAAAAGGTCGTCAGTGAACTACCTGGTGTGAGAAGATATAGGCTTGGCTGCCTGCTATACATATGTCTCGCAAAGCACCCCGAAATCCCATTTACCCCAATGAGCCCCAGTTCCCCCCGGCTGGGGGGCTGGGAGGGATACACGCCCAAGGCCTAAGCCAGGTCTTCCTACATTTGCAAGTTTAATAAAGTTGTGGCCTAATTTTAATTCCATATAACGTTGTCAGAGTCTTTATTCCTTCCTTATGATCCCTGGGGGCTGGGGCTGTCGCTGCCTGGTCACGCAATGTAAATTTAAGCAAGTAAAGCATGTGATTTGGTAAAATGACAAAACATTGTTAACTCACAGGCTTTGCCGCATTCAAGAGTGAAAATATTCATAAATATCACTAAATATATATTGATTCTGATGGTGCAAGATTAGATTGTGGTTGGTGTTACCTTCGCAGAGCAGATGACTATATCACCAAATCACTCCTCTCTCTTTTTGGTGCCCTATTTTGTTTTTATATGTCATCTTTTTGTTATTATATATTATATAATTGTATTATTATATAGAGTTCAAATCACCATGAAGCTCACTGGGATGACCTTGGACCAGTCACTCACTCTCAGCCTAGCTTTCAGATTTGGCTGGTTTTCAAAGGCATTGGGTGATTTGGCACAGAGAGTTGCTATTCACAGATATAAAAAATACAGGACAAATATAAGGCCTTAGGTAGGCGTACCTGAAGGTTTGGAAGGAGTCTATAATGCAATGCAGAATGGGACAAAAAACAAAATACTAACAGATACACTGTTGGGTTCTGACCTGAAGAGGGATCTTGGGATTCTGATGGATAGCTCAGTATAAAAGTTGACCCAGTGTGTGGCAGGTGAAATAAAATACAAATTCCACACTGGACGCTCATGAGAAAAGAGACTGGATATCAGATCTACAACTGACCTTGCATAATATAATTCAAGAATATAATTTCCCATGTGGAACTAAGATTATTCCCCACCCCAAGCTATTTTTTTTTTAATGTTAGGTTTAAAATTATTGATTATTCAAGCGCTGTGAAGGAGCCACTGTTCACAAACAACCTGCAACAGCTCGTAGCTAGGAGGAATAGCAGACATATCAACTGGACTGGAGTCGATATAGAAGCAGGCAGGCAAATATAGATTAAGGCATTTTATTATTTAGCAAGAAAAATGGACAAATGCCAGAACTTAAATGCTTACAAGTGGAAGGAGACATTTTACACCATGTTAGAGCCTTCTATCCTATGAACTTTGCACAACCTATGCAAAATCTGTCAAAATATGCTGCGTACCTCCTGTTGTTGTTGTTTAGTCATTTAGTTGTGTCCAACTCTTCGTGACCCCATGGACCAGAGCACGCCAGGCACTCCTGTCTTCCACTGCCTCCCACAGTTTAATCAAACTCATGTTGGTAGCTTCGAGAACACTGTAGCTCCTATAAAACCCTTAATCCTAAAAATCCTAACAAATCTATATTGCAATTATTTTATTAGAACAACTTTGCAGATAATTAAAACTGAAATCTCTCAGCACATATTATGGAAAGGATATAATTCCCCCCAGAACGTTCATCTTTTTCCCCAACCCATCCTTGACTTAATAATGGTCCAATGTCAGATATATGTCTATTACTTCAGTGCAGGGATGGGTGAATCTGCCAATTTCAGTTCTCCCAGTTTCTCATTTTTCCAACCTTAAATTCAGTTCTACTTATTTCTTTTTTATGAAAGCTTTTAAAAAAATTTTTTAAAAAATAAAGCTTGGAAAACAAAGAAAAAACGACATACAAAGCATTTCTTTTTTAACAAAAAAAAAAAGGAAGAAGAGAAAATAAGGGGGAAAGAAGAAGAAAGAAAATACTTCTCATTTTCTGTCTATCAGCTATATATAGACTTATGCAAAACACTTGCTCAAGAATAGCTTCCAACACGTCTGCTTTCTATAAACCAACCTTTCTTCAGTCTTTAAATTCAGTTATCATGTTCCCTTCCTTTTCGTGCAAAAAGATGTTTCCAATCATTAATATATGTCAACAAATATTTTTCTCTAAGGTCTCCATATTTCTGCAGCAATTTGATAATTTTGTTTTTTTTAATTCTCATGAAAACTCTTCAACATTTTAGTGTGAATTTCTCCTAATAAACCCATGTTTGTATGCAGTTGTTACTTATGTATACACTTTTGGAAGAAATTTCTCCCAATATAATTTACTGATTTGATTTTCATGATTATATTCATTTTTGTGTGCACTTTCCTGCAGTTTATGCATTTTTGTGCACATCATTCAGTTGGGAAACTGCATCGCAAGATTCAGATAAGTGCGAATTTTCAAGGATGGCTGCTTTTGCATGTTCATTTTGTTTCAGAAAATGAATTTGGTAGAGCCTGCTTTAAATATGAGCTGAATCGAATTACTCCCAATCCCTACTTCAGTCTGCAATAATTTTCAAGAAGGTTCAGCTCTTCTTTAAAAATATGACAGCCATAATTTTGCTACACACTCACACACACTTTAATGATAGCATTCTCATGACTTTTTAGCCATAGGGTAGGGTTCTAATGATTCCTCCTATTTGATCCATAAACACAAATTTGATGCATAGCTATAGGAAAATTGGATAGAAGAGCAAGATTGGTTCCAGTCCCACTAAAACTAGCATGTTTTGGCTGTTATGCGTGATCTTTAGGAAAACGGAATCTTTAGGAAATCTTTAGGCCAACTGTCAAGCAAAATCATAATGTAATGTGAATAATTTCTTTTCTTTTAATTTCAGGATTGCAGTTAGTTAAAAAAGTAAGAGAAAAAATAACCAAAATAACCTGCTGCATGATTGTACATAAATAGTAAATGATTAACACCTAACTAAAAAATTAAAGAATGACAAAGTTCCTAATAAAATATTTGGTTTGACGCTGCCTTGTGTTTTATTGCATCAGTAAATAAGCATGGAATACCATTTTTCAGTAAATCGGTTGTTAGGTTGCCTTCCCTTTCTTACCTTGATGATTATGTTTGTCAGTTTTACAGTTTGGAGCACTCCCCATAAGAAGGGGGGGGGGAGAGTTTCCTCTCTCATTTGAAGTGTTTCCATAGAGATAGAATCTTTAGACAAATCAGGTATGTTTGTGCACAAGGACAAGGACAGAGCGTTGCTGGGATGTGCAAAGAAGACCTGGTGCACGTAGCAGAACTCAGCAGATCACGGTTGACGCCAATCCGTCGTTTTATTTGCCTTTCTGACAGCATTTGGTTACAGTATTCCGTTTCCTGACAGCAGATCTCTATCCCACCACCCAACAATACAGCTGCCACAAGGGATGGCAACAATTTCTCTGTTTACAGAAGCAATCTGCAAGTTTAATTATACAGAGCATCTGCCATGCACCTTGCATTTGCTACATAAGGCCCTGGCCCAGTTCCAATGGCTACATGGGACTAGTGGGACCAAACAGCAATACGCCTCCCCAAAAACATCTGAAACATTTATGAAGTCCAGTGGCAATGAGGACCGCAGCAAACATCCAGATGTGCCTCTGCATCAGCTGTGCCCAAACCTTCCTTGCTGGGTCAGTAATGGATGGCTATCACATTTGGCACTTCAGTGAACAGTCAACTTGCAGCATTTCTTGCAGACCACTTCTAGTCTGAAATTAAGTAGATTTTGACTTACACAATAAAGGTTTGTCGGAGCTGTGGCCCCAATCTGGTGGAACGCTCTGTCACAAGAGACTAGGGCCCTGCGGGACTTGACATCTTTCCGCAGGGCCTGCAAGACAGAGCTGTTCCACCAGGCCTTTGGCCAAGGCACGGCCTGACCCCCTCCTTTGGTAATCCTCACAGAACTCTAGCCCAGTGGTTGCCATTAATTTGATTTGAGCTGATTTGATAATGAATTGATTTTAGAATGGTGTATTATTTTACTGCTGTTAGCCGCTCTGAGCCTTGCTTTGGCTGGGGAGGGCGGGATATAAATAAAATTTTATTATTATTATTATTATTACACCATGGGTAGTCAACCTTTTTATACCTACCGCCCACTAATGCATCTTTCCTGATGGTAAAATTTCCTTACCGCTCACCAGTGCTCTATGGAAGGAGGATTCGGCTTGTGCCGTAGAACCCCCTACCACCCACCTAGAATCCTGAAACGCCTACTAGTGGGCGGTAGGGGCCAGGTTGACAACCCCTGGTCTACACAGTTCTTTCCCCCCTTGCGATGGTTTCCTGATCTGAATCTCACACACATAAAATTTTTAATGAAGCATCTGCCAGAGGCAAAAATAATGACAAAAGGACGGTGGTTTTCTAGGCACCAGAAAACAACGTCTGTCCCTGGTAAACTGGGAAAGTTAGGGGTCATGGTATGATACTACAGCAAAGACTAAAGCACAACTAATCAGCAGAGCAATCCAAAACCTGACACGTTGCACTGGGCTATGGGACGGGCTAAGAACGTCAGGATACGCCCCTGGGGGCCCACGCAGCCCCTGGGATGAGACAAACCTCTCTGGGCGTCTTCCTGGTGTTGTGCAGCTCCGGGAAGTCCATAAATCAACAGTTGCAGGGTGCTCCAACGACACATAGTAGATGCACGCACACTCAGCAGAAATGAAATGGAGAGCGGTGTGCTCATTCTAAGCTTTTATTCAACAATATTTACAGGACAAGTGATCATGGCATCCTCTCGCTCTGGCTCCGAGAGAGAACAGAAAGTAAAAAGATACAAAAATATAGCAGAGTGGGAAAGATAAGGCACAACTCTGCCCGCTAAGCAAGACACTGCAGAGCAATGACAGAATTGTAGAGTTGGAAGGGACCCCCTGCAATGCATATGGGGATTGATCCTACATTATCAGCCTTGCACTTTCAGCAACTGAGCTCCACCAGTGCAAATCTTCCCTTTCTGCTAGTTGAATGAGAGAACAGGGCATTCCGGAGGCAGAGAAGGGTCAAGCAGGGATCTGTTCATTCCTGAGGTGGTACGACTGCTGCCGTGTAACAGAATCAGACCCAGTTTGAGCCCGATTTCCAGGCTGGCCCAACAATTACCTTCTCCCCCAACTGTCATGACCCTGCTTCAGGTTACATACGCTTCAGGTTACATACAGCTTCTGGGTCATGTGGCCAGCATGACTAAGCCGCTTCTGGCGAACCAGAGCAGCGCATGGAAACACCGTTTACCTTCCCGCCGGAGCGATACCTATTTATCTACTTGCACTTTGACGGGCTTTCAAACTGCTAGGTTGGCAGGAGCAGGGATCGAGCAATGGGAGCTCACCCCATCGCGGGAATTCGAACCGCCAACCTTCTGATCGGCAAGCCCTAGGCTCTGTGGTTTAACTCACAGCGCCACCCGCATCCCGCTAGTCCACATAGCCATTGAGCTAATCCTGCAGGCTCTTGTGCTCTTTGTTCAGCTTGCAGTGAGTTTACAAAATGTAGATTTCCCAGTTGTGGTGCCCCTGCTTAGGAGCACCATTTGTCTCTTCCATACCCCTCATCCCCATTGCCAGATTCACAAACTCCTCCGAGAAAACATTTTTCAAGGAGACACAAAGAAACTTCTCCGTTGGATTTATAGCACCACCATATGATGGGACAATAAAATTTTTATGGCTGTCAGCATATAAATCTCATCAAGCAATGATAATTTAAACAAAAGGTATGGCACATGACAAAAGGTGCCAATTTATTGAAGCAATATGTTGCAGCTTGCACTTTTATAATTGCTTCCTCCCTAAAAAACAAGGCAAGAAGAATTGCCTTGAGGGTCCTTCTAGTCCAGCATTCTGTTTCCACCTGCGACCTCCAGTTGCCTCAGGGAAGGACATGAGCCGCAAAAGGTGGCACAGCTATTCTCAGTTCTTTGTCCACAAAGCATATTTTAATCAGATGCATATTGCTCTGAATATGGAAGTTCCATGTTTAGTTGGGTTGGAAGTGGAACGGCAGAGATCATTCCGTTTGTGACTTAAGGGTTAATTTAGTTATTTGTAAGGTCTGCTAACCAAGAAGGGGATATATTGCTTAGCAACTAAGCCACGTGACATGTGTTCCGTTTAGCTATGTAGTTCTGAGGGAGTTTTTCCTCTGTATGTTTGGTTGAATGTTTTCCTGCTATGTACAAAGTCTGAACTAAGAAGGGCAAGGCCCCTCTGTTTGTTTCTTGTCAAATTATATACAGTTTTATTCAGTTTTCTCAGTAAAGGGGTCTCACGACTTTTCTCTCTGGACTCCATCTGTGTTGAGTGACCTGGCTAGCACACTTGTCATAAGAAAATTAGAAGAGGCTCCTGGATCAGACTGTCCGGTCCATGTAGTCCAGGATTCTGTCTCCTTCTTGGTAAGCTGACAACCAGGACAGGAGGAGGAAAACTCAATTCCTGCTGATGCACCACCTCAAGACAGGGTGACAATGCACACATCCCAGAAGCTGGGGGGGGGGGGGCTCTGTTAGTTCAACCTTATTTCAATACTGACAACAGGAGATGTTACCAATATACTCTATAAAGAGGGATCATTTTCTAGTACAGTGGTACCTCAGTTCTCAAATGCCTTGGTACTCAAACAACTTGGAACCCAAACACTGCAAACCCGGAAGTAAGTGTTCTGGTTTGCGAACTTTTTTTGGAAGCTGAACGTGCTCCGTTTTGAGTGCCAAACTTCCGTTTTGAGTGTTACGCTGAGGTCTGTCTGTTTTTGCTATTTATTTTGCGGTTTTGCAGCTTTTTTGTTTTGTTTTTGTGACTGTGTGGAACCCAGTTCAGCTACTGATTGATTGATTGATTGATTGATTGTGTGACTGCGGTACATTGTTTATTGCTTTCATTTTATGGATCAATGATCTCGTTAGATAGTAAAATTCATGTTATTTTGCTGCTTTGGGGGTTGTTTTTAAAAGCCTGGAATGAATTAATCCATTTTGCATTACTTTTTATGGGAAAGCGTGCCTTGGTTTAAGAACGCTTTGGTTTTGGAACGGACTTCCGGAACAGATTAAGTTTGAGAACCAAGGTACCACTGTAAATGGTTACATCAACTGCACTATTCAAAATGCAAATAAGCATGGCTGAACATTTTTGGTTTCTTGGGGGGGAGGCATCCCTGAACATTAATATTGCCACTGACTGCTCTATTTCTCGGATTTCATATGACCTTTTCAGCTACTTTTTTCTGGTGTAACGTGTGGCTTTATTATTGCTGCACACTGTACTGTCTACAAAAGTTAAAGTATAAAGCAGTATATGTCTGTAAATAAATAAATGAATCTGAAAATAAAACCTTTTTTTGTCAATGGTGAATTTTCTTTGACAGCGCATGAGTATCTTGGGCTTAGCTCTAGGAAGTAATCATTGGAATCTCCCTCAGTTGACAGCTGTTTGTGGACATTTTCAGAATGCATAGAGGAAAGAAGGCGAGATTTTGAAGGATACCAATATATGCTGTAGAAATCACCGCAGGAAGTTGAAACCAATCTCTGGCGAGACTGGAATGTACTTGTAGATTGACATAAGGGGTCACCGTGCTAGAAAGATGGATTGGTAGAACAGGCTGCATCCGTCCCGAAGATAGATGGGCAATGTATCATAAGACTGTGGATCATAAGCTCTGCATCCACGACAAAACTCTCAAGATAACATATTGCAAACTTGCTCCGTCAGCAGCCATGAGGCACCAGCAAAATCAAGGAATTAGAAAAACGAGGCAAGCAACAGTCTTTCAGATTTAGCATGGCTGTTCATGATAATTGTCGACAAGGTGAAGGCAGCCCAAGGTGATGGTTACCTGCAATTTTAACATCATAAAAATTTGCTCCAAAAGCACCCCCATGTGGTGAGATTCAAAATTTACCATGTCCTGCAGAACTCAAAGCTGGTTTACCTTGGCGTTGGATGGACACATAACATTGACAAATGCAGGGCTTTATATGACCTGCATTGCATTTAAAAAATGTCTCAGTCCACAGCCTGCAGACTTAATATATAGAATAAAAGAAGAAGAAGAACATACATTTAAAGAAGACTGGGAAACATCTATTGAATATATGGGATATAATTGTGTATAGCTGAAAATGCTGACAGCATTAAGATAAATTCAACGGTGTAAGTAAGTTTTGATGGCTGCAATAATGGAATACTGAATGGTATAGTTTTTGTAAAATATTCAGGGATTTATGATATGTAAAATGAACCATGGAAAGAGAAGAAGGGAAGTCATTGATGTAAAATGAGAATTTTAAATTGCAAAACATAAAAATTATACATATTAAAAGTGTCTCAGCCCTCCTGTAGCATTCACTAGCCAGGACGTTATGGCTTGTGTCTGACTGGTGTGTGTAGGGGCAATTGCACAGCTTTTTTCTTTATGTTGCTCAAAGCAACAGACTTTTCACCATTTGCCACCCCAACAATACTACAAAGTAGTCACTAGTTCTCAGCTTAACCTAAGTCACCCAGGTTTCTTACTGGCTGAGTGGAGATGTGAATCTACTTCTTCCCATTTCTAGCCTGACATGCTAACCACTATGGTGGTTATTATTAGCTTCAGACCCCTAAAATGTGAAATCAGGCTGTGCGGAACCCTGAACAGGCAAGTGATTATTGGTATAAGAAGAGCCTGCCGGGATCAGGCCAATGGCCCAGCATCCTGTTCTCACAGTGGTCCTCCAAGTGCCTGTGGGAAACCAGCAAACAGGGACCCAAGGTTTGGTGGATCTCATATCTGACCTGGTAAGCATATGGGTGGATCACCATACGGACAAATGGGTGGTGAGCAGAAATTCAATTTATAGTGATTTGCAGTATCTAAATAAAATAAACGGAACTGAGAATCAGGCATTAGGCTGCAGTCATGTCTAGGGAGACGGAGAGGGAGAAAAACGTCACTGACTTTTCTAAAACCCTAGCTGAACTGAAATGCAAATATCCTTTGGGAAAAAAAATGTATGTATTAGGGGAAAGTGTGCATAAATATGTGGGAACAGTGTAAAATAGCATACAAGAATTATCTTTTATTGTTTGGACAAGAATGCATTGTATTAGGAGAAATTGCATACAAAAATGTTTATACAGGAAGCCAACAACGTAGACAGGGGTTATGTTCCGAGGTTCAAACCTAAAGCCAAAACCATGTATGGTCAAAATCCATTTGGTTCAATGGTGGGTGGGATTGCCAATGCCATTTTTCTCCCCTAATCACACCCACTTTCCACCCCCTTAAAAAAAAAATCAACATTTTTTTGCCATGCTCGTCAAGCTGAATACACACAAGTTAAATGTGTATAAGTGGCGGGCTTACTTTGCTAGGAAAAAAGCACACTCAAATCCTGGTGAATCTTCATCCAGCTTCTAAATTGATGAGGAAATGTGGAGATTGGAATTTAAGACTGGGAAAAGAGAAACTAAAATGGGCACATTCTTCTATCCCTGTTCTGCTTGGAACAAGGTCATATGGAAGTACATCCGGTAGAATATAGAACTATATAACACCGGTCCTAAAGGATCTTCACTGAACCCCAGTACATTTCCGAGCACAATTCCAAGTGTTGGTGCTGAACTTTAAAGCCCTAAACGGCCTTGGCCCAGTACAGTGGTACCTCGGGATGCGAACGGGATCTGTTCCGGAGCCCCGTTCGCATCCAGAAGCAAACGTAACTGGTGATGGCACATCTGCGCACACGTGCATCGCTTTTTGCCACTTCTGCGTATGTGCGTGATGTCATTTTGAGTGTCTGCGCATGTGCGAGCGGTGAAACCCGGAAGTAACGCCCTCTGTTACTTCCGGGTTGCCGTGAAGCGCAACTCGAACACGTTCAACATGAAGAACATTCAACCCGAGGTATGACTGTTTACCTGAAGGACCATCTTCACCCTCATCATTCAGCCCGGACACTGAGGTCCCCTCCAAGGTTCTCCTGCTGGTTCCCTCACTGCGAGAAGTGAAGCTTCAGGGAACCAGGCAGAGGGCCTTCTCGGTAGTGGCACCTGTCCTGTGGAACACCCTCCCATCAGATGTCAATGAGATAAAGAACTACACAACTTTTAGAAGACATCTGAAGGCAGTCCTATATCGGGAGGTTTTCAATGCTTGATGTTTTTATTTTTTTTTTTTTAGATATGCTGTAAGCCACCCAGAGTGGCTGGGGTAACCCAGCCAGCTGGACTGGGGCAGTATAAATAATAAAATTATTATTATTAATTCAGAGTAAATATACATAGGATTGTGCTGCACGTCAAACAAGCTGGACAACATCAGTTTACAGCCACTTCAATCCTGCACACCTTTAAGCTGCTTTAAATTCCCTTGACTTCACCGTGATTTAAGCAACAAAAATATATTAGCATGTAAATAGTGCTTTCTTCAACAGAGCATACAATTAATCTCTGAGTATAAAAGGCCAAGCATTTCAAATAAAATACAGTACTTTATTTTCCAAAGAATCTGACCCTACTATAAACATGTTTTTGAGAACCGTATGTGAAGCTGCCAGCCAACAAGCCTTCTTATCTAAGCAGCACTTTCATGCTTTGTATTCTTAGTGCATTGATGTCAGTGGAAAAAACAACCCCTGCTTTTATCATAGGATTTGCTCTTAGCTTGCAAGCCCCATGGCAATGCCTCTGAACACTCCACGAAGGCTGGTGTGCTCAGAAAGGCATCTCTTCCTGTGAAATACACAAGGAGGGTACAATGGAACTTCCTTCAATGGAATTCTTGATAGATGCAGGCCAGGGCTCTCTCCGAAGCAGAATCTTTCATCTAGATTGTCTAGCTCTGTAGAGGCAGGCCCTTGAAAAAATGAAAGAAAGCGTACCTGTTGTTATTTTCCTCTCTCATTCCATGTGGGCATGCACTGTAGAGTGCAAATGTGTGTGTGTGTTTGTGTGCAAATCTGTGTGCCCAAAATGTCCCATTGTGCAAGCAGAAAACCTTGCAGTGATGCTGCAAGCGAGTTGGGATGCTGCCCCAAATTCCTCCGACATAGGAAACCCCTCTAGTCCAGGAGTGCGAAGCCTCAGGCCTCTCTGACTCTTAGGAAACCCCTTACCCAGCTACACCACCCCTCCACAGGCCAGACCTCTTCACCAGTCTTGACCATTAGCTACACCACCCCTCCACAGGCCTTGACCTCTTCACCAGTCTTGACCTCTTCACACTCCCTCTGAGTGTTTTGAGCTGGCTATGATGTGAGAGTTGCATGGACTGCAAGAAGATCAAACCTATCCATTCTTAAGGAAATCAGCCCTGAGTGCTCACTGGAAGGACAGATCCTGAAGCTGAGACTCCAATACTTTGGCCACCTCATGAGAAGAGAAGACTCCCTGGAAAAGACCCTGATGTTGGGAAAGATTGAGGGCACAAGGAGAAGGGGACGACAGAGGACGGGATGGTTGGACAGTGTTCTCGAAGCTACCAGCATGAGTTTGACCAAACTGCGGGAGGCAGTGGAAGACAGGAGTGCCTGGTGTGCTCTGGTCCATGGGGTCATGAAGAATCGGACACGACTAAACGACTAAACAACAACATGATGTGTCTCGAATTGTAACAGCTACTCTTGCTTGTCTGGATGGAGAATACAGAGTGGTATGAGTGTGGGGGTGTAGAAATTATTCTAATGTACAAAGATTTAAAAATTACATCTGTTGCTCCACCCATTTTTGCTCTGGTCCTGACCACGACTTGCATGTGATCCTGGAAAGCTGCCCAGCATGGATTGAGGTTCTCATGCTGGAAAATTTTCCTCACCCATGCTCTAGCCCAGGGCTTCCCAAACTTGTGTCTCCAGCTGTTTTGGGACTACAATTCCCATCATCCCCGACCAGTGGTCCTGCTAGCTAGGGATGATGGGAGTTGCAGTCCAAAAGCAGCTGGAGACCCAGATTTGGGAAACCCTGCTCTAGTCTATTGATGGTTAGTGACTGACAAACTCCTCTTGGCTCTGTACAATATCCATGTGCTGTTTGCTGACAATTTTTTATTTTCTGTTTCTTTTTTGAGCTCCTCTTGAGCTGTTGGAAAACTTCTGCCCTCCCCTTGAAAATACTGAGAGTGATTGGATGTCTTAATTATGTAGCTGAATCAAAGGACTATCTACATCTCTACTTGAGATCAGATGCTTGAAAGGCTTCCCCCAAGGAGATAAAAGGAAACTATGGCCCCAGAACATCTTCTTCCCTTTTTTAAGGGATTATGACAGATTTTGAAAACAGACGCCTTGATCCTTAAGATTAATCAAGCTGAGTTTAGAAGGAGCCTAGAAGATAGGAAAAGAGGAGAGCGTTACTTTGTTATCGACGTAGCACTGTCCTTGTACTGTCATGTACAGACATTTGTTCTTTATCATCTAAATAAGCAGTAAAGAAGCAATTATACTAAATGAAGCATTATGCCAAATGAATGTGATTTAGGAGAGAGAATACATGCAGTGAATAGTAAACAATTATAGCGGGAAGTTGTATTGCTGCAGTTTTGGGTTGGTGGGGGAGAGGACAAGTCACCAATTTGGCACTTATTCACAGAAAAAACGGAAATGGGGATAACCGGTGAGATTTTTTCCCCACCAAAACAAAAATATGTACTTCTGGTCAGAAATGAATAAATGAATCACGCTGACACTTAAAGGTTACATCCAGGATTTCAAGTCTGAGCCTGTGGGCTGTCAGAAAGCCCCCATTTCACCATCATTGCTCCTGTTTTTGCTGAGTCATTTTCCCTTTATAAGCAGCCAAGCTCGCCATATTTGGCACCATGTTTGCAACTGCTCACAGCATACGATTCACCACTTGCACTTACGTCACGATCATCCCCAGACTCCCCCTCTGTTATTCCCTCACGCATCACATGTATTCACTGGGAAAGGCTATTCACTTTCTTGCCTCTGTGTAGCTTCTGTACCAACTGGAGTATTTGATTTCCGAAACCCTCCAAAATTATCAGAGCTCTTTAGAGGATTCCCAGGCTATGTTCTGGAGGTGTGTGAAGCTAAGGTCTGCCTGGATGGGTGGATAACTGAGAAATGTTGCAAGTCCTCAGATCATATACCCATCTCAGGGACATTTAGCCACTTCAGGCAAAAGAGAAAAGGCCATGCCAACCTTTCCCCCCCCCATGCCCACCTCTCCCTCCTCTGTACCCACGAGTGCAGTGGTGGGCTGGCATGGAGGGGGGCAAGGTGTTTGGTGAGCAGTGACAGAGGAGGCTAGATCAGCTACCTGAGGCAACTTTACCTCACCTCATTCTCCATTCAGACAACAAAAGAGTAAACATTAACCTACTGCAGTCTCTGGCATTCATGGTGCCTCAGTTGTTGGCTCTCCTTCCTTAAGTTCTGTAACAGACCCTAGGGTGTGATGTATTTATTTCTCTGCTTATTTATGGATCTACAGTATTTCTACAGAAAACTGCTGCTGTGCTGGGGAGGCTTATCTAACTAAAGGTAAAGGTAAAGGGGACCCCTGACCATTAGGTCCAGTCATGAATGACTCTGGGGTTGTGGCGCTCATCTTGCTTTACTGGCCAAGGGAGTACATGTGGCCAGCATGACTAAGCCGCTTCTGGCGAACCAGAGCAGTGCATGGAAACGCGTTTACCTTCCCGCCGGAGCGGTACCTTTTTATCTACTTGCACTTTGACGTGCTTTCAAACTGCTAGCTTGGCAGGAGCAGGGACCAAGCAATGGGAGCTCACCTCATCGTGGGGATTCAAACCGCGACCTTTTGAGCGGCAAGCCCTAAGCTCAGTGGTTTAGACCACAGCGCCACCCGCTACAAACTACAAACATACAAATTTGCACTCCTGGGCAGAGGGGAGGGGGCAAAGCACAGATATTATTCATACTCTAGTTCAAAGGAAAACCTAGACCTTGCTGCTCCTTCATTGGCCAGAAGCTTGAAAATATCCTTGTCTTCACAGCTTCTCTGTACAGCCTCTTGATTTACTGACATATCCATCATTTCTGTAGTAGTTTTAGATTGGTAGTATAAGCAACCGCCCACAGCCTGCATGGCAAATGCCTCACCTTGGAAGGATATTTTTACTAGTTCCATACCCTCTTGGGGATATTAGCTTCTCTGTGCAGGACTGCAACCATAGCAGAATCCTGTAACTTGTCTTTTGGTGGAAGCTGAGGCTGCATTCACGCGGCTGTTTATTAAATTTCCTTGATGTTTCCCCAACTCCACGTTATATTTTAGTTTTCACACAGTGTAAAAGCCAGTTCTGGAAAGCTGATGGAATATAGCAAATGTTTTGCACTTGTTTTCATGTTATTTGATTCCGGGGGTGGGGTGGGGAATCTGTTTGCAGTTCCCTAAACCCAGAAAATTGCAGGAGCAAAGTGATGAAGTTTGAGGTGGTTTATCAGCATATAGTTCTTTTCCTGCTGTTTTTATGGGGGAATCATGGGGAGAAAGAAGCACTCATGTGCAGAAAAGGTGGGGGAGTGATGATGCTGCCCAAGAACTTCCACTGTTGTGTAACAGCATGCCAACAAGTGTAAATGAAATTTAGCACGATATGCTGGCATATCTGTCAAAAGCCACAGCTCCGTAAAAACAACAACAACAATATTATTATAATAATTTATTATTTGTACCCTGACCATCTGTCTGGGTTTCCCCAGCCACTCTGGGAGGCTTCCAACAAAGATTAAAAACACATCAAAATGTCACACATTAAAAACTTCCCTGAACAGGGCTGCCTTCAGATGTTTTCTAAATGTCAGGTAGTTGTTTATCTCTTTGACATCTGATGGGAGGGCGTTCCACAGAGCGGAACTACCAAGAAGGCCCTCTGCCTGGTTCCCTGTAGCTTTGCTTCTCGCAGCGAGGGAACTGCCAGAAGGCCCTCAGCACTGGACCTCAGCATCCAGAAGCAGAATAATGGGGGTGGAGACGCTCCTTCAGGTATACTGGACCGAGGCCATTTAGGGCTTTAAAGGTCAACACCAACACTTTGAATTGTGCTCGGAAACGTACTGGGAGCCAATGTAGGTCTTTCAATAGGTGCTGCAGCTGAAAGGAGCATTAGGAAATGGGACAGAAACAGCTAGCATTATAATGTGGAAAACTAACGCACCATTCCCCACTCCTGAATGCATCCTGGCACGTCTTGGTGCTCCAAATTGGGTGTGTGATGACTTCGGACTTCTGCAATCTCACGATTGCAGTTTTAACTGAAACTCCAAGATCTATTAGGTGCAAACTAGTGGTTGGTAGGCTGGTGGGGACATTAATAGGGGGCTATTAAGCATTAATAGGCGTTTCCGTGCGCTGCTCTGGTTCGCCAGAAGCGGCTTAGTCATGCTGGCCACATGACCCGGAAGCTGTACGCCTGCTCCTTCGGCCAATAAAGTGAGATGAGCGCTGCAACCCCAGAGTCAGCCATGACTGGACCTAATGGTCAGGGCTACCTTTACCTTTACCTTTATTAAGCATTAAGGAATAGGGTACCTCTGTACACATGTTCAACACAAGAATTTGTTTTCAATACCACAACGAGGCTCCCAGTTCTCTCTCACACAAATCTGCCCCTGATTTCTCCTCCCAAATTTTCTTTGTCTCCACAGTCTAATTTAGAAGGGTGACATATTCTCTCTTGTTGCCATTGGGAGTCAGAAACCTTGCAGACCTATTGCAGATCACCCAGATAGCTCACCTTCTGCCTAACCCAGCTCTAGAACAATTCAAGGAACATAAATGAAATCTGACCTTAAAATCTATAAAACACTTGAGTGAGGCATACCTGAGGGACCGCCTCCTTGCTTACCATCCAATCACAGCCTCTGCAATCTGCTACTTAAGGCACAGAAGACATTTAAAGGTAATGACAGACAGGGCAATGGCAACATCTGCGAGCACACCTGTTGTCCACTAGGTGGCAGAAGTACAACACACAATTCTGTCACATGAGAAACCTTACAAATTTTTTTTTGGGGGGGGGGGATTTATATAAGCATCAAATCTGACTGATCAAAAAGATTACAGCACATCACATCAATAAAGACCCATTTACAATAGGTTCATGGGACTCGTGGCTTAAACAGACTGCAATCTGCTTTCCTCAAATAAAGCAATCAGACTGTTCCAATCTGTATAGGAAATGGTGTGTGTTTGTTAGTAGTGACCGCCTGGCTTAGCTGACATAGAATATGCACAGGCATTCTAGCTAGTCTGAAAATAAAGGTGTCAGCCCTAGGGTTGTCATATTTCAAAAAGTGAAAGTTGTTAAGCTGTTGGTTTTTTTGCCCTCCTCCCCCAAATCAAGTTTTTTTAAAATGAAATTCACCAAAAACTAACACTTCCAACATGAACAGCCATTGCCAATGTTGCTGTCACACACAGCCTGCCTGATCATATTGCCATTTTCAGAAAGATGTACCTACGTTTCTGATTTCTTTATGAAAATATAATTTTAAAAATCGTCCCAGTAATACACAGCTATTTCCTTTTCCCCATGTGTTGTTTAACCTGGAACCTATAATTGTTCTCTGGAGATGAGTTCTGATATATATCCTTTTGGATTCCGGAGTGTGCTTTTTAAAGGAATCCCATAAGCATAATCTTCTTGGGACATTTATTTTAAAAGTAGAGTTGAATGTTATTGGTTCACAAATTTGGGGGAGCTTTCTGGGGCAGTTTTGAATGGAAAAAAAAACTTTTCTCTGGTGATGATGTGAAAGCTCTTGGTAGTCAGACAAAACACAGAGGCTGAACACTGAGGAGAAGTCAGTCAGGAAAGCTGGGAAGAGTTAATAAAATTAACATCTAATACATATGGGCAAGAGCTGGTGCTGAATATCATCACTGCCTGAAACGAAGCGTGGCTTTATTTGCAATAAGCTTGCTGGGAGACGGCTAATTGTAATTGGCCGTGAACAGAATCCCAAGTTTCTCCTTATTCCCTTGTTTTCCAGTCACATCTGAATTTAAGTCATTTGCAGTGAGGTCACTGGAAGAGAGCTGAGCTACATGGGTTGTGAGGGCAGCATTGATTGCTGGTCTATCACATGTAAAATAAAATTTAAAAAACACCTCCAGCTTTTTTTGCTTGAAAACCATCTTGTTTAAATCACTAATGTCGTCAAAAGGGCAAAGGGTGTTTGGGGGTTTTTTTTTAGGAAGCATGGAGTGCTTTCACAGCTACTTTCTCAAGCAGCAGCCTTCTGGGGGGAAATACTAGGTTCCATGGGCATCACTCATTGCAACATAAAGTGACATTATTATTATTATTATTATTATTATTATTAAGTTCACTTTGGAAGGAAAACTTACCAAATTCACATCTTCCCCAAACAACATGCAAACCAGACTGCAACCACCCTTCCAAATTTGTACTTTTCTGAATTTTGCAGAGCAGTTTCCCAACCAAACAATGTGCTTGCAAATGTGTAGATTTGTAAAAGTGGCATACAAAAATGTGTTTATTAGGAGAAAATTGCACTCAAATGATAATGAATATTTGTAAGATTAAAATAATAATATCGAAAACTGTTGCAAAAAAAAGTGGAGAACAGAATTTAAGATTGGAAAAATTAGAAAGAGAGAAAGCCACAACTCGACAGATCTTCTTCCATCCTTACTGATGAATATAGAACAAACATATAACCAATCACAAGACACCATCTAACCAACTTTGCTTCTTATCCCCATTCCCGTTACAAATTTAACTCTTCCTTGGGATCATAGAACTTTGAAAACCGAATCACTTCTTTTTCACTGAACTCTCATACAAAGCCAGTGTCCCAAGCCCCACATCACCTATTGATCAATGTGAAGTGACATAGTGTTTTTCCAGGATATTAGAATAATTTTCTTAGTGAGTGCTACAATACCATTAATTTGCACAACAGTAAATGAATGTATAGCATAGTTCAATTATCTCAATGTTCAGAGTGATAAATGCCCACAATACACTGAAGCAAACATTTTAAGTCAACATACATTTCGTTTATTGTGTAAGGGACACCAAGTAAACGAATCAAGAAAATAACATATAGTGATCCTGTAAGAATTTGACAGCTCTGTTTGACATTGCAGTACTCAATAGTTTTAAAAGATAAACATCTCTGTTTCCCTCAGTAGGGGAAAAGAGAGAGAATTACTAGATGAGATAAGATCTGTTCATTTAAAACATGACAGTTCAAGCATGGATAGGGGAGAAATTTGTTTGATTTGCATTTTAACAAGATTCTGAACTCTGCAAAACATGAACCAAAACACATGTATTTTTCTAAATGCACACTTCTCTGAATGTTGTGATGCAGTTAGTCAACAAAAAATATATGTGGAAATGTATATATTAGAGGAGTAGGCATATATTTGTGAAAATGGCATGCAACAATGCATTATATTTGGGAACAGGCTTTCAAAAATGTGTAAAGTAGGTAAAATTCCATAGAAACTGTATATTTGGAGAAAAGTGCACCAAAATGGTGCCACAATTTTTGAGGACCATTTTTAAAAATGCAAACTGAATTGGAAATGTGGCAAATGGAAGTTTGGGAAAACTGAGATAAACTGAAAATAACAGGTCCACACATTCTTAACCCAAATCTGCTTTTACAGCAAGTCAGATCGTCCCAGCTGTTTACATCTGAACCCCATGAACTCTGTTGAGCAGACAAAAATTTAGAAAGGTATTGTCTACCAAAAGATATAATGGGCTCATATGAAACTGTTAAGTGATCTCAGCTATGGAACTTGGTCCAAACTCTTCAAGCTATTGAACAAAATCCTTACCTTTAAGTAATAAACCTGCTATTCATCCAAAGTCTTATCTCAACTCGAGACAAATACTTGAGGGTACTATGAGCCATTGGCCAAAAGGTCACTTTGTAGAGCCAGGTAGAATCACACGAGTCCTCACAAAAGCAAGCCAGAACAACACATAGGTCCAAAACTGCAATTTCACACCTGGAAAGCACCATTCATTTTGTTCCAATGTTTTATTTTAAATTAAGCATAATTTGACAGATACAACAAAAGAAACCCCAAACAACCATCTCGGTCTTGTTCAAAGAAAGGATTCTATAACAATTACCAAACCACCACCAAAGTACAATATCAAAATTACTCAGAGAAACGATCATTTCCTCCTGTATAAAACCCAAGTCAAATTGATCGGAGCCAAAGGCATTCCATAGATGCGGCTTTGTTTATAAGTTCTTATTCAACCACTCAATGTAGTCATTTGCCATCTTCTCTCCCACAGTTAAGATTAATGGGCCTGTACTAAACATCGCAGCCCCATGGACAGTATTCTCATGTTGATGTATTACATTAACTCCTGCCTCCCTAAGTCGTGAGACATACATGAG
The DNA here is from genome assembly GCF_965153285.1 of Podarcis tiliguerta. Classification (NCBI taxonomy): domain Eukaryota; kingdom Metazoa; phylum Chordata; class Lepidosauria; order Squamata; family Lacertidae; genus Podarcis; species Podarcis tiliguerta. The sequence goes on from NC_139538.1 coordinate 23,244,453, forward strand.
TCCATCATCCCTCAAGACATCATACTGGCATGTGATGACATATGTGAGGGGTAAGCCACGCAGTTTGCTTTCATCGACCAGCAGTGGCGCTGCTCTTGGATCCAGAAATCCTGGGTATTTTTGTCCAAGCTCGGAATTGCCATAGACTGGCTTGGTATAAACATGACCCTTCTTATACTTTTCAGGTAGCCAGTGACTCCAGTTTGCAAATTTAAACAAATGGCTTAGCTCGGCAGGGACATGTTGGTTGGCCTCCATCGCCCTGTTTAGAGACATGTCAGTCGTAAAGTATTCGCTCCAGAATCTCACCATTAACGATTTAGGCAGAATTAGCATGTTCGCATTGTCTCGATAAGACGGCAAGTCCAGATCAATCGTCTGAAGAGCAGGGTAAATTAAAACCTGGATCTTGAATTTAATCTTGACACCAGGATCACGTAGAACCTGTAACAGTTAAGGGGGGGGGGGAGATGTCATTTATTACACAAGAATCCCTCCTGGCTCCATGTCAGATAGACCACCTTACCAGAAAACATTTTGCAGTGCAAGGAAAAGGAGATATTCACACACACACACAGTACAGGCTTGCAGTTTGCCTGCCTCTTTTATTGGAAATTACACATGCTGATATTTATACCTCCAATATTTACACTATCATCTGAAGTGTTTAATATTCTTTTTTAAGTAATTCGTATTTACCAAGCTCTCATCTGTATCTGTGGAAGTTGCTAATAGAAGCTCAAGATACACCCTAACCCTACATCAGTCTTCCCCATCCTGGTGCCTGCCCTCCAGATTATGCTGGATTAAAACTCCCATCATTGCTGATGGTGGATTGGGCAGAAAGAAGTTGCAGTTCAAAACGTACAGACAGAACCAGATCGCGGAAGGCTGTTGTACGCCTAACCCTAAAAGACAGAAGTCAGAAGCCCAGGTTCAATGTGATTTTCAGCATAATCCTAAACATTCCTGCTCAGAATGACATTATAGTATTCGATAGCATTCGCTCCCTAGTAAATGTGTTTAGGATTTAAGCCTTACTTAGTAAGTAAACCAATTTACATGTGCTGTACTGCTAGGCATAAATAGGGATACACACACACAAATTTTGGTTGAGAAGCTCAGGTCCACCTTTTCAACAATGATCAAAGCTTATCGACCTGATAAATATTATGAGAGCTCCAGGCACTTCATATATCCAAATCTACACAATCAGCTGCCCTATAAACTCCACAGAGGGTTGACTCAATTTTAGTAGTGAGATCACATTTTGAAATGATTTATACAAAAACATGTCTCCTGGGGAGTTTTTTTAACCTCTCTTGAACGAAATTCTGCAGAATCTGGCATAGTGAGGTACTATTTATGCATAGCCAACAAAATACAATTATCATTGGCGACAAGGCGGTGTTTCAACGTTCTTTTTCTTTATTCAGGGAACCTTCTCCATGTCAAGTTGTCTGCCAGAATATCCCTCTGATCATCCGCTGAAAAATCTCAGCAAACTGCACCTGGATCCTGAAGGCATTTTAGGATACCCACTTAGTTTGGGTTGGGCACTTTCCCAGCGCTTGATTTCAGCAAGGAACTGCCACAAAGACTTACTAGGAGAACTAGGTCACACAGTAAAGGTTTGCTGTAGAATGGGACATCATGGATGCTGGTGAGGGATGCCATGTTGGGCGTGGGGTTGCTACTTGGGAAGCATTGCAGGACCCGGAGGAAACCTTGCCCAGCTTCCCCTCAAATCTGGCATGGAGCCTCAACACATAATAATAATAATAATAATAATAATAATAATAATAATAATAATAATTTATTTATTTATGCCCCTCCCTTCCTGGTTCAAAAACCTGGCTCAGGACAGCTAACAACAAACTTAAAACACTTAATTGTAAAAGCAGCATAAAATACAGTATAAAAACATGAATAACTATAAAATTCAAAGTTCAGAAATCAATTTAGGGGAAATCCATCTAATAAACATTAGATAATCACCAGGGCTAGCTGGCTGAATTAGTCCTACTTGGGCCAGCGACAAGGCCAGGGGAGAATTAGCTGTGGGGTCTCAGAGCGGGTAATCTTCATAAAAGTCAAGAGGAGGGGGAGGGAAGAGAAGGGAAGGGGAATAAAAGATCAGGCTGAATTCAAATTAAAAGCCGGGCGGAATGGCTGTGTCTTACAGGCCCAACGGAAGGAGGTTAAATCCTGAAGGGCCCTAGTCTCATGGGACAGAGCATTCCACCAGGTCAGAGCCATCACCAAAAAGGCCCTGGCCCTGGTTTAGCCTGCTAAACAAAGGTAAGACTTGCAGCCATTGCTTGGTCCACCTTTGTCTTTGGCCCTGCACACCATGCACTGCCAAAAGGTTGCCTGTGATGAAGCTCCTCCACCCCTGCCCAGAGCATCTGGTGTCATGTTGCTCCAGGGCACCATGGGAAATTTAGAAAGGTGGCTTCCCATATCCAGTCACCAAGTGTGGGGTGCCTAGGATAAGCTCCCGTTGGAGGATCCCAGTTACCTAAGGGTACCGGATGATGGTGTCAGCCCTGGTTGTTTCCCCAAGGTAGCAGGTTACAGGATGGCTTCGGAGAGCAAGGGTTCAGATGCATAACAAAGACGAAAGTGACCCCTTTCGAATGCCTGACTTTCCAATATGTTACCTGCTGTGCCACTGCTGCTGCTAAGTTCCCTCCTGCGCTGTCTCCTGAAACGCACACCCTGCTTGCGTCTACGTTGTATTGCTCAAGGACACTGCTCTGCAGGAAGTACTTCGCCACTGTGTACACATCTTCAAACTGAGCTGGAAAGTGGTGTTTCGGTGCCAGCCTGTACCTTTGTGGGATGGTTTTCAAAAAAAAAGAATTGGTTGTGAAAGGAAAGCAAATCTAATTTGTGACATGGATGCTAGGTGTCTTCTCCTCCCCCATTCAATTAAATTGACTTGCTTCAACATACAGTTTGGAGCAGTCACTTGCAGACTTATACCACTGATTACACCCCACCGACTTACCCTTCGCCCTTTCTTTCTCTCTCTCACTGAATTACAAATATTTTACAAACTCAATGCAGTTTAAGAACTGATCTGGCAGATAGAAACACTGGGTTTCAAGTTGACCTTGAAGAGTCCCACATTTTGCTGTATGGCATGGTTCACACATAACATCCAACTCCTATCACCCCTGAGTGTTGGCCATGCTGTAGGGGGCTGATGGAATAATAATAATAATAATAATAATAATAATAATAATAATAATAATAATTTATTTATACCCCGCCCATCTGGCTGGGTTTCCCCAGCCACTCTGGGTGGCTTCCAACAAAACACTAAAATACAATAACCTATTAAACATTAAAAACTTCCCTAAAGCTAGAGTCCAACAACATAATGGAGTGGACTACATTGCCTAACCCTAGTTTAGAAGGCCTTCTCTGCATTGGTTCCCCCACTTCAGAATTCCCTTTGGACCATCAGGGTTTTGGGAAAGCCCTGAAGACCTGCATTTTTCAATTTTTAATTGAGAGCTAGCCCACACTGCAACCATCCACCCATTACCACACTCCGTCCATCCATTACACCATGGTGCATCTGCACCAGTGTAACTGGATGCCTTCCTCTGTCCCAGCTGCAATAAAACATGTCTCTCCCATATCGGTCTCTGTAGGCGCTGTAATTCTCCAATGGTTTGGATTGACCCCCGATGGCCTCTTTCATTGCCTCTTCAGACAGATGCCAACAATCCTCGCCTCCAGCTGAGAAAAGTTAGCAAAGCTATGCCCTTCTTCCCTCCTCTCTTGACTGCTGCATGCTGGGAAACTCACTTCAATCGTGTCGATGGGACTGGTGCCTATGCATTACTCCCATGCTATGTGATTGATATGCAATTACCTTTAACTGTAGGACTTTGTTCCCTGCATGCTATAAAGTCCAAACCCAGGTTGCATTGTGCTGAAGCTCACTGTAAACTGCTTTGATCAGTTTTAACCATCAAGCAACATATAACACTTATTAAATAAATAACCAGTGGGCTTTAGTATGCTCAGTGCACGGGTTAGATTACAGCAATTAAGCTTAGTTTTCTATTTGCAAAGGATCAGGTGTTATTCACAATAAACACTCTGAAGCACCATTCCTTACTCGACTGATACGACGACAGCATTTAGTGTTTCTGAAGTCCGTCTCGACAGGAGGTCATAGGGTTGCATGGCTGCAACAAAGTAAGTAATAAAGAATATTTTATTGCTCTTCTGAAACAAATAGACACACAGTTCCCTGTTTCTTTTGGCAGTAGCTTTTTGTGCACTTTCTGCAATTCAGCACTTGGCAATGGAATAAACTCCTGTGCACACCATTTTATCTAAAGACAGGAACTCAACAAACCATTCACAAGTGACTTGGCTGCAGTCCAAGAATGGGATCTTAGTTTTCATGTCTCACACCTTGGATATAATATGTCCTTTGCAGCTTTATATTCCCTAAGAGGCATCATTTGCACTCTGAGAATTTTATTTTATTTTTCAAAAAGAATAACTTACAAAATAGCAAGCCATTCATTTATACAAATTAGATTTGATTTTTTTGGGGGGGGGGGGAGCAAGAGTTAAACCAAAATATGCAGCAGACTAACCAGAATATCAATGCTAACGATGTACTAAAAATGCAATACTAGGGCCCACTTACGCTCCACTGATGCAGGGTCCATCTGCCCAGTATGGGTGATTCTCTCCCCATCCCCACTGAAGCCCTGAATGACACTGCTCCCAGAGTTCAGGGGCTGAATCCCTGGATATGGTTTGATCTAGCACATTCTAAGAGGTTGCTAGAGGGAGGAGGAGGAGGAGGAAGAGGGGAAAAATTGGTTGCTATATCAGACCAATGGCCCATCTAGTCCAGCAACCTGTTCTCACAGTGGCTGGGTAGATGACAGGGGAAACCCAGCATGCAGGACCTGAGCACAAGACCACACACTCCCTTCCTGTGGCTTCATGCAACTGGTATATCCTCCATACATTTGTCCGGCTGCTGTCAGGGTTAGGAGGAATAGTGGAGAGTCCCCCTCCTCCTCCAGCACCTCCCAGAGAAGAGGAAGACAGTATAGATCAGGGGTCAGCAAACTTTTTCAGCAGGGGGCCAGTCTAGTGTCCCTCAGACCTTGTGGGGGGCCAGACTATATTTTGGAAAAAAATATATAAATGAATTCCTATGCCCCATAAAGAACCCAGAGATGTGTTTTAAATAAAAGGACACATTCTGCTCATGTATATCACGCTGATTTCCAAACTGTCCGTGGGCCAGACTGAGAAGGTGAGTGGGGCGGATCTGGCCCCCGGGCCTTAGGTTGCCTACCCATGGTATAGATTTACAACAGTGGCTTGCAGAAGGTCATGGCTCTGAGACAATAGAGGGGCAAAGCTGGGAGATAATGGAAGAAGAGGAGGGGTGAGAAGCAGAGTCGGAACAGCTGACTGACACATTATCACTAGAAAGCATTCCAGACGCCCCGCCCCCCTTTCCCAGAACCCGGCAAGCAGTGAAAGTGGTAGAGCAGAAAGCTAAAAGCCAAATGGCCTTGAGCAGCCCCCATAAGGGGCAGTGGTGCTGTAGACAACTGAGAGAGAAGCGGGGGAGGAGATTACTTGGAGCAACCCCGAGAGGCGACATTCTAAGCTTCTCTCTGTGAACATTGAATAAAATACATTGGTAAGAGCTTCTTGTCTGTTGGTTACTGGCAGCCTGCCGTGGGGAGGAGGGACTGGATTCCCAGAAGCCTGACAGCTACCTTCTGCTTGCATAACCAATGGATGCAATCAGATTATTTCAGTTCTTTCATCGGGTTCCAAAAAGTTCATGTGGTTTACCTGCTAGATACAATCTACAAGTTAATTGCTTCTCTCAGACCTGCAGAGAATTAGATAGTGGAATGCATCCTCTGCAGGTATATTGTTGTTGGAGCAGAGGTGACGCTCGCCGGAAGCACATTGTCAAGTAGCAGCCACCATGCTATGTTGTATCATGACACCTGTCTCAAAGACATTGCAACTTTCAACTCAAGACCCACATTAGCGGAAACAAGCACACATGCTTACCTGCCGATCCTAGACACCATCCACCCCCGTGAATATAAATCATAGCCCTTTTCAAGGAATCGGGCTGCCCTTTTGGGATATACAAACGGACTGGGACACCATTAAATTCTGTGTCAGTCACAGTGACCTTTTCATCCGATGTTGGCGGTGTATGTTCAAAACTTGTGAGGCTCATCATAACTTCCATGTGGTGCGCGAGACCCAGCTTGTTGGCAACTGAACCCTGGAAAACAAGAGGTATATTAATGCCAATGTATTACGCAACTCTCAAGCCACATAAAAGACTACATTCATCAGTGCCTCTTTCCTTTCTCCTTCATATCAAAAATAGCCTAAATGTTGGGCATGCATATTAACATCATCGTTAATCATTCGGAATGGTATGCACATCCTGGAGCATTAAGAAGTTCCAGAGATTGCAAAGCAGAAGTAGCATTTTGCATTAGAAAGAACACTGGAGACTTTATGATATCTGTTTCTAAATACGCATATTCAACATAAAGGAGGGACTAGGCACCCACGTATATTGTGTTCATCTACAAAGCAACAACAGTTTCCCCAAAGCAAGCAATATCCATTTGCAGCTCCCCCTGCCGCTCCTTTCCTTCTTTCTTCCAGCCAAATGCAAAACTCAAGGCTCCACCAGCTGACCTGTTTATTCGGTATTTATCTTAATTTCCTTGCACAAAGTTCATGCAATGGTTGGACTAAGGCTGGTCTTTACATAACATTTCTTATTTGTTTACAGGGTGGCTATATGATTGTAGCGCTGTGGGTTAAACCACAGAGCCTAGGACTTGCCAGTCAGAAGGTTGGTGGTTTGAATCCCCGCGATGGGGTGAGCTCCCATTGCTCGGTCCCTGCTCCTGCCAACCTAGCAGTTCGAAAGCAGGTCAAAGTGCAAGTAGATAAATAGGTACCGCTCCAGCGGGAAGGTAAACGACGTTTCTGTGCACTGCTCTGGTTCGCCAAAAGTGGCTTAGTCATTCTGGCCACATGACCCGGAAGCTGTACGCCGGCTCCCTCAGCCAGTAAAGCGAGATGAGCACCACAACCCCAGAGTCGGCCACGACTGGACCTAATGGTCAGGGGTCCCTTTACCTTTACCTTTATATGATTGTATGCATTCATGTTGCATTCAGTAGTTCATCCCACACATTTCAATGCATTTCCCTGTCACTTTCCAAACTGCAAAAAATCTGGTGTGTGTGTAAGTGGGGTTGTTCTGCTAAGGTGAAGTATTGCTTGCCTGGGTCAGATGGAATTGCCTGTAACATTGCACTTACAGTGAGGATACCCCAAGGTGTGTGAGATGCCATCCCACGCACTGCCTTGCTCACACTACTGTGAACACAGATTTTGGTTAGCTTCCATGAGAGCTAAATGCTGGAGAGGGGGACAAACACTTTCCTCACAGCCACATTCCCACCATAAATCTCATGCTCTCCACCTGACATTTAACTATTTTTACTTCCTAGCGGAGACAGGGGGAGGTAAAGAAAAGAACGAAACACAGTTACGGGTCATCAAGTGGTTCATGCAAACTGTCAGGCTCTTGGAGAGAAATAAATTAGATGTGCTTCTAGCCTTTGTTAGAGTGTTTCTCTTTTCTGTGTGTGCTGTATTTATGTCTCCAGCTCCTCAGGAGAGATTCCAAATTCAGCTTAGCTCCAACAGCCCTGCCAGTGCCAAAATCAATGGTTGTATGCAATGATAGTCATACTCAAGAGTAGACCCATGCAAACAAATGTGCGTGACATGGTTATTAATTTTCATGGGTCTACACTGAGTAGATATGACCACATAAGACCAGAAATGTCCAGATTAACCATTGAGACCTTCACAGTGGCGTAGCGTGGGGGGTGCAGGGGCGCACCGGGCGCAACATCTGGGGGGGGGGGCGTTCGCACTCGCAGCTCTCTGCCCCTACCTGGCTCACTCTCTCTCTCTCTCACTGCAGTGCTGGCTGTGCGAATCCGATCCGAGCCGCCGGGTCGCCGCCCACTGTGGAGGGGAGGGTGCCAGGCGTGCGGTGCGGTGCGGAGAGAGAGCAAGGGACTATCTGGGGGAGGGACAGTGCAGCGGGGGGGGGGCGCAAATTACTTGCCTTGCCCCGGGTGCTGACAACCCACGCTACGCCACTGGACCTTCAGTATGATAGCCTATTATTTTTAAGGCTTCCCTCCCCTTTTGAATATCCCAAACTAGAGAATCTGGGTGGGTTTGGACATGCTTTTTTTAGAATCTGAAGCTGCTTTTATATGTGATGGAAAGTAATGTGCAGACAAAAAGAAAAGCAATTAACTTCTGGACAGAACCCACGAAAAACCATTTAAGTGATGTCTGGATGGTGACGCCATTATTGCATGGGAGCCAAGCACAGTTTCCATTTTCATTTACTCACTCCATAGACCATGGGTAGGCAAACTAAGGCCCGGGGGCTGGATCCGGCCCAATCGCCTTCTAAATCCGGCCCGCAGACAGTCCGGGAATCACCGTGTTTTTACATGAGTAGAATGTTTCCTTTTATTTAAAATGCATCTCTGGGTTATTTGTGGGGCATCGGAATTCATTCATATTTTTTCTTCAAAATATAGTCCAGCCCACCCACAAGGTCTGAGGGAGAGTGGACCAGCCCCTGCTGAAAAAGTTTGCTGACCCCTGCCATAGGTAAAGGTAAAGGGACCCCTGACCATTATGTCCAGTCGTGACCAACTCTGGGGTTGTGGCGCTCATCTTGCTTTATTGGCCAAGGGAGCCGGCATACAGCTTCCGGGTAATGTGGCCAGCATGACTAAGCCACTTCTGGCAAACCAGAGCAGCGCACAGAAACGCCGTTTACCTTCCCGCCGAAGCGATACCTATTTATCTACTTGCACTTTGATATGCTTTCGAACTGCTAGGTTGGCAGGAGCAGGGACCGAGCAACGGGAGGTCACCCCATCGTGGGGATTCGAACCGCCGAGCTTCTGATCAGCAAGCCCTAGGCTCTGTGGTTTAACCCACAGCGCCACCCACGTCCCTAGACCCCTGCCATAGACCTATGAAATTTCACAGATCTGTGGTTCATGGCATAGTGTATTAAATCAATTAAAATGGCAGGTGGCCTCTATGGAGGGGAGTAAAATTTGGCTGCCATTCAAAAGTGACCTGCTACTTGCCCAGTTCCCAAACACTTCCCAGAGACACAGCAAGCAGGGTGGCAAGTGAAGTGGCTGCTACTATCATGGCAGCGGCGGGGGCCACGGCATTGTGTGTTGAGGCGAGTATGCTGTAGAAGTTGGAAGCCATTGGTGGCATCATAACAAGGCCTCAGTGAAGTCTGGTGCTGTCCTTGGATTTGGGTCAAGGAGAAATTATGGACAGAATACAATTCACAGAAAACAAACAGAAAGAAATGAGGATATCAAAACCCACAGAAGGCAATATAACACTGTGCAAGAGGGGAAATAGGTGAGGAACATGAAAACCGCCCCTTTTACAATCTGTTTCTACAGCACACATAACGACTAAACTGCCCCTTCGCACACGTACTGCAGAAAATACACTAACTGTATTCTTCTGAAAGAGATGACCGCACCCTCACCAATCAGTTATGCAGCTCAGCCGGCTTGAGCTAGATATTCCAGTTAAGGCTCTTAAGATCTATAAACCAACAGATTTTTATTTCAGATGCAGATATGGGCATGTAAAGGATTGTCCAAACAATCAGCCAAAGGTTTTGCACACCACTGAACCCCTCTCTTCCCATAGTCCTGTGTTCCGCTGCATGACTTGGTTTGTACAAATGCCTCATGTAAACAAAATGTCAAAAAGAAAAAAAGCCAGGCAGTGTTGATAGTTACACTAATTCTTAACATTACAAGGGACCTAAGATTCTGAAGATAACTCTTGAGAACCAGTTTGGGTTAGCGCCCCTATTCAATTCCAACTTTGGTCATGCGCAGGCACTACTGGTTCAGTGGAACATTTGAAAACGCAAATTCCCCTCACAGACCCACAATTCCCTGGGAAGAAGGATTGATTGTTAAGCCACCCTGAGAATTCTAACTCTGTGTGGTGAACTGGGGTCTCCTAACAACTCTCAGCACCCTTAACAAACCTCATTTTCCAGAATTGTGGGTAAGGAAAGCTATGACTGTTTAAAGTGGTACCATAACACTTTAAATATATTGTGTGAATGTGGCCCTAGTAGAAAAGAGACTGTGGCGGCAATTGCCTAGGTGAACACTGAATTCAACAGGGCTTATTTCTGGGTTGGCGCATATAGGATTGCACCATAAGTCTTTCATTTACATACATCCCCTCGAGGGAAAGAGAAGATTAACACTCCAACACTCCCAAACCATTTGTATGACAAGTCTTTTGTAACAAAGTATATTTGCATATGTGATACCATCAAGCAGTGACACAGCCTTTTCATTACATTAATTAGTCCACTCACTTACTTCACTCACATCTGACAATGATTTACAGTGGTACCTCGGGTTAAGTACTTAATTCGTTCCAGAAGTCTGTACTTAACCTGAAATTGTTCTTAACCTGAAGCAACACTTTAGCTAATGGGGCCTCCCGCCGCCGGAGCATGATTTCTGTTCTCAACCTGAAGCAAAGTTCTTAATCTGAAGCACTGTTTCTGGGTTAGCAGAGTCTGTAACCTGAAGCGTATGTAACCTGAGGTACCACTGTATTGCTATTGGTTGATGCTGGATTGTTTCCAGTGATTATATGCAATCCCTGATGGGATTTGTTCTTCTCAAGTAATTTTGGTGTGTAAGCCTCAGGGCCCAGAGTGATTTACCAATCAATCCCACGCTTTAAAAGCTACAGTTCCCAGGATCTGGGGGGGGGCGGGGGTCCATTTCTTAAAGTGGTACAAGAGAGCTTTAAATATGCAGTGCAAACAAGGCCTGTGTCAACAACTTTAGGTTTCTTGCTAAGTTTTATATTTTACATTTCAAGTTTTGCTAAAGGCCAGGGGAGGTCTGACCACACTCTTATGACTTCATTATACCATTATTACCTGATCCCGAAACCCACAACAAACAATGGCCCCCACCCAGCAACAGCTGGACTACTCCAAACCACCTGCAGGTTGAGAAATGTCAGCAGCCTATTCTTGTTTCCTTTTACAGGAAGTGAAGGTAGCCCACCTGGAAAGGCTGACCTCCAGGCAGGTAATCAATCACTGGCATCCTTAATTTACAGTCTGCAGGAGAGGCCAGATGTGAAGAGTAAGTCATAGCAGCATAAACAAGCAACAGCAGGAGGCAATAACTGTTAAGTAGACAGGCAGTGGAGCCAAGCAGAGGCGCTGCGTGGACCGTATCTATGCATGTTCCCAGACTAAAGCACAGATCAGAATACAGTTATCTTCAGACTCCACACTTAGGTTTTCTGGAGCGGTATACAGTGGTACCTCGGGTTACAATGCTTGAGGTTACAGACGCTTCAGGTTACAGACTCCCCTAACCCAGAAATAGTACCTCGGGTTAAGAACTTTGATTCAGGATGAGAACAGAAATCGCGCGGCAGCAGCGGGAGGCCCCATTAGCTAAAGTGGTACCTCAGGTTAAGAACAGTTTCAGGTTAAGAACGGACCTCCAGAACGAATTAAGTACTTAACCTGAGGTATTGTTGTTGTTTAGTCGTGTCCAACTCTTCGTGACCCCATGGACCAGAGCACACCAGGCACTTCTGTCTTCCACTGTCTCCCGCAGTTTGGTCAGACTCATGTTTGTAGCTTCGAGAACACTGTCCAACCATCTCATCCTCTGTCGTCCCCTTCTCCTTGTGCCCTCCATCTTTCCCAACATCAGGGTCTTTTCCAGGGAGTCTTCTCTTCTCATGAGGTGGCCAAAGTATTGGAGCCTCAGCTTCAGGATGTGTCCTTCCAGTGAGCACTCAGGGCTAATTTCCTTAAGAATGGGTGTGTTTGATCTTCTTGCAGTCCATGGGACTCTCAAGAGTCTCCTCCAGCACCATAATTCAAAAGCATCAATTCTTCGGCGATCAGCCTTCTTTATTGTCCAGCTCTCACTTCCATACATCACTACTGGGAAAACCATGGCTTTAACTATACGGACCTTTGTTGGCAAGGTGATGTCCTTGCCTGAGGTACCACTGTACTAAGGCCTGCCTTTGTAAAACAACATAATCATCACCACCACCCTCTCCACCTAGTCATAGCCACCCCAAGTCATGCTACTACATGTTGTTTGAAAAACAACGAATAAAATCATTACTACTACTACTAATGTTCACAAAATTGCAACAATAAGAAAGTGGGATTCAGAGACTCCCTCTTTAAAACCTGCTGTTAGCTCAGTAACATAATACCATAACTCTGTATCATGGAACAAACTAATACAAAATGTTTGTTCCAGTATATATTCAAACAAAAATTTAGCGTTATTCAGGGTGTAGCCAGCAACAAGCCCCTGCAGGCTCTGCCATCTACACTGAAGAGGGGGAACACTGTGACTCAGGCTATGGAACCCTGATCATGCCAGGTTCTAGGTAAAAGGTTAAAAAGGTAAAGGGCCCCTGGATGGTTAAGTCCAGTCAAAGGCGATTATGGGGTTGCGGTGCTCATCTCACCTCAGGCCGAGGGAGCCGGTGTTTGTCCACAGACAGCTTTCCAGGTCATGTGGCCACATGACTAAATCGCTTCTGGCACAACGGAACACCGTGACGGAAGCCAGAGCGCACAGAAACACTGTTGACCTTCCCACCACAGCGGTACCTATTTATCTACTTGCACTGGCATGCTTTCGAACTGTGTTTGTGAATGGGGTGGGGAGCTGCTGGGGCCAGAGGATGCAGCCTTGTGCTCCCTCTGAAACAATGTCAGTTGCACAAAAGGGTGACACCAGAAAAGGGCTGTTGAAGTTCATTAAAAGCCTCTTAATTCTTTAGTAAACTTTGGCTGAAATGACAGGATTAAGAAGAGTTTTCTTAATCCTTCTCTTTCTTTTAAACCTGGAGCAGCCTAGGGCAGGTTGCTTCTGTGAAAAAGAACAGGGAAAGGGAGAGGCTGCTTAATCCTTTCTCTTCTGGTCCTTTGTCTGCTCAAATGTCCTCTCCTTATTTTGCTTTTTCCCCCTACAGAGGAAGCAATACATTCCATGACCATAGTATGCCATGGCAGGCAGCATATAAATCTCGGTTATAGTATCCGAAGGAAACTGCATAGCTGATATAGATGCTATTTCAACATAGGAATGATTCCTGAATTTACTTTACTCCAGCATTTGTGGTGTTCCTTCAGAACTATCTGCTGCTAAGCAGATGAAATGTCAGTGGATGAACCAATCTCATTTATTCTGAAGAATCATCATCTAAAATTAGCATGTTGTTTAAGCTTGCACAAAGAGCTGTTTTGCAACCCAAGATTTGGACAAACTGACCAGAAATCCTTTGAGTCCAGAATCCACGGATAAATATATGGTTAGATTTATAGTTAGACCCACATCCTCTCTGGCAACACTTCCTGATGTCAGCACATTATGCTGCCCAGAATGCATGATCCTTGGTGTTAGACATGGTGCATGAAACATTCTTGTGAAAACAGTGCAGTGTTGGGGAGGAACTGCATGCAAACTGACACAGAACATAGAACATCTAGCTCAGTGGCTCTCCAGAGCTTCAGTTAGGGTACATTCCCAGTCGTATCTGCAGATGCTTGAGACCTTTTGCTTGCAAGACAGGTGCTTTGCCACTGCAGTGTGGTCCTTCCAAGGCCGAGGCTCAAATCCCAGCATCTCCAGGTAGAACAGGGAAGGAGTCCTACCTGAAATCCCGGGAGAGCCCCTGCTAATCCAAGAAGCCATACCAAGCTAGATGGGATCAGTGATCTGACTTGGTATATGGAAGCTTCCCATGTTCCTACCTGCTTCTGGTGTTCTTTCTGTACTGCATTAGATTTGCACAAAACCAAAAAGGGGACAAGGGTCTACATAACATTTGTGCAAGTACTAATTTATAAATTTTTAAAATGGAATGATTTCCATAATTTATCTCACCATAGTGGGGAAGACTGTAGTTAAGTGACCTGTGTGCCAGATTAGTGTGCTGTCCAGCAGCTGATGGGCAACTTCAAGGTGCTTCCCCACTGCTCTCCTTCTGACCGACTGGGACCATACTTCTCCATCAAACAGAGGGCTTGACCTCTGCAAAGTTGGACACACAGCCACCTACACTGTTTTGGTTGTCATTCAAATTCATGGCCTAGTGTAGACAGTAGGGCACATTTTGCCGAAATCAATGCACTGTGGATAGAGAAATAGCTACACATACATCCAATGTGCCCCATGATCCTTTAAGGTTGGCAGCCGAGCTCTCAGTTTAAAATATACTTTAGGGGTTGGAACTGGGCTTTGATAATGTGCATTATGTGAGGGTGCATTTTCTCCAAGTACAATTTCCTGCCCAAAGCCCTGGGCAGTCTGCTTCCCGTCAGCCTAATTCCTAAAATGGGGGGGGGGGCTTGCACCCATGCACTGATTTCTCCTGCTAATCGTACTGTACATATGCAAGTTTCTTTTATTCTAGGTGTTGGTGGTGATGATTACTTTCATTAATAAATATTGTATTAATATTTATTTATATACTGCCCTTCATCTACAGATCTCAGGACGGTTTACAGTACAAAAGCACAAAATACATCACACACACAAAAACACAATAACCCTCCACCCACCCACAGCCCAAGAAACATTCCGAAGGCCATAGATTCTTCAATACTCCAAACGCCTGGGTTAAGAGGAATGTTTTTGCCTAGCACCAAAATAGTAATAAGAGTATTATCTGCAAAGGCATATTCACATATGAGCAGCTGAACCCACAACAATGACCCCTGTGTGATCAGAAATCCTGATATATAGGGTGCCTACATACATCCTGGGATGTGGGTGGCGCTGTGGGTTAAACCACAGAGCCTAGGGCCTGCCGATCAGAAGCCAGTGGTTCTAATCCACGTGATGGGGTGAGCTCCCATTGCTAGGTCCCTGCTCCTGCCATCCTAGCAGTTCAAAAGCACATCAAAGTGCAAGTAGATAAATAGGTACTGCTCTGGCGGGAAGGTAAACGGCATTTCCGTGCGCTGCTCTGGTTCGCCAGAAGCGGCTTTGTCATGGTGGCCACATGACCCGGAAGCTGTACGCCGGCTCCCCTGGCTAATAAAGCGAGATGAGCGCCACAACCCCAGAGTCGGTCACGACTGGACCTAATGGTCAGGGGTCCCTTTACCTTCACCTTTACATACATCCAGCTGTTCATGGGCACCCTTTTGCAGACATTGCACTGAACATGCGGGCATCAAGGGGGCCAGGTTAGTAGTGCATGATTTGTGGGGGTGGATCAGCGGCATAGTTCACCTCTCTTCCTCTCCATACATTTACCATATACAGAAGAAGGCATGGATGAAGCTCAAGGCATCTGGCATAGGAGCATAAGAAACTGCCTTATACCAAGTCAGAGAATTGGTCAATCTAGATCAATACTGCAGACACTAACTGGCAGTGACTCCACAGGATTTCCCCCTGCCCTACCTGGAGATGCGAGGGGTTAAGTCAGAGACCTTTGGCATGCTCTACCTCTGAGCCATAGCCCCTCCCATTATGTAGCAACACCACACATTGCCAGAAAACCCCCGCAGTATAACAACTAAAGTTTATCCAGGATCAAGCTTTCAATCCATTTATATTGTGTTGTCCCACACACATGATACCAGAAAAACAAGCAGGACGAGAAATCTCACGTTGTATGTAGATCACTATCTACATATAAAAAATATAACTGGGACAAGGTTTAGCGCTTGAGATTTGTTACGAGCGTCTGTCTATTTTGTTTTTCTCACCTTCCTCCTCTGACTTTAAAAAGAAGCCCGGAAGAGAAAACAAGAAGTGAACGTAGAAAGCTTAATATCTGACCGTTAGGCTGCTATTACAGGCAGAGGAGCAACGTCAACAAAAAAGATGTCGCAACCCAACACTTGTTGGAGGGGTTTGCTATGAGCAAAGAAAACAAAAGTTGTGTTTTCTCTTACACACTGTTACCAGAAGAAGAGAAGAAGAAGAGTTTGGATTTGATATCCCGCTTTATCACTACCCGAAGGAGTCTCAAAGCAGCTAACAATCTCCTTTCCCTTCCTCCCCCACAACAAACACTCTGTGAGGTGGGTGGGGCTGAGAGACTTCAGAGAAGTGTGATTGGCCCAAGGTCACCCAGCAGTTGCATGTGGAGGAGCGGAGACGCGAACCCGGTTCACCAGATTACGAGTCTACTGCTCTTAACCACTACACCACACTGGCTCTGTTAGGAGAAGCTGAACTCATCAAAGCTCTCCCAGGGTAAAATAATAAAAGTCTTGGGCCCTACTGGAACGGCATCATCTTCTGTTCATGCTTTTTTTTTATTACCAGAAATGGCTCTCATATGGAATGGAGAATTCTAACCCATGTTGCTTCTTCCATCAAAGTGATGGGGAAATCACATACCAATATGCTCCCTGTAATGCAGGGACTCTCTGATTCCATGCAGAATTCGGCAAGCCTACCTGCCTCTCCCGTGTTAGTCATACTGCTCCTGTTTGCCTTGCCACACACCTCCCAACTATCAGATTCAGGCATGTGCTGTATGCCCCCCCCCCACGCTTTGCGTGACACTTTTCTTCTTGTTGCTCTCTTCTGTTTGTTTTCCTTTATTTTCCTCCTTTCTAAGGCTGCGCTTTTGTGACCTTTCCACCACCAGGCAATTCAAAACACCCAGGGAGTGACATGAAAACTGATGCCACACCCCTAAATTCTGCACACCTCAGCAAGCGCTCAGAAAGCTACTCTTTTAGCAGCATGCCAGCAATAAAACACACAAACCCTGAGGTGTGATCACAGTGTTGGCTGGAAACCAGCAGGCAAAGCCCTAGGGACCTTGCCTCAGAAACAGGTCAGATTCCCATATGTATCTGATGCCTTACAGTTGGTGAATAAATGCAGCTCTTGGGTACTAGTCGGCTTAGCTTTTACTTAAAAGCAGACTCACTGAAATTAAAGACAATGTCTACATTCAGTCAATTAATTTCAGTGGGTCTATTCAAAGTGAAATTTAGTGACTACCACCCATTGGGTGCTCTTTCTGCATATGCAAACAGATTTTTACACTTAGGGACAAAAATGTGCAGCAACTTAATAGAATCTGAGAATTGCAGAATTGGAAGAGACCACAAAGGTAATCTATTCCAACTCCTTGTAATGCAGGGGTTTTTTTGACCAGTGTGGAGCTTGAACCCACAACCGCTTGCTACCCAGAAATGGGAAATAATTGTAACAAGTTCTGTAATTTTATGCTTATCTCTCTTTGTATGCAATCCACCCTGCAGCTCCTGGGTGATGCTATAGGTAAATACATAAGCAGGCAAGCTGGTGAAAGTCATGCATGTATGCAGTACAGCAAAACAGATACCTAAAAGAAAAGTAATTTCAGTCTATGCTCAGTTGCTGCAGTAGCCACAATTCACTGGGAGATCATTAACAGTGTCTGGCATGGTAGATATATTAGCAGGGATGTTCCCCTCTCCCTTACACCAGATTTCAATTAGAAATTACATCAGTGGCGAGGAAAATTCTAAGAGCTTTCCCCTTGATTGATTGCTTCTAGCCTTAAAACTGGTTATTTATAGCAGCAGCCGTGCAGACTAAAGAGTGTGTATGAAATGTGAAGCGTAATTATATCCATTATCAAAGGGAGCTTTGCACTGCTTTTGACTCAAAAGTGGGGTGCTCAGATTTCAACAGCAGCTAGAGAATAACAGAGAAAACAGGATGCACTGCCTTGTAAAGCTATTAAATGGTTTTAAAAGCTAACAGGTAAGCTTCCCTTCTGTTTGTTTTCATTTTCATATATAGGACATTTCTGTCCAGAGAGTCAAAGAAAAAGAGACAAATGAATTCTGTTTCATGATGCCCCCACCAGCTGCCAAATAATGCAACTAATAGCTGTTAGTTCTCATTTTGCACAATCCCAACATTTTTCAGTAAGCTTCCCCCCCCCCCACACACACACCTTTTTGCATTCAAGCAATCTCACATGCACAAGACGCCTGGAATAAAGAAACGTCTCAGCTTACCACACGGTCTAAAGTTCTAAAGACAGCACCAATGAGCATCAGCTTCCAGCGGTCCTCAACATTCTCTGGTAAGGGGCTGTATATGTAATAGGCAGTCAAAACTGTAGCAATGAGAAGGCACAGTAATTTGATTCCCATCTTTTACTATCTACTTCAGTCAAGACTGATTCCCATTGACTAGTCTCTGTGAGTTTTAACGGAGGCAAGTCAGCTGACAGCAACAAAGTTAGTCTGCTGTTACACAGTATGACTCACACAGACCCAGAGAGACCAGCTCTCCTTTGATCACTAGGAAACAGGTTCAGCTTCTAGAGTAAAGGCAAAACTTCACGCTAGGAAGCATTCAACCACCTACAATAGGATTACTGGAGTTGTTTGTGCTGCTTGAGCCGAGGTTTCAATAACAAAGCAAGGACGACAAGTTTGCACTTATTGGTTCTACAGATTCCACAGCTCTGGTGTTTAAATTAAAGTGAGGAAATGCAGTGTTCTCATAATAACTAACAACATAACCAGTGATAAGCAAGACCTTTGAGCCTCCGAGTGACTGATAAGCTAAAGACTTCGTCTCAGTAGGGAAAGACTAAGATATGCATTTGCTCCAGTGACTCCATACCACAGCAGATCAGATTTTAGGTGCACCTAACTCTGGTCCAGGGACGCGGGTGGCACTGTGGGTTAAACCACAGAGGCTAGGACTTGCCGATGAGAAGGTCGGCGGTTTGAATTACCACAGCGGGATGAGCTCCCGTTGCTCGGTCTCTGCTCCTGCCAACCTAGCAGTTCAAAAGCACATCAAAGTGAAAGTAGATAAATAGGTACTGCTCCAGCGGGAAGGTAAACGGCATTTCCGTGTGTTGCTCTGGTTCGCCAGAAGCAGCTTAGTCATGCTGGCCACATGACCCAGAAGCTGTATGCCGGCTTCCTTGGCCAATAAAGCGAGATCAGCGCCGCAACCCCAGAGTCGGCCACGACTGGACCTAATGGTCAGGGGTCCCTTTACCTTTAACTCTGGTCCATTGGTCAGGGGTCCCTTTACCTTTACCTTTTAACTCTTGTCCATGGGGTCACGAAGAGTCAGACACAACTAAACGACTAAACAACAACAAACTTGAGGGTCTGTGCTCAGCTGCCACATACCAAGACTGCTCAGAGAGACTGATTGGCTTTAGATTGAAATATTTAAGATATGCAAAATTTCTACACTTTTGAACTTATATGAGAAAGACTGAAGGTGTGTTAGTTGCAGAGAGTGGGAGGAAGGGAGAAAGAATAAAGTTTTGGATGGCTTTCACAGGAAGAACAGTTAGAAAAGTTTCATCACTCCTAATAAGTTTTATGGCCCCATTTTCATAAGTTGCTATATGAAAGGTGTCGAAACAGGAGCTCAGGGTTAAAGCTTTGCCAGCAGCTCCTCTGGCTGTGCTAATGTTGTAGTAACATACTGAACATTTCCTTCTTCCTCAGCAGTTGAGAAATTACAGAAGATGCAATAAATGAATGCAGTCAGAAAGGCTTTGGGCCACCTGTCTGCAATCCTCTTGCCACTTTACATAGATCTGGTGGCCAGGCTACCAAGCCGTTTCCCTTAAGACGAGCCTTTCAGCCCCTCTCACCAGGTGTGAGCAGCTGAATGCATGCAGCAGAGAGTCTGCTCTATTTGAGTGTGCTTGATTAAGAACACTATAAGAGCCACATTCGCACCATACTTTGAAAGCACTATGAAAGCACCACTTTAAACAGCCACAACTTGCCCCAAAGAATTCTGGGAGCTGTAGGTTGCAGAGAATTGTCAGGAGACCTGAAATACACTTGGGAGTCCTGTAGTGATTTCATGCTCTTTACTGCAGCTTGTAAAACAGTGATTGAATTGCCCCCCCCCCCAAAAAAAATACCCCAGGCCTTTATATACATTATTTACACAATGAGTCCTGTCTGATTGGCTGATTCAGCTTCCCCGCTGCAGCCTAATTCGTCTTTTCCTGCGGGCCAATCCATTGTTGCATTCTACAATCCTACCAGCCTAACAGGCTGATTAACTTCCTCCTGGAGCCTGATTGGTGTTTTCCTGCAAGCCAATCAGTTGTTGCATTCCAGGATCCTACTTGCCTATTGTTCTAGGATCCAAGCTTAGTACATAACAAGACCCCTGTTTCCAGAGCCACAGTCCCCAGAGTTCCCTGGGAAGAAGGACCAAATAGGAGAATAAGGGTCTCCTACCAACTCAACCTTATCAAACTACTTCTCCCAGAATTCTTTGGGGGAAGCCATAGCTATTTAAAGGGGTGCCATGGTGTTTTAATATATGGTGTGCATGTGACCTAGGGCTCTAATTTGCACAGGGAGCTTATTTGAGTATGTCATGGCACCCCAGCTCAACCCTGGGCCACATACTATGATAGGAAGGGAGATCTGGTCAAGCTGAGTGCCCGCATCTGCTCCCTTCCCATGAACCTTTCACTCCCACCAGCTGAAGGGTTTTATATTTCCCAGGCGGCCTTCCACCAAACAGCACTAAACACTCCCTCTTGGCAGGGTGTTGTTGCCTCTTAAACAAGGTATGGTTTAAAACGAACAGAGACCGCAGAAGTTTTGTTAACAAAGAGCCAAATCAGGCAGGCCTATGAAGCACCTCAGACTGAGGTGAGCTGTTGATTTTGTGGTCAGTGCACACCTCTAATTTAAATGCTATTTGAATTGGAATTTTCATGCAAGAGAGAGAGAGAGAGAGAGAGAGAGAGAGAAGGAAACAAGAAGGACTACTCTATCAATGAATACATTTGAAGCTGACACAGAATAGAAATAGTCTGTACACTCAATCTCAGAAGAAATGGAGTCGCACAGGGGTGCCAGGTATAATCAGTGTGTGACAAAAGCATCTTGGGGCTTGAAATGAGGAAAGTACTAGATTCTATTTATGAGCCAATGAGGGCTGGTCTGCAAGTTGCTTTGGAGTGAGAGCAGCAGGCAGGCTTCATCCTTCTTCTGAAATCTCAAGGGGCTGATAACACAAGACAAAGGAGAAATGTTCACCATTGCCACCAGAGAGTGTCTTGTCTGGCATCCTTTCTTAAAGACATGCTCTGAATGGTTTTGGAATGTGCAGATTCATCTCAAAGTAGCTTCTTTCCAGATCCTCTATTTGGTACAACATTGTGGGAACCAGCATCCCGCCTTTTTGTTGTTGCTGTTGCCTGATCTTCTCACAACTGTCACCAACAAGTCATGGAAGCAGAGGTGCAGCATTGGGGGTGAGCTGAAGAAGCAGATGGGGCTGATCACCACAGGGGCTGACCTCATCCACTCAAGGCTTCTTCATAGTCCTGTACAAAATGTTCTCTAATTGCATTGATAAAACAACAACACATGCACAATAGGGTTTCTCTGCCCGCTTCAAATTTACCAAAACTCTGATGGTTGCTGGGGAAAGTGTGTTGTGTAAAACTATTATGCATGTGGTAGTGTGGTTTTTTTAAAATCCAAGTCATTAGAGAATATTTGGTATACTACAACCATTGCTGCTGTGGTAAATTTTACAGTGAAGGAGACTATTCCTATTGCCACACTCCCAAGGGGTGTTCTAAACATGCACACAGAGGTGTTGAACCAGATGATTGATATAGAGATAGAAAATAGATAGATAGATGCAAAACAGCAGCAATACATGGTACAATCGGCATACTACACAGTTTACAGTGGTACCTCGGGTTACAGACGCTTCAGGTTACAGACTCCACTAACCCAGAAATAGTACCTCGGGTTAAGAACTTTGCTTCAGGATGAGAACAGAAATCGTGCTCCGGCGGCAGCGGGAGGCCCCATTAGCTAAAGTGGTACCTCAGGTTAAGAACAGTTTCAGGTTAAGAAAGGACCTCCAGAACAAATTAAGTTCTTAACCCAAGGTACCACTTTAGCTAATGGGGCCTCCCGCTGCCCCTGCAGTGAGCTGGAAAAGGGTGAGAAAGTAGTTAGCATGTTGAAATTTGGCTGAGTACCCTGTGCACGGTTGTTCTGGGAACCACCCAAATCCATGGTGTTTGCTTCTAGCTGCCTAGATTAGAGTTTGTAAAACACACTGAGCTGTAACAAAGGATCTCCAGTCAGCTGAAATGCAACCTGTAGCTTTTAATCAGAAATGCAGACAGAAACGCAGTGTTATCATTGAAACTGCTGCTACGAAGTTGGAATAGCATCAAAGGAAAGTTTCCAACCTCTGCTTAATTATGTTCACATTCCCTGACTTTTCTCCATGCTAATCTGTTGCAAACAGGAGTTAACACTTGAAAGTCCCATCCCCATCTCATAGCAAGGCAGGTTGATTTTAGGCACTTAGGCAGATGATGTTATTGCTTATGCTGCGGGCAGCTGCTCTGCCCCAGCCCACCACTAGGAGGAACTCCTTGTTCTTCCTAAAAAGCCATTCCAGACTCAGGGGAAGTCTCTAGAAAAGTGTGTGTGTAGCCTACAACAGAGGAGGAATGGGCTGCAGCTGGGGGAACAGAAGCTTCCATCTCTCAACAACAATCAGATGAAACTCCAAGAGTGGTGTCTGTGTCCGTCTTTTGCAGCAAAACAAGAAGTCTTGTGGCACCTTAAAGACTTAACACATTTCCCATGGTGTAAGCCTTTTGTGACCACAGGCCAAAACTTCCAGTAAAGGTGCAACATTTCAGCATCTGCTGAAGGGTACAGTGGCCCACAAAAACTTAAGCAACTATACAACCTTTAGAAGACATCTGAAGGCAGCCCTGTATAGGGAAGTCTTTTAATGTTTAATGTTTTGTTGTGTTTTTATATATGTTGGAAGCTGCCCAGAGTGGCTGGGCAAGTCAGATCGTCGGGGTATAAATATTATTATTATTATTATTATTATTATTATTAGCCTCTATTTTCATCAGAGAAATGTTGGAGGGTATGTTATTATGGCTTATCTCCTTGGCTTGGCAGTCACATAACTCCATACCTTCCAACATTTCTCTGATTAAAATAAGGATAACCTACCATAGCTGCCAGCATTTCTCCAATGACAAAAGGGACGTCCTAAGGAAAAGCAGGACATTCCATGATCAAATCAGAAACCAGGATGGCTTCTGTAAATCCAGAACTGTCCCTGGAAAATAGGGACACTTGGAGGGTCTGTAATAAATGAGTTAGGCCACATTCGCGCGATACTATGATGCCACTTTAAACTGTCATAAAAGGATGTCATATAGAGGAGGGAGAAAGGTTGTTTTCTGCTGCTCCAGAGAAGCGGACACGGAGCAATGGATCCAAACTACAAGAAAGAAGATTCCACCTAAACATTAGGAAGAACTTCCTGACAGTAAGAGCTGTTCGACAGTGAATTTGCTGCCAAGGAGTGTGGTGGAGTCTCCTTCTTTGGAGGTCTTTAAGCAGAGGCTTGACAACCATATGTCAGGAGTGCTCTGATGGTGTTTCCTGCTTGGCAGGGGGTTGGACTCGATGGCCCTTGTGGTCTCTTCCAACTCTATGATTCTATGATTCTATGATCCTCCAAAGAATTCTGGGAGTTGCAGTTTGGTAAAAGTGCTGAGAGTTGTTAGGGGACCCCTATTTCCTTCACAATGTCAGAGAGGTTAAAAGCCAGTCCCTCTTACGTGTTGAGGTCCCCAGGGCTACCCCAATAACTCACATATCACACAGAAATTTTGTTTAAGGTTTTTGGCATAATTTGGGCCACAACTGTATTAAAATACAAAAATGTGAGTGGTTGCTTAGGCATTGGTTGCGACTATCTGCCCCCCCCATGGGGTACAGGCTGACATTCCGCACGCCTGCGAAAGTCAGAAAAGGGGAATACACTTGGGGGTAGCGACTGAGCGGGGAACCTGCCCTCAGCCCTCCCCAAATGCAACCAGGGGCTCTTGCATGGCCCGAGCCCCCTTGACAGAGTGGACAAGCAATAGTTAGCCCCTGATTCCTTTAACGGAATCCCTTGCAGCAGCAGCATTAGAGGGGCAGGCAGCCAATCCATGCCCCTCAACCAACCAAACCATAAACCAATACCTAACCGCAACCTGACAAGTTGTGACGATTTGCTACGCAGTAGGCAAAAACCAAATGGCCCCAGCCAATCAGCCAGATGGACAAAATTCCTACCGGGCCCCTTCCCCAAGAGCAGACGACTCCATGACAGGCATAGCAAGGTCAAAGCAAACAACCCTAAATATAGGGAGGGGGGACGGGCAATCCGATGCACGGGGCGAAAAGAGGAAGCTCTACGTCTCGTGCAGGGAGTTTTAGTATTTCTGGCTGTCAATCAACAAATGGCAACATTAACTTCTTCCCAACAACAAGGGAAGCCCAATCACATCAGTGGCCAACAATCAATTAGCCCCCCCCCCCACAACTTTGGAGTGTCGGCCCCCACTGCAACACGTGCTCTCCATGAAGGAGAACACGCTTTCCCAGGAAAGTCTGTGAAGTGCAACTCTGTTAGGAAAAAGACAGAGTTAACAAACTACAGATCCCACAATTCTTTGGGAGAAGACATGATTGCTTAAAGTAGTGCTTTAATGTGTGAATGTAGCTCCAGTCTTTAAAGGTGCCAGAAGACTCCTCATTATTGGGGTTATTTTAAAAAATGCAAATACTCATCTCCCTGAATATTTGCATTGTTTTCATGGCTCCTGCTTCTTCACAACAGCAAAAAAAATGATACATGGCTCCAAAAAGCTACAGCAGCCACATAGAGAAAAGAATGCTGAATTTCACTGAAACAGTATAAATATCATTTATGAGTGTTAAAAAATAATTAACCAAAGTGCTGTTTGATAGTCATGAAAACAAAACATGAAACTTGGTGACATGCTTCGTCTCTACCCTAAAGTTGAGAAATAGTCACTTGCCGCCACCAAGAGGCAGCACAATACCAGAAAATAATAGTCTCTTGTAACTGAAATAAATGCATTCTATTTTGCTATATAAACACTTTTAGAGCAGTGTATTTATAAAATCATAGAGCGTAGTGCATCCACAGCTCGTTCAATATTAGTAAAATGAATATAAATGTAAAACCATACAATTAAACACTGTCTAATCATTTACATAAAAAGGGCCACTTGTGAAGGAACTGACAATACATCTTCCCTTAAGGCCTGAAGGTTTAAAGCATGTATAGCCAATGTGGAATTCTCCAGAGGTTGTGGACAACTCCCATCAGCCCCAGCTATCATAGCTAATGCTCAGGGATGATGGGAGTTGTAGTCCAGATTTTCCCAGAGTGGCTGGGACAACCCAGCCAAATGGACAGGGGGTATAAAGAATACTACTACTACTACTACTACTACTACTACTACTACTACTACTATTATTATTCCAAAACTTATGGAGAGCACATTGAACTTACGGAGAGCACATATATTCATTCATAGCCACATTGGCTATGGCTTTAAGGAAAAGTGATTAATTTCACTATAATGAATGATGAGTTATGTAATATTTGAAGGGAACGATCCTAGGCTGAGGTGACTAAAGGACATGGGTGGCGCTGTGGTCTAAACCATTGACCCTCTTGGGCTTGCCAATCAGAAGGTCTGCTTTTCATATCCCCATGACGGAATGAGCTCCCGCTGTTCAGTCCCAGCTCCTGCCAACCTAGCAATTTGAAAGCATGCCAGTGCAAGTAGATAAATAGGCGGGAAGGTAAACGGCATTTCCGTGTGCTCTGGCTTCAGTCACGATGTTCCATTGCGCCAGAAGTGGTTTAGTCATGCTGACCACATGACCTGGAAAGCTGTCTGTGGACAAACGCCTGAAAGCAAGATGAGTGCCACAACCACACAGTTGCCTTTGACTGGACTGGGTCTTTTACCTTTTACCTTTTACCTTTTACCTTTTTTTACCTTTTACCTTCTTTTACCTTCTTTTACCTTTTACCTTTTACCTTACCTAGGATGCTGCATAACTTCTCTGTGGTCAGAGGTGCACCAGAAGTATAACTAAAAGGTTAGCACATGGTTAATTAACTGTGTCTAAATATATAACACAGGAATCACTTTGACACACTCCACTAATGGGTTGACTGCTCATGGAACGGTTATTTTACTCTGTTAGTTTTGCTTAGCTATACAATTACCTTTAATCCCTATGCAAAAAGGGGTCCATTGGAATTTCTTGCCGAATGTCCTTTGAACTGATGCTTATGAGGCGGAAGTAGCAGGGCTCTCTGTATTGCTTTATTTCTAATCAAATGAGGAGATGCGGCTTCCACGATCATTTCTGTAACAAAGCCGTTTTGGATTTCGTTTTCCCCCATCTGCTTCTCATTACTGAATCATGAGCTATGTAAATGGAAAGAAATGTCCTCCTCAATGCTGCATTCATATTCTGTCATCTGCGCAAACAGAAATTCACTACAGTGCGAAAGAAAAACAAGCATTCATTCAGCACGTGACATTTCTGAATGTAAAGGCGATGGAGTTATGTAAGTTTCCTGGGCATGCCAAAGTTATCCATCCCAAAGAAGTCTCCTTCGTAGGCAACATCACAGCACCACAGAGACTTCACACAAGTAGGCTAAATAAACAAGACTGCAATGCAACCATCAAGGCCCTTCACTTACGGTATTTCACAAGGTTCCATCTTTTCTTTCTCTGTATGTTCTCTCCAATGTCCTTAAAAAATATGAATATTTGGGGCATTCTAGTGAGAAATTATTGCTCTGCCATTCCCCCCCACTCAGCTAAAATATCCATTACATGAAACAACACTCATGCTTTCTAAACTTCACATTTCAAGATGTTTAAAGTATTACTGGCATCATCATTATTATTATTAGTCTAGCCTGGAGAAAAAGTATATGAAGCAAATTGTACAGATGGCATTCAAACACAGTGAAAGGAAATCTGGGGGCAAAAATTAGGTGCATAGTCACACGTGATATTTTTTGGATATGAATCTGGGTGTGGGAGAGTGCATAGGCAAAGGTAAAGGGACCCCTGATCATTAGGTCCAGTCATGGCCGACTCTGGGGTTGTGGCGCTCATCTCGCTTTATTGGCCAAGGGAGCCGGCGTACAGCTTCCGGGTCATGTGGCCAGCATGACTAAGCCGCTTCTGGTGAACCAGAGCAGCGTATGGAAATGCCTTTTACCTTCCCACCGGGGTGGTATCTATTTATCTACTTGCACTTTTACATGCTTTCGAACTGCTAGGTTGGCAGGAGCAGGGACCGAGCAACGGGAGCTCACCCCGTCGCGGGGATTCGAACTGCTGACCTTCTGATCGGCAAGTCCTAGGCTCTGTGGTTTAACCCACAGCGCCACCTGCGCCCCTCCAGGGGGAGTGCATACCTGTGCACATAAACTGTGATGGCTAGTTCCAAAAAGCCATTTTGGCAGGATCTTCTAGATGTTCAAGGAGCTTGTTTTTGCACTTCATGTCTAGAAAAAGTATATTCTGGCCCCAACCCATCTTCTTCTAAGTCACAAGGAATTAGACTCAAGCGAATAATAACCAACTCGTTGCACTGATTTCAGTAAGATTTAAGAACAAACTACACATGATGTTAAGTTTGCAAGAGCACTTAATGTGCTATTTTTAGCCTTTAAATGTTAGATAGTAATTCGGAGGATCAGGAGGATCCTGAGATCAGAGATGGAAGGCCAACCATCTCCCTGATTGTTGCCCAGATAAAGTTTCCAATCCAATCCAATTTACTGGTATGTGATTGAATCCCCCCGAAAAATGTTAGCAGACTGAAAGCACCCTGTGCCAGGGCCACTGTGTGCTCTTGCCAATTTAACATTTAGTGAAAAATTGCTACATGATAGTACCAAGTGACTCAAGCATTTATCTAGATGGGGAGTAAATCAGAGTTGGTGGTGGTGGAGTTAGCAGATGTGTAGAGCTTCTAATATCATTTTTAAAAAATAAACTTGTAATTTTTTTGACAGTTTGTAGACAAGGTGGAGCTGATGAGTAGATTACTACCATGAGATTATTTGTATAATAAGTTATGTTGTAAACCACTCTGAGATCTATGGATGGAGTTGTTGTTGTTTAGTCGTTCAGTCGTGTCCGACTCTTCGTGACCCCATGGACCAGAGTACGCCAGGCACTCCCGTCTTCCACTGCCTCCCGCAGTTTGGTCAGACTCATGTTTGTAGCTTCGAGAACACTGTCTAACCATCTCGTCCTCTGTCTTCCCCTTCTCCTTGTGCCCTCCATCTTTCCCAGCATCAGGGTCTTTTCCAGGGAGTCTTCTCTTCTCATGAGGTGGCCAAAGTATTGGAGCCTCAGCTTCAGGATCTGTCCTTCCAGTGAGCGGATCTGTCCTTCCAGTGAGATGGATGGAGGGTGGTATACAAATTGATTGATTTATTGGTTGGTTGGTTGGTTGAATTAATGAATAGATATTTGTGGTGAAATGTGAGGACTATGCTATCTGGTTAAACCAACAGAGTGATTTTGCATCATAATTTCAACAGTAGATGAGCTACAAATGAACAAGGAGATTCAACTCAAGATTTCATATTTACTTTTTTGAAACAGGCATTGTGGCCTACTTAGCAAATTCTGGAGCCTGTTTCCACAAGGGTGGCACAGCTAGTGGAAAGTTGGCAGTTTCATCTAGCAGACTCAAGGTTTAGTCAGTGTGTTTTCTGTTTGTAGATCTAGCAAATGAAGAGGGTAAGGAGCAAATATGAGCTGGCAGATGACCTCCAGGCATCCCCATTAACTTCAATGCTTGACCTAATGTTGAAGAGAAGGTAATTTGAAATAACAATACCTGCATTTTCTAAAATATAGAGTGGAGTGGCAATATTGTATGATGTCCATGACACCTAGAAACCCTTCTCAGATCATTTGATGGGATGAGTGGCTGAATTTCTCAGCACTTTCCAAAACCCAGACTAAACCTAGAGTCCTTATGAACACCCACCCCAAACTATGGTTTGTTTCTTACTATCAAATTAGAGCTGCTCCTCATTGCACTTACGCACAAGGGGAAAGGTCAGCACACAAATATCTGATAGCTGAATCACACATTTCCTCTAAATTAAATTAGGTGCACTGCAGTCTAAACCCTGAAAAGTTTTGCATTTGGATTATGTTAGCCACTCTGAGTACGCCTTTGGCCGGGGAGGGCGGGATACAAACTATTATTATTATTATTATTATTATTATTATTATTATTATTATTATGTTAAAAGCCTTGCAGCCTCTCCAATTTCCTGTGCTTCTGAGTGGGTCTTTATTCGGGGCACAGCTCCACTGAGGACCAAACAACACATTATGTTAAGCTTGTGATGGGCAGCTTTACAACTGCCTAAATATTAGCCATGGGGGTGGTGGGTGGCGATCAGAATTAGAACTGTGTGGCATGTGCCCCTTTTAGGGTCCCAATCAATATATTCTTCCAGCAGCTGAAATTTATCCTAGGCTCACTTAGAACGTTTTGTGCAGCCAAGGACTTCTCAGTTCATTTTACCACTGTTAAGTTCTAGGGTGGGAACATCTGAATTGTCAGCCACGTAGACCAACATATCTTGGAGAAGCATTGTTTTTGTGTCTATCTAGGTGGTCACTCTATTCAGTGGTAGCTTGTGGCTATTTGTCTCTTTTGGTGTATATAATGGCACAGGGTATAACCTCATTTATATGAAGGTAATGAAAATCAGGACCAATGTTTTGGTAGGACTACAGTTGCTAGAATCATGTGTTTCCATTTGACTTATGGTAGAAACATCACAATTAGCTATCAGATATTCCAAAGCCATTCCAAGAACCTTGAATTTAGCTGGTTTTATTCTTAAAGAGATTTCAATGAGTAGCATGTGTTTTGAAGGAGCAGCCTGTTTATTATTAGTTGAAGCATTTTGATGGACCACAACTGGGTATAAACATTTAAAGAGCTACAAACTTCAAATTGCTCTATTTGAACTTTGGAATTGCCTTTCTGCATTGATTGGAAGTATGTGAGGATTTGGTAAATGGACTCCAGTCTAGCTAGAGTTGGTTGTAACTAAATCCTATTGACTGAAATTATTTGTGACCAACAGTGCACTCATATACTCAGAAACAAGCCCCACTGACTTCAGTAACAGTGGGTTACAGAAATGGGTCTTGTTTCCAGGTAAGAGTGTATAGAACTACAGCCCAACTTAGCCCATTTCAATGGGATTCAATAACTTTAGCCGAAGTGAAGCTATTGTAATTGTGAGTATGACTCTTAACACAGACGTGTTATATTTGAGATGTCAAATGTTTCCTGTCTGTGGTTTTTTTGCTGCTGCCCCTGGGGAAGTGGCTTTAATTAAGAACTATTTTTCCTTGTGAATAACCATGTATCTTAATAGATGCTTCTGTGTCATATTTCTATTCCAAGAAGGATCTCAGGATTCAATTTTCTTTCATACAAAGGGGATGTGAGTTGGACGTGATCAGTCAATCCAGTTACAAGTAATTAATGACTTCACTGCAAATGTGCTTGCATCAAAGCCAATAATAACAGCGAGGGCCAGAGTTTTGAAAGGAGCTCAGCGCCAGATTCATGAGAGTGCTCTCCCTCCCTCTCTCTACCCCAAAATAAATACCAGATTTTGAACAGGACTTAGCTCCTTCTTTGCACACAAAGGAAAGGGGCAGATTTTTCAAAAGTGCCAGCCGACTAGAATCTGGGGAAGTGTGAGGGTCATGACATCAGGCTTAGCTATGTGGGTGAAGGCTTCAGAGAATGGCCTTCCCACATGGACTGCTATGTACTGAGTTGAATATGATCCAAAATGCAGCAGTCTGATTGGTCCTAGAACAATAGGGTCCAGAATGCAGCAGTCTGATTGGTCCACAGGAGCTACCCAATCCAGCTGCAGGTGGAAGTGAATCCGCAACCTGATTGGCCTACAGGTGAATCCCGGAATTAGCCAATCACATGGGGCCCATTGTGTAAATAATATATGTAAAGCAGACATTCTGGGGGAACTTCCATCCCTCCTCACCATTATGAGCTGAATAAGGAGCATGAAATCCACTCTCAACTTCAAGTATATTTCATGGATACAAGAATCATGTGTAAAGCTTTCAAGTAGGGCTCCTCATCCATCTCCATCTATACCAAGACTTTGCAAAATGAAGATCAGATGGGGAGGAGAGGCAGAGCAGGTTGTCATTGGCGTACCAAAGCTGCCTCTGACATTTTATGATACGTGAGCAAAACCTGGCTTCTGGTATTCATGTGTATCACTACCGTGAAGTGGGAACTTACGGTTGCATGCCTAGGTGTGTTTGTTCAAAAGTAGGTCCCATTCTGCTCAATGGGACTTACTCCCAGGTAAGTGTATAGAACTACAGCCTAAGACAGGTTTCCACACAGATATGTGTATGTCTCTGATTCATAGATTCAGCATACCTCTATCCCCATAGAGTGAGATGTGGAAGTTCCCCTTTCAGATAAGGCTATGTGTGAGTACAGGAGGTGCTATTCTATCCAGTTTTCCATTTTGGCAGAGCAAGCAGATCAGGGTCCAAGGAACCACTGGTAGGTAGATTAGAGTCTGAGGGGTCAGGGACAGTGGCCCAGTTTGTTTGTTGTATTCCTGAATCACCCTTCTTTGAGCAGAACACAGGACAATGTACAACGAAGTATAAACTACAAAGTTACACTGATGATTAAATGAAATGCAAAATTAAAATATGAATAAAATTAGGGATGAGTAAAGCCAGCAGTTTTGGTTTCTCTTTGTTTCTCATTCTTTTCCTGCAGTTCTGAACATATTCACATCAGCCTGCATGTTTCTTTTTAATGTTCTCATGAAAATTCATCAGTGAATTAGTGTGGATTTCTCCTAACATACACATTTTTGTATGGAATTTTGCCTCCTATACACATCTTTCCAAAGCAGTTCCCTCTGAAATAACTATTTCCGTATGTTATTTCACCAGCATATGCATTTCTATGGACACCTCATCTCTTTCTGTGCACACATTCCCTGGCTGCACCAGAAAATTCAGATTCAAAGTGTGGATTTTGAAGAATGGCTGTATTTCAGTTTGCATATTGTTTCAGAAAGTACAGAAGACTCACCTTTAAATGCAAACAGAATTGCTTGGCTTTATAGATGAGCAGGGATTAGCTGGTGGGGTCACATAATAAGTCCTGCAGCCATATGGTTGGCATATAAAAAAGCATTATTATTATTATTATTATTATTATTATTATTATTATTAATACTACTACTATTTCTTCTAATTTATGGGAGACAACACACTTGTGCCTTGCAGTCATTAATTTATTATAAGCTTCCACAAATGCATTTTAATTCTGTGTTTTCATATAGGAAGGTGCAGCAGCAGCTGATGGACGTTAGGAATAAAAAATATCACGTGCGCTACTTCTTTCTTCCAAATTGGCCCATTTCACAGCTTGATTTAGACAAAGCTTGGATTCCATTGAACCAACAGACATACATGCAACTGTCTTTCAGGAGGAGCACCATAGAGAGCAATCCCCTTTGTCCCAGTCTTCAGACCACATGTAATCATTCTTCAGAAACACTCATATTTGTGGCCAAGCCACTGGTCCAACCCGATGAATAATGCTTGCTATAATCAGTCCAGTTGGCTTATAAATTGGGTATGATTGCCAATGCCTATGCACTTTCTCTCTCTCTCTCTCTCTCTCTATATATATATATATATGGAAAAAATCACAACAGCAGATACCGATAAAATACACTGCATGTTTTGCAACTTATCTGTAAAGTATATTGGGAACTTTGGGTGGAGATGTCACCACGTAATGCTGGAATCCGTTTGATATTTTTGTTAACTGTTATGTAACTGGGGCTGTTTTATGGTATTTCGCACATTGCCTTGGGAGAGGTGATGGTCGTCATACTAATGCACACAAAGCTTGGCAAGGAGCTGAAAATAATCCCCCCTCCCCCTGAAAACCCGTATCATAAGACCATAAGAATGGCCCTGATGAATCAGGATAATGGCCCATCTAGTCCGGCATCCTATTCTCACAGTGGCTAACCAGATGCCAAAGGGTTACAGACGCTTCAGGTTACAAACACTTCAGGTTACAGACTCTGCTAACCCAGAAATAGTACTTGGGTTAAGAACTTTGCTTCAGGATGAGAAAAGAAATTGCACGGTGGCGGTGTGGCAGCAGCAGGAGGCCCCATTAGCTAAAGTGGTACCTCAGGTTAACAACAGTTTCAGGTTAAGAATGGACCTCCGGAACAAATTAAGTTCTTAACCCGAGGTACCACTGTACACTGCCCACCTGTGACTCCTGGCAACTGGTATTCAGAGGCATAATACCTCTGAAAGTAGAAGTAGAGCCTAGACATTGTGGCTACTAGTAGCCATTGGTAGCCTTCTTCTCCATCAATTTGCCTAATCTTTTTTTTTTTTTTAAGCCACATCACTGGGCAATCACAACAATGACCTGTGGCTGCTTAATCTTTTCCTTTGTTGGGAGATTTAAAGATACCGTGGTATCTTGTCATTCACTGACAAGATGCTCTCCAGGTAGGGAGTCTCTCCCAGCCGAACCTGGGATTGAACTTGGGACCTTCTGCAGGCAAAGAAGATGCTCTGCCACCGAACTACGGCGCTTCCCCAAATTTAAGTAATTCTCTGTTTCACTGACATAGTACAGGGTTTGTTCCTGCTAGATAATAAAACTGCTGGCTGGAGCAGACATAAAGCAGACCAAGTAATAGCCAATATCTGTTCCCACAGATGTTGCTGCAAACTCTGTGTGAACTGGCTCCAGCCTGCCTCCTCATAAATTATGCTAGCCAAACCCCAACCTATACTTATTTCATGTATATATGTGTGTGTATGTGTGTAAAGTGTAATTGGGCAATTTATTTAGTACATCCTAGTGGAATGCAGATTTTGTACACGAACATAAGTCAGATGAAATGTGGCTTCTAAGAAATTCTGGAAATATATTTAGTATGTGCATGTGTGTGTTTAAAAGCAACGTTATCTTCTAGGAGCAGAAAAATAGCTGACACCAAGCCTAGTTACAGTGAATTAACAGGACATGGCTCACCTGCTCCATTTCTGAAGTGCGTAGGTCCTGTCTTTGGTGCCTGCTTCATTTATAGGATCTATTCCTACACAGAACCCAACATATGTAGACACAATCAATGCTGTCATGGCATCTCAAAACTGGGGGTAAAGTTTGCATGGACTTGGCCCTTGGACCACTGTACTATGTTACTCCCAATACATGTGACAGGATAGCAGATAGGAATGCCTGAACTGGGCAGGTGGATACAAGTTCTGATTCCTCACTCCAGAGAAACATAGAAGCACATAGTTGGAATCGATGGAATCTAATAATTGGATAGCTTTAGCATATCCTGGAATCTAAAGTTTTGTGTCTCTTTTGTAGGAAGTGTATACTTTTTTGTGCAAATGTCCAGTTTTAATGGAATTAAATTTTGTTGCATTATTTAATGGAATGGTTCCCAAACCACCACACCATGGACCATTTGAATTTTTAAAAAGTGCTATTTTATTTTATTTTCATGGTACAGAAGATAGTTTTTTTGAGGGTCTTAGCCAACCACAATGTTATTGTTTTTTTTGCCTGTTGTAGCAATTGCCGTGCCTTTGTTTCACAGCTGTAGCTCCTGATGTTCTTCACAATCATGTAGCGGACCACCTGAATGAAGCCTGGACCACAGTTTGAGAACTCCTGATCTAATTTAACCCACTGCTCAATGCAGGATCTGCCATGCAGGGTAAAGCTACAACATTCAGCTTCTGCTTAAAAGGAGAGCCTGACACTTTGGGCACTGACAAATGGCTCTTGCTATTACAAAGTTTTATCCCAAATCTGCTTCCCTGCATTCTTCTGTCAATAGGTTTTACACCTGTCCTCTGGTGCAACAGAGAACAGGTCTGCTCCATCTTCTGCCCAACAGCCATTAGGACATTTGGAGACCACTATCAGGTCTCACATTAATGTTCTCTTCTCCAGGCTAAACATATTGTTCCTCATACACAATTGTTCCTCATAAAACGTGGGCTGGATCTAGACACATAAAAAAAAAAAAACACGTTTCGAGAAAACGCGTTGTAAACTCAAAGTGGGAAATCATGTTGGCGAAAGATGGGACTCCACAGTGCCATCTGGTGTCACAGCATTATAATACAAAACATTTTTTCTTTACTAATGTAGCTGAGTCCTTGGTTTCCAAAATCCCACAGCACCCTGGCCACCCTCCTCTGGGCACAGTCTAGGACAGGGGAAATCATAGAATTGCAGTTGGAAGGGAACTCAAGGGTTACCTAGTCCAACCCCCTGACCCCCTGCAATGCAGGAACCCCATATGATTCAGAATAGGGGGCAATGGTTGTGTTCCAGGGGCACCCAGGGAGGCAGAGGAATTTGTGCTCAGTACCAGTACCCTTGCTTAAGAAAGCCAGTGCGTAAACATCTCACCATCCAGGCTGCCCTCCTCTGGACACATTCTTTATAGCCACATGGAAGTCAGTTAAACATGGATAAGACTACAATTAACCTTATTCAGAAATTGTGCAGGGTTCCGATGTGTGCATGGTACTCTGTGCAAAAGGATGTTGCTCTGCTCTAATGTCAAGGAGAGCTCCACACATGTGTTTTTCCACTGCGTCTGCAAAGCTGTTCCAGCATCAGCAAGAATGAGGCAACCCCTGGATCATGTCAAACACCCTCCAAAGTTTCCACTGGAGTGCTTTCATAGACTTCAACTCTGCGGGACTAGGAAGACTGACTGGATCCAAATGTTTAAATTTAATGTTATTTTTTAAAACTCTGAAAGGTCACAAGAAGCTACTACTTAACAAAGCAGCATTACATAACTCCAGAACAAATTATCTGCTGTATGCAAAAAAATAAAGAAAGCGAGCGGAACAAAGAAAGCAACAGGAACAGGACATTGCTGGAATGATACATATGCTGGTAGAATCATAAGATTTTAAAAGGACAGCTATTACATGCTGGCTCATTAAAGTTACTTCTGTTAAAATGCACCCTTCTTTATCTGGGGTAATGTGAAACTGCTGAGCTGACTAAACTGCTTGGGAAGTTTATCTAGGGAAGTGAAGCAGGCCACTGGCGGGGGGGGGGGGGAGTAACCAGCTCTCCGGAGTAAGGCACGTCGTAGCTGATGAATGTGCATTACGGAAAATGTTTTAATCAGAAACTGACTTGAATGGATGCCAAAAGGATATCTGTGCTGGTTTGTTGCAGCAAAAATAACAAAGAGTCTTGTGAACCATTCAGCACATTTACTGTGGCATCGGCTTTCATGGTTCAGAGCCAGTTACTATCAAAAGTATCTAATGATACTTGTAGTCCATGATAGCCCACCACACAATAAATCTGTTAGTCTTTAAGGTGTCACACGACTCCTACAAAATAACTATCAAAGTAGACTTTCTACTTTCCATAAGCTATGATGATGGAGAGGTGATCAAATCATGTGATCTGCTTTCCAAGGCCAGTCCTCTATGTGACTGTCTCAATTATGAATGCATTTGAAGAGCTATTCAGTTCACATCCCATAAGAAGGGCGAGGAGCAGCCTTGAGTGACCCCCTCAATGGAGGGAACTACAGCTCCCATGATTCTTTGGGGCATTCATATGCTTTAAATGTGTGTTGGATTGCTTTAAATGTGTTCTGTGGATCTGCCTTTATGGAGGCACGCGTGTCACCTAGACACAGGCTTCCCTGAGCATTTCTTCTTACATTACAGCCATGATTTCTGCATTTGCATCTACACATGCAAAGGGACACACACAAAAACCTCTGTGTACTTTTTGGGAGCAATACCTAAGTAGGCACCCTGATACAGCCAGTTTATTGGTGAACAGACAAATGGATCTGGGCTTCATTTTCAGGACACTGTTGTATCTTGGAAACTTCATATAAGAGAGACGCATGGGGTAGAGGGTTCATATTGCAAGAACCTTTGTTCTTGTGGCTAGCACTCAGGAAAAGTTGAGGTTAGCTCTCAGGAAAGCAGCAGTGGAAATCTCAAAAGATCCAGGCCACAGAGGTTTGGGCAAAGAGAAAGAAACATGCAAAGCGAGACCACACATCCAAAGGAAAACCTCTGAGGTTTGTCCTTCTCTATCCATCCGCATGTAAAAAATATTATACTGTAGAAAGGTTGTAACAATGCAGACCCCCATTTTCATGATGTTTCCCCAACCCTGGCTTCTGTCCCTTCCTATCCCTGGCCAGCAATTTACCAGCTTCAGAAGGTTATTGAACAGGCCCCCAAAGCGTTCTGTAACCACTGTGTGGCCACAAGGCAAACTGATTTCATATTGGACCTTACTGCATGTTCATTCCTCTGGGGTGAGCTTGGTGATGGGGAAAGAGCGTGGCCTGGCGAAACTATTCAAACAAGCTTCAGTTCCGAGTGATTTGCAGTGCAGATATGCTCTTTGGGCTGACGCCAAACAACATCGTTCATAATTCCTCCTCACACCCAGCGTCTAAAATAGGCACATCATAATGCCCTACCTAAGGGACGCGGGTGGCGCTGTGGGTTAAAGCCTCAGTGCCTAGGGCTTGCGGATCGAAAGGTCAGCGGTTCGAATCCCCGTGGTGGGGTGCGCTCCCGTTGTTCGGTCCCAGCGCCTGCCAACCTAGCAGTTCGAAAGCACCCCTGGGTGCAAGTAGATAAATAGGGACCGCTTACTAGCGGGAAGGTAAACGGCGTTTCCGTGTGTGGCTCTGGCTCGCTAGAGCAGCGATGTCACGCTGACCACGTGACCCGGAAGTGTCTTCGGACAGTGCTGGCCCTTGGCCTCTTTGAGTGAGATGGGCGCACAACCCTAGAGTCTGTCAAGACTGGCCCGTACGGGCAGGGGTACCTTTACCTTTAATGCCCTACCTAGCAGAGCAACACAGAAGTTTCCCATGATCTGTATAAAGCTATACAAGGGACAGCTTGTATGTGACAGAAGATGGAAGCAGCTGGGATTGCAGGCAGCAGGACTCTTTGTGCTTTGAGGATGCTCTCAGAGAGATGGACCACCCCAAAAAACCCATCCAGATATTGTAATTAAATCTTTATTGCTTGACTGGCGTGCCATGCATTTTCACTTGAAGCAGTGGGCTCTAGAGCTGATGTGCCATTTATATCCTCTCCTTGCAATTTCCAAAAAACACACAAAAAACAACACCTTAAGACTGCTAGATATGTATAATATTCAGCAGTACTGCATTCGACAGAAGGATCAGTAAGAGTAATGAAACTTCTAAATTGCTTCCAAGGTGAATGCTGATGTTTCCCCATCATCATAAATACCCCCAGGACAAGCTTTCCAGATGGATACCATTTACACACGTAGTAGCATTTCATCCCGGCGGATTACCTTAACTAGTGGAGAAAGCTGTAATGAAATGTCATATGAAGTTCTGGAAAAGTTCACGCGGGATTTAAGTAGTGAAGAACAAGCTGTGACCAAATCAAGTACTTAATGTAATGCTGCAGTATGTCAGAGCTTCAGATTAGATCCACAGCTCTCTGAGGTGGATTTTATATATATATATATATATATATATATATATATATATATATATATATATGTGTGTGTGTGTGTGTGTTTCAGCAATCAGTTTGGATACTCTATTGAATCCTAAATTGAGGATTTATTTCAGAGAAACCTTCCTTAAAATTGACTCCCAGGATTTATAGTGAGCCAAACCTTTGACCAGATTGAAAAGCAATATTCTCTGGTTTTCTATTCCAAATATGTTTCTTATGAATGTGACACTGTTTTCACACTCCCTTCATCCCTAGAAATTCAGTATGTTCGCCTGCTTTCATAAAATAATAAAGGGCCAATACAGATGCTTTAAAATTGTTCCCAATGGTTACTGTCCCCTGTAGCAGTGTGGATCTGGCAATTTTCTGTACACAGCAAAAATGCATGCATGCAAACGTATCACTGCATGCCACCCCAGTCTCTGAGCAGTGCAAGATTCAAGGTGTTCCAGGCACTTACCCAGGGTTTGCATTCCTTTGGAATGAGGGACATCAGAGACTGTGTCTTTATGATATATGGTTATTTGCACATATACAACCTGAGCCTATGATGGAGAGGTTCACAGCATCAACAAATTAATGGGGTCTTGTTTCTCCCATAGCAACAGCCTTGGATTCCAACAGAAATCAGGCACGACTCTGTTCTCCAGCTGCCCAGCCTACCAGCTTTTAGCTTGCACACACAACTGCCAGTGCTGGCCTTTGTCTAATTTTTTCTAAATATAGTGATACCTTGGGTTACAGATGCTTCAGGTTACAGATGCTTCAGGTTACAGACTCCGCTAACCCAGAAATAGTACCTCGGGTTAAGAACTTTGCTTCAGGATGAGAACAGAAATCCGTGCGTTCTGGCGGTGCGGCGGCAGCAGGAGACCCCATTAGCTAAAGTGGTGCTTCAGCTTAAGAACAGTTTCAGGTTAAGAATGGACCTCCGGAATGAATTAAGTACTTAACCCAAGGTACCACTGTACCAGCGAGTTGAGGGAAGGGGAGAGCCAGTGTGGTGTAGTGGTTAAGAGCAGTGGACTCATAATCTGGTGAACCGGGTTCGCTTCCTCGCTCCTCCACATGCAGCTGCTGGGTGACCTTGGGCCAGTCAAACTTCTCTGAAGTCTCTCAGCCCCACTCACCTCACAGAGTGTTTGTTGTGGGGGAGGAAGGGAAAGGAGAATGTTAGCCGCTTTGAGACTCCTTTGGGTAGTGATAAAGCGGGATATCAAATCCAAACTCTTCTTCTTCATCATCACCCATTTGCCAACTGACAAGGAGCCATTTCTTTTGTTACCTTAATGGCCATTACCTCACCGGGGAGATAGCCTGGCTATTCCAGATATTGAATCTGTGCTGGAACAAAGAATTAGAAGGAACTCATAGACATACAGCCTAACGCACACACAGACACACACAGAGACACAAACTCATAACAATATACTGCCACAATCATGGCCACTTATTCATACACATAAGCACTGGGACCAAATTTCTTGTGTTTCATCTGGAGAAGCAGGAAGAGAAATACAGCATATTTTAGGGAGAACCTTTGCCTCATCATTTTAAATAAACTGGAAAGGTTTGCCCCCACCTCTATATGTGACGTACAGGGCCGGTTCTACCATTAGGCAGAGTGAAGCAGATGCTTCATGTTGGGAGGCGAAAGGAACACTGGTGAGGTGTTGGAGGACAGAGCTTTGTGTGAGATACATCCTGTCCTGCACCTCCTAAGAAGAAGAAGAAGAAGAGTTTGGATTTGATATCCCGCCTTTCACTCCCTTTTTAAGGAGTCTCAAAGCGGCTAACATTCTCCTTTCCCTTCCTCCCCCACAACAAACACTCTGTGAGGTGAGTGGGGCTGAGAGACTTCAAAGAAGTGTGACTAGCCCAAGGTCACCCAGCAGCTGCATGTGGAGGAGCGGAGACCCAAACCCCGTTCCCCAGATTACGAGACTACCGCTCTTAACCACTACACCACACTGGCTCTAGCTAGCTGGCTGCCCTCAGACGCATCAGAAGAAGCTGTCCAGCTCTGGAAGTAAGATTTCAGGAGCTACCAGCCTTGTTAGCTTTTGTACAAAGGATGTGAAGTTATCTTTTCCAGGGTCAGCCCTAAGCAAAATCCACTGGGGAAAGGGATATGCCAGGCTATTTTGCTGCACTGCTCTCAAAAGGCGAAGCTCTCTCTACTTTTTCTATATGGAAGGTTGTATGGTTCACACACCTGCAATCTAACGCCGTACACTCCAGGAGCACTTTTACTATCTCACCTGCTGGTTTGTGTAGACCAGGCCACGTAAGTTTTCATTCTTATTTTGCTCCGATATTCACTTGCTTGAAACCTGCTGACTGTTCTGTTCTCCAAACTGGGCAGACTACCAGCGTTTTACGATTTCCACTGCTTCCATTTCCTATGATGGAGAAAGCAGGCGTCGTATTTTGAGCTCTGGGGGATGTTAAAGGCATCACTGAGAGCAGGGTAGGCACACTCCTTGTACAATGAACTATTCTTGAGCTATTACACTACATCATGGGACCAGGAAGGCTCTGACTTTTCTTTATAGGATGTAAGGCAGTTATTGGCTAGCCTAACCCAGTTACCATGCTAAAAATACCATACACATGTAAGAAGGCATGCAGGTGGGGAGCTGGCTGAGGGCAGACTGAAGTTGCTGGGGCAGTGCCCCATTTTCCCTATGTACCAGCCTCTGTTGTGCATAATATGAGCCAAGCCACTGAGGGAAGGGCGACTCAGCTTTGTCCCAGGCACTGAGTCCTGGACTGTACCTGTGACATTATTCCTGGTGAAGAAGCACCAAGGAAAATCTATAGAATCATAGAATCATAGAGTTGGAAGAGACCACAAGGGCCATCGAGTCCAACCCCCTGCCAAGCAGGAAACACCATCAGAGCACTCCTGACATATGGTTGTCAAGCCTCTGCTTAAAGACCTCCAAAGAAGGAGACTCCACCACACTCCTTGGCAGCAAATTCCACTGTCGAACAGCTCTTACTGTCAGGATGTTCTTCCTAATGTTTAGGTGGAATCTTCTTTCTTGTAGTTTGGAACCATTGCTCCGTGTCCGCTTCTCTGGAGCAGCAGAAAACACCTGGGAGGGGGTGTATATAGCATACACCCCCTCCCAGCCCTGAGCTTATATTACACATCTGCACATTGATGAGACATCTGCACATTGAGGACAAAAAGTCATGAAAATAGGGGGTAGGCATTTAATTTTCCTTGCTTGCATGAGAAGGAAATACTTGTTACCCTTTAGCATTGGAAGGAATAGGGCAGGCAATCATCAGCATCTAGCAGAATGGATAAAAATAAATAAATGAGGAGACAGAGGTGGCAGGGTGAAGAAAGGATGGGAAGAAGGAGCAGCAGCAGCAGCTGTGGAACGACTAGAGGATTCTGTTAATGTGAGGGTGAAGGAGGGTCCTACCCTGCTGTCTCCCCTTCCCCTACACACTTTTGTAAAGTGGGCCTCCAGCAAAACTATTTGCTGGCCAGGGTCTTGACATGTATTTGGAGGTGAAATGTGCTTCTTGGCAGGCACTAAATTAAAAGCACATTCAACTACTCAAGCAATGCACCTGCTGACACTGGCCTGGTGTACAGTTTGAAAATGGTTAGCCTGGTTTCTCTTGAAGAAATGCAGTGTAACTGTAGGCCCCTGTGTGTGAATTTCAACGTGAAAAAGGAGCATTAAGTCTTCCTAGGATGGAGTAGCATCACAGACTGGAGTAGAATCATTTTAGCACTCCAGAGAGAGACAGAATTGCTCCTGGCAATGTTTAGGTTTAGGCCAGGCCTAGGCAAACTCTGCCCTCCAGATGTTTTGGGACTACAATTCCCATCATCCCTGACCACTGGTCCTGTTAGCTAGGGATCATGGGAGTTGTAGTCCCAAAACAGCTGGAGGGCAGAGTTTGCCTAGACCTGGTTTAGGCTGTCAGGCTATGCTGAGTCACCAAAAAATCAGGACATCAGTAGGACTGTAAAACTAGATAGGACTTTAAGCATGTGATTCAAACCTACACTTAGAGTGGCCATATCTTAATGTTTACTAAAAGCAGCCCAGGGAGGGGCTGTGATCCAGATGGGGAATACAGCACAGGGGAGATTACTAACCTTTCCAACCATGTCATTTTTCTACTGACACCCAACCCCATACACAAGCTGCTATTTTTATCAACTTCAAAGCATTTAAACTTGTTTTGAGGGTGATTTCCAAGATTTTGGGGTAGAAAGCAGGAGACACTCACCTTCTCACTGCGCCATGATCCCAGTCTAGATTAAGATGTGGGTGCCTGCTTTTCCTTTCCCTTTCCTTTCCTTTGGGTAAACAGAGAGAAGTAGCTATTCTAAGCACATTTGTTGCCATATAATCAAAGCCATGTCAAGTCTGACTCTTGAGGATGGCTCCAGACTAGTTTCAAAATGGCAGAGCTAGTCATTGGGGTACATGCATTAGCTGCAGCCCTCCAGACAGTGCTGGACTTCAGCTCCCACCTTCCCTGACACATTCCACACCATTGTTTGCTATTGGGCAAATATGCCATGCCAAACTCATTGTGGAATCCTTTGCCAATGCCATGCAACAATGTATGCAGACATGCATAATCTATCATGCTAGCTAGCCCCAAACAAGCAGCTTTAGTCTGCAATGCTATATCCAATTACCTGAAAGTAGGCCTCATTAATCTCATTGAGAGTTGCTTCTGAGTTCATATAGGATCATGCTGCTGGTGTGTTGTGCCTAACATTCATTAAACCATCTTAACTCTGATGGCATCCAAGTACTTAATCTTAATTGATTTG
This sequence comes from Podarcis tiliguerta, assembly GCF_965153285.1. Classification (NCBI taxonomy): domain Eukaryota; kingdom Metazoa; phylum Chordata; class Lepidosauria; order Squamata; family Lacertidae; genus Podarcis; species Podarcis tiliguerta. The sequence continues at coordinate 23,288,017 of NC_139538.1, forward strand.
TGGACTGAACTGTCAATGACTTCCACGAACCATTCCAAAAGCCACGGGAGTTGTGTCTTACTTTTAAATGCCACCTGGGATTATGCAAGTTTATAACATCAAAGGAATGTGATGCAGTACATCCTTCAGATCATAAGCATCTGCTACCCCTATTATCGTTGACCCCATCCAATGTAGCTCTTAATGATCAGAACAGAATGGGACATTTGTGAGTTGTAGAAAAACTATGGGCGTTTATTACTACCATTCTGTCTCGATTCAGTTTGATCTGTTTATAATTTCAGAAGGGCTCCTGCCCTTTTGCTTGGATCAGTCTGAAATAACAAACCTTTCAAGTTCGCTAACTTCCCTAATGCAACACAGATTATGGTTAACAGGGTGGCAGTTTCATGGAAACCCAGGCTTGCAGGTGATTTGCTTATCGTGCCCTGGTCTCAGTTCAGTTTGTTGTTTTCCTGACTCCATGTGGCGTTATGCAACTACCTATCCCAACAACAATAGGTGTTTTCAATTGCCACATACTGACAAAGCCAGGGTGGCTTGCAGAACAACGTGAAGCCGTGATGACTTTCATGCTGTCACGGATGAGCAGCAAGGGTTGCATTTTGGATGCTTCAGATGTTTTGTGGGAAGCAGGAGGGCTGCATGATGCAGCCCTCCTGCTTCCCACAAAATTAAGCACACAAAAAAACAACCCTTGCTGCTCATCCGTGACAGCATGAAAGCTCAGTAAGCTTCTTGAAATAGAACCAATTTTTAAAAACAACATGTTGAACTGATGAGGTTAGTGAATGTCTTTCAGTGCTCCCTTTGGTGGACAATGTAGGTGCCTCGTACCTTACCTGCAAATTAATTCATAGATCACAAAGAACAACATTTCAAATGGAAAAGGAAACCAAACTGAACAGCCCTGAGAACTTGTGATGAAGGATAGTAAATAAATTTTAATTTTAAAGAAGAAGAGGAAGAGGAAGAGGAAGAGGAAGAGGAAGAAGAAGAAGAAGAAGAAGAAGAAGAAGAAGAAGAAGAAGAAAGAAGAAGTTTTGTTGGTGATTTTGGGTCCACATGCTACAGAACGCATGTGTCTGTGTGTATCTCCAGGATGTGTTTCTCCAGGATGCTCAAGATGGCATGCTAAGTGTGTTTCCTCTTTACTCTCACAACAACCCTTGGGGGTAGGTTGGAACAAAACATAGTAACTGGCTAAAATCACCCGGTAAGCTAGGGATAAGGGACCTGAAGCCTGGGGCCAAATGTGTCCCTCTCTATCTGTGCCTTGAACTCTACACAACCCAAACCCCTTCCCCAGCCACATTCCTCACCAGCCTTGCTTTGTACCCTCTCTCAGTGCTTTCGGCCTGGCTCGAATGTGTACTTTGTTGTTGTTGTTTAGTCGTTTAGTCATGTCCGACTCTTCGTGACCCCATGGACCAGAGCACACCAGGCACTTCTGTCTTCCACTGCCTCCCGCAGTTTGGTCAAACTCATGCTGGTAGCTTCGAGAACACTATCCAACCATCTTGTCCTCTGTCGTCCCCTTCTCCTTGTGCCCTTCATCTTTCCCAACATCAGGGTCTTCTCCAGGGAGTCTTGGAGTCTCAGCTTCAGGATCTGTCCTTCCAGTGAGCACTCAGGGCTGATTTCCTTCAGAATGGATAGGTTTGATCTTCTTGCAGTCCATGGGACTCTCAAGAGTCTCCTCCAGCACCATAATTCAAAAGCATCAATTCTTCGGCGATCAGCCTTCTTTATGGTCCAGCTCTCACTTCCATACATCACTACTGGGAAATGGAATGTGTACTTACACTCTGGTAATGCTTCCTGCTTGCCTGGATGAAGGACAGAGTGTATAGGAGCTAACCTACAGTACATAGGTAAATTCACATTGCTCTGCCCACTTTCGCATCTGTCCTCACCCACCACTGACACATGGTACCTGGAAGGTTTCCCAAAAGGGGATATGGTCCTCAGACTGGAAAGAAAATTTACTTATGATTGTGAATCAATGGCTATTTGAACCCAAGTCTCCTCAATCTACCGTATTTCCAACCCTCTACAGTGTCTTTCAAACTTGGGTCCCCAGCTGTTGTTGGACTACAACTCCCATCACCCCTAGCTAACAGGATAATCATCAGAGATGATGGGTGTTGCAGTCCAACAACAGTTTGAGGAAACACTGCCCTAGCCATTGGACCATTCTGGCTCTCAAAGCAGCTTTGTCTATGTCCCAGCACAAGAGTTCTTGAGTGCTGCTTCTGTGATATCAACAGGCAGCAGGGCTTCGTTTCAGAAGAGCTAGACCCACTTGATGAGGGAGTTCAGAATAAAAGAGCATAAGAGTAAGTCTTCTGTGCCACCAGTGGCCAACCAGATGCCCATGGAAAGCCCACAAGCAGGACATGGGTGCAATAGTCCTCTCTTGCTCATGTTCCTCAGCAACTGCTACATAGAGGCACACCATCTCTGATCAGAGAAGCTATTTGCCCTATGTAAAAAGACTCTCTAGTCCAAGCGCAGCTTAATGGTAAAGAACCATAAGAAGGGCAAATAGTTACCTGACAGAGATCTAGATCTAGAGATATCTATTATCTAAACTGCCTGTGATAAGGTTGCCAGATTTATTTCAATGAATCTGGGGACACTTCAATTAATTAATTAATTAGTTACTACACGTTCAGGACGTTAATGCTGCAGCGATGGCGGTGGCAGAGGAGCGGCCACCGCCTTGACCTCAACTGCCACGTTTCCCCTTCCTCCGAGGCTTCTATCTCCTTTTTCCATGAGCCTGGGCAGCCCCTGAGTTGTCGGTTCTTCGGTGGTGGTGGGGAAGCGGTGCGTGGTGGGTCAGGCATGGAAGGCAGAGAAGGAGGGCTGAGAGTGGCGGCGGCAGTGAGGATTGGGCAGCACGATGCCTCCCTTCCCATTGGAGCAGCCCCAATCCCATTCCTATTCCTGCTTGCACGCAAGCTCTGATAGGCACTGTGAAGCCTCCCTTCACAGCTGAGAGATCCCCGCCCCGATCCTGCTTTTACACAAGTAGGAGTTGGGAGGCTGCTCCGATAGGCAGCATGAAGCCTTCCTTCACAGCTTAGTTGCTGGGGTCAGGGAATGTGGAGGCAGCCCAGAAGCTGCATCTTAAAGCCCCTGCACCACCATCATATGGGGACTTCCAAGCAGCTCCTGAAGCCAGCCAGAGTCAACTGCTCCGGGCTGCTGAGACTGCCGCTGCTGCGTTTGCCGGGGACATTAGATGAAATCCGTGGACATTCCGGGGATGGAATTTGTCCAGGGACTTATTCGTAAATCTGGGGGCTGTCCCCGGGAAATGGGGACATCTGGTAACCCTAGCCTATGAGGACTGCTTTATAAGATCAGATTTGAATGTGTCTTTTGTTTGAAGAGCTGTCCAACTCGTCCATTTCAAAGAACAGTAAGAAGGGGTGAACAACAGCCTTGAAGCTGTCCTTCAACCATTGGAACCTGGATAGCAGATTGCACAGACAGAGGTCACCCAAGAGTCCTCCTCATTATAGATAGGATGTGTTTCTATTTAACTAATAGCATTTCTTTCTACATCTGCATCTATGCAATAATTTAGCATATTTCAGCAAATCTAAATGTTATCCAATCGCATATCTCATGAAAATCCATGCCCACTGTTACCTTCAGCCTGGGTGATGCTCTTCCTCTGCTTTGGGGGTGCCCACATAAGTGGTCCTACTGCTCAGGGCTAAAAGAGAAGGTGCCATCTCCCCAATCTCCAAAGCCTCACCAGTGGTGGTGGTGGCTTCTGATGGTAAAGGTAAAGGTACCCCTGCCCGTACGGGCCAGTCGTGTCCGACTCTAGGGTTGCGCGCTTATCTCGCTTATGAGGCCGGGAGCCAGCGCTGTCCGAAGACACTTCCGGGTCACGTGGCCAGCGTGACAAAGCTGCAACTGGCGAGACAGCACCAGCGCAGCACACGGAAACGCCGTTTACCTTCCCGCTATAAAGCGGTACCTATTTATCTACTTGCACTTAGGGGTGCTTTCGAACTGCTAGGTTGGCAGGAGCTGGGACCGAACGATGGGAGCTCACCCCGCCGCGGGGATTCGAACCACCGACCTTACGATCGGCAAGTCCTAGGCACTGAGGTTTTACCCACAGCGCCACCCGCGTCTCTGATGAGATCTTGCCAGAAGCCACAACTGCATGGCCCTGGTGGCTGGGGCAGGCAGGGTGCTCACAGAGATACCACCCTGAAGGATTCCACCTGAAGCAGCTGATGGGTGAGCCAGTCTTGCTACTGCTGATACTAGAGGGTATTTTCCCCCACCATGGCAATGCAGTAATGATAAGGAACACCTGCTGGCTTGATCACAAGCTGTAAAAAAAGATACAGAGCTTCATACCACATAAAAAAACAACAGAGCCCTTTTTGGAGACGATCAGTTTTCAGGAGTACCACAGTGATGTAATGCGGTTTCCTTGCCATGTGTTGGTTTTCCTTTTACCAAAATGTGTGAACAAGTTATTGAGCCACCACAATAGCTTCCTCAACTCATAAAAGACCATCTGCCTTTATCAGCCCATCTGCAAGATATTAGCAGCACGTACAAATTAGCATGACAAGGAAGATCATCTCTGGCAATCTCTGTTTTCCTTTTTTCTTTAAACTGACCGGCTAGTACAAACTAATTGGACTTTTGTGAAAACAAACATACATACAAATATATATATAGCCATAATTTAAACAAAAACAATGAAATAGAAAATTGGTTTTTCAGATGATCTTTTTAAAAACCCCAAATCGTATACATACAATAGTCTAACAGTTTGTACTAAGTGGAAACTAAGTTCATGAAAAATTGCATTGGTTCTGGATGAGGCTTTGTGTATGTGTGTTTCTGTTCTGCACTGTGTGAAATGTCAACTGGATTCCCCCCGTAAAAAGTTGGTTTTCTTTTTGGCCTGAAAAGAGGGGAAATTTGCTGGCTTTAGTTACCCAGCAAGTTTATTTTAAAGACAATCTTGTAAAACCTAGGTCAAACATACACACATTTATTTCTATAAAGCACAATTTCCCAAACTGTGTGTCGCAACACATTAGTGTGTCAGCTGCTGTGTGTTGGTGTGTCGCATGAATGCTCCCCAGGGCTGGAAAGGCGTTAGTTTAACCTCTGGTTTGCTAGTAAAACTGAATTACTATGTTGCAAAATGATGCAGTGGTGTAGCGTGGGTTGTCAGCACCCGGGGCAAGGCAAGTAATTTGCGCCCCCTAGAGTGAGTGAGCCAGGTAGGGGCAGAGAGCTGCGAGTGCGAGCGCCCCCCCCCAGATGTTGCGCCCAGTGCGGCCGGCCCCCCCTGCACCCCCCACGCTATGCCACTGAAATGATGCATGTCTAAAAAGTGTGTCACCAACATGAAAAGTTTGGAAAACTCTGCTATAAAGTATTATACTGTATCAGCAAATGCATTCAGAAACAAATTAACCCCTTGACAGCCATGATCTTGATTAAATTACCCAAGTTCCTCATGTCAAAATGTTTCATTAAAGGAATAGGAAAGTGGGATACTAAGAAGCTGGAAGGGCCTTTGTTCTCTCTGTGTGTCTGGAAACAGATCAGCACTAAGAAATCCAGAGGTTATGCAAGGTCCCCTGCTAGACGTGGCAGGGGAACAAAAATAGATCTAAAGGGCAGAGAATGCTGAAAACAAGTACAATAAAAGAAATGAGGCAGAAATGTCTTGTTATATTACATTTTAACAGAAGACTCTTTATGGGGAGTGCAGTTGTTAAAGGAAACCAAGAACATGGGAAATTCCACTGGTTCAAACATTACATTGGGCAACTCAATTGTTCTAATATAGCTTACACCAGGGATCTTTTTCACCCTGAGAGCCACATTTCCTCCGATGCAAACTTCCAGTGGCTGCTTGGCACAGGTGGGTGCAGCACAGAGGCAACTCTTAGCTTTCTAGAATAGCCCTACCATTATGTAACACCACACTGCCCTGAAGCCACGTTTTACACCACAGTGACACCTGCACCCATCTACAAGAACTGCACATTAAAATCTTTCATGCTATGTTCAACACAAAAGCAGTTTCGGTGAAGGAAGCTTGTAACAGGCGAAACAGGAAGAATAAAGGGAGAAACAGAGAGGGGCTTCTGCTAACACACTTTCACTAGAAGTGTTTTCCATGGTCATACTGGTGCACAGGATTAAGTGGTCCTGAGTATGCACCATTAAGAGTAGAAACAGTGCTCTATAGCATGGGTAGGCAAACTAAGGTCCGGGGGCCAGATCCGGCCCAATCACCTTCTAAATCTGGGTCGTGGATGGTCTGGGAATCAGCGTGTTTTGACATGAGTAGAATGTGTCCTTTTATTTAAAATGCATCTCTGGGTTATTTGTGGGGCATAGAAATTCGTTCTCCCCCCCCCCAAAAAAAAAATATAGTCTGGCTCCCCACAAGGTCTGAGGGACAGTGGACTGGCCACCTGCTGAAAAAGTTTGCTGACCCCTGCTCTATAGAGTCAGCATCCTCCTAGTTGTTGTTGTTTAGTCGTTTAGTCGTGTCTGACTCTTCGTGACCCCATGGACCAGAGCACGCCAGGCATTCCTGTCTTCCACTGCCTCCCACAGTTTGGTCAAACTCATGCTGGTAGCTTCGAGAACACTGTCCAACCATCTCATCCTCTGTCGTACCCTTCTCCTAGTTACCTATTCTCTTTCCAGCAATAGCTAGCCCCATGATCCCAGAGAATCTCCAAGCAGATCATTTAAGCCTTCCAGTTTCTTTCTTCTTTGGCGATCACTCATAGCCAAGTAAGATTGTCTTCCAGATCATGGTCTTAACAATGAATCTGTAAGTGACTGTGTAGGCCTGTTCTGGATCCACATGTCCTTCCACAGTGGGGACATAGGTTTCCAGGAAGGAGTTGATCACGTTGAGGTTTGCCAAATGTGCCTTCCTCTTACCTCATTTCCCCTTTTTGCCCTGAGTTTGTGCTTCTTCAAAGTTTTGCCTTGGTTAAGGCTGTTCTCCAACTGGAGCACTTGCAGGCAACTGTTTCCCAGTTATCAGTGCTTATACCCCTTTTAAAAGATTTGCCTTGAGAGCATCTTTGCTTCTTCCAATACACTGACATTAGTTCGCCTGTCTTCCTAAGTGAGGTGTAATTTTTTTCGGAGACACCATTGATGGAATCTTTCAAGGAGTTGGAGATGGCGTTTATAAGTGGTCCATGTTTCACAAGCATGTGGTAAATTTTGTAGCACAATAGCTTTGTAAACAAGCATTTTGGTTTCCCTGAGAATGGCCCGATCCTGAAAAACTCTGTGCTTCAATTGGGAGAGAGGTGCGTTCACAGAGCTCAAGCAATGCTGTATTTCAGCATCAATTTTGGCCCTTGTAGAAAGATAACTACCCAGGTAGGAAAAGTGATGGACATTTTCCAAAGTTACACCATTAAATTGGACTTGTGGCACTGCAGAGGAGTTGTTTTGTGCTTGTTGGTGCAGAACTTTGGGAGTTTTTTTTTAATATTGAGCAATAAGCCAAGCTTTCCATAAGCTTCTGTGAAAATATTTAGGATGGTTTGGAGGTCATCCTCTGAGTGTGCACACACTACATTGTCATCAGCATAATGAAGCTCTATGGTGGAAGTTATGGTAACTGTAACCCCCCAGCAGCTGGTATTCTGCAGCATGCTGCCGTTGAACATGGAGGTTCTACTTAGCTATCATGGCTGTTGATAGAGACATAGATACAGTGGTACCTCGGGATGTGAATGGCATCCATTCCGGAACCCCGTTCGCATCCCGAACAGAACGCAAGACGCGAGGGCGCGTCTGTGCGTGCACAGGTCGCGTTTTGCTGCTACCGAGCATGCGCGTGACATCATTTTGAACGTCTGTGCATGCGCGAGCAGCGAAACCCAGAAGAAACATGCTCCGTTGCTTCCGGGTTGCCGCAGAGCGCAACTCGAACGCGCTCCACCCGAAGCGCATTCAACTCGAGGTATGACTGTACTCCATGGATTGTCTAACCCTCTCCCAAAAACCACTACCCATCAGAGGGCAGGAAATCCCACAAGTTTAGTTGCACATTGTCTGAAGAAATACTTGCTATTACCTGTCCCAAATCTACTGCCAATTAGTTTTCTCAGGGGGCCCTGATCACAGGGAAGCAGGGAATTATAGGAAATGAATAAATAAATTTGGCAAATGATTATCTAGTATTCTTTGGATATGACCTACTATTGCTTCCCAATATTTTATTTCTGAAAGTTTACTGTTCTTTGGAGAATGCGATATGTATAATCGGATCACACTTAATGAGCTTTAACCCAATGGTAAATTAATTCTCGCATTCTCCTCTGCACAACGTCTGTTCAATAAATAGCAATACCTAGGGCAAATTTATTTGTGTGTGTGTGTGTTTAGCATGGGACTATCCAGACAATTTTCCAAAGAACCTATCAACTTGGATCAACATGGGCTCAACGCTTTCGCAATGTCAGCACATTTTTCAACCAACTTTTTCTTTCCTTCTTTCCAAAAGGAGTCAGAAACAAGAACTGGATCGCGCATTCTGCCATCGAAGCCAGGAAAACAATCTCTGTCTCCGGAAATGAGTTAACGTATCAGTAATGTCATTCAGCCCTCTTGGCTTGTGCGTCTAGTCCTGAAATAAATTCTGCTTAATCAGCTACAGCTGAAAACGCAATACAGACCCATTACTGTGCTTAGCTTTGCCAGGTGCCTCTAAGTAACACCAGTATAACCTGGGGGACTTTGCATGCCATGTGATTGGTCTAACAAGAGCAGCCCAGATCCTATCTGGAAACGTGCGGCCCTTGATGTCTCTAAGGCAAATGAGTGAAGGAATCAGATCTTTAAAAATGTGCAATTATTCTGAAGAGGGGGTGGGGGAAGGAAATGAGAGGGGGGCTGTGTGGTTGTTCCAGGGGTGCTTCCGCCACACTAAGCATTTAGGGTGGAATTGCCACAATGGGTAGTAGCAGCTGGTGTTGTGAGGCAGAAGGACCTCTCCGCATCATTGTTGCCTGCAGCTTACCTGGATGATACTGGGATAGGGCTGGCATGACTGCACAGCCCTGGTCACACATGCCTTTCTGCCCCATGCCAGTGTCAGGAGCTTGTCCTACACTCGAGTAGGACCCTGGCAGAGATACATGCCCAACTGGCATGTTCTCTCCCTCCTGGTCGATCATTCGGGAGCTTCAGAAACTTTCTTCAGCCCGAACATCACAGTGACCGATGCCAACCAACACCAGCACGCTTAGGGATCCACAGAGTCTTCGCAGCTTGTATGACAGACCTCAGCAACTCAGCATTTTGGCTAATCTACTTTATTTACATATAAACACACATGGAGGACTGCAACATGGCTCCCTCTCTCTCTAGCATCAGACAGCAAAGAGAATGAACAAAGGACAATAGGAACACAGTAACACAAACATCCTGTCTCCGTCACTTCCCACTCTGTGGAGTCAAAACATACACCGTCATGTGATAGAAAACAATCCCATGACTGCAGTCATGGAGCAGGAATTCTAACAGCCAGTACCATCCAGGTAAGCTGCAATGATGCTGGTGATGGAGGGCAGCTGCACAGCACCACATCAGCCACTGCGGCTAATTATTTGTTCACTCATATTTTATGGGGTGTCCACACTCCAATCACTATTGACATGTGTTTTCTCTGTCTTCTCTCAGGCCACAAAAAGCCTGACTTCCTTTTCATGAGGGTGGAAGAACAGTACAATCTTTGCCAGTGCTATGCCCGTAATGCCATTCCTATATCTTTTTTAAAGGTTTTGCTTTGACATATTAGGAGAGTGGACCTATCACATCTCGGCACAGGTTCATTATAGCATTTGTGCTGTGCATCATTTTGTGACCACATTTTTGTTTAATCAGTCTTTTAGCTATTGCTAAAACACCATCAGTTCAGTTGCTCGGCCTCGGTCCAGTATACCTGAAGGAGCGTCTCCATCCCCCATCATACTGCCCGGACACTGAGGTCCAGCTCTGAGGGCCTTCTGGTGGTTCCCTCACTGTGAGAAGCCAAGTTACAGGGAACCAGGCAAAGGACCTTCTTGGCAGTGGCAACCGCCCTATGGAACGCCCTCCCACCAGATGTCAAAGAGCAAAACAACTACCAGACTTTTAGAAGACATCTGAAGGCAGCCCTGTTTAGGGAAGCTTTCAATGTTTAACGGACTATTGTATTTTAATATTTTGTTGGAAGCCGCCCAGAGTGGCTGTGGAAACCCAGCCAGATGGGCAGGGTATAAATAATAAATTATTATTATTATTATTATTATTATTATTATTATTATTATTATTATTAAATATTTTTGAAAATACAAATTAAAAACAAATGCAAAGCGTATTAACACATCAGGCTTCAGGCAACTCAGTAACTATGCATACTGATAATCTTAGCATTTTCTCCTTTATATTTTCTTCACACGGCTTCAATATAAAGTGAAAAAATAACTCAAAAGGTCCATAATCTAGAGTACATCAGGAAAGGAGGGCAGGCATTATCCTTTACACTTCTGCAATCAGTAAATACTTTCCGTATTTTCTCAAATGAGTCCTTTATCTTTTGTTCCCTGGTTACCCTTAGTTTTTGTATTAATTTCGCTAGAGAAAATTGCATTAAAACCTTAGGTCAAACTTTCAGTTTATTAAAAAGATTTACAAGAAACCAGTCTCTCTCCCCCCACTTCCCTTACTGTATTATTATTTTTTTAGTAAAGCAAATGAAAACAGTGTTTACAATAGCAACACTGCAAGACTTAAACACAATCCACTATTTTAACCGCAGCTAGTTGGCTGGACAAGAACTGGGACATTAGCATCTTTCAAACAAAATGCAAAGGGCTGCACAATCAATAAAACTGAAACATTAAATATAAACATTAACATTTAATAGGTCCCAAAATACCATGCTGACATCTGCATAATACCTAAATCAACGTTGCTGCAGCGTTGCCTATGGTAATGTATTAACAGAATATGACCCATGGGACATTTTTAAAGCTTTATTGAACATTGACAGCACCAATGTAAATCTGGGTGAAGAAACGTGGAAGCTGTCATTTCATATAAAGCTGGTTAATGTCTTTTCGTTCAGTTATATTTCAATATTTAGCACTGTTAAAATAATAGAGATTACGGCTGATGGTATATATGGTATTTAATATATTTTCAACTTTATTTGTTCTCCACCACTATATCCAAGACAATATCATTTGTATGGCAGCTTTGCATTCCGCTGTAGGACGACATGCCTCATACCGGTATTTGTTGTGAACAGAATTTGTAAAAAATTCTCAGTGATTTATACAGAACGGCAGACTTTTTGATTTTTCTTTTTTTTAAAAAAAGTTTGCCATTCTATATAAATCACGGCATGGTATCTGTATGCACCACTTTTTATCCTGAAAGTCACTGAAGTACATGTCTGCTTTCAAAGCAATAATTTATTCTTCTTAACTTGCTTTCTTTTTCCTGATATATGGTTCTATAGGCTTTCCTGACAGGAGAGAAATGGGAATTCAACAAATCTGTCATGAAGTGTTTTGATAAGCTCTCTTGTTTTATGATTTTAAATTAAATTAAAATTTTAAAATATATTTATACAAAACAGTGTGCATATACAGGGTGAGTCCTTTAAAAGAGGCCCCGTGGATACAGAGTACACATGTTACACGGGGCCTCTTTTAAAAGACTCACCCTCTATATAAATTACTTACTTACACACACAGACAGACAAAATAAATTAACAGCACAAGGCTATCCATGCCTCTTTGAGTGCAATGAGGTTTACTCCCAGAACCTTTTCCACAACTTTGTTCAGACTCCAGAATCCAGCCATGACCAAGACATCAAGTCAGAGGTTGCAAAGTCACTGACTAAGGAGTCAGGCTAGGTTCCTGTACCTGAGTCCAGTGCTGGTGACCCGGGCAACACTGAACCCAAAGCTCATAAGCAACAGTCCACTAGCGCCGAGCCAGAATCCTCAGTGTTGCCTTCCCCTGAGTACCTTCCAACCTACCTTACCAGCCCACACCGGCGACAGGTATAAGGGGCACTAGGAGCTCGAGCCCCCTCAATATTTTGAATCAGGGGCCCCAGGCCCCCCAATATTGAGTGGGGCCTGCATCCCCTGCCACCGGGCGCCCTCCATGCACCCCAGTCCCCACCTGGGAGTCAGGAGGGGGCTGGGACGAGCAAGAGCGAAGATCGTCCTCCGAACATCCTGTTGAGAATTCCGTTCCACCTTAAGGAACAGACATATGGAATTGTTGCATCTCACATGTCTGTTTACATTCCAGCACAGTATGCTGGGAACTTCCCTTTGTGTATAGCTTTCTGTTTAGCTTTCAACACGAAGGAGATCAGACATGTGTATTTTGTCCTGATCTACGCTTAATAAAACCTGCTTGTAGATATGCTTACCCAGCCCCTCTGCCACTTCTGTCTGCGCAGCGTTTTCTCTGCTGGATAGCGTGCTCAGTCTTCTAAAGCCTGGGTCGCAGGTTTATGCTGCACCAAGGACCGGAGTTCGCCCAGCCCACCAGCCGGTGGGCTGGGGCCAGCTGGGGGCCTGCCAATTGCCTCCGTTTCCTTGGGTGCATGCCAACTGGGAGGAGGCAGACCATGGAGCCCAGCGCTGCGCTGCACCTCCTCTTCCCTGCTCGATGCTGCAGCGACAGGATGCGTCACGTGACGTCACGTGCTGAGTCCCTCCAATGTGGGGAGCAAGTCGGCATCCCTGCCTGTCCAACACTGGAAGGAGTATACCAGATGGGATGCCAGAGAATGTTTATCTGTTGTCCAAAGTATTGGCCCTCTAAGGACTGTAGTTCTCACAAAGGGGGTGAAGCCTTGGTGGGGTAGACTAGGAGCAGAGGCTCAAAAGGAGCACATTGTTCACGCCACAGTGCTGCTGTTTTGGCCTATGGGCCCCTCAGCAGAACCAGAGCAGAACATACCTGACCAGGGGGCTCTAGCAGCTAGCCTAGGTGGGGTCAGTCCAGGGTCTGAGTATATTCAGGATGCTAAACTGCATGGGTAGGGGCTGCAACATGCAGGTCAGTGGCTCACCATTCAGAACAAGCCACACACAAATCCCAAGGTTCCTAGTTTGAGTCACAGTGCAGCTTCTGCCAGAACATTATGGGTGCAATTCTGTAACTTTACTTTCACTGCTGAGTACACATTCTAGTGAAATAGGAACCCCAGGAACTGGCTCTTGTTGTTGTTGTGGTTTAGTTGTTTAGTCGTGTCCGACTCTTCGTGACCCCACGGACCAGAGCACGCCAGGCACTCCTGTCTTCCACTGCCTCCCGCAGTTTGGTCAAACTCATGCTGGTAGCTTCGAGGACACTGTCCAGCCATCTCATCCTCTGCTGTCCTCTTCTCCTTGTGCCCTCCATCTTTCCCAACATCAGGGTCTTTTCCAGGGACTCTTCTCTTCAGGATCTGTCCTTCCAGTCAGCACTCAGGGTTGATTTCCTTAAGAATGGATAGGTGTGATCTTCTTGCAGTCCATGGGACTCTCAAGAGTCTCCTCCAGCACCATAATTCAAAAGCATCAATTCTTCGGCGATCAGCCTTCTTTATGGTCCAGCTCTCACTTCCATACTGGCTCAGTGCTGCCTAAATTGAATGACAGCAGCTCTCTGCAGTCTTTCGCAGTCCTACCTGGAGATGCTGAGGGTTGAACCAGGAAGCTTCTACATGCAAAGCATTTCCTTTGCCAGTAAGCAATGGCTATTCTCTTCCATATAATATGGAATGGTTCCTATAAAAGCCAAATGGAGGAGGATTGTCCTACCTGCCCTTAGGATGCTGAACAATATTCTTTCAAGTGGTCCCTTGACTGTCCTTCCTTATAAACCTCAGAATTGCTTGCACAGTACCCCTGCATTGCAGAAATGCATTTCATCAATAATAATAATAATAATAATAATAATAATAATAATAATAATAATAATTTATTTATACCCCACCCATCTGGCTGAGTCTCCCCAGCCACTCTGCTCAGCTCCCAATCAAATGTTAAAAACAGTACAGCATTAAATATTAAAAACTTCCCTAAACAGGGCTGCCTTTTAACAGGGATGTCTTTTAAAGATAGGATAGCTGCTTATTTCCTTCACGTCTGAAGAGAGGGTGTTCCACAGAGGGGTGCCATTACCGAGAAGGCCCTCTGCCTGGTTCCCTGTAACTTGGCTTCTCACAGCAAGGAAACCACCAGAAGGCCCTCGGCACTGGATCTCAGTGTCTGGGCTGAACGATGGGGGTGGAGACGCTCCTTCAGGTATACAGGACCGAGGCTGTTTAGGGCTTTAAAGGTCAGCACCAACACTTTGAATTGTGCTCGGAAACGTGCTGGGAGCCAATGCAGATCTCTCAGGGCCGGTGTTCTGTGGTGCCGGCGGCCACTCCCATTCACCAGTCTAGCTGCTGCATTCTGGGTCTGTCTCCCATGAACCGCAGTTTCCGGGTCACCTTCAAATGATGCATCAGCACCTATAATTGCTGGCAATGATACGTCATCCAACATGGGCATTTTCCCCAACATGTCACATGCCTATTGCTGCAGGGAGCATGACACTGCATGCCAACATGTGTACTACAAGGTGCTGTGTACTACTGTGTACTGCTGAAAGTAGCTTGGCATATTAAAAACCTAGAGGAAGAAATTGCATTTGTTTGCAAAAAAAAGTTTGACTCATACTCCGCAAATGCCTCCAGGGATCTCTCTGACTCTGACTGCGGTTCATGGGAGACAGTATCTTGGAGACAGCAATCAGAAATGTATTTGTATGTAATTAATCATGACAACCGCCTAGAATTGGGGGGCAGGAACATTGCGTTGTCAAGGACAACCGCTGCTGTCATACAAATGAACAAGAAGGGATCACATTGCCAGAAATCCCACAGGCTGTCAATGGGCTCCAGACTGGCTGTGTTCCCACAGGCCCCATAGAGAGTTGAAACCTTAAGAGTCTGGTGCTCTTAGAAAAGGCTGTAAAGGGTAATATTTAGTATCCAAGCACAACATTACGAATGGTATCCAAAACTCAGTGCTAAAATTTAATTTATAAACCCTGTATCCTCTTCTTAAGAAAGAACATTTCTAGGAAATGTAATGGGGAATATTGCCTGGAGATGAGAAAAGATGTTTCTGTCACTAGACCAACTTTGTTGACTATCCAGCTGAGGGAAGTGAATGGTTCAGATGGAAATCTGAAAAAGCTGACAAAGAGATGAGTGGCCATTCATAGAAAAACTCACGAAAATGTGGAATGTCTGCAACAGGGGTAGCCAATGTGGTGTCTTCCAGATGTTGTAGACTGCAACCCCTGTATCTCTGACTATTGGCCACAGCAGCTGGAAAAGAAGGGAACTGATGCTCACAACATCTGGGAAGGGCACAATGCTGGACACCCATTTCTCTAATGGGAGAAATGGAGAATAATGGCGATGATTCAAGCAATATATTTATGAATACTCTTCCCTAAGTGCTCAGACACATACAGCAATTCTGTATGGCAAACACCTTGTCCAAAGATCAGCTCCAGCAAAAAACGTAGCAGAAAGGTGCCTTGAATGTAGGCAGCTCTTGTTTTAGTCCTTCCGGCTTGGTACATATGCACCATAGTGACCATGTGATGACTAGGTTTATTACCACTGTTGGAGGCAGTATGCCTCTGAATACCAGTTGCTGGGTGGAGAGAATGCTGTTGCACTCACACCCTGGTTGCAGGTTTCCCATAGGCATCTGGTTGGGGCAGGGGGTAAGGGAAGAAGAAGAAGAAGAAGAAGAAGAAGAAGAAGAAGAAGAAGAAGAAGAGTTTGGATTTGATATCCCGCCTTTCACTCCCTTTAAGGAGTCTCAAAGCGGCTAACATTCTCCTTTCCCTTCCTCCCCCACAACAAACACTCTGTGAGGTGAGTGGGGCTGAGAGACTGTGACTGGCTCAAGGTCACCCAGCAGCTGCATGTGGAGGAGCGGAGACGCGAACCCGGTTACCCAGATTACGTGACTACCGCTCTTAACCACTACACCACACTGGGAGTTCATCTGTGAACAGGCTGGCACCATTACAGTTCATCCGTGCTCTTGCACTTTTCACCATGCCTCAAAATGTGCGGGCATTCCTTGAACTTTATACAATATTGATTTGTTTAATATATTGCTACTCCCAGGGCTCCTAACAGTTAAAATAAATACATTAACAATGCAGTAACATGCCATTTACCAATGAAATAATAAAAAAAAAACTGAGAGGGTAGTGAAAAAAACCCATAAAATTCCAGCAGCTTAATAAAACCCATGAACTCCACCACAAAATTTTAAAAGTATGGGAAAGTAAAAATAAAAGGTTTTGCCCACATCAGACATACAAAGATTAAGTGTCATGTGACCTGCCTTCATAAGATCACCAGCCACTTCACCCTTTGAGATGGGGTGGAGAGAACCCAGAGAAGGGCCTCCAATGTTTTTTGCATGAAGAAATACTATTCCACAGTGGGCTATTTGCTAGTGTTGTTCAATATAGACTGGACTTCTGCTTTGGACTGTGATTTCTTCAGTTTGATACTGTCCTCCTGTCTCATTTGCATTAAAAATGTCACAGCAAGTCAAATCCAGAGGCAAAGGTTCCCCACCATTGTTCTAAGCACACAGAATTGTATCCACATGGCTAGCACAATCCTATTTATAGGCACTACTCAGAAGTAAGTCTCACTGAGTTCCATGGGACTCACTCCCATGAAAATGAGCATAGTCAGGATTGTACCTTAAGGTACCATGAAACACACAGGTATCACATACTTCAGACACTGAGGTGCTTTTCAACAGTGAGAACTTATTATTATATCTTTAACCAAAAGTTAACACCATCTTGGCTTTTAAGCCTGTGTAGGGTAGGCTGTTGCAAGGTAAATGACAGACATAAAATTCATCATCATCATCATCATCATCATCATCATCATCATAATTAATTTATACCCTACCCATCTGGCTGGGTTTCCCCAGCCACTCTGGGCGGCTTACAACAAAATATTAAAATACAATAGTCCATTAAACATTAAAAGCTTCCCTAAACAGGGCTGCCTTCAGATGTCTTCTAAAAGTCTGGTAGTTGTTTTTCTCTTTGACATCTGGTGGGAGGGCGTTCCACAGGGTGGGTGCCACAACCGAGAAGGCCCACTGCCTGGTGCCCTGTAACTTGGCTTCTCGCAGCGAGGGAACCGCCAGAAGGCCCTTGGCACTGGACCTCAGTGTCTGGGCAGAATGATGGGGGTGGAGATGCTCCTTCAGGTATACTGGACCGAGGCTGTTTAGGGCATGGGTAGGCAAACTAAGGCCCGGGGGCTGGATCCAACCTAATCGCCTCCTAAATCCGGCCCACAGATGGTCCGGGAATCAGTGTGGTTTTACATGAGTAGAATGTGTCCTTATATTTAAAATGCATCTCTGGGTTATTTGTGGGGCATAGGAATTCGTTCATTCCCCACCCCCACCCCCCAAAGGTCCAGCTCCCCACAAGGTCTGGGGAAAGTGGACTGGCCCCCTGCTGAAAAAGTTTGCAGACCCCTGGTTTAGGGCTTTAAAGGTCAGCACCAACACTTTGAATTGTGCTCAGAAACATACTGGGAGCCAATATAGGTCTTTCAAGACCGGTGTTTCAAATCCTGTCCTATGAGTTCAGCATCTTAACTCTGTACAAAGAAAAAAATATAGTCTAGGTATGATATGAGTGGATATTTAATATTACCACCTTCAAGTTTTGGACTGTAAAAAGAATTAAAACCAAATGTTAGCATCCACATAAATAAGATACACATATGCGGTATGCAAATCGCAGACCATACTGAGAAACTATAAAGAGAGCAATTGTTTTCAGGAAAATGTGTATTTCCCCCACCCCTCTCCAGAATTTCAACTTGGTAGGTATTGCTGTATATATTGGGTTAGTTGGACCAGGTCCATGGAAATGTATTTTCCATATGAGACTTCATGGTTTAAAGAGCAAGGGGGCTACATTTATTGTGTTTTGACTGGAAGTGTATTCATGTATATGGCTTTTGGGAGGGAGGGGGTTGCCCGTTGTTAAAAAATAAAGGGCTAGCTTGTGTGCTTGAATATATGCCTACAGTGCTGTTTGATTAATGGATAATCTGGACATAATTCCTTTTTGATTAATTTTTAAATTATAATAAATCTAAACTGATGACATGCTGGGCAAACCAGTCATTTGGTAAATGACCTCCCATACTTTGTCAACCCTGCAGCAATGGGAGGAATCCGGCCTGAACTTTTTCTTTACAAAAAGTAATGGACTTCTCTAAAAATAAAGTGGCAACAAATATTATAAATAATGGATTGGATCCAATAGAGCTCTTCTGTTTGTAGAAGGGCCTCTTGATCTGGTGGAAGTTCCAGGGGATTTTTATTTTTTATTTTTGAAGATCCCTCCTGTGTTGATGTTCTCCCTAGTCTGCTCCACAGGTTTACGGGGCTGTGGTGGGTTGCATCACCAGATGTTAGGGATTGGCTGGATGAGGGAGAATGGAGTGTGCCGCCCACCCAAGGAAGGAGACTTAGACTCAGGACAGTGGTGGTGGGACACAGGGCATCCATCTGCGGGAGGGACAAGCTGGGAGATACTAGAAGCAGGAGGTTTGAATGAACATGGGGGGACAGAAGCCGTTCCAGGACAAGGCTGGGTGCCAAGAGTCTCAGTGCGAGTGCAGACTCTGAGAGAGAAGAGACAGACACTGCCTTCTTGCTCAGCGTTTAGACGGTCCAACTGTCTCTCCTCCTCCACTGACACCCAGAACGTGAAGAGTCCTGCATGTTGCTGAGCCAGACAGGTCCAGAGAGGAAGCCCTTCCCCTTGCTGCAGGCTATGGCTGCTTGGGAGGAGTCGAGACTGAGGAGGCTAGAAAGGGAAGGAGGGGTTACAGCAGTGTCTTCAGCTAGGCGAGACTAGCCCAGGTGAACTCTGTTGTGTTTTTACTTTTGTGAATGAAAGCTAATTGCATTTCACGTCTCAAGTCCTTTTTGCTGACTTATGGATGCCCTGCAGTCTCCTGACAGCCCCTTGACACCACCCCCATGCCGTTCAAGAAGAGGAGGAGGAGGAGGAGGAGGAGGAGGAGTTTGGATTTGATATCCCATTTTATCGCTACCCTAAGGAGTCTCAAAGCGGCTAAGACTCTCCTTTCCCCTCCTCCCCCACAACAAACACTCTGTGAGGTAAGTGGGGCTGAGAGACTTCAGAGAAGTGTGACTGGCCCAAGGTCACCCAGCAGCTGCATGTGGAGGAGCGGGGAATCGAACCTGGTTCACTAGGTTACGAGTCTACTGCTCTTAACCACTACACCACACTGGTTCAAGAAGCCTCTGCTACCTGAAGTTCCTCACGTTTGTGGAAGAATTCCTCCAATGATGGAAAGGCACCCTTGGATCCAAACCCCCAAAGTTCCGCAAACAAGCTCCAAAGCTGCTAGCTTGTTATTCTCTTGTTTAGATGTCAGGACAATCATTCACCCAGTTGTCTGAGAGTCATGACAAAACACGTTCAGCATTCTCACCGGCATGCCTGCCTTTCTAGATACAAATGGCCTTTGTGGATGATTACTCCATCTGGATTATCTTACACTTAGTAGACATCATTACTGCCTAGTCTCTCAGTTTGGCAACAGGCGTACATACTGGAGTGCCTCCTCTTAATAAAAACACCCTCTTCACATGGGGAAATGGCATATTTCTGGCTCATGTTTCCCCCTTTTAAGCCTGCCAAGTATCTAGCACCATCCTCAAAGTCTTCCCTCCTTCTCAAATTAAAGCATCCTCTTAGCCACATTTCTGGGCAAGCTGAGGTGCATGGAGTTTGAGACGGGCAGTATGGCACTGTCAAAAATGAAGCCACAAACACCTCCTCCCTCAGCCAGTATTTCCAAGGCAAATTCACTTATTAATGTTCTGGGAACATTAAAAGGCCCAAACTTTTGGAAACTTGGTGGGGGAGGGGGAACTGTGCAGAAGAGTGATGCTGTTCAGTTAAAATTCGTGGCAAGAAATTATTTGTTTTAATCACTTCTATAGCTTATTTGCATGCATTCCACTAAGTTGATCCATTGAAACAGGGGGAAATTATTTAAATTAGAGAGACAGAAATTTAGCATTCTCAGATGCTAAATATTAATTTTCAGGTACTTTTCAGTTGCTTCCTGCACTCATGTCCTGCTTTCAAGAAGAACGGAGGACAATTACCACTGAAATGTAACATTCTTAAGGGGTCTTGTGTTGCCGTAAGAATTACGCTGTGAAACTTGTAACAGAATGAAAGTAGCATTGGGTATACGACCCCCCCTCCCCAATTCCTTATTAACTATGCTGTTGCTTCTGTGTAGCGTTTCAGCTCTAACCGCAGCTCAAATAATTTATGGAGAATATAAAAAGCGAAAACAAATAAATGGAACAGCATGTACATCCAGAAAGGCAGCGGAAACTTTGCATTCATTTGTCAAAGCTATGCAAAAAAAGAAAAGGAATAAAGGGTTCTGTCAGAGCACATGCCACACTGCCTAATCAAAGCTCTGCAGAAGTCTAAATAGTTTTAGAGATGGATAGTATTTGCAGAAGCTGCAGTTCTGGATGAAAAGGCACTGTTGATTGAAACTACATCTCTGATGGGGTGTGCAGATTTGGGAGCCTCCCATGCAGTTTAGAAATTAACTGCCGGCAAGGCCATCATTGCCTCCAAAATCTAACACATACTTAGAAACGATCTCCACTTGTAAGGCCTAATGTGTGGAGGAAGACTGTCTCTCTTGGCCCCGCCCACAATGCTGCATGCTGCACTGACTCCACCCCTTAAACCTTGATATCTGCATTGGAGCATTTTACTCGCAATCAGGTTAACACACATATGTGCCCCCTGCCATTTCAGACCAGTTGGTGCCAACTTGATTCATGCTGCCGAGGTCAAGAAGATGGCGTGCATCTTTCTGATGCAGGAAATGATGTCTGGTTGGCCAATATAATTCCGGGCATCAGGGATTGGTTGCAGGTCTGAGGGTATTGGCGGGGAGCCTATTGCTCGAGTGACGGTTAGGCATTGGAATAGTTCTGTAGATGGAAGAGGGGAGGAAGCGCCATCACCTGCCCCGCATATCGAAGGGTAGTCCATTAAAGGATTCCAGGGGCGTGGCCCTGTCCGAAGCCGAGGGAGGTTAGGGCCTAAGGCACGCCCCCTATCGGTGACCCTGGGGGAGCTCCTAGTTGATGTGCATCAGCAGGACTCCCCCTACTGATGGTTAACCCTTCCCGGACTTCCAGCAGACGGGCTGGTGTCAGATATAGTTGGTTAGGTCCAATGCCAAAGCCAATACCACTCATCACCTGTAACCAATAAGTTGTGGCCTTTTTTAGCCCATTAACCTTAATAATTGTGTCATGTGTCATTACAGTGGTACCTCGCGTTAAGTACTTACTTCGTTCTGGAGGTCCGTTCTTAACCTGAAACTGTTCTTAACCTGAAGCACCACTTTAGCTAATGGGGCCTCCTGCTGCTGCTGCGCCGACGGAGCACGATTTCTGGTCTCATCCTGAAGCAAAGTTCTTAACCCGAGGTACTATGTCTGGGTTAGCGGAGTCAGTAACTGAAGCGTATGTAACCTGAAGCGTATGTACCCGAGGTACCACTGTATTTCTACCTGGGGGGGGTGGGAACTCGCCACGCAACCCCAGAATGCCCTCCTGTCTGAGGGCTGTAGGTGACAGCAGGAAGACGGTGGTGGCAGCAATTAATGGACAGCTTGAGGTGTGACTGGCCTACTTTTCAAGGCAGTTGTGCATAAGCAGGTTCTCCTAGCCTTCCATTTCCTTTACATTGTTCAGAACATGGGGACAGAGGAAAAATCAGCTCAGGAGTTGGTTCCTGCTTGGCAGGGGGTTGGACTCGATGGCCCTTGTGGTCTCTTCCAACTCTATGATTCTATGATTCTATTCTAGGAGTGGCAGGCAGAGTCCAGCTTCCTCCTCTCCAGAAGAGGATTGCAGTTTGTGCACATTGCAGCCTGTGCTAGTCTCTTAGGCTCCCCACTAAGTCATCAAGCTGTGAACTCATGTCAAGATTTCTAGAAAAAGCTGCAAAAGCTCTTCCACAGTTCTGCGGCTCTAATTGGCCAGCACTCAGGAAAGATGGACACCTGAAACGATCTCAGCAGTCTACTGTTTCAGACGGTTTGTCCTTCAACCCAACCTTGAGGTTCTATAATATTTATAAACTTAGGAGAGGTGATTCATCTATTTATATCTGGCCTAAATGGCATCAAGCCTGAGATCTGAAAACAGCAGTCTTGAGTAGTATTGATTTAAAGTTCTCATTTCAACTCTCCACATTTCCCAATCAATCTATTTTTCTTTTCTTACTTTTAGTTACACATGGTAGGTAGCCTGTGTGTAATTTACAGCCTCATTACACATTTCATAATGTGCCTACTGGGAGCGTGCTCTGCAGAGAATTTCTCCTCTGCCGCCCGTCGCCGCCACCTCTAACAAAGTTGGCTTTGAATTTGCAATGACTTCTTGACATTCTTCTTCCATATGTACCTGTTTAGCTGAGCCAATAAAATATGCCGAGTTTTTATGCTTTTTCATGCAGCTGTCATTTTTTTTAAAAAAAAAGCCACACACAACTTTAAAATAAAATATAGGCGAATGCATGTTTTTTGTTTCACCTTCAAGCTTAATATTGGAGTGAAAAGCTGCAAATGTATGGCAACAGTAAGACCTTTAAGATGTGTCGCTAAGATGCTGGGCCTTTGAAACAGGGGCTTCTGGTTCAATCTGTTGCACGGTAGTAGCAATACTTACCAATGGTGGAAGAGCATAACTGCAGGTTAAAATTCAGCAGCAGGAACCAGGTGACACTAGAAGCAAATGGAACTAACAGAATTCTATCTGATCCTCTACCTACTCAGAAGTAAGTCCCGGTGAGTTTAATACTCCTGCTGAAGGACATGCTCCAGGTCAGCCTTTACCCACTTTGGGCTCCCAAATACAGTTGGATAACACCTCCCTTATCCTTGGCCATGCTTGCGTGGACTGATGGGAGTTGCAGTCCAATAACACCTGGAAAGGCTGGGAAACTGCTCCAGGTCGCCAGTCCTGACCACTGCTGTTTATTCGTTTACCACTTTTGGGCCCCCAAGGGCCTTCAAAGCTGCATATTAAAAGATAAGATGCAATAAAGAACCGACCAAGCATCAGTTAAAATATATCAATCACCAGTCAGTATAAGGGAAGTTTTTAATGGTTGACATTTTACTGTGCTTTTGTTGGGAGCTGCACTCCACCCATCTGACTGGGTTTCCCCAGCCACTCTGGGCAGCTCCCAACAGAATATTAAAGGTAAAGGTAAAGGGACCCCTGACCATTAGGTCCAGTCGTGACCGACTCTGGGGTTGCAGCACTCATCTCGCTTTATTGGCCGAGGGAGCCGGCGTACAGCTTCCAGGTCATGTGGCCAGCATGACTGAGCTGCTTCTGGCGAACCAGAGCAGCGCATGGAAACGCCGTTTACCTTCCCGCCGGAGTGGTACCTATTAATCTACTTGCACTTTGACGTGCTTTCAAACTGCTAGGTTGGCAGGAGCAGGGACCGAGCAACGGGAGCTCACCCCGTCGCAGGGATTCGAACTGCCGACCTTCTGATCAGCAAGTCCTAGGCTCAGTGGTTTAACCCACAGCGCCACCCGTGTCCCGTAACAGAATATTAGAAACACGATAAAACCTCAAACATTAAAAGCTTCCCTAAACATAAACATTCCCTAATAATAATAATAATAATGGAAACAAATTCGCAACACTGCATGTGTGCAAGAAAAAAACAAAGCCTTCCCAAATAAAGGGATTAGGAAGTGCTCTCGTCAACCCAACATCCTTTGAGCTTTGCTTATTATGTTGTTGTTGTTTTTAACCTGAGCCAGGCAGGGCTGACCTGATTCATTTTGCTGCCTGAAGTGAAAAGCAAGGTTCAAAGGACCCCTCCCTCCCAATTTCAATGATTAACTGGACTGGTGGTTTGATCATACTTCAACAGCGGCTACAAGGCAGTGTCCTCCACCATCCCTGAGATCAGCAGGCTGGTTTAAGGATCACTAGGCACGCCACACTACACACACAGCTCTGTCCTCAAACATCCCATGGCCACGCCCTACCACTCAAGTTTGAAGTCCAAAGTGGTCACCTCTACCTAATGGCAGGACTGGCTCTTTAGCGAGGGATAAATGTTTCAGATCATCAGCAAGCATGCCATAGCACTGGGACTAGGGAAGGAAGGATCTTTCCACTTAGGTTGTCTCAGTTTCAAATTTTTCCAATCATAAATTCACTTCTCTACATTTTGCAGCAACTTGGGGTATTTTTGTTAAATAGGGAAACCTGAAAATTCGCCAGTATTTTACTGTGAATTTCTCCTAATGAAGCATTTTCTTGCAAAGAGAAAACATACTGATGGAAGCAGGGGAGGTGGCAGTGGGAGAGATGTAATATAACCCCACCAACCTTTTATCATGCCATCAGAAGAAAAGGACAGGGAAAGCATGAAGCTAAGCAAAACAAAATTGCATTAGTATCGGGGTTTCTGCAAGAACTCCCTCCCATGATATATGCTGTGGGTTAAAAAATTGCCATTAACATTCTCAAAATAAATTTCCCTTTCAAGCTTAGTCCAATAGCTTTCTCCAATGAAGCTTTACAGCCTACTGTTATGGGAAAACAAAACAGACTTAAAAAAAAAGAAAGAATAACCTTTAATAAAAGCCAATCTTCCAGTAATTATATTAGAATCTTCCTTCACTGCAAAGAACACTTAAAACAATAATATTTGTCAGCTAATTTGTTTGCAGACACTGAGTAGAGATCTAAAAATTCATAAAGGTAAAGGTAAAGGTACCCCTGCCCGTATGGGCCAGTCTTGACAGACTCTAGGGTTGTGCGCCCATCTCACTCAAAGAGGCCAAGGGCCAGCGCTGTCCGAAGACACTTCCGGGTCACGTGGCCAGCGTGACATCGCTGCTCTGGCGAGCCAGAGCCGCACACGGAAACGCCGTTTACCTTCCCACTAGTAAGCGGTCCCTATTTATCTACTTGCACCCAGGGGTGCTTTCGAACTGCTAGGTTGGCAGGCGCTGGGACCGAACAGGAAGCGCACCCCGCCGCGGGGATTCGAACCGCCGACCTTTCGATCGGCAAGCCCTAGGCGCTGAGGCTTTAACCCACAGCGCCACCCGTGTTGTGTGAATTGTGTGTTATGAAAAATTCATAACATCTACTCTAATTCATAAGAGCTTCTTTCTTCCTTTTTAACTCAATGGTAATATTTGCTACCTTCACAGATTCTAATAGAATTTATTCAAGCTGCATTCTTCTCTGTCCCGTCCGTCCCCCCAAACCCGGTTTTCCTTCTAAAACAATAGTTTGTGACTGCCAGTGGTTCATAAATTACAAAATTATGTGTTATGCTGAACTAATTGTGTATAGTCTTTTGCTGCTATAGGGACGTCACAACGTTGACTGTGAAAGAAAAATGGGAAGCAAACATTATTTATAATTCCTACTCCTTTTTATTTATTTTCTTGCATTCATTTCCCATCACCTTTCTTCCAATGTGGAACCCAAGGAAACAACCACTGGGTGATAGAGAAGAGAAGCTCTAAATGTTGTTTCCTAGAACCCCATCAAGGAACTGACTAGACCAATCTCTGCTTAGCTTCAACAAGGGTAATTATAGCCAAGACATGGAAAGAGTTATAAGGTGGCATGTTAGAGGCATGGTACCACAAAGTGTGGCATGATGCACTTATGGCCATTAGTAGTAGTGGTAGTAGTATACCACCCCCCTATACCTGTAGGCCACAGGGCGGTCCACAATATAAAAACGCAAAATACATAATCAAAATAGAAACAAAAACAACCAAATAACATCCCCCCCCCCCAGCAACACATGACATTATTCTATTGTTTTCACAAATATACAGGAACAGGCTCCACCAGCAGCCTGTATACAGATGCAAACATGAATCAAGCACCGTTTGAGCCAATGAAATTTGTTACACCTGTCTCCGTCCCCATTTGCTGAGAGAAGCCGATAATGAAATAAATAGTCAACACTTTCTCTTTAGAAGTAATACAGTGGTACCGCGGGTTACAGATGCTTCAGGTTACAGACTCCACTAACCCAGAAATAGTACCTCGGGTTAAGAACTTTGCTTCAGGATGAGAACAGAAATCGCATGGCGGCAGGAGTGGGAGGCCCCATTAGCTAAAGTGGTACTTCAGGTTAAGAACAGTTTCAGGTTAAGAATGGACCTCCAGAATGAATTAAGTTCCTAACCCGAGGTACCACTGTATTGAAGAAAGTGGACAGATCCTTGTAAAGGACCACTTCCAGGAATAATATAAGAACTGTAGGCTTCATTTTTTTGATACAATTTTTAATTTACCCTATTTATATATTGCTTTGTTTTCTGTAGCCCCATTCCCTAGTAAATTTTTCGTTGCTATTTTCATTGATTTTATTACATATAACCTGTTATTTTTTAACTTAAAAAGTCATTACTTTTAAGAGACTTTATTTTGGAGAGTATTTGGAGGAGAGACCTGACAGCTGCTGTGGTTTAGTGATTTGTTATTGTTCTAATATATCGTGTGCTTTGTTTATTTGTTTGTTTATTTTTGAGCCCCCTCTTTCCCCAGCAACCCCAGGTTTGGAGAGGTGTTGTCTCCCCAGCAGTCTTACTGAGCATAGCCTCTTTTTTGTTTCATGAATTTCCCCAGAAGCTATATGATGAACAAGTGGAACGGATTTGCTATGAATTATTGTGTATGTTTTAACTGTATTTTATGACAGCTCCTTGATTTTGTTATGGATACACACACACACACACACACACACACACTGCTTTGGGGTTTTTCCTTTGAAAGGCACATGGTTTCATTGATACCTCCTGGGCATCCAACGTAATGAAAAAGTAAAACCTATAGAAGAAATAAACAGCAATGATTTTTTTTTAAAAAAACCACCCTCAGCTGTTTTGGATGCTTCTAAATAAGATAAACAAAACCTGGAACATTTGGCTTATCCTTGAACTGGAGGGTTACAAAGCTTGAACATTGAGGCTATCCAGATTTGGAAGAATGCATTCTATCATCATGCCAAGAAAAAGAAAGGTAATTCACAGAATGCAATTTTAAAGGATTAAAGAAGTTTCCTTTGAGAAGCTTCACAACCATCACAAAGCTTCACAGATATTACTGCATTGCTGTGGCAGCTACACCTTTTTTGCTCTGCAAATGTACACGCCAAATTCACTAAAGCCAAATTTGTTGGTGGTATTACTAAATCCTTGTCAGACAACTATTCTCTCATCGTTTTCTCTCTGTTCTTGTTCCAAGTGCTTCCAGTTCTAGGAGAAGTGGGAGGTCATTTTTCAGTAAGTCTTCTTCCAAGTTGCCATTGGCCTTTAGAAGAAGTCAGACTCGTCAGTGGTTTGGATAATGGCTGATGTCTCTTCGTATAGGAAGCAGGCCCTGGAACAGCTTTTAGGTTGGGTTGGGAGAGGATTATGATATTCTCTATTACAGACAAAATGGAGCCAAGCTGAGCGACGTCTCTCTTTGGAAAAATCATTCAGATCATTGGCAAAATATAATGTTCCACAGCTACCGTGCATGTGTTCAGTTTTGTTCTTCCTCTATCCTCTTCACTTTCTTATTTAATCCAATTTCCCCATACCAAAATCTCTGAAGCCTGTGCAGAGTCTATCCATGTTCTTGACATATGCACCACACGAAAAATTGGTCCCAAATAACAATGAATCCTTTCAATACCAGAATTACAGGTGAGAACTTATGCTAGGAAGGATTCTCATAGCTGCACTGAATTACTAAATAAGAGGGCATTGATCAATATGTGTTTCAGTGCAGTTTGCACTACACATGTCATCATAATAATTTATCGGTGTGATACCTGCCTTGCAGAAGGTTATTAAGACAATGTCCCCTTCGTCAAGGGTATACAAGCATATGGCAACCCAAGGATGAAGATAGACATTGGACAGAAAATTCACATTCTCTTTCATCTAAAGCAAGGAAATAGCTAGTGTAAATGAAGCATTAGATGGCTAGATTCCACAATAAAATTTCAAGTGAAATATTTCATTGTCAGCACTGAATTGCTCCAAAATTCTAGTTTGCCACATGCTCATCTAATAAATCAAAGTTGAAATGGTTGGCAAGCTTATTGGGTTTTTGAAATCTTGGCAAAGGCTGAGCTATGGCCAATTGCTTGCTAATAGAGCACATTCAATGCCTACAGCTTAGATAAAAGGTTCCAACCACATCACTTTTAGCTTACCAAAATGTGAAACCACCACCATTTATGAAAAACAAGTATATAGCCTTTTTTTAAAAAAGAAAACATCAGCTTCACTATAGCTAAATAATATAGCACAGAGACCATTCCCACCCCACAATTAAAAGTTATGTTAAATACAGGTGAGAAGTTAGTTTTAAGTAGGGTTGCAACATTAAATTAAACAATCACTTAAGATCATTGTCTTAAGTCATTTTGATTGATTAAAAATATGTCTCTGATAAATCAGAACTTCAACTTCAAGCTGTTTATTTCTAAATACATTTTTTCAGTGCTTTTTTTCTGGGGGGGACGCAGGGGCACGCATACCCCTAAACATTTTGTGAATCTTTGTACTTTTGTCCATTTACTGTATTTATTTTTCCCTATTTGAACTATAAAATGGTGATTTTCTTGAGTCAGAATGAGACTACCCCTAAACACTTTTTTTAGAAAAAAGCACTGCATTATTTTATTTTATTTTATTTAAAAATGTGAGTGGAAGATGATTTGGAAATTATTCCTCTTTATCTTCCAGAGGAAGGAACACCTCTCTCAAGATGATATCTACTGCAACATCATGGTTTCATTTTCTTCAGAAATATAGGCTGGTATCCAACTAACACCTTATCAGTGCAAGGATTCTTGCTTGTGCAACAAAATTTTCCCCACTCTCTTCCTCCCTTGCCTCACCTACATCTGTTCCAGGGGTTTGCCCAACCCTCCATTGCAGGTTTTTTTGGGGGGAGGGGGCAGGAAATCAAATGACTTCCAGCCAAGACTATCAGCAAAAGTCCCATTGAATTTCTGGTATGAGGCCTTAAATTTTAGACCCATTTTCTCACCCTGCTTACCATAGCTGAGGCCTAGGAATAAATCATACAGTGGTACCTCGGGTTAAGTACTTAATTCGTTCCGGAGGTCCGTACTTAACCTGAAACTGTTCTTAACCTGAAGCACCACTTTAGCTAATGGGGCCTCCTGCTGCTGCCGCGCCGCCGAAGCACAATTTCTGTTCTCATCCTGAAGCAAAGTTCTTAACCTGAAGCACTCTTTCTGGGTTAGCGGAGTCTGTAACCTGAAGCATATGTAACCTGAAGCGTATGTAACCCGAGGTACCACTGTACTTGGAGAAACATGCTGAAGCTCTTGTAGGAACAATGAACGCTAATACCTTACCCCAGCTGTCTACAATCTGTTTTGGACTATGAATCCCATCATCCTGACCACTAGCCACACTGCCTAGGGCTGCTGAGAGTTGTAGTCCAAAACATATGGAGGGCACCAGGTTGGGAAGGGCTGCCTTACACAGAGCAGGCATAGGGAAATAAACTAAAACAACCTTTAGAGTAGGCCAGGTATTTGCGGCAGACGTCTGCCAGTAACAACAGGGCAAGGAGGAAACTTAAAAGGTGAGATATAAACAAACCTCATTTTTATTATATTTGGGTTCTCTGTTAAAACATCCTGGCTGTGCTTTCTTTCCACTTACATTTTAATGGGGTAAACTATACCATGCTTTGGGTGCCATGGGTTTATGACCAAAACCCATGAAACTTGAAAACAGCAATGGTCCATGTATATATCATATGCCCATAAGTGAGCGGTTCTTCTAGAGAAGAAAATGTACGAAAAAATATTACATACATCTGACTGTGAAAAAGAAGAAGGTGGCAGGAATCTAGTTTTGTGTTTGTGGATCTTTCGTCTGATTCTGCATGGATTCTGGCATGACATTTGTTCCACCACAGATATTATTCCTTGGAGGAAAAGCATTAATCAGAATTAACCCTAAGAATGCGTACAAAAATAAATAAATGACTGCATCCAAACCATCAGGGATCTTGCACATCCATGCTGTGAACAAAACAGAAGTAGTTAGGAATCCATGGACAATAGCATCTAATTATATTGTGGTATATTGCTTGCTTTCTTGTAAAGCAAAGCTCACTCCCTTTTAAAACTTGATAATTTGTTGCATTTACACTATACTGTTTTACAGAGCTAATACATTGGTACCTTAGTTTGCATACGTCTTGGTTTGCATATGTTTTGGATTACAAACACGTCAAACCCAGAAGTGTGTGTCCTGGTTTGCAACCTTTTTTTGGATTACAACCCATTTTCTTTTTGGATTACGAACAATTTTTTTTGAGGCCCCGTTGGTGAAAGAGCGCCTTGGGTTACAACCTGTTTTTGTTTAGAAACAGACCTCTGGAACGGATTATGGTTGTAAACCAAGGTACCACTGTATAAACTTTTCAGAAAGCCAATGAAATGCACTTGGAAGGTCCCAAATGCCCAGACACAAGAGAACAGTAGAAGCAGCTCATTTATCAATCAACCCGTCTGCCTTCCCTGGAAAAATCACCTCTATAGAGGTGATCTCCTGGCTAAGCATTTGGGATGGGCAGGCAAAATAAATTAATAAATAAATATGGCGGCTGAAGTGCTGGCAATGCTGCATTACTGGGGCAAATGCATGGCCAATATACAATATAAGAAAGCACCCATATTCAGAGTTTCCCTGTTGGCTGCCTGTTGTTTCACTTACCCAACCTTTTGGCCTATCCACTTATCCACTCCTTTCTACTAAAAGAGCACATCCAGCTTACACTAATGCAGCGTCTCCACGTGGCAACTTAATGCATCAACATGCCAGTTTCCTTGTGTGAGGTGCATTGAAACCAGCTGGGATCCATAAAGAACTCAAGGACAATGGCTTGGCAACACATCAGACAAACCGAAGCAGCCAGGCAGCCGACAAAATGCTACTGGACAAGGCTTCAGACACAAAACAAAGACATTGTAAAAACCCTAAATTATGCTACTCCTCTTCTAGACTTTTGTGGCCTCTGTAGCAAAGCATTTTTTCCCCAAAGTCAGTTGCTCCCTTAACTAAAATGTAGTATTCCTTTTGTTCAGTGCAGCCAAAATAGGCCTTTCCACAGTGGACATCTATTTTTGGTGTCTATGACTGCAATCCTAAGCATGCTAACTCAAACGTAAGTCCCAATAATTTAAGCGGGGCTTACTCCCAGGTGAACAGGGTTAGAATGGCAGCTTTATTCATGCTAGGTTGGCCTTACAATGTTATGTTGGTAGGTCCCAATGGAGAAAGGTATGCTCCATTTTTCACTTCAATGGTGCTTCAGCTGATAACCGTCTATGGCCAACCTCATAAAAAAAACAAAAACCCTTTTTGATTTTTTGCAGAAGTCACCAGTAAATATAACTGCTTCATTTGAAATCATGCATCAGATAATGATATCATAACCGCCAACATCGTAATCTTTCACAAAGCAGCATTTCCTATGCTCCGCACTCTCCCACATCCTGTTTTAAATTGGGAGAGACTTGACTATATTCCTCAACGGTTTGGCCACTGCGTTTTCATTAATGGGTGTCAGAGCGCATGATTATTAGACAAAGCACAGAAAGACACTTCCAGTGGCTCATTCCAATTAAACAGCAGCAGCACAGTAAGAGACTTGCAGTCAGAATTTATAAAGAGCCAATTCCTGTTTTAGCCAAAACAAGTTCAAGTTCCCAAAACAGCCCAATGAGGACTAAGCATGCTCAGTGGATGAAGGATGTTGAGTGATTGGAGGGGTGTGTGAGGAAAACAACACAGAAGAGGATGGAGTAGAGGAAATAGAATCCTGAATAGCAGCTCTCTAGTCTCGGCACTGCAAAAGCTTGTTGCAGTTCCTACTTGTCGCCACTTAAAACATCCTGGGCGATGACACTTCCTACTCTCAGGCCTTGGGAGATAAGCCTACGCTTGCTGTAATGATCTGCTATGGGTGCTGTATACAAAGGAGCAGTCACAGACCCTGAAATTATTGAGTTAAAAAAGACAACACTTTACTTTGTTTGGTACTTCTTATATGGCTTTATCATCACTAATATCAACTAGTGACATTAAATATAACTGCACTTGTTTTACAGTTCATCTCATATACAGTAGATCCACAACTTACATTTTGGGTAGCAATTTCAAAATGGAGACTGTATTTTGTTATTATCCTGACCAACTGAAACCCCTTCAAGGCAGCTAACAGGCTACAATATGATGGCACCAAAACAATATAGTCAACAAATTAAATTAAACAAACAAACAAACCAAAGTATGAAAATTAGAGCAGCATAAAAAGACCAGCAGCAAATAAGAAAGTGGGGAATGGGTTTTCGCAGCAAAATGAAGGAAATGACTCATTTTGTAAAGAAAAGGCACATGGAAACAAGATGGTCAATGTTACATGTCCAAACTTCAACAGAGGGCCAAGAAAGCCTATAAGGAGTCCTATAACCATGAATGCTTGGTTCAGGAAAGGACTGCCACTCATTTAGTGACTGTCTGTATCCAGCTCTTACTTGAGAACAAGCTCTCACACTGGAAATGTGAAAATTTTGAGAGTGGGGCATGTGACAAGAACAATGGATATATTTCTGACAATATGGGGGGGGGACACCACACATTCTTTAAGCATTTTAAAGAATGGGAGCCTCTTGCTACTGCTTAAAACAGGGATGGCGAAGTTATCGCTCCATAAATGTTGTTGGTCATCCCTGACCATTGGCCGTGCTGGCTGGGACTGATGGGAGTTGGAGCCAAACGATATTTGGAGGAACACAAGTCCATCCACCCCTGACTTAAAATTTCACCACATGATAGCAGAACAGCAATCTCCATCATCTCCAGGTAGTTTTGGGAAAGCCCCCCATCTGACTCAGTATATGGTATCTTCCTATGTTCACAAGGTCCTGCCTTTCATATACACTAGCCATACATCTGATACATTGGGCCAAAGTTGGCAGAAGGATCTTGTTACTTGCATTAATAATTAGCAATTAATGTATCTTGACCATTTGGAGAACTTCATCTGGATTTACAAGACTTGCAGCTGTAACTTGCAAGCATGCTCATACATGGTTACACAGGGTTAAGGAGGGAATAACTGGTTTGAGGATTACAGTCCAACTCATTGGTACATCTGAATGAAATAACAACTTAAATGGGGCTGGCATGCACACTGAAGCTGTGGTTAATGTGCTGCATGCCATTGCAATTGGTTTTATTTTTATTTTACTCTTTGGAAATCTGTTTGCCTGCTTCTGTGAAATGATCTTTTACAGCGCAGGAGCTGAAAAAGAAATTTCCATGAATTTCAGTGGAGTATTTGTACAACAGCAGTTGTATTTGTTCAAGCTATAAATGGAGTAGCCTAAGTAAAAGCCAAGGGCTTCCTGGAGCATTTCATTTAATGCACAGTCAATTGAACAAGAACCCCCCGAAAGGTTCAGCAAGTTGTTTTTATACTTCTTATAAAAACATAAAAAACAAGAAAATCCTTAGTTTTCTTCTCAACGTTAATAACCACAGGGGCTTAAGTATAAAAGAAATTAATTTTAAAAATAGCCTTAAAGTATCTGCTGTTGTTTTTCTTCAGAAAGGTTCCCACACCAAGCTTTAATGTTGTGCTGACTTATTTGTCTGCTGAGAAATAAAGCTGACCTCTGATGTTCTACTGGTGTTGCTGTTTGTCTAGATCAGGGATGGGGAACCTGAGTGTTGGCCATACTGACAGAACAGACAGGAGACAGAATGGACTTATAAGGGTATGTATGTGGAAGTGGCACAGGCTGTGAATTAGACTGGTTTGTTCATCCCTAATTTTTGTTGTTGCTTAGTCATTTAGTCATGTCTGACTCTTTGTGACCCCATGGACTAGAGCACGCCAGGCACTTCTGTCTTCCACTACCTCCTGCAGTTTAGTCAAACTCATGCTGGTAGCTTTGAGAACACTACCCAACCATCTCGTCCTCTGTCATCCCCTTCTCCTTGTGCTCTCCATCTTTCCCAACATCAGGGTCTTTTCCAGGGAGTCTTCTCTTCTCCCCTTCATGGATCACTGCCTTGCCGTGGCGAAGGGGCTTGAATAACTCAGAGAAGCTATGAACTATGCCGAGCAGGGCACCCAAGATGGACAGGTCATAGTGGAGAGTTTTGACCAAACGTGATCCACCTGGAGTAGGAACCGGCAAGCCACTCCAGTATCCCTGCCAAGAAAACTCCCTAATTTTAGTCACCTCTAAAGAACATGGCTTCTTCCAAAGAATCCCAGGAACTAAAGGTGCTTGGGATTGTGGCTCCGTGAGGAGCAAATAGCAGTTGCCAACATGATTTGATGGAAACCTGACTGTTATAGTGATATAAATATGCTTCAAATGTATGGCATGGGTGTGCTATGAGATCCGGCACATACAATCATCAGTCACTAGAATGGGAAAATGTTCTTTATGGAAAACTGCTTGTGCCAGGTATGCATCTCATTCCTTGTGATTAATTTTCCTAGAACTGCACTTATGATATGTTACATGGCAGCCAGAGAGAGAGAGAGAGAGAGAGAGAGAGAGAGAGATTGCCCAATATTGCTTAATGCTAAAGCTTAATACAAGACATATGAGCTGCGTTGAGAAATACAGAGATCACATAAAGTAATTTATGATTAACAACAGATGGGTATTTTAAACAGCTCTTTACAGTAAAAGTCTGAGCTTGATAAGGTTCTGTAAAGCTGACAAACAAACTTCAACAGATGTATCATGCAAACAGCAAGAGACAGAACTTAGAAAGCTCAGACCTAGCAAAAGTGCTTTCTAACTTTATTGTGAGATCAAGCTGTTCCCGGAAAATGCAAACACCCCCACCACATGACACTCCCTGAAATGATCTTGTAAAACGGGTGTTCCAAGAAGCGCAAGAAATGCAAACAGCAAGAATATAAGAAGATTGTGGTGGAGGGGTGTGTGCAAGAGCATCACCTTATTCCTATGGAAAATCCTCATTCCATTCAGGGCAACTTGGGGGGAGAGTTAACTGCTAGTGGTGGGCTTTCCAGTTGGCAAAAACATATTGCAGCTAGGTGAAAGGATCAGAGTAGAGCTCTTCATTGGCACCACCCGTCTCTCTTGACCCCCTGGTCCCTATGTTAGTGGTAAAAGGTAAAGGTAAAGGGACCCCTGACCATTAGGTCCGTCCATGACCGACTCTGGGGTTGCGGCGCTCATCTCACTTTAGTGGCCGAGGGAGCCGGCATACAGCTTCCGGGTCATGTGGCCAGCATGACTAAGCCGCTTCTGGCGAACCAGAGCAGCGCATGGAAACGCCGTTTAACTTCCCACCGGAGTGGTACCTATTTATCTACTTGCACTTTGACGTGCTTTCGAACTGCTAGGTTGGCAGGAGCAGGGATTGAGCAACGTGAGCTCACCCCATCGCAGGGATTCGAACCGCCGACCTTCTGATCGGCAAGCCCTAGGCTCTGTGGTTTAACCCACAGTGCCACCCACATCCCATGTTAGTGGTACCAAGTGCAGATTAGGCAGTTTTGCACTAAAATGCAAACAAAATCAGATTCCTCCCCCCACCCCTGTTTATGACATACAATCAGCAAGGCAACCTTTAACATTGTGTTCTCAAAAATAAAACATAGCGAGAAAACCCATTATCAGACAAATGGGGTTTCTCCCACCTGCTTGTAAGTCAGATCTAACCAAAGGGAGAATAGTTTTAAGCTACAGCCACGTTGTAGCACAGGAGCTGCTCTTTGAAGTGCCACCTGCTCCACATCCATCGTTCTTATGTCTACTGACTACTGAAGCACAACTCTCCTTGTGACAAGAGGATGCTAACAGAAACCACCATAAATTGGTGGCACCCAACAGGCATAACAACTCATCCCCCCCCCTATTTTTTCTCTTTTTATGTTCATGGTTTGCCTGCATTATTTATTATATGCCTCATACACAAATTTAAGGCTGTGGGATTTCTTTTTTCCACCCTTGCTTTGTTTGGGCATGCCCAATGATAAACAAATGCTGGGATAAATTTGGTACTTGGTTTTAATGAAAAAGGGGGAAAGCCACCATACTTTTCAGGGCAGAATAGTAACTATCAAATAACAATTGTATAACATATAAATGCATTAATGTCAAACTGTTTACTAAATGATTAACTTTAAAAAAAACACACCAATTCAATGCATAATCAAGACAATATCTTGCAGGTTAAGTATGTGAACATAAACCAAGAAATAATTATTATATACAGTTATGTGGGCAGAATAAAGCTCTTTATTTATGTGTTTTATCTGTGGCAGTGCTTTTGTGTGTGTGGTGAACAATGAATGGATGCCAATTGCAAATAAATATTAGGAAAGCTTGGCAGTTTCAAAGCCTTTAGCTTTGTTCACCAAAAATAAATAAATGAGCTAAATTGGATCACTCTCTAGGAAAACCATCAGAACATTTTCCTATGCAAATTACTCTCATTTTCCGATTCAAAATTTTTCAGGAATCTGATATCACTGATTATATGGAATATCAATAATAAAAGGTCGAATGGTGCGTCCTGACCAGTTTGGCCACTGTGCCATTGGCAAAGACTCCTCATGAAAGACAGTGGCTCTTGGGTTGAAAAATGTTCCCCACCCCTGTTCCTGTAGTCTTGTTCCAAATCAGAAAATAAACTCATATCTCTATTGTAGCACTTGAGTCACAGATGGAAAAACCAAAAAGCTCATGGGGAGGGGAGCAGTCCTAAACAATGCCTGAGGGTAGGGCACTCATGCTTTGAAGAATACAGGGTTTTGCTGCTGGCCTCACCGCCCAACATTTTGTGCCTCCCTTCTAAGGCTGTGTGTATTGAGTATGGAATTCTGAAGAACTCCTATGAGTGAGCAGCCTGGGCCAGCACAGAAACATGATGTTGAGGTGAAGCCAGCAGTGAAATCCCATTTCTCTGCCATGCAAAAGCCATGTACGGTGTTACAGTTGGGGATAGGCCATAGCTCAGAGCCCTGCATGCAAAAGGTGCCAGGTTCAATCACTGGCATAGGCACAACCCCAGTCCGAAATCCTGGACAGCTGCTGTCAATACTCAGCTAGACCAACCAAGGGTGAAGAAGAAGAAGAAGAGTTTGGATTTGATATCCCGCCTTTCACTCCCTTTAAGGAGTCTCAAAGCGGCTAACATTCTCCTTTCCCTTCCTCCCCCACAACAAACACTCTGTGAGGTGAGTGGGGCTGAGAGACTTCAGATAAGTGTGACTGGCCCAAGATCACCCAGCAGCTGCAGGTGGAGGAGCGGAGACGCGAACCCGGTTCCCCAGATTACGAGACTACCGCTCTTAACCACTACACCACACTGGCTCTCACTCAGTATAAGGTGTTCATGTTCACAACACATGAACAGAGAAAGCATATAAGGGAAAACTCTTCTCCCTAAACCTCTAGTGTCCTATGCAGAGCAGGCTGGGGGACCTGTGGACCTCCAGAGGCCGCTGAGACACAACTGTCACCTTCCCTGGCCAATAACCCCTGGAGGGTGACTGGTTCTCCATCCCGGATGGGAGCCCCCACCTGCAACCCAGGCTCCAGGGGCAGGTTTGCTGCCCAGGAATCTAAATAAATTCCCGAGTAAGATAGACCCGGAAGCAACAGATAAGATGCTAACCTGAGTAGCGTTGTCCTGTTTTCACTTTGAAATGGGAAATACAAAAGTTTCTGGGAATTTAATTACGATGCTACTGTTGCCGCTGAGATGAACCCTATCAAAATACTCGCCTGTGTTTACTCAAGATTACCATTCACAGTATACCCATTTATGCCATGCGGAATGACTTCAACAGAGACATCTGCACTTTATGTTAGCCTCTTGAGCACATTTACAGGTTGACAACAAAGGCTTCCTGAAGCAGGATTGTCTATGAAGACAAGAGGCTGGAAAAGGCTCCATTTCATGAATGACATTCCTGTTGTTTCATGTCGGCTCTTCCAGAGGTGTTTCCTCTGGGTCCCCAGGTAATGACAGCACCAGACCAACTTTTTTTTGACTGTGAGAAATTTGCACACATGTTTCCTCATCCATATGCTTTCACTTGGCCATATTGTAAATATTATGGTGCATACTGAGGTACAATTATACCTGGACAAAAATCAGAGGGTTATTTGTATATGTTTGCTTTTACGGTATCTCAGATATGATCCTTATCCAGCTGGATTACCCATTCAGAACATAAAAAGAACAAATATTAGCTAGCCATTTAGCTCAGGTAGAATAATTGCTCATCCGAGCACAAACAGAGCAGCTGTTCCTGCCTTTCTAAAGTTTGGGGGTTAACCACTAAACCTGACAAGCAGTATGGTTAAGACATACATATGAAAGAAAGCAATTCTCTGTACAAAATATAATTTATTGAAACAGAATTTTGTGAGGATTAGCTGCCTAAATAGCTTTAGAAACAACCTCTACATTTTTTTAAAAAAAATTAAATGCATACTATTACAGTACTTTTAAGCAATGGCAAAGTGGATGTAAGCAGCTGGCCTTACACACTGTGAGAGCCGTGATAATTACCAGAGTTAAAAGGTTTCACATTCTCAACTTCCAACTCTAACATTTCATGCAATAACCTGGTGAGGGGGAAAGGCAGGGGTGGGGGACTCATTAGCTTCTTAGAGGTCATGAGATAATTTACTCTGGTGCTTGGAAGAGAGGGCAGGTTTTCTACTTACCAAGAAAAGCTGTGAGATTTTCATCTTGCTACTGTAGAAGACCTGTGGCCTTTTCTTCTTAGTTCCACTTAATGCTTTGTTTACTTCAGTATATGACATGAGGTAGCTCAATGGTGAAGGCAAGATGTAAACAGGCACATAGAAAGCAAAAATCTGTAATGCCTAGAATGCCGTTTCAGAAAGTTTCCCTGCTACTTAAAATTGAAAAGTGTTAAGTTTATGAAAAGTACATAGCAAAGGATTGACTTGTGCAATGTGATTGCAGCCACTTATTCTCTCTCATAAAATTGAAGAAAAGTCTTAACTTTTCACCATAAGTTCCCAAGCTGGTGACTTAATGTGTTCTCAATGTTTCTGCATCCTTGGTGTTTTTAGTGAGCTCATGTGGATTCACAGGCCGAAAGGTTACACTAACAGCTTATCCTCTTTGTTATTTTTCCCCTCCAAATGTATTTTTGCCCCACATCCGCAAGGCTTTCTTCCACTTATGCAGAAACCAACTGATAGTTATTCCCTTGTGGCATGCTGACTAGCATATGTATTTTAAAAGGCACTTCAAATTATATCCATTTTAGTCAAAGCTTCAGAGCGCTATAGTAATTATTATTAGCATTGCCGGGGAGTGGGGGTGTTATAGTTGGAAAAGAACATAAGAAGAGCCTGCTAAACTAGCCAATGGCCCAGCATCCTGTTTTCACCCAGATGCCTCCAGGATACCTCGAATCAGGATCCGAGCACAAGAGCACTCTTCCCTCCTACAGCTTCCAGCAACTGGTGTGACGCGGCAGCTAAAAAAGCCAATGCAATTCTGGGCTGCATCAATAGGAGTATAGCATCTAGATCAAGGGAAGTAATAGTGCCACTGTATTCTGCTCTGGTCAGACCTCACCTGGAGTACTGTGTCCAGTTCTGGGCACCACAGTTCAAGAAGGACACTGACAAACTGGAACGTGTCCAGAGGAGGGCAACCAAAATGGTCAAAGGCCTGGAAATGATGCCTTATGAGGAACGGCTAAGGGAGCTGGGCATGTTTAGCCTGGAGAAGAGGAGGTGAAGGGGTGATATGATAGCCATGTTCAAATATATAAAAGGATGTCACATAGAGGAGGGAGAAAGGTTGTTTTCCGCTGCTCCAGAGAAGCGGACACGGAGCAATGGATCCAAACTACAAGAAAGAAGATTCCACCTAAACATTAGGAAGAACTTCCTGACAGTAAGAGCTGTTTGACAGTGGAATTTGCTGCCAAGGAGTGTGGTGGAGTCTCCTTCTTTGGAGGTCTTTAAGCAGAGGCTTGACAACCATATGTCAGGAGTGCTCTGATGGTGTTTCCTGCTTGGCAGGGGGTTGGACTCGATGGCCCTTGTGGTCTCTTCCAACTCTATGATTCTATGAACTGGTATTTAGGAGCACTGCTACCTCAGACAGTGGAAACGGAGTACAGCCATCACCCTCCATGAATTTGTCTAATTTTCCTCTAAAGCCATCCAAGTTGGTAGCCATCACTGCATCCTATGGGAATAATTCCTAGAGTTCAATTATGTGCTATGTGAAGAAGTAATTACGTTACTTTTCTCTGTCCTGAATCTTCCAACGTTCAGTTTCATTGGATGTTGCTGCGGTAAGGAAAGTAACGGCAAAATGCACTGGAAAAGTGTGGGGCTGGATAACATTTCCCTGCAAGCAAACCAGAACGAATTCTCAATAAACCACCAAAGCCATATAATCTCCCCACAAACTTGGGCAAACCAATCAGGATGAAAGTTCAATAAGCAGGTTGCCTAGAAGTTAATATCACAGAGTCACGACAGGCTTATTTGTGTCCACTTCCCCTCACCTTGGGAGAAACTAGGCAACCAAGCCCATGCTGTCTTCCAGTCTACCTGAAAAGCTAAGTGTGTAAAGAGGTTTGAACTAGTTGCTCCAGCTGAACTGCATGGCTCTCACAATCCACTCATGAGTTCCTATACCGATAATTCAGGATAGTTCACCACTTTTACTGCCTGCACAACTTTCATGTGCCTGTGCACATGAATCTGACCTTTGAAGAGTTTGTTAGTAAACGGTTTTTAACTTACCTAACATGTAATCTTTTCCTATGATCAGGGAAGAGGGAAACCTTAGAAGTGCATATTTTAAAGGTTCAACAGCCTATATTTCTGCATATTGTGACTGAAAATCTCTGATGGGCTTATCATATATTGAAAAGGATATACATACATGCCACAGTATAGGCTTTCAAAGGATTGCATGCCGAGCAAGGGAATACTAGTGCAAAAGAAAAAAGGAAAAAAGACAGCACCACATATTGACGGAATACAGCAAATGTATGAAGCAAGTCTTTGGATAATAAGAATTCACAAGGGAAAAGAAGAATGTCCATCTAAAATGCACCATATGCCTTCCAATTCTCAAGCATAAAAGGATGAATTTCTGAAGATAGCCAAGGTCACACTTCACTGTTGTATGGATCCAGAAGCATATGGTTTATGTCAGCTAAAGCTCTTGACTTTGTTGTGGTGGTTTTACACTTTGAACCTAATCTTCGTAGTGGAGTCATTTTCATTTTTTTGCTTCCCTGGCATTCTTCACATACAACAAGCAAACAAATCGTCCTCTGACAGAACTCTTCTGATGTATTCTTAATACAAAGTACCCTGTAATAATACAAGAGATTCAAGTCAGGAATACAGGTGATCGGTCTCTGCCTGTAGGCTGCAGCAAAGATGATACCAATGCAGTAAAGGTACCACTGCCCGTACGGGCCAGTCTTGACAGACTCTAGGGTTGTGCGCCCATCTCACTCAAAGAGGCTGGGGGCCAGCGCTGTCCGAAGACACTTCCGGGTCACGTGGCCAGCGTGACGAAGCTGCTCTGGCGATCCAGAGCTGCACACGGAAACGCCATTTACCTTCCCGCTAGTAAGCGGTCCCTATTTATCTACTTGCACCCGGGAGTGCTTTCGAACTGCTAGGTTGGCAGGCGCTGGGACCAAACAACGGGAGCGCACCCCGCCGCGGGGATTCGAACCGCCGACCTTTCGATCAGCAAGCCCTAGGCGCTGAGGCTTTTACCCACAGCGCCACCCGCGTCCCAATGCAGTGGCCGCCAGCAATAGACATGTGAAGTTTAATAGGAAAATTCTGTGTTAATTCCAGAAAACTTTTTTATTCCTAAGAATAGCCCAGCTGGGTTAGGCCAATGGCAAATCTACTCCAGTATCCACTTATCATTGTGGCCAATCAGATGCCTATGGGAAGCTCAAAAGTAGGACTCTCCCCACGTGTGATTCCCAGACACTGGCCTTCAGAGGTATATTGAAGATAGAACATTGTTGCTAGTAGCTATAAATTTGTCTTTTAAAGCCATCCATTTTTATTTCACTGGATTTTGGTACAATTTTATAGGGAGTTCCATAAAATACATCATCTCCTTAATACATGGTCTGATAATAATACTGCGATTGTAATTTGTTTAAAGCTGCTTCTAATCTTGCATTTTAAATGGTTCCTGCCTGCCCTGGGATCTCAGGGTGAAGGGAGGATAATTAATGACAATGAAGACGATGATGTCAGAAGTTCATAGTTCAAGAATGAGGAAGAGGGGCTAAATAAGCAAGGGGAGTAGGACAAGCTGGGTCAGAGATGAAGCTGACAGCACATCAGTACAATGCGACAAAAGGACTGGCCAGTCCAAATCTGGGAATCATCCACCCAGTTTCTTAGTGACTGCACAAAAAGCCCATAGCAGGAACAACATAAACAGCATCCTTTGGGGAACATTGATCAAATGTGGAATGCAATGGAAAGAAGTTTGTAACCTGCCAGCACTGCATTAGGGTACTTGGTAATGAACGCTCCCACATAAATGTATATTACGTCTTTGAATTTTACCAATAATAAAATCAGATGTAAACATAGATATAAATATATAGATGGAAGAACTGAACTGTATTGGACTTCTGCTCCTGGAGCTGATTTTTTAAATAAGTGACACAATGAAATGGCAAAACGTAGCAGAACAGTTGTTGTCCCATCAGTACCAAATGACTTATTTCATTCTAGCTGGAGCTTCATATGCAAATGGTTTGTGAAATGTAATTGCTGTGGACATAGAAAAAAAAACATCTTTCTACTTTCTGCAGCTTGGACACAGTTAATACATTTGTTTGTGCTATATACACAGTTTATCAATTTAAAATATGACATAATATTTGGCTTCAAGAGAAAAAATTGGCATATGAAACTAATAAAACTGCATCTTTTTATTGCTTTTTACAGCCAATTGTTACACGTTATTCTTTGAATGCATGTTTTGCAAAATCCATACCATACCCTTTCAGTCTTTAATTTTTTTTCCACTTCTGCTACATTTCCTTTAGAATAATTGCCATTTCCTGTAACAAACTGCTTATTGATATTGAAACATTTACAAGGTGTTCCAAATTATTTACTAATTCAGTCATTTCCTTCTATGAATGTCTAATTTTAATGGTGTTCTTATGGGCTACGTGCAACAAGTGATGAGTATTTTATTCAACAATCCATGGGCTGACACTTTCTCTCTCAGCTACTACAGCATGCAATTATACGAATCTAATTGCACAATCCAGTGCATGTTTACTTATTTGCTGCATCCAGCTATGACAGACACAGAGCGGACCCATTAAAATTAATGGAAATGAGCAAGTTAGGTACATTAATTGCAAAGTGACAGATTCCATTTACTTGGCATGCAAGTAGAAGTCATCTCAAAGGTTCCCAATGGGGCTTTACCCCTCTACTCTCCTATGCCTCCCCAAATCTGATCTGGAAACCCAATAACAGCATGCAGGGGAAGAAGGGAATTGTTCCTTCTGATGGAATTATCAGAAAAGTACAACACTGGATTGTTCCTTCCAGTGAGTTTACTGTAACTTAGTTGGGTTCAATTGCCTGTGTTCAATGAGGATTACTTCCAGGTGAGCATGCACAGGATTGCATGCTAAGACTGCAAACTTTTAAGGTGACTCTACAACTACAACTAATCCAGAATGTGGCAGCAAGACTGGTGACTGGGAGTGGCTGCCAGGACCATATAACACCGGTCCTAAAGGATCTTCACTGGTTCTCAGTACGTTTCTGAGAACAATTCAAAGTGTTGGTGCTGACCTTTAAAGCCCTAAACAGCCTCAGCCCAGTATACCTGAGGGAGCGTCTCCACCCCCATCATTCAGCCCAGACATTGAGTTCCACCTCTGAGGGTCTTCTGGTGGTTCCCTCACTGCAAGAAGCAAAGTTACAGGGAACCAGGCAGAGGGCCTTCTCGGCAGTGGCGCCCTCCCTGTGTAACACCCTCCCATCAGATGTCAAGGAGATAAAGAACTACACAACTTTTAGAAGACACCTGAAGACAGCCCTGTATTTGGAAGGTTTTAATGTTTGACGTTTTATTATGTTTTTATATTTTGCTGAAAGCTGTTTGTGGTCTACTAAGACCCCTAGATCCTTCTCATATGTACTACTTGCAAGCCACGTGCCCCCCCCCCCCCATATCTTATATTTGTGCAGCTGGTTATTCCTGAGTACAGAATCTTACATTTGTCCCTACTGAAATTCATTTTGTTAGTTTTGGCTCTGTTCTCCAATCTTTTAAGAATGGGGAACTACAATCCTTATTTCATTGCACTAGATCTATCTACACTTTTAAACTTGCTGTACAATCTCAACAGCATGAGTCAAATCATACATCATGAATCGTCAGGCTTGACCAGGGTCTTTTTGTCATTAACGAAATATTTTTGATTAGCTAGATGCTCTAAAAATATGAACCACTGAGTGGCTTGCCAGCTTCTTATAGGTTTAGAGTTTTGTCATATTTTTGCGGCATTGCAGGAGGGGGGTTGGACTAGAGGAC
The DNA here is from genome assembly GCF_965153285.1 of Podarcis tiliguerta. Classification (NCBI taxonomy): domain Eukaryota; kingdom Metazoa; phylum Chordata; class Lepidosauria; order Squamata; family Lacertidae; genus Podarcis; species Podarcis tiliguerta. The sequence continues at coordinate 23,332,966 of NC_139538.1, forward strand.
ATACATCTAAGATTCTATTATTCTATGATTCTCTCCAGCCAGCTAACCTATCAATTACCAAGTTTTGCTGACAAACTCTTCCATTAAAGTTACCCCATGGCCTAATATTAATGTTAGGTTGCACACTTAAACAAAAGCCTGATTGTTCATCGGTATGAACATTAAGTTTCAACCCAGCAGCCTGATCTGATTTTCTTACAAAGCTTTACCTAAATCTGCTTTCTAGTAAATTCAACTCACCTCTCTTCAATGGTTTCTAAACCATTCACCAAGCTTAAAACACACAACGATCCCTGAGCCTTCATGGTCATCATGGATGCAGAAAACAAACGTAGAGCTTGTTGTTTTCCTCAAGGGGCAGCAGACAAGTGATTTATTTGAAATATGCTTCAAGCCCACTTCAAGGGTGGGCTTATTATTATTATTACTTTTAAATAGCAGGATATTTTCTCTTTGGGAAACATATACTTCTTAACTTATGTTCCTTCTGAGTTTACCAATAGCACAGGTGATCCAAATTACATGTAGAAAATTAGTGATGAGTTGTATAAAGAATTAATGTATTGAGGATTTCCTGCATAAAAACTCTGGCATGGCCATTTATTTGCTTTAGAATTTTGTTTCCACCTATTCGCACAGTTTACTATGTCTGTCATTTATATACATTAGACATATATAACCTCTGCCTTTCTCTTTCTTGCAGTGAGGGGCTTACCTTGAGCCAACCCACCTTGCCAAAAGAGAGTTTAATTTCACATAGCATACTCCCTTGCTTCTCTTCAGTAATGAATCCCAACCAAAGCACCATTCCTCAATATCAAAAATGTGCCAGGATTTGCTGGCAGAGCCGTAAAATCAGCATGGGCTTATTTAACAGCACATGCATTTTCTAAAAGCACACATACACACACCAGCCAGACCCATTACATTACAGCTATGTTTTAAAAGCACATTTTTTTTTTGCAACAGCTCTGCTAAGAATTATTTTTTCATTTTCCTGTCATTTAATACTCAAGTGTCAGCATTGGCTTTGCGCTACACACAATGTATCTTAAGAGTCGAGGATAGGGAACACAGGAATAACAGAATCTGCCTTATACTGAGTTGGACCACTGGAGCATCTTGTTCAGTACTGTCTACACACTGGCTAAAAGTTCACCAAGGTTTCAGACCCGGGACATTCCCAGCCCAACCTGGAGATTCTACAGATCGAAGCAGGGGGCATCTGTATGTAAAGCTCTACTACTGAGCTACAGCCCCACCACTGAGCTATGGACCTTCTCCAGAAAGGAACTAACACCTAGTGTAACTCAACCCCAGGCCAGAGAGCTCTGCAGCCTATCCTGTACCACTCCACTAATGACCTAGGAGAATGATTGAGTGGTAGACCACCCACATGGTTTTCTGAGTTCCTCCACCTTCCTTTGAAACTTATTCATTAGGATCAACCAATAGAGTTTCTGGGTGTGTTATTTTCTGGGCGGCACTGCCAATACGTTAGGTGAGCTGTTACCTTCATAAATTCAAGAGCTGCATGGGGCTGTAATGACATTGCTTAGATGTCATCTAGCTTGAGCTGTTTTTCCCTTTTTTGCTCTGTGTGTGTGTGCGCGCGTGTGTATCCTATATACAGTGGTACCTCGGGTTACAGATGCTTCACGTTACAGACGCTTCAGGTTACAGACTCTGCTAACCCAGAAATAGTACCTCGGGTTAAGAACTTTGCTTCAGGATGAGAACAGAAATTATGCAGCAGTGGCGTGGCGGCAGTGTGAGGCCCCATTAGCTAAAGTGGTAGCTCAGGTTAAGAACAGTTTCAGGTTAAGAACAGACCTCCAGAACGAATTAAGTTATTAACCCAAGGTACCACTGTATATGAGAATATATGGGAGAAGGCCCTTATGAGACCTCAGCCACAAACTGTTAATGGCGTTAAAATTACAGACACTATTTGGCCAAGCCTACATGTGGCAGCTTACACTATTACCACGACTCTGCCTTTCCCCAATGCTTCCAGGTATTTTTTTGTTTCAATGTACTGTCTGAATTCAGCTAGGCTGGCAAAAAGGAAGCGTCTGAACTCAGCTCAAGGGTTGCCAAGCTGAGCTGAGGGGTTGCCAAGCTGAGCTAAGTGGCTGTGGGGTTTTTTTTAATGAAGTGTCTGCATTGAGCTAGGCTGGCTAAAAGCAAGCGCCTGTGACCTTTTTTCTTTTGCAAGGTGCTACAGTGCTAATTACAAAAACGATCTTCCTTCCTTCAGCTTTAAAGTATGTTTCTGTTTCCATTTGAACTTGGATGTATTTTGCGCTAGGTAAAAGCAGAAGACAGCTTTACTGCTTGATCCCAGAGTGAGGAGGAGGAGGAGGAGGAGGAGGAGGCAACAATTTGTAGTTCAAGCATGCAATAATTCTTGCATGTAGCACCCAGCTTTGTATGTACATGCATGCGTCCATGTTGGAGGCAGCAGCAGCACGGCCCACAACATCACACCTGCACATAGCCCCTCTGGGTGGCCCTGCAAAGCTGGCCACTGGGGCAGGGGCTGCCTCCTCATCTAGGGCACTATTTATCCTATGGCTGGCAGAAGTAAAGGCAATTTAAGTATCAGGGATTGGACTGGGGCTGCACACCCAGCAGCAGAAAAATGAGAGTCTTGAGTGATTCACACTGAATCATCAGCCTACATTGTTTTTGGGGTAACCAGAGTGATGCTCTTGCATCCTTATTGGAACCAGCTCAGTTGGTAGAACATGAGACTCGTAATCTGAGGGTGGTGGGTTCAAATCCCACGTTGGGAGAAATGATTCTTGTATTGCAGGGAGTTCGACCAGAAGACCCTCATGGTCCTTGCCAACTCTACAATTCTATGATTCTATAATCCCTTAAACTGAGCCCAGAATTGTGTAGGTAGCCAATGAAACCAAACAGGGCTATCACCGTAGCCACATACTCCAGGCAGCCAGACCCAGACCACAATCTGGCAGAGGTATTTGGATCAGTTGAAGCTAAACTGGATGCTCTTCAGAGGCATAGACCATCTCATAGTAATCCAGCCTGGAGGTTGTTGAAGCATGAATAATTGTGGTCAGCCAGTCTTTTCCATGGGCTTCTCAACATCAGATCTCCAATTATTCACAGAAGATGCTCATGTAAAAAGTGAGGGCTGGGGTGGCTGGATGTTCCCCAGCTATTCAGTGCTTTCTCCAAATGCAAATGATAAAACCAGAATGGAGTTGTATTAATTTAAACTTTAAGGGCATCAGTAGTGACATTTGCACCTTGGAATCTCTCTACTTGATAGAAAACTTTAACTTGATAGAAAAGCTCAACAAAAGATTCCTATTAAAATTGCAGTACTCCCCTTCCCACTGAAGAATACCCTTTGCTAGCATGCCTGTGATCCTCAGCTGCTAGGACTCATTCATTAAAAGTATGAAGAATGCAATTTGATATAGCAGGCCTATCTCTTTTTCTGCTCTATTAGATGCAGCAGCCGTTTCGTGCTCTGCCGCCTCCTAATGGCAGCCATTTTGTTTTACATCGTGTCCTCACTGCAGCCATTTTGTGACTGGTGCTCACGATACTTCCTCAAAATTCCAAATGTGCCCATTGGCCCAAAAAGTTTGGCAAGCTCTCTACTAGGCCAATGAAAAGTTGACAGTGGGCTTTGTCACTCTGTCTTCTCTCTCTCTCTCTCTCTCTCTCTCTCTCTCTCTCTTCTGTGGGGCCTGTTGAAATTGGGAGCATGATTAAATTTGGTGTTACTGCTGCTGCAGTTGCTACTGAGGATCTGTGGAAACAGTGCCAGATTTACGTATAAGCTAAACAAGCTATAGCTTAGGGCCCTCTTGAGGGCCCCCCAAAAAAATTAAAGGAAAAAACTGGATGTACATTTCCAAAATAATAATAAAATCACTATAGAAACCTATTAGGCCCATAAATTACCATATAGCATATATTAAGCACAAAAAAACAGTGACAATTTGTTGTTGACAAAGGACAGCTGGACATATAAAGGGCCCCATTACCTTCAGTAGCTTAGGGCCTCATTCAAACCTAAAGCCGGCCCTGTCGGGAGCCATTTCTACAGAAGTCTTTCTAAATTGGGCCAAGTGGAGTTTCTAAAGCATACTGGGAACACACCAGCTTGAAATGGATGGTTGATGTTTTGGGGTCAACTGCCAAGCCTCAATAGTATTTGACTCCAATTCTGTCTGACAGAAACTTAGGGGGTGTGGATGTGTAAAAAGGAAGGGCTTTTTTCTACCCCATTCATTCTACTCCCTAGGAATTACTGTGGGTTTACATTTGTTCTTAAAAGTTTCATCCAAAGAAATGAAATACTACCACCCTTTTAAAATGCTGTACTGTGCATATGGATGTAAAAAGTTCCTAGAACTGCTAGCAAAACAAACTTTTTTTAACACAATGCACACGAGCAACTTTCTTCTTTTTAGGTGTCACAGCAGTTTTAGACTCAAGGTTTGCTGGCATTGAAATTTGTACATGCATTTCTTAAAAGCAAGGCTATAAAGTGATAAGAGTAATATCCAAAATGTTAACAAATACCGGTGATTAAGAGGGGAAAATAAATGGGTAAACATCTATAAGGTTCAACCGGAGGGTACCAGAATCCTTTAAAACAATGCATTGGATGGACCATTACAAATATGAACCCAAAAAGTAACTTGATTCTTCATTGATAAAATGTCCTTTCCATTGTTAAAACAAATATTGGCTAGAGTACTTAGAAAAGTAAATAAGCAAGCAAATAGGGACCTCATAATAACATGTTCTTGTGAAGAAAAGAGTTTTAGTGCTATAGTGCAGGCAGGAAAGCAAGGATGTAAGAGAGCCAGCCAAATATATTTTGGCACATGAAGCAGAAAAGGCAAAATAGCATCATCCCAGCAGCAAACAAAAATAGGACACAATTAAATTGGTGGAAGTTTGCTAAAATCATTGGGCTCTAAAATCTGTGGCCCATGGCAACTGATTTAATCTGCCTAATGCTAAATGCCAGCCCTGGCTTGCCGTAACAGAAAGTTTCAATATTTGCTGAGTGGGAAGAGATTGCTTTTTCAAAGACATTTAAATTTGTTGGCACCTGAATAGTCGGATTATATAAAGGGGAGAATGTTGAACTGGGAAAACTAACAGTGTGATGCTGATCTCAAGTATGTTTACTCAAAAGTAAGGCCCAATGATTCAAATGGGAAAACTTAATAAGGGAGCAATTAGCACTGGATTTAGGGTGGTGCTGTGAGTGGTTCCCCCACACAGGGCACAGAGCCAAGTGGGCACAAAATTGAGAAGATCCTTTTTGTGGCTACCAAATTATGACTTCAAACAGGGTGCCATATTACAAAAGATTATCAAAGTCTGCCCCCAGGGCAATCCTATAGCACAGGCATGTCCAAAGTCCGTTCCGGGGAACCTAATCCGGCCAGCTAGTTGGTTTAATCCGGACCCTGTGGCACTTTCTTTCCTGGGGTGAAATCCTAAAAACTCGACAAATTCAATCCTAAAAAAGGGTCACAACTTTGGTCGGCCCTCACGGCCCTTCACTTCATCAAATCTGGCCCTCTTTGAAAAAAGTTTGGACACCACTGCTATAGCAAGATCCACTGGGATAAACAGGATTAGAATCCAGCACATCTCTGGCTGAGATACCCTGTGGCTGTAAGCCCTGAAAAGGGGGCATGAGGGCAGGCACAGCAGGGATTTTTTGTTAGGAGGGGGGCAAAGTTGTTGAGCTTCTCTTGGGAAATCACAGATAAAAATGTCCCATAAATTGGGACATTGCAGGGGGAGGGGGGAGGGTTCTGCTAGGGGTGGGGGAAGCAGAACCTCAGATAATTGAGTACTTCCAATGCTTTTCAATAATATTTCAAGCCACCCCTTTGGCTACACTCATGCCCTTTGTCCCATGAAGGTCCCCCATCTCTGAGGGAACCAGTTGAGAGGAGGGAAAATTAAAGGGTTGAGATGAGGAGGCTGAGATAATTGGTCCATAATAGGGGATACCCTTCTGATAACAGGTTGGCCGGGGTGTCCCCTCACCACTCTTTAGATTTTCTGCATACCAAGGTGTTCACAGAGACAAGTCTTGCCTCTCGCACTTGCTTGTTTTTCGCCCTCTCACACGCTGCCGCTTTTTGAAGTCCTTTCTCAAGCGAGGAGCTCTGAAGGGCTTGGACTGAGGAGATAAACGGACCCGCGAGGAGGGCGTCAAAGCGGCGCTGGCTGAGGCAGCGCCCGGGAAACAGCGGGAGAGTTTGAAGGAGAGCGTGGGTCAGGGGCGCGAACGGAAGACGACCCGAGCGGGAAGCCGCTCTCGGGAACAGGCTAGCGGGCGCAAGGGGCAACAGAGCCCGCGGCAGGGAAAAGACCCAGAGCCCGGCTGGGCGCCACGTGCGAAGCGTAAAGGCTTTGGAGCGCGCGAGGAGCCCCCCATTGCAGGCGACGCCTCCGCGCTCCCTTCCACCCCCCGTCGCTGGGAGGAAGGGGGCGTGTGAGCAAGCCCAGAGAGAGAGAGCCGGCCAGTGGACACCCCACCCCTCCACATTTCTCTTTGAGGCGATTCGGGGAAGCCCAGACGCTTGGCGGGGCTCCGGCGAGCGGAGCGCGCCAAGGCTTTTCCGTTTTTCGCTTGGCGAGGCGGCCAAGCCCTCTCTCCCTCCCTCGCGCCACAACAGGGCCGGGGGGCGTGTTTCTGGTGTTCCTCGCAAACTTCCATCCTCTCACCTCTGCGGCGGCTTCTCCCTCCCTCGCAAGCCTTAGGAAGCTCGTGAACTTTTTGCCTCTCCATTTATGAGCAGGATCTCGGTGGGCGGCAGGAGAAGATGGAGGGCTATTGAGGAAGGAAGAAAGGGGGATACAGCGCAGGTAAGGACGGTCCCTTCTACTCTCTTTCGGCTGGTTTTAACTCAAGTTCGTGGCGGTGGGCTCCATCCTTTCCCCCCTCATAAAGGACTCTGCAAAAGGCCACCTGAGCACAACCCTTCAATGCATCTGATAAAAGGGAACTTTAGTTGGAGAGAGCGTATGCCATAATAAACGTGTTTTTTTGTTTAAATGCGTGGGGAACTTTGGGTTGCTGCTGCAGCAGCCTGCAAGTGAGTAGAGATTATTTCTGAGGCTGCTTTGGAGAACTTACTTGCATGCTCTTTATTTGTAATTTATTTGCTTCTTATTGCTGTGGTGCATTTTTTAAAAATGGTGTGGTGCTATGGATTTCTTTCCAGAAGCCCGGCTTATCACTGAAAGAAGTTGGGTGGCAACTGCAAAAGGAAGGATGCCATTGGTGTCATTCATTGTTTTCAAAGGGTTTTACTTAGACTAGACGCACTGAAATTAATGGACCTAAGTCAGCCCTGTCTATTATGCACACAATGGGTCTGCTCCAAGGAGGACGAACCTTGGTGACAACTTAAAGGCTGCCGGCCGGACTTTTTCTTGTTCCCCGGCCAAGCATCCCTTTGGTCATGTTACGCAATCGCTATTTTGTGCATGCAGCCGCCGGCTCCTTTCATGCAGCAGACCACATGCACGAAGAGGGAGAAAACAAGTAATTAAGAGCAGATCTCCCAACAATGTCCGTGCGTAATGACGATCAGCAACCCTGTCTGCAAAAGGACAGCGACAAATTTCTCTTGTCTGTGAGGTGAATGTTGAGAAACTTGATCACCTTGCAGAAGCTACTGTAGCTGGAATGAGATAGGATCTGGGTAAGATCTGGACTCTGCCATGAACTCACTATGCCTTATTAGAGATTTGGGGAGGAGAGGGGCTGGAATCAAAAACAGCAATCATTTCTGTTGTTGTTTTTGTTTAGTCGTTTAGTCGTGTCCGACTCTTTGTGACCCCATGGACCAGAGCACACCAGGCACTCCTGTCTCCCACTGCCTCCTGCAGTTTGGTCAAACTCATGCTGGTAGCTTCAAGAACACTGTCCAACCATCTCGTCCTCTGTTGTCCCCTTTTCCTTGTGCCATCTTACCCAATGTCAGGGTCTTTTCCAGGGAGTCTTCTCTTCTCATGAGGTGGCCAAAGTATTGGAGCCTCAGCTTCAGGATCTGTCCTTCCAGTGGACACTCAGGGCTGATTTCCTTCAGAATGGATAGGTTTGATCTTCTAGCAGTCCCTGGGACTCTCAAGAGTCTCCTCCAGCACCATAATTCAAAAGCATCAATTCTTCAGCGATCAGCCTTCTTTATGGTCCAGCTCTCACTTCCATACATCATCATCATCATCATTATTATTATTATTTCTTCCCGCCCCCATACACAACAACCCTATGAGGTTGGCTAGGCTGAGAGTGGGTGACCAGCCCCCTGTCACCTAGAGGGCTAGAAAAGCAGAGTAGGGATTTGAAGCTGCCTCCCTAACCATTTGCACTCCCTAACCATTTGCAGCATGCTAGAGCAATAGAGTCCATCATTCTAACCTTCTAGATTCTGCAATTATTATGCTAGCGTGTGAAATTAATTACTCAATATATATTACTCTTAAGGAGTGGAGTGCTTCGTACATTCAAAAGGGCTATAGAATGCTCAGTATTGACTCAAGGCTCTGTACTGGAAATCTAGCATTTACTTCCAAAATATTAATTAATCTAAAATTAACCTAGCCAAACAGTAAACACTGTTTATTCAAATATAAGACTACTCAGTGCCCCTTTAATCTACAGTTGAACTCTGCTCTGATTCTGCAGCATTAACAAAACAGGAGGAAGGGGGCACTGCTTGTAAAATCTAAAAACCGTGGAGAAAGTGGGATAAAGTTTAACTGCTGTCAGTCCTGCCATAGCTTATTAGCTTTCTTAACCACCACAGTCGTCTTCTAAACTTCTTGGTTTTTTTCTTTCTTTTTCTGAGTCCTAAATTACTTGGCAAAGAAGGACCCAACGTGTTTTTTGGCAAAGGCAAACCACAAACAGATTTATGAACACTCTAAATAATGAAAGAGTGGGCTTATTTATTTGGAACAATAGACTCAGTAGCGTGTCAGATTTCAGTTTTTAATACCTGTCAACACGAACTCTCTCCCCTCCCCACATTCACTAAAAGAAAGAAGCTGTGAAGGAATGTTATTTTCTTAAAAAACAAACAAGAAACCCCTGCAGAGTTGTTGAATGTGTGTGTTTTTTAAAAAAATAATAATACGAAGGACCTTTCCTGTACTGTTTCTAAGGCAGGCTTTATTCTAAACAAGTCCTGAGGTCAAAGATACAAATTTGTGATGTCTCATCTTGACACGATAACTTGTGTTGTGTTCTGTTCCCCACAGTTTTGTTTGTCCACGCTTGCTGTTGCGTCAAGGTCTCCATGCAGGATGGAAGGAACAGGAAGACCCAACCCCTGTTTTCTAGGATTTCTGCTTGGGTTCTGCTGGGCCGCTTTTCCTCGCAGCAGTGCGTGTCCTAAGCACTGCGCCTGCTATGTACCCACCGAAGTACATTGCACATTCCGGTATTTCACTACCATCCCAGCCCAAATCTCCCCAAATGTGGAGCGCATCAACTTAGGGTAGGTTTACAACAATATTGCTTGAATTTGTAATGTGCGGTAAGGAGAACCAGTTGCCCCCACCTGCTACAACTAACATGCCATAGGAGACTTAACTGGGGCACACACTTATCCGTGAAGCCCCATTTCATTGACTTGGAAGAGATCAAAGACCACCTTGCTTCATTCCTTGCCAATCCGTGTATCAACTTTCACTTGAATTAAGCTCTGATTCATTTGATCGACTGAGACATTAACCAAGTTTGAACTTGCCTATGATGACAGGGTGGACCGCCTGTGTGTTTGTCATCACATGAGTTTTCTCTCTTTCCCGTTTTGTTGTTTTTTCATACTGGCAGCCTTGTACCTGTTTTGGATGTGATACTAAGCAATGCTTTAGCGTTACATACAGAAGCAACAATAGGCCTGAGGCTCATGCACTTCTCTTATGATGCAGCCACAATATTATCAGAAGCAATGGTATCTAGGTTTTTGTTTTTGTTTTAAATAGGTAGAGTACATCCCTGGCAGCTCAGTGTCATGGGAATTGCAGGTCCCATGATGCTTAGCTGCCCTGACTGCTCCAGGTATAGTATTCCGATGAAAGCCTCAGGGTTATCCTATCGAATACCATAGGTATGGTATGACTGAAGAAAGGTCTGGGGAGCTGTTACTTATTTAAAGATTTTCTCTCCTTGCATTTCAGCCAAAAAAGCTCCCAAAGTGGCTTACAAGTCACTTCTTCTTTAAAAATGTTTCTGCCCTCAGATTTATGCTCTAAAAATGGACAGCACCAAAGGAAAATAGATAGGGAGGGAGAAGGAAATAAGCTGATCTGAGTAAAAGTTCTTAGTTGCAAGTGCCTCTAGTGACCAGTGCAGATGGAGACACCAAAAATGGTTGGTCTGCACTGATCATTTGCTTCTGTATCCTGTAGCGCAGGACCTCCATACTCATGCAAACTCTCCTTACCTGTCTGCACTAGGGATAGGCATAGAGTAAGATTGCAGGGGAAGGCACCAGTGTCTGATTTGGATTCAGTAAATGACTTGTGTCAATGCAGGTTCAATACCCTGTTCACAGTGCAGGTTACATTCGACAGTGCTTTGGTGAGGGGAGGCCCTGGCTCTGCCCAGTGGACCTTCTTACTACTTCCACTGAAACTTGCAAGCTAGCAAGGAGTCACTGTGACAGATAACTAGAGCTGGACATGAACCCTTATTGTGAATACTAAAGAGCACTAAGAGGTTAGGCTTTAAGGTATAAACCCTGCCTAAACTATTCCAGGGTCTTTGCTGATGACTTAGGAGGTATGCTTCATGGAAAGCTTGACAGCATTTTATTGTTTACATTGTGAATTTGTGAGTATCTACTATATAGTTTGGAAAGTTGTTGGTTTGCTGTGCTTTGGGAGCTCCAGCAGGGAAGTGGAATATATCTATTTTAAGTAAATAAAGTAACCTGTATAATCACAAGTCATAGGCATTCATTCTAGGGGTGCGCATACCTACAAATTTCCATCTGCCACTGTACTGATAAAGCTATTCTGAAAATGACATGGCAAGTTTTAACTAAAATTTATTTGCTTATTTGCAAAAGAGAGACTCTGTTTTTGTTTGTTTGTTTTGCCTTTGAACTATAGCTGACTGACTAAACCCAGATCTGGAATGAAATGTTTGTTACAGTTACAACAGTTTGGTTAAACTGACTGAAACAGATTTTTCTGGCCTGGAGAAGTTGGAGATGTTGATGTTGCACAGTAATCAGATACATACAATTCAAGACAGGACATTCTCTGGTTTGCGCCGGTTGCAGGTAAGAATGAACTGGGAATTATCCATCATTGGTTCTGTATAGAGCTGTGCCAAATTCTTACCTTCGGCCCTTTTAAAAACGAATAGCATACATACTATGGGTGCAGGTTTACAGCCTAACTTCAGTTTTAAAAGTTGTTCTCACTGCTGAACCAACTTCCCCCTTGCTTTAATGTAACATTTGAATATGGTTGACTTTTATTCTTCAGATGGTGTTTCTATTTTGCTCAATTTTTAAAATATTATTATTATTCTGTCAACAGGTCTTGAAGATGAGCTATAACAAAGTCAAAGTTATTGAAGCAGGCATGTTTCATGGTCTCATGAGTTTGGTACGGTTGCACATGGATCATAACCAAATTGAATTTGTAAACCCGAAAGCTTTCTATGGCCTCACATCACTGAAACTAGTCCACTTGGAAGGAAATTTGCTCAAGCAGCTTCACTCGGATACTTTTGTCACCTTCTGCTACCTCCAGATGTTCAAAACATCCTCCATAAAGCATATCTACTTGTCTGACAACTTGCTTTCTTCTCTGCCTCGAGACATTTTCATATATATGTCTGAGTTAGAAAGCCTCTACCTTCACGGGAACCCTTGGGCTTGTGACTGCGAAATGAAATGGTTTGGTGAGTGGGCGGAACGGCAGCCAGGTATCAAATATTCTCTTTTTATTTATATACTCAACTTGCATTTATTTCTGGAAGCATTTTTACCTTCCTCTGACAAGGATTCCAAAATGGTTTCCATAAAATAAAAAATAAAAATAGTAGGAGGTTCATGTGGCTGTTAAATAGTCCATTTGAAGCCTTTGCGGTTACTCTGTGTATTGTATTATGTGCCAGTTACCCCATAATGTAATAGCATTAAAGCAATTTAAGAACGTATTATCCATTGATATCAGAAATCACAAAAATGCAGAACCACCGACAAGGAATAAAACACCATGCTAGCCATAGTCCAACAGTCTAAGCACTATTATTAAGGGCTAAAAACAACCCACCACCATAAAAGCAGAGACTGAAATATTGCTATCAATGTTTAAATGGTGTTAAAAGCAGATACAATTATGTTAAAAGGCTTGGGAGAACAACAAAAAAATATTTGCTGTTGAAAATGCATTAATGTAGGTGGCAGGTGAGCCCCCACCCCACCCAGATAGCTTGTCCTGCAACAAGGGGATCACCAATAAGAATTCCTTTCCCCCCAATAGCTACACTCTCTACTTCATATTGAGAGGGTAAAGGTAAAGGTAAAGGAACCCCTGACCATTAGGTCCAGTCGTGACCGACTCTGGGGTTGTGGCGCTCATCTCGCTTTATTGGCCGAGCTTCCGGGTCATGTGGCCAGCATGACTAAGCTGCTTCTGGCGAACCAGAGCAGCACACGGAAACGCCGTTTACCTTCCCACCAGAGCGGTACCTATTAATCTACTTGCACTTTGATGTGCTTTCGAACTGCTAGGTTGGCAGGAGCAGGGACTGAGCAATGGGAGCTCACCCCGTCGCAGGGATTCGAACTGCCGACCTTCTGATCAGCAAGTCCTAGGCTCCGTGGTTTAACCCACAGCGCCACCGTGTCCTAGTCTTCCTCAAAAGGGCCATTGGTTCTGTTGGCAGTGCTACTTAACCAGCTATTTTCCCACAGAACATGTGTAAGAAAATACCTCAAACTGCCGGTGGTCTCCTTTAAGCTATTCTAATTTTCGCCACCACTTCAATTTTCAGTGCCCAGGAATCACAGCACCGCAACAATTGTTAGGATTTTCAGCATAGCATCGCATACCGTAAAGAAAAGAAAATCTGAGAGACCGCATCCTCCTTCAAATAAAATGTAACTACTAGGGCTAACAGCTGATTAAATAAATCTTACGTTGATCAGACGCAAGGCTGATGGTTCTGAAAAAGCACATGGATTTTGTTTTAAGATTGTGCTTGAGTGCATCACGCCTGGCACATTAGATGAAGCTTTCCCTCAAGTGTGCCTGCAACCTAGTTTTTGTACAGTTTTACTGTCATCAGTACTTGTATTCACTAAAAAATCTGATGCCAGATTAATTGGGGTGCCCTTTTTATTAAAGAAAATGTTGCAGCCTTCTTGATCGCAAATACAGAATATTTTAATGTATTTCATTTTACATTTTACAAACTTTCAAGTTTGCAGAGTCAGTCACATTTTCTTTATTAATGGAACAGTAGAGTTTGCTATATTTGAATCCATTGTTTTCATAACTAATTGTAAACAGAAGGGATTTTCTCCCTGGACTGCTCCACCAAAAGATGTGTTTGACAAATGATTCCCTGGAGAGATAATACAGAAATGAGAATTTTCACCAAAATGATTTGACAGCTCTTGCATAGAACTTCCACAGGAATCTAGCCTTTGTTCCTCTCTTGTTTATATTATCCCATAGTTATAAGAGAAAAATGCAACTTCCTCCCCCTTCTCTGGTATGTGGCAAGAAGCTTGTGTTACAAACTTCACATTATGGAGCTGCCAAAAACTTTAAATGAATAAAATAGAACAATCTCAAATAAAACTGTGTCTGGCAAAATTCCTCCCCCAAATATGTATTTGCCGCCGTTTAAAGATATAGCCACAGATAGGTTACTGTTCTGATCCTACAGCATATGTTTTTATTGCAAAAACTTGTATAAATGAGTAACAGATAGAACAACAACGTGTTCTAATATATTTCCAATTACAATACCAAGTAGAAAAATGGAATACCTCTTAAAAATGATATGTTCAACTCTTGTTTGAAATAATTTGAAACCCATGGTGGAAGCATTCCTAACCAGTGGGGTGGGAGAGTAGATATTTTCTATCATTGGGAACTATTTTGTTGCTAGACCGGTGGTGGGCAAGGAATGAACAGTTTTCTGAATGCAATTATGCATTCACATGCCCTTTAGAAAGTGGGGGGGAAATCTAGGGCCAAGAACATGCGCATTGAAGCAAGATGGGAACTAGAGATAACACAGGACCGAAGTTCAGATTCCAACATAAACTTTGGGCAATGGGCATTAAACTTTTAGCCTTACCCAAATCTGTCTTCTCTGTTCTTGTTTAATTTTTCTAATGTCTACATCTAGCATCCTCTTGCCCCTGTGCTCATTCTGAGGGCTGAGTCCTAGGCCTTTGTCCTTGTTCTGGTTCCTTTCCTTCCCATTCTGTAGTAACCATGGCTAATCATCAATTACTGTACTGGCTGGCTCCTAAACAGATCCAAATGATTGCTGACTGAGGTCTGTCGTATTTCATGGACACCAGAAATATCTACCAGCATAATAGGACCTGTTGCTTTTATGCGTGAATCAGTCAAGCAAAAATGATTTTTACCGTTTCTATCTCCTTTCCAGATGTTGTCAAGTGCAAAAAAGACAGAGGTGTTTCTGGTGTTCTGCAATGCCCATTGTGTGCCAATCCTGGAATTTTTAAAGGCAAGCAGTTAAGCAGCATGCAACCCTCAGATTTTAATTGTGTTAAGCCAACTATAGACCCAGCCTTGAAATTGAAAAACATCACTGCTCCCGATGATGGTGGCTTTACGTCAGTTTCTCCCAGAGATTTTATGGCTCCCATAGGATCCATGGTATTCAACATGACAGACCAAGCTGGAAATCGAGCAAACCTGATCTGCAATGTGCAAAAGCCTGCAAAGATGTCTCCAGTTACACTAAACAAAATCGACAACACCACAGTACTTGAAGTATCCTTGTCAACATTCCTTGTGTGTAGCATTGACCACGAGTATATTCAACAGTTGTGGAGCATCCTGGCCCTTTACAGTGATTCTCCGCTAAAACTGGAAAGGGAACTGTTATTGACAGAAGTGCCTTACATCAGTTATAAGTACAAGCAAACAGATTCCAAAAACGACGAGCTATTCACTGATGTAGAAGCTGAACTGAGAGCTGAGCCTTACTGGTTGATGCAGGAAGAAGTTTCATTGCAGCTGGACAGGACTTCAACCACTCTCAACACTCTGCACATCCAGTATTTCACAAATGCTCAAATTGCCCTCCCAGCGAATCTCCCAAAATCAGAACGGCAAAACTGGGCCATGATCTTACAAGAAAACACCACAATAACTGAATATACTGTTTTAGTAGGGGGGTCTGTGGAACTGGACTGCCAAGCGCTTGGAGACCCTACCCCTGTAATTGAGTGGGTATTAGCAGATGGGAGCAAGATTAGAGCACCATATATTAGTGAAGATGGGAGAATCGTGATAAAAAAATCTGGAAAACTCATGTTGCGTGCAGCAGATAATTTTGACAGTGGCGTTTATCACTGTATAGGAACCAATTATGTTGATGCTGATGTCCTGACTGTTAGGATTACTGTGATAGATCCTTATATAGAACACAGCCATTTAAATGGCCCTCAATTTTCCATATTTTTAGGTGACACACTTCACCTTCCATGCCCGTCTACAGGTGCCCCAGATGCCCCTGTTACCTGGATCTTACCTGAGCACATGGTTCTTCACCACTCTTCAAAAAACAAGCTTCTTTTTCACAACGGCACATTAAAAATACAAAGATCAACAGACCGGGATGGTGGTTACTTCACGTGTGTCGCTGCTAATAAGTATGGCGTTGATATTTTGGTTTACCAAGTAGTAGTTGAAAGGAATTTGAACAGGACACAAAAACTCGATATTCAGCTAGAGGATGAAGCAGCAGAAGGATCTGGCAATGAAGAGTACAAAGTTACCACCAAACCTCGAAATCCTTCATCTGCCAGGCAAACCCAAGTAACCAATGAGGAACCCACTAAAGATTCATATATAAATCAGCCCACGCAGAACAAAGCCAGTGCCAATCGCAAAGAGATTTACAGGCGCAACAGGGACAAGACGAACAAACGGTTTAGAGGGCGCCTGAGGCAATTTGATCCTTCCACTAGGAGAATTGATCCATTGCGCTGGGCAGCATTTTTGGAAAAAACGAAGAAAAAAGCCACTTTTCCAAGAAAGCAAGAAAACGCCACAGCAAAACCAACAGTAAAGGTTCTGTTGTCCTCAAAGACTTCTGAAAATCTGGAAGAGACATCTGGAGATGATATATTTCCAGAGGAAGGATTTATTCTACTAGCAACTAAAAGACCTGCGATATCCACTCTGAGAGAAGCCTCTGGAAATGTAGTGACAGCAGAATTTGGAAGCATGTCAAATGATTTCCGTTCTTTGGCAACATCCAGCATGGTTACAGAAACCACAACTCCAGTAACCAGCCCAGTGGTTATGAATTACAAGACACCCAAGAACCAGAAGTTACTTTCAGAACTTAAACTTGAAAAAACTTCTCTCGAAGCCTCTCAAACACTATCTACCAACATGGAGCCATTAACAACACCATCTTATAGTCCACTAAGTACTTCTAAAGAAGCTTTAAGTACTTTTCAGAGCTCGATATCATCTGGGAGAAACAATTTGCATCTAAAAGCCACACCAACAATTACACCAGCAATGAATATTACCAAGAGTACCCTGTCTGCAGCTACCCACAAAAATACTGAAAAACCTGATTTATTTACAGAGGCAACTGAGAAAGTATCAAAGAAACCCAATCACCAGGTATCTCTAGTGACAGCCAATGTTCCTGATGATGATGTATTTAGTCATATGCATGCTTACAGTACACAAAAAATAGTGCCTCGGTTACCTTCAAGCTCAACCATTGTCACTCACCAGCAGATTAAGGTAGTTGGGGGTGCTACAACTCACAACCCACCACTCCCCCCCAGGCAGTATAGCAGACGAAGAAAAATCTCTAATAGAAGACGAATAATTAGACCTGGCCGTATTTCCAACATTGCAGGTCGTAGATTTGCTTTTGTTAAATCACGGTTTGCTCAAGCAAGTACAACTCTACCTCCTCCTGTAGAAGTGAGCACACCTGCCTTATCTCCTCCCAACAAATCTGTTGAACAGACTGTCTCTCAAGCCCCTGTTTCCACTTCATATAAAACTCATCACCCAGAAGCAACAACTGCAAATCAGTTTTGGGCATTCTCAAGAAACAAACTGGTTGCAGCTGAAGAGCATACAACTTCAACAACAATCCCCTTCTATCCTGAAAGCACGCAAGTTGTATCGCACAGAGAAGCAAAATCTGGTGCAGCATTACAAGGAATCACTGACGCAAACCCATCATTTAGCATCAGACTCCCAACAGCAACTATCCATAGTCCCAGGACTGGCATGGAAACCACATCTGCCATGTCACCTTTGGTTATGAAATCTACCCTTTCCGCTCTTGGAACTAAGGCCTCTTCCGTTGTTTCAACAGGGGGAATTCCTTTGCATAATTTCTTTGGAAGCAATGATGCACAAAAGCAGCTACTGGAGGAGGAACCCAAGTTGCAAACAAGCAGAGAACCCTCACCTAGAGTATCTGTTTTGCCTCTCCAAACTACAGTTCCAATGCCAGCATACACAACATCACCCACATATAAAAGTGCTGTTTCAAAGACTGAGAACCGAACTGACGATCCCCTAATTCAACCCACCAGTGACAACATGATGGTAGTAAAGCTAGTCCCCCTGCTATCGCTTGATGCTACAGAATTGCCATCTTCAGCCTTTGCCTCCAATCTTACAACTGTTCTAGGAAAAGAAACAGATGCCGCCACCAGCATCCTACCAATTCTCTTTCCAACTACTACTGTCCGTGTTAAAACTAACGTTGCCAGATTCAGAGCGTTAAGACCAGGCAGAAGGAGGGGTCAGAGGAGGAGAAGGCCTCTGAAAAATCCCGTGTCTTCATACAGAAACATCATTCTCAGCAAAGGTTCTGCTACGGTGTCCCAAAAACCCACGGCTTCTCCTTCTTTAACAACAGCTGAAAGCATAAGGGAAGCTGCCAGCCCCCTAACAGATGAACTGTTTTCAAAATCCACTAGTATGGATGCCATTAGAACTACACCACGGACACCCAGTCTTGGCACAACTGACACAGTTGCAGAGAATAAATCCACACCAGCTACTCAGATAAGGAATATCCCTACCGAAAATATGGTCACTACTGAGATAGCAGTGGGTAACTCGTCTTCTGAAAAACCTGTGACTGTGATCCCACTCACTGTATCGTTCTTGGACACAGCCAGCACAATCTCAGCGATACCAGGCACATCCTTGGTAACACGGGCACCAGAGTCCAGCAGACTAACTCTGGCTACTACAGTGGGTGCTGATAAGGAATCAGAACAGACTGTAGGATGGGAAGCTAGCAAAAAAGGCCAAACAACAAAAGCAGCTTTTTCTCTTAAAACTGAGATAAGTACCCAAACTCCTACTAATGCAAGATACCCCAGCACACAGTCTCCTAGCCCATTAGCACCCCAAACAACGCTCATGCCGGCTATCACACCAACCACTGCATCTCCCAGGCAGGGGGAACTGTCTTGGCAGGAGGCTGCAGAAAGTGGCAAAACTTTCACGGTCAGCACATTGGGCAGATTTAAGTCCCCACAGAGCTCCACTCAATATACTCCTTTGTGGACGAAGGATAAGAACAATCAGGTGAAGAATTGGGCTGAGAAGACCATAGACCAGGAAGTCGCTACCACCAATCAGATAACCTTAGATTTGTTCCACCAACGCAGGGGGGCAAGACCCAGGATAATTGGAGGGAAACTGGCAGCGTTTACTGTCTTGGCTAATTCAGATGCTTTCATCCCTTGCGAAGCCAGTGGGAACCCTCGGCCAATAATACACTGGACCAAGGTATCATCAGGTACGTTTCTCAAGTTTACATGGAATATTTCTTTTTCCTTTTTTATATATACACAAGATACAAGCTAGGATATAGTGTGGGCAGTATTAATATCTTAAGAATGCTTATAGCCCTAGGGTTGGGTTTTGAGGGTGCAATGAGAACCATTGTGTTGTAGAGATTCGTGTGTTGGGCTAGGACTGGGGGGACTCTGGTTCAAAAGTGTGTGGCCCTGGGGCAGCCATGCTCTCTGCAATAGCCGCCTTCTCCACCAGGCAATTGTGAGGACAAAATGGAGAGCGGGGGGAAAGAGACACATGTATTACCCTGAGCTCCTTAGAGGAAATGTGGTTTTATAAATACAATCGTGCCTTTGAACACAGTTGTAGAAATCCTTTCTTCTTCCATGGGACTTGAAAAGCAGGATTGGGGAAGGGGCATCACTCAGCAATAGGGCTGGGCGATATATCAATATATCACCCAAAACCAGTTTGAAGTCCGTATTGTGATATTGGTTTTGTAATTTTTGACCTGGCAATATTTCACAAATCGTTATCTCTGTGTGTGTGTGCGCGCTATGCAAAATTGACGATACAGGAGAAACTGTGAAGCCAGCCAGTGCCTCTACATAGCTCCATCCTTATTTCAGACTGATATATCATGATATTTTGCTGGGGATATATCACCATGTTGAAAACCAGATATCGCCCAGCCCTACTTAGCAGTAGGGTATGTGCTTTGCATGTGGAAGGTCCCAGGGTCAACCTCTGTGATCTCCAGATACATGTGGGAGAGGCTGCTGCTTGCAGAGCTACTGCCAGTCACTGAGTTAGATGAGCCAATGGTCTGACTCTGTATAAGGCAGCTCCCCATGTTCTTATTCTCATGCAGGGCTGCAACTCTGATGACTTACCTGCATTTTACTTCTACTTACTATATAACTCTACATACGAAAGGATAATTTGACATTACCGTATTTACTCGAGTCTCATGCGCCATTGAATCTAACGTGCACCTCAATTTTCAGAACCTTGAAACCAAAAAAAGTATTTGCTGGCAAATGTAAATGTGCCATCGAATCTCACGTGCACCTTAATTTTCGCAACACAATTTGGCCAAAAAAGGTGAGCATTAGATTCGAGTAAATACGGTAGTTTATTAAAGTGGGGTTTTTAGGATGAAAAGTTTAGAAAACGGATGAAGCACAAAAGCAATAGAAATGCAGTAAAACAAACCAAAATAAAAACCATTTGACCTGCCAAGCAAATCAAAAAAGTAAGATTTTAATACAGAGATTAGGCTAATTTTATTTCCATCTCTTTCAACTAGGGGTTGATGCGTCAAAACACAAGCGTGATAACAGATTTGAGGTTCTTCCCAACGGGACTCTCTCCATCCAGAACGTCAACATCCAGGACCGCGGACAGTACCTCTGTGTGGCTGCCAATCAGCATGGCTCCGACAGGCTTCTTATCACATTGTCGGTGGTGACTTATCCACCTCGAATCCTGGAGGGAAGGTCCAAAATTATTACTGTTCACTCTGACAAGCCAGTAGCCCTGAAATGCACTGCCGAAGGCCGTCCCATTCCTACCGTATCATGGATCCTTGCAAACAAAACTTACATCTCAGAATCTTCTATGGGAAATGAGGCTGTTTCTGTGCAAGCAGATGGCACGCTGGTGATAAAGAAAGTCAGTGTTTACGACAGAGGGATTTACACATGCACAGCAAGCAATGCAGCTGGTTCAGATACAATGACGGTGAGGCTGCAAGTTATTGCTGCGCCACCCATTATACTGGAAGAGAAGAAGCAACGTATGTTGGAGAATATTGGGGGAAGCTTGAAGCTGCCCTGCACTGCCAAAGGAAACCCACAGCCCTACGTTCACTGGGTTCTCTTCGATGGAACAGAGGTGAAGCCTTTGCAGTATATAAATGGCAAATTTTTCCTTTTCCCTAATGGAACCCTTTACATCAGGAATATCAGCCCTTCTGACAGTGGGAATTATGAATGCATAGCCACCAGCTCCACTGGCTCAGAGAGGAGAGTGGTCATCATCCAGGTAGAACATAGCGATACAGTCCCCAAAATCACCGTTTCATCTCAAAGACTGACTCAGCTGAATTTTGGGGACAGGTTGCTTCTGAACTGCTCAGCTACAGGGGAGCCAAGACCCAAGATAATATGGAGATTACCTTCAAAAGCTGTTGTTGATCAGTGGCACAGGTAGGTCTCGTGAAAATCGCAGCATTACTTATTTGCTTGATTGTTGTTGTTAGTCGTTCAGTCGTGTCCGACTCTTCGTGACCCCCATGGACCAGAGCACACCAGGCACTCCTGTCTTCCACTACCTCCTGCATTTTGGTCAAACTCATGCTGGTAGCTTCGAGAACACTGTCCAACCATCTTGTCCTCTGTCATCCCCTTCTCCTTGTGTCCTCCATCTTTCCCAACATCAGGATCTTTTCCAGGGAGTCTTCTCTTCTCATGAGGTGGCCAAAGTATTGGAGCCTCAGCTTCAGGATCTGTCCTTCCAGTGAGCACTCAGGGCTGATTTCCTTAAGAATGGATGCGTTTGATCTTCTTGCAGTCCATGGGACTCTCAAGAGTCAAATATGGTGGCTAATCAAGTTGCTTGATTAGCCACCATATTTTTCCATGTATAACACGCCCCCCATGTATTTTGGGTGGTTCCAAATTGAGAAAATGGGGGGAGATTGTATCCATGTATAAGGCGACCCACAATTTTGAATATAATTTTTTAATAAAAAAAAACCCTAGTCCTATACACGGAAAAGTACGGTATATTGTAACCACTGGATTTCACATTGGATAGTGTTGTGCTGGAGGAGAACGATAAGCTTCTGGGACAAATGAACTGTTCTGCCTTTGTGTCAAAGAGGGCTGAATCAAACAAGTGAATTTCTTGACACCCTTTGCTGAGCTGCTCTGGTACTTTGGTATGAGGGGTGTCGAGCTGTCATTTGCTGAGTGACTTGCAGAACAATCCAAACTCTCCTTACACCAGGCTGTGGAGTGGTAGTGGTTGAATTTGATGGAAGTGTTTCTCCAGCCAACTCTGCTGGCTAAGTCAGCTCTGACCTTTCTACCCAGATGCTGTGAGGGGCACGACTGCAGATGCAGTTGTGGTCTTGGCATTCCTTTAAACTCCACTAACAGGTGTGGAAGCTTTGGACTGCACCTTTAGATGCCAGAGCAGTACAGTGCTACAGTATTTAAGAATGAGACTGACGATATAAGGGTTGAAGCACATTTCACCATACTGTTCCAGTCCAGTTCGGGCTGTCTTCACCACAGCCACTTCAGGGACAAGCAAGGCTCCTATGAGTTCTTGTTTGTAAATGTATTATTTCCATTAAGACCTCATTCCTAGGTTAGGTGGTTGCAGCTCCACAGCATCAATATAATAGTATTTTATTTTATTTTTATTTTATTTTGGACGAGTTTGCTTTAACTTATAGTAATACAGTCCTGCCCAACATTTTGGCCACTAACCATCAATTTTGTTCTTAAGTGAAGCCAGTGGTTTCCATATTAGAGCTTGGCAGTAACAAATCTTGTGATCTCTAGACTGACCTAAACAAAGTGTCTAAATCCAAACAGATTGCAGATCCCTGGAGTCTGGTCCACATAATTAACATCTGCCAGCTCTCTGCAAGGCTTCCAAACAGAATGAGCGGAGGAGTGATATGTTTGCACTTTCCTGATCCAAAACTAGTGCATGTCATATGAAGAACAAGTAGGCTTGCAGTTCGCTCTTACATTTGACAAAGGAAATTTCCCACCAAGTCAAGCTGTACCTATAGATGGAGTGAGAGGGGTTTCCAAAGGCTTCCACACAACCTGGAATCCTGCACAATTCTGATATAAGCCTTTGCACATACATCTATGTGTGTAGCCCCCCCTCACCTTTGCGCAGAACTTCACACAATATGCACAGTTGCCATGGGAGGAGTTGCTTGATGCAGCCGTACTCTCCACTCATGACTCCTGAAGAGGACTCAAAGGAACTTCCAAATGCTTCTACTCAATGCACTCATATCTTAGCTTGTCTTTAATGTCATTGAGAATCAGCAGTTTTACAGTTACGGTCTCCGTATTTCTTGGCATATAAGGTTCTGGTTGTGGGCTTCCCATAGGCATGTGGTTGACCGCTGTCAAAACAGAATTCTGGACTGGAGGGGCCTTTGGCTTCTCCCAGAAGGGCTCTTCTTATGTTCTTAAGCAGGCATAGGCAAACTCGGCCCTCCAGATGTTTTGAGACAATTCCCATCATCCCTGACCGCTGGTCCTGTTAGCTAGGGATGATGGGAATTGTAGTCCCAAAACATCTGGAGGGCCGAGTTTGCCTATGCCTGTTCTTAAATATACCGGACTAAATACCTTTCCTTTCTCCCATTGCTTTTCAGAATGGGGAGTCGAATCCATGTGCATCCCAATGGATCCTTGGCTGTTGAAAGAGTCACAGAAAAGGATGCTGGTGACTATATATGCGTGGCTAGGAATAAAATGGGAGACGACTTGATCCTAATGAAAGTCAGCGTGACAATGAAGCCTGCAAAAATCGATCAAAAGCAGTATTTTAAGAAACTGGTGCCTTACGGGAAGGACTTCAAAGTGGACTGCAAAGCTTCCGGTTCCCCTGAACCAGAGATATCTTGGAGTTTGCCAGACGGCACAATGATCAACAACGTGATGCAAGCAGATGACAGTGGGCACAGGTCTCGTAGGTACACCCTGTTTGACAACGGGACACTGTATTTCAACAAGGTGGGAATAGCTGAAGAGGGCGACTACACGTGTTATGCTCAAAACACACTTGGGAAAGACGAAATGAAAGTGCACATAACAGTGCTAGCAGCGGCGCCACGGATCAAGCAGAATTCCAAGACCTATGCAAAAGTCATAGCAGGAGACACTGCAGTTTTCAACTGTGAAACCACTGGTCAACCTAAGCCGAACATTTTCTGGTTGTTGCCTTCCAATGACATGATTTCAGCTTCCAATCACAGGTATTTTCTTCACATTAATGGATCCTTGTCCGTCACAAAGGTGAGGCTCATAGATGCTGGAGAATACATATGTGTTGCTCGCAACTCTGGTGGAGATGATACAAGGCTTTATAAACTTGAAGTAATCTCTAAACCGCCTCTCATCAATGGGTTGTATACAAACAAGACTGTCATTAAAACAACAGCCATAAAACACTCAAAGAAACAAATAGACTGCAGAGCTGAAGGAACGCCCATACCCCAAATCATGTGGATTATGCCTGACAATATTTTCTTAACAGCCCCATACTATGGGAGTAGAATAACAGTACACAAAAATGGGACTCTTGAAATTCGTAACGTAAGGTCTTCAGATACGGCAGAGTTTGTCTGTGTGGCACGTAACGATGGCGGAGAAAGCATATTGGTGGTCCAGCTGGAGGTGTTAGAAATGCTTAGGAGACCAATGTTCAGAAATCCATTTAACGAGAAAGTAATAGCAAAGGCTGGGAAAACTGCCTTTTTGAACTGCTCTGTAGATGGAAACCCGCCTCCCGAGATAATCTGGATGTTACCCAATGGAACAAGGGTTTCCAGTGGTTTTAGAACACTCCATTACTTCTTGGGGGACAATGGCACCCTTGTCATCTACAGTCCTTCCAAAGCAGATGCAGGCAAGTACCGGTGTGCTGCTAAAAATAAAGTTGGCTACATTGAAAAGTTGGTCATATTGGAAGTTGGCCAGAAACCCACCATCTTTATCCACCCAAGAGGAACAATAAAAAGCATAAGCGGGGAACCGTTATCCCTTCACTGTCTTGCTGGCGGAAGCCCCAAGCCAAGCATAATATGGACAACTCCCAATGGTGACGTCCTAGACCGGCCTCAGATTAATGGGAGATATATGTTACTGGAAAATGGCACCCTCGTTATCAGAGAAACCACCATCCATGATAGAGGAAGTTATGCATGCAAAGCTCAGAACTACGCTGGTGATTCAACGGTAGTTGTTTTTGTAATTATTGTGGCACACCCGCCACGGATTACAAACAGACCGCCAAGGAATATCCGCACAGTGGCTGGGGTACCAGTTCAGCTTCACTGCATGGCACTGGGAATACCCAATCCAGAAATTACATGGGAGCTGCCTGACCACTCGTTACTTTCCACAGGCAGCAAAGGCCGGCCATCTGGAAGCGAACTTCTCCACCCACAAGGAACATTAGTAATTCAGAATCCAAAGCTGTCAGATGCTGGCATCTATAAGTGCATGGCTAAGAACCAGCTTGGCAGCGATTCCACTGTAACATACGTTCAAGTTATCTGAGACGAGAAATGCAGCCTGAACAATTGATAACAAAGGCTAATCAGGAGCCAAAGTTTGGCTTTCGAAGATGTTTAATCAAAAGCAGTCATGTCAGATGCGTTAAAATTGCGACTCTCAGTTTACAGTAGACACAGTAACAGACAGAAAGATTTGGAGAAAAATTGTATCATGTTCCGATATGAATATATTAGAGGTATTTTTAAAGCGACATTGAGAACTTAAGGCACTTACATCTTGACTAAAGACAGTCAAATGCATCGCAATATAACTTGAAATATTTAGTGCAAGGATGGGTTTGTTAAAAAGTTGTTTCTTACTTCCCATTTGGTAGTAGTACAAGAAGTATGAAATATACGTAAAGAAAAAAGAAGAAATGGGATGGCTGTTCGTTACCTTGTGGACAAATATGAATATTTTGTATCTATCTTACCATTGTTGTTTTTAAACAAAAAGGTGCTGCCAGTTTTGTAATACTGAAATTTAGTTCTTTCACGCGGGAGTCCTTTTTTGTGGGGCAATGGAAGAACCAGTAGAAAATAGTTTGATAGGGTTGTGTGTGTTTTATTTTAAAGACAATATGGATTATTTTTGTAAAATAAAAAAGCAATCAGATCTGCATATAAAGAAGTGCAGATGTATAATTGCCACTCAGCTGCTAAACATTTTACATAAAAAAGAATAAAGTGCCTTTAAGTTTAATAAGTATGCAATGCATGAGCAGAGACTGAGGAGGAAGCAGTAGGACAGTGTACTTTTCTTCTTGCTTGTTCTGGGCACCTGGAGGCACTTTGGCTGAAAAATTGATGCAAAGAAAGAACCTTTGGTCTACTCCAGCAGAATACAGCTGTCTCCAAGAAATTGCGCCGGGTACCTTATTTATTTATTGTAAATATTTTTATATTGCCTGTCAATTATATTCTTAGGGCAGCCGCAAAAGACATCTGTTTATATGTGCCACATAGGACAGAACTTTGACTCTAGTGATATAAGGCTGTGCTCTGTCAGAGTAGGAGAACTCTGGATCTCAGACCGCAGTCTGTGCCAAGACCCTTCAGGCACAGAACTCCCACTGCATTATAGACTGCTGACCATACATGATTCTCTGCATCTAGCTTGTTGCAGAACAGGTGAATATGCAGCTTACATGGCACAAATCTTGATCCACCAGCCTAAGCTGTTGTGTGACACTATCCCTCCAAGAGGGAAAGCAAGAGTTAGCAACCTTTTTCTACATGCTTAAGATGCTAGCTACTTTATTGGGACCTTAATAAAATTCATACTTCAAACCTCTTTTAAGAAATGTGCATTTAACTGGAAATCTGAAAATGGCATACCTTTTCCTGGTACGTCTATATAGGAACTTGTGGTTTATTCTTACTGGCTGCTTAAAAACACACACGAGGATCAAAATGTAGCAGCCCAGACCTAGATATAGCTTTACTTGCTCCACTCCTGGATCCGAATGCATGTTTCACTTATCTGATCTTGACTCTCTGCCAAGGCCAAGAGATTATGGCAACTCCCTCACACTGCAAATATTACAACCACTATCATGCCAGTTGACTATGGGCAAAACTATAGCAGGAACAGCCTTTCTCCTGATGGAAATACAGTGGTACCTCTGGTTACATACGCTTCAGGTTACAGACTCTGCTAACCCACAAATAGTGCTTCAGGTTAAGAACTTTGCTTCAGGGTGAGAACAGAAATCGTGCAGAGGCGGCAGCAGTAGGAGGCCCCATTAGCTAAAGTGGTGCTTCAGGTTAAGAACAGTTTCAGGTTAAGAATGGACCTCCAGAATGAATTAAGTACTTAACCCGAGGTACCACTGTATGCTGTATTCCCAAATTTGGTCCTTGCTGGGTCGAGGACATCCAGAACCTGAGCAGATAACAGGAACACCTCGACAGTATTTTCCTTTGTTCTGCAGTGAAGGATCTGTTTGGATGCAAAACTTTCACAATATCCAAGAGAAAAAGAGTTCCACAATTGTGAGCAGCACAATGTAATAATATTACCCAATCATGTGAAAACAGAATGTTCTGGTGTGATTTTTTAAGGGTATAGAGCACTGGTAGGGAACCTATGGCCCTCCAGCTGTTGTTGAGCTCTTATCATCCCGTCACTATGGCCAGTGGTCACGGTTGGCTAGAGATGTCGTCCAACAACAGCTGGGCGGCTACTGGTCTAGAGCAATCACAACCTGTCCTTGGCCTCTGCAGTCAAGTTCCCAATCTGTAAGAGCTGCGTCAACCAAGGTTGAGAACCTGTGACTCTCTAGATGTTGTTGGGCTCCAATCCCCATCAGCCAGCATGGCCAAAGGCCAGGAAGCTATAGTCCAAAAACATTTGGAGAGCATCATCCATAATTGTTATATTGCTCTAATGGAAGGTTCATCTTTTGCTTGATCCACGTAAAGAGAAAATTAGGCTTTGCTAGCCATGTGTGTACAGTAAGCCCGCAACTTACATGCATTACTAAGTTGGTAAAGACTGTTCCAGATGCATTTGGATGTGGCTGTGTGGGAAACAGAATACTGATCTGACCCCAGGGCTGTCTTACCCATAGGCGCTAGGGGTGTAGGGCACAAGGGCTCTCACAGGCGCCAGGTCGAGAGTCTGGGGCCTGAGAGTTGAGTCTGAGGAAGAGCCCGCCAGTCGGTCGGAGTGGGCTCTTCTGCTGTGGGTGGCCCTGCGCCGTGAGTTTGGAGGCGGCCGGCTGGCTCTGCCCTTCTGTGCACCTGGGACTGGGCAACCTGGGGGGAGCACCAGGCAGATCTTTGCACCCCGGCACTGCATATGCTTAAGACAGCCCTCTCTGACCCATTAAGGTCATTCTTGTGTTCTTATTTAAACTCCATTTTAAAATTCATGTGCATGGGCAGGGTTCATGGAGAGAAAACGTCCCCAAAGGGTGAGTAAAATAGTTTTGACAACCATTAATTCAGGTGTGCTCTTTAAACAATTTGATGTAATGTTTAAACCAGGGTGGTAAAATCACAAGAAGATTATCAACACTTCCGAAAGAACCTATCCAAACATAGGGGACTGTCAGCAAAATGATAGATGAGCTTCTGCATAACTAAAAGCCAAATTACATTGGGACAAAAAAAAAACCAAGTTCAGACAGGCTGAACAGGTGTAACAGAGCATGCAAGTGAGTGCTATTCTACCTTTGCCATAATATACACAGTGGCAGCAGAGGTCAACACGCACCTGCAACTTTTTGACACACAAGATACTGTTAGTTTCTGTTCTTATCACCGAGCAGCTGCTGGGAGTCACAGAACTCTGTTTACATTCCAGAGACCTTTCACGGGAAAGGGAGACGGGATGTGACGTTAGTGGTTTCCTGTTTCCTTTGTTCCTTTGTTCGGTTCCTCTCTGCTCTCACAGGGAGAGGATGTATATTTCTTTGCTCTCTGCATAGAAAATAAAGCGTAGCAATGTAGCTCATACTATCTCACCCTTCCGCGTGCTGTTTTGATGCTTTGCTGGGACAACGTGTCTGAGGCCTTATCAAAGGATCAGGTCGTCAATTAATCGTCGGGAGGCGATTCCGAAGATGAGCCTTATCAGCTCGGTCGAACGGAGATTCCGACAGATACATTAAAATATATTTTCAGCTCTTAATAACATAAGAAAACCTACAATATTAAGGGAACTATGCCTTCATATTTCGAGGAGTAACTCCCAATGTAATGAAATCTGGAACTAGCATAGCACAAGTCCACTCCCGAAACAGAGCTTCTTCCTCTCCTCCCCTTTCTGGCCCCTGGTGTCCTCAAAATCTGTTCCCAGAGGAATTGGGGACCCTCTCAAGCAGACTTTGAGGACATATGGGGAGGCAGAACAGGAAGAGGGGAAAGAGGAATCAAAAGTCATATTGCATAGGCATGTCCTTCATTGCATAAGTAGGCAGATACTGGATGCAAGTGGATCATTGTGCAGATGTTTTCACAACAAACACAACAGTTCAAAAAGTATTTATTACACTAAAGATTCGGACATCCTATGGGAAGGTAGAAATGCATCAGCCGGGTATAGCAATGCAGATTTCATTTGACATAATCTGACTAATTTGCTCAGTAGAGATTGTTTATTCACAGTAAGCCTTACGACCGGCTTATCACAAGGCAAATGAAAAGTTCATACAGAAAACATAGTCAAATAGTCTCAAGTATTTTTTAAATGCCCTACATGAGTCACATTCAAAATTTGTGCATCTAATTCTAAAAGGTTATCACAGAATACTAAAAATTCACAAAACAGTAGTTTCCTTTGATTATTCTTTACTCGAATAGAGCAAATGCCACTTCCACAAGATTAAAATAGTTTCTGTTTTTATAGTAATAAATCTGATGATAATTTACTTGTGCTTTGGCAGCAAATTTATAAATAAATACAACGGAATTTATTTACACAACTAAAAATAACCAAATTTTTGAACACCCACCGTACAAAATAATAAGTAACTATTTCTGTGACTAGAAAACTAAGGCCTAGTTCTCACAAACAGCAGATGAGGTGGTAAACCTTTGTCTGAAATGTACCACTTTAGACTGCAGCTGGGGCTTCATGACTGAATAAAGTCATACAAAAATAAAACTACCCGTCTTCTAGACATGACAGTTTGTGTAAAGGAACATTTTTTCATGGGGAGTGTAGACCCAGTTGAGTGGATGAAGTAATTTTATTTAATGTATATGGAAAATCCAAAGGAAAGTAATAGTTCTACAGCATTTCAGAAAACAGCTATTTCCTTACATTTCAACTGTATTATGAAATCTTTTGGAAAACTGTTTAGAATACCTGGAAACATGTGTAAAAAAGAAGAATTAGAAGAAGATTAAACAACTTCCCTGAAATTATTCTGAAATACCCACACTGAGAAATAGAAAATGGTTATCTTAATTTCCGGTGCATGCTGTGGAAACCATGTTAGCATATCTCCAGTGGAATTACAGGAAACAGAATGAAAACCTATGCATTTAAATCTCAAACTGCAGTTATAGGCTGCAACCCTGAGCATGACTGAACATGTGATTATTTAGGTTTTGATCATCTGCAGGTAGGAGATCTTGCTACGGAGATTTGTACTGAAGTCTAGTAGGCTTATTATTGTCAAACTACTGGATTTCTAAATAGAAACTTGATGAATACAGGTAAGGATCCTCCTTCAGGAACTTTATTACCACAATAAAAGCAACAGAAAAATCAGGAACTTTGCAAACAAATTCTTTTATAAAGTGCTTATGAAATCTACAAACATGATCAAAATTAATTTAAAAAACCGAAATCAATACACATTCTACCGAAAACAAAGGGGGGGGGGACCACCCTTGTGCATTAAATAAAAAAAAATGGAAGTGCCTTTTTAGTAAGTAGTTTGGTCCAGTGCAGTTCTTAAGAAAAACAAAATTTGTTTTCCACAAAAAGAAAGGAAGGATTTTTAATCCTGTAGAGGGGAGCAGGGAGTGTTCATACCCTAAAAGCACCAAATCCATATATTCTTCAGCAACAAATGTTCTTCATATAATCCCACATAATCCATACATTTATAATTAGTTAAGTGCAAAAACAAAACAAAAAAATCACCTATTTCTTATATATTCACATCAGTTGCGGCACAAAAAATTGGGGGGGGAGGGAGAGAGAGATAATTAGTGCAACAAATTCTGTTTCCCTATTCTTCAGTGCAAACACTTTGTCTTATTCCCATCTTCCAGATTCAGAAGTTTGAAGGATGGCCATATGGATTCACACCTTGCTGTGGCTGGTTACCTGGGAAACAGGGGGTGAGGTGGGGAGAACATGCCCAAATGTTAAAATCCTGTGCCAAGTTACTGAAGTCAGTGAGATTTAATGTCAGGTTAATGTGCAGAGGAGCCCCACTGATTTCAGAAAGAACGTATTGGCAAGTACAGATAAACTGATGGCAAATGGTACCCAAAGCAAAGACATAACAACTCTGCGTTTTCGGTTATTTAATGGGGAATAGAGGTCACTGAACAACTCTCAGTACCCTTAAACTACAATTCCCAGAAATCTTTGGGGGGAAAGCCATGACTGTTTAAAGTGGTATCAAGGCATTTGAAACCTATGGCGTGAAAGTGCCTTAGCTTCAATAGCTACCTAGAATCACACCTAGTGGTGAGGTTGATCCTACAAATGAACATTTCAGTGGAACGTATCTCCCATGAATGTGATGGATTAGTGCTTGGGATGTCTTATCGCTAACAAAAAATCTTCATCAAGTGTAAGGTCTGACCATCAAAGCCCTGTTGCAAACAAATGGCACCTGAGGATGCTGTGTCAGAGAGTTGCTGTGACAGAATTATGATAAACGTAAAGCAGGGCAGCTGAACATGTAGCCTATGACACTGGCCATCACCCATGTTTTGTGGTTTGTCATGTGCTTGACAACCTCACCCTGATTTGATTTTTTGCAGTGCCAAACAGGTAGCAAAACCAAGGACTGCTACATATGGATGGTAGTGGGAAGCATTTGGCTTGATCTGTAGAAGTTGTGTGATTTAGAACCAAAAAAATCAGCACATTTTGTGGCTTGCAAGTGTCTGGTTTTACTACCCTGGCTTCCCTCCTTATAGGTAAAGGTAAAGGGACCCCTGACCATTAGGTCCAGTCGTGACCGACTCTGGGGTTGCGGCGCTCATCTCGCTTTACTGGCCAAGGGAGCGGGTGTACAGCTTCCAGGTCATGTGGCCAGCATGACTAAGCCACTTCTGGCGAACCAGAGCAGCGCACGGAAACGCCGTTTACCTTTCCGCCAGAGCGGTTCCTATTTATCTACTTGCACTTTGATGTGCTTTCGAACTGCTAGGTGGGCAGGAGCAGGGACCGAGCAATGGGAGCTCACCCCATCGTGGGGATTCGAACCACCGACCTTCTGATCAGCAAGTTCTAGGCTCTGTGGTTTAACCCACAGCGCCACCCGCGTCCCTTTCCCTCCTTATAAAGTACAGACAACTCCCAGTTTTGGCACATCCAAATGATGCACAATTGCACATACATGCATGGCACCAAATTTGGAAGTAACCCCATGTCCTCATGAAAAGGGGGACAGCAGGGGCGAAGCTGGGCAGAGTGGGCTTTTGTGTGCTCTGCTGACACATGTAGAGGTCTGGAACGGAAGCTCCTCCACAAAACTAGGATTGCCTGTACCAATTCCTCTCCTTTGGGAACTGTAGCCCTGGAGAAGCATAAGTTACTCAGTTGCTTCTCACAAACACTTGCCGGTTAAACCAGTTTTAAAAGTTTGACCAACTATTTTGAGTATTCTGGGCGTGAGCTATACAACTTAGATGTACATCCGTGACAGATCATATCCAGTACCCAGACCTACCCCTACTGATCAACAGCATCCATGCACGTGGCAATTTTCAGGTTATAGGCCTTATCACAAACTAAACTACTTTAAACAAGAACCGTCTACATCGATATTTATTACTTGCGGAAAGTTAACTGGCAGAAAATGTACTTCCCAGCTGTAGAAACACAAAATACTTTATCCAGTGCTGCATACTTACTTGACAGCTGTTTTTGGAGTTGTCTGACGAGGGCAGCCGTCTGTTGTTGCTGTTGTGTCTGCTGCAAGCCTTGTCTTGGAAACTGCAATATTCAACACCAGGGGAAAAAATCAGCAACACACTAGCAGGTATACCTACAATGCCTGCAATGTATTCTTGCCAGCCTGAGAAGAAAGATGCCACTTAGGAGAGTAATGAGAAATAACCCTTTCATTCTAGTCTAGCTTGCACATTAAATCTGTGACTGAAACCAAACTTCTCTTCTCATCCCCTTGGAGGAATCCGTGTGAAACAATCGGCCTTGGCCTGGTAGACCAGGCTTCCAATCTCAGTTCAATTCAGGTTGATCAGTG
This sequence comes from Podarcis tiliguerta, assembly GCF_965153285.1. Taxonomy (NCBI): domain Eukaryota; kingdom Metazoa; phylum Chordata; class Lepidosauria; order Squamata; family Lacertidae; genus Podarcis; species Podarcis tiliguerta. Next base: position 23,366,260 of record NC_139538.1, read on the forward strand.
AATTAGTGCAAGGGTACTGGGCCACACCTGTTTTGGTGAAGATATTGCTGTGCAGAACAACTTGGGTGTAAGAATCACGTGAGTGAAGAGGCCTCTTTTACTTACAGGAAGATGCAATATAAAAAAAAAAACCCTCTAACATTTCTCCAATGAAAATAGGGATGTCCCATTCCATAATGATGATTTTACTATTTATACTCCACACATCTTACTGGGTTGCCCCAGCCACTCTGGGCAGCTTCCAGTATACATAAAAACACAATAAAACATTAAACATGAAGTTATACAGGGTTGCCATCAGACGGCTTAGGGGTCGGATAAAGCCATATCCTCCAACATTTCTCCCATGAAAATAGGAACATCCTAAGGAAAAGTGGGACATTCAGGGATCAAATCAGAAACTGGGATGGCTTAACTAAATCAGGGGTGTCCCTGGAAAATAGGGACACTTGGAGGGTCCGTAAAAAGAGGGCTCAAAACTCAGCCCCACCTTTACAACTATGTATCAGATTAAGGCATCAGCAAATCCAATGCTGTTCAAGTCTGCCATTGCTGGCTCCAGCCATGTACCTGAGAGGGAAGTGGTACAGCCTCTTGCCATCTCTGTCACACAACTGCAAAACTTCTCATATTCTCCGCTGGAAGCAGAAAGTGGTGGTCTTAAGTAAGAAGCCAGGCAGGTAGGGGCTGACTGAGGGCAAACTGAGGTTGATGGGGTTGTGTCTTATTTGTCCTAAGGACAAGCCTACACTGGATTTGGAGACACTGGATTTAGAGACAGGTAGTTGCAGTAGTGATGTATGGAAGTGAGAGCTGGACCATAAAGAAGGCTGGTCGCCGAAGAATTGATGCTTTTGAATTATGGTGCTGGAGGAGACTCTTGAGAGTCCCATGGACTGCAAGAAGATAAACCTATCCATTCTTAAGGAAATCAGCCCTGAGTGCTCACTGGAAGGACAGATCCTGAAGCTGAGGTTCCAATACTTTGGCCACCTCATGAGAAGAGAAGACTCCCTGGAAAAGACCCTGATGTTGGGAAAGATGGAGGGCACAAGGAGAAGGGAACGACAGAGGACGAGATGGTTGGATAGTGTTCTTGAAGCTACCAGCATGAGTCTGACCAAACTGCGGGAGGCAGTGGAAGACAGGAGTTCCTGGCGTGCTCTCGTCTATGGGGTCACGAAGAGTTGGACACGACTAAACAACTAAACAACAACAACAAGTTGCAAAGAATTCTCTGTACACTGCATGAACACCCGCCCCCCCATTAGTTTCTCCAAACAAGTCCAAGAACCTAGAAGGGGAGACAGGGATGGGGGGGAAAGGACTGACAACTCAGGATGACTGGAGGACAGAGAAAGATTATGCCAAGATGTTGCGATGCCATCATGAATCAGAAAACCTTGAAAACCCATGTTTTCTCCAGAGTACTTGACTTGGGGAGCTGACTCCAGCCCAGTTTGTTCAGCACTCTACAGACAATATGCTAAGTTAACAGCGATACACAGTGGGCTCCTTAAAAAGCACCACAGAGCTGTAAGGCAAAAAAACCCCTGCAGCTAGACGGGCTTTAACTAGCTAGGGTGAACTGCCTTTCTCATCAACAGATGGTCATGATTCCTGACAAGGGATCATCTCTTAAACCATTTTAAAAAAGCTTATAGGCCTCCACATACTCTAAGGGTGAACAATAAATGTACATACAAGAAAATTCTGCTCCCCTCCTAGTAAGAATTCACAGATCCACAGATTTCTACGGACAAAACTTCAGGTCCTTCAGACATTATATCCTATGTAACGTATGATGGTGGTGGTGATAAAACTTCACACATGCAATACTGACAACAATATAACATTTGATGCTCTGTGCCTTAGATGTTTAGCCAACAATCTGAATGACCCTGGCATGAAACCGCACATGTATTTTGGAGTGCTGGAATAAGGGATCACTTGGTACTCTTTTCTATTTTGTTTTCTAAGAAAGAAAACTAGAAAGTTCAAGCTTTAGCATCTTTTTCCTATGTTCATTCAGAAGATAATGGATCCCTCTGGAATTGTTCTTTCAAGTTGTTGGAGGGTTCAGCAACTGGAGCTGTGTTCCCAGTATTTTGTTGGAAGTTTAGAAGCCTACATTCTCATCTAGCTAATAATATTTTCCATACATCCAAATAATAAATTATACATCCATATTCCTTCAGTTATACAGAGGAAATGTTCAGCTGCTGGAGGCATGTGTACATATTATGAAGCCGATAATGAAAATAAAACCCACTCTATATCAGGTATCAGGTATGCAAATGAACTTTAAAGGGGAAATGCAAGCTGAGTTTGAAAAGAAAACAGAGACATTTCAGTAAAAATAAAGCTAATGTAAGACAGTGCAAAGGGTTCTCAAGTGGAAAGGCTGGCTAGTATACATACGTACCTCTTTCATTAGAGCATGTTTGATCCTTTTGCATGTCAAACTCTACCATGCAACCCAACTGTGTATGAAATGTGTGCATGCATGAGAGTCAGTAGCCTTTATGATTAATGTTATGCAAACTGCTGAAGCTCTCAAGCATTCTTCACTCACAGTCTCACTGAGCCATGAATGTTGTAGTGTTGTTGAGCAAAAGCAGGCTAACCTGATTCTGAAGGGCCAGAAGATCCCTTCCATAGAAATCTGTGCTCTTTGCACTCAGAATCTGAATTTCATGAAATTCTGATTGAAGGAACCGTTTCTATAAAATGTACTTGCTGTCCTTTACCTCCTTATTTAACACAACATAGATGGGGATAAGAACACAGTTCTGTTGTGTCCAATTTTCAGGGAAACACCCCCAATCCCAGTTACATTATTTCTGGGATATGTAATTCTTGCTGCATTATACCTTTCCTGAAACCCCAAAGTAAAACCTGATAGTGCATATTTTGGCTATACAATTGGTGAAGATTTATTAAACTAACAGTTTAACAATAAAAGTTTGACGGAGACATAAATTAGATTTGAAGCTTGTTCGTTGCAAGTAACCTGCCAAATGCTTTAAAAAGAGTTCGGCTGCCCTGACAAATAAATGGAAATTCTGTCTAATGCCTGTTTACCATATGTTATCCCCGTAAGTCTAATATACAGATTTGCTTTAACATTCTTGAGAATTACAGTTTTCTCTGGACATCTTCAGAATTGCATTTTTCATTATTGGGTGCAGATCAGTAGGGAGGCCGGCATGACAACTTAATGGAAAAAAAGTATTTTTACTATTTTACAGCGGGCCAAAAATAAATAAAAAATGCAAAGAACATTTGTATCTTAAAACTACAACATGTGCCTAATGTGCTCTTTTGGTTTGATTTACTGCCTATGTTTAGGCAGTTGCCATAGATGTGTTAAGTTTTCAGGATGAATAAATTCACGTCCTGAAATTTAAAGTCAGATATTTCAAGGGCTTTGAACTGCCTCCACAAACTCTTTCCAGAGGCTTTTCAAGCAAATGAGTAGGGGGAGGGGGCTCAGTTTTAAATGCTTGAACTATAAATCAGGGGTTGTCAGGGGGGCCTCTAGTTATTCTTGGACTACATTGCCCATCATGCCTGGCCATGTTGGATGATACCAGCTGGAATCCAATCCTATATGTAGGATTAACAACAAAATATCCAACTCCACTTGCCATTTTTCTGCCCAGTTTTTGGGTACAGCACTTCCTTGTCTCTGGCAACATGTTAAGTGGCTACTCTACCTGAGGGAACACAGCTCCACTTGGTGGAACTCATATGAGACATTTCATCCCTGTGTCCCAGGTTTTCTTGTGATGCTGTACTTGTTAGAATTCCTGCTCTATGACTGTAGTCATAGGATTGTTGTCTTTCACATGACGGTGTATGTTTTGACTCTACAGAGGGGGAAATAATGGAGACAGGATGTTTGTGTTACTGTGTGGACTATTGTCCTTTGTTCTTTTTCTCTTTGCTGTCTGATGCTAGAGAGAGAGGGAGCCATGTTGCAGTGCTCCATGTGTGTTTATATGTAAATAAAGTAGATTAGCCAAAATGCTGAGGTCTGTCACGCGCAAGTTGCGCAAACTCTGTGGATCCCTAAGTGTGCCAGTGTCAGTTGGCATCAGTCGCTGTGATGTTCGGGCTGAAGAAAGCTTAGGGCATGTGTCTCTGCCAGGGTCCTACTCGAGTGTAGGCCGAACTCCTGACAGTACTGACATTGTCTGGTATCTGCATGCCCCTTTTCCCACCACAGATATGCCAGAGTAAACAAGGGGTCCTTTTCACAGTATAAGCTTCTACAAACAATAGACACATTATTTTACACAAGTAAAACTGAAGATAAGGAATTAAGGATTACCAAACGGAACCCCAAACCTTTCAATGTAAGCCAGAACAGTTCCCATAGACAAGCAGGACAGGGAAACCCCTGCACTCCTTAAACTCCAATTTTATATTCAGCAGAAAGTTACCTTCTACACTAATCTATGTAAAAACTGCAGCTCAGCTTTGAATAAAAAATAAAAATGGAAGAGTCCAGAAGTGGGTTGGGTTGTTTAACAAACCTATGTGACCTAGGTGGGATATTAGAACAGGACAGCCAAGACCTACTCCCAGGAAAGAGGAGAAGGCTGCAACTGGTATCCCAAAGGGCTTCTGGTAGGACAACTAATACCAAAAAAACCTTTAGATCAGATAGGTCACTGTGCAATTTTGCTTATTTGCCTTACCTTGGCTATCATTCCATTTGACCGACTGCAATTGATAAGGGCATTTTGGCATCGAAAATACTTTAACCATGTAAAAATTTATAATAATCTAATGGTTAATAACTTGTTCCAAAATTATACATTAAAATATGTACACTTCTGTTGGGAAAGCAGGACTTAGAGGAGCAGATGAAATGGTTACAGATGCCCAAACCTACCTACTTACATTGGATTAGTGCTTTATAGCTTTGTACAACAGACTGACAGAACAATCAAAACAAAGCTATCAAATAGACAACAGAAAAACACCTACAAAGAAAGATGCCAATGAGAATGTAATTTATCCTTTCAATACAGATGCAGTCTCTGAAATAGTGTGGTGACCGTGGGCATGGAGGCAGAAAAAGGTGGGGCCTCTAGTCTTAAATTCAGCAAAGGGTCTTCTCTACTATAGTCATACCTCAAGTTGTGTTTACTTCATGTTGCATTTTTCTGGTTACGAACGCGGCAAACCCGGAAGTTTTTACTTCCGTGTTCGCTGCTTTGCACATCTGCAGGAGCTATCTGCGTGCATTGTGAATGCACAGGAGCACCCTATTGCGTCACGCACAGAAGCGACGCTCTACTTACGGACTTTTCAGGGTGCGAACAGCACCCCGGAACGGATTAACCGTCTATAAGTAGAGGTACCACTGTATTTAATTTAGCTCTGTTTGCACAAGCTTGGTTCTTGTTTCCCAACTGGTGATGCAATTCTATGTGCTTGAAAGAATATATTGTCCTCAGGAGGAAACTAAACCAATATAACAACTAATTGAAAAGTTCCAGTTGAGCCTCCTTTGCTTCTGCTGTAGGTTTAGGAGCACAAAGCTGCAAAACTTTGAAGGTTCGAGGACTCTTGCCTCGTAGAGTGATTTCATTCTATGCAGTATTTATCACATAGGATTATACGAAGTTAGTTTAAATAATACTTTAAACTGGTCTAGTGATGGAAACGTGCAAGCAATTAGTGTTGGCAGGCATTTAGTGAGTCTGGACAAGGCAAAGAGCAAAATAATGCTGTGACAGCTGGCATTCAAACTAGTAGGATGAGGATGATAGATGTTGTGTGTGCCTGAGCAGGATGAACCTTCCTTTGTGCTCTGGAAGCACATGTGATATCTCATAACTCAATGTGAAATTTAGAAGCTCTCCGCTACTGATGAAATGGCATGGAAAATCTGTCACCCTGGATATATATTCAGTAGATGGGACATGTGAAAATTCAGAATTCAGGGGAGATTTGGGAGAGGACCTCTGACCATTGGGCCACAACAACCCCTCGGTTACTTGAGCGTGTGCAATAATTGGTAGCGTGCCCCACCACCTACAGGAATCCAGCAAGCTACCATGCAAAGCCTCCAAAAAGCATGAGCAAACTTTAGGCAATTGAAAGGGGATGGCAGTTTCCCAACAAACCACTTATACTGTACTGGATATACCGCTTTTTGTTTTAAAAAAAATAGTAGCTAGGGCCCAGAATGCTCCCTCCTCCTCAACCTCTAGGATTTTCACCTCCAGTCAGACCAGAGAAAGCTGCTGATACTGTTCTTCACTTGTTCCTTCCAGTTGCCTGTATTCCTGTTTTTTTTCTAATCACCTGTTGCTAGGTTTGAGAACTTGCTAATGAACCATGTTTTGAAGGTTTCTTTCTCTCCCCACCCTGAGTTTGTCCTGGGATAGATCAGTGAGTGTTCTTCCTGGATAGATCCGTGAGTGTTCCAGAGTGTCTAATTTATTCTAGCCAGCTCCTCCTCTTATTTGTGAACGTTCAAGTTTGCATTATATGACAGTGCTTGGAATTTATTGTGCTCTTTTTTAATGCACTGAATTCAGGGCTGTGGCAGTTATTTCGCTCTCCAGTCTAAACCGCTAGTCTTTATGAGCTGTGGTTGCAAAATTTAACCAGAGATTTACTTTTCTGTTGCTCCTCAGAGTTCACAACTGTTTACAGATGTGTACATACAGTAAAAATCATTGGAAATTCTTACAGATGACGTGTACACGAGACAGCTTGGGACTAGTTTACTTGAGGAATTGCCTTGTGCCCTTTGTGGCAACTTGACCACTTCCATCTACAGAACTGCTGCTAAATGTAGACAAGGGCTTGAGTTTTCAGTATGGCGGCAATGGAACTCCCTATTTATTAACTTTAGGCAGGAACCCTCACTGCTTTAGATGCCTGTTTCAGCAAGCCAATCTGGACATGTAAACAAGTTATGCATATCTGTAGTCTTTCTTTTCTTAAAATGTAGAGCGATACTCATTTTAAATTGCTCTGTGTACATTGCTTAGAGATTCTTTGATTAAGTGGTTTATAGTTTCTTCTAAATAAAAATAAGTAAGTTGTCCTGTTCACCAGCTTAATTTTCCTTCTTCAGCATGTTCTACTTCAATCCACAGAATCACTACGATTCAGTTTCATGTAAGTTATTTTTTGTCGCAATACTAACTAGCTGTTTTCCATTACACTTGGGACTGTACACAGTCACTATGCAACACAATGCTAATAATAATGTACTCATAAAACTGTTTTGATAGTCTTGAAGGACTGGAAGTTACCAAATACATCATATGCAATTAGACTGTTAGGTAATCCCTGTGTTATGCTAACGTTGGGAAATGTCCTGTGATTATATTGAGGCAGTCCTTGCATATTAAAAAACTTTACTGAAGTGCCTATACCGACTTGTACTAATTAAGATGAGGAACATGTTCAACAGATTGCAAATCTAATTTCTTTGTACTATCACAGGTAATCTGATTTTAAACAGCCTAGTTAAGCCAGGTAAAAGCTGTAGCAGAGTTCACAGCTATACTATCCACCAGAGGGAGTCTTTATGCAAGTATTACACAAAACAGGCTAGTAGTATTAGAAAGCCTTTGCTTTGTATGTAAGGCAGAGGTTTTCAACATTTTTGAGTCCATGGCTCCCTTGACCAACTACATTCTTTCTGCGGCACCCCTGTGCAGCTCAGGAGCCCAGTTATGTCACCCCTTGCCTGCAGAGCTGGCAGCCTCTCCCTCTTTTTCAAACAGCCTCCCTTGTGGAGGGTTCCCTCAGCCTCCTCTTCTCTCCCCTCTCCTTGGGAGTCCTCCAGGCAGCTCCTGCTGCTGTCCCTGGTCTCTGAGCTGAACACTCCCCCCACCCCACCCCCACACACAAAGAGAGGTGCTGCGCAGCTTGTAGCCAGGGCTGCTGCAACAAACAGCTGTGCAAGCCTTTGGGAGACAGAGACTTGAGAGGGCATCAGAGGAGGGAGGGAAGGAAAGAGGGACAGAGGCCAGTGTTACCCATGGCACCCCTGACCATTATTCAAGGCACCCCAGGGTGAAAAACACACTGGTTGAAAAACACAGCTGTAAGGAAATGTTGAAGAATCATGCACCCTAAAGTTAGGTGCATACTATTGAAAACAGTTGTCTTGCTACTTATACTAATGCTATATTAATAAATATAAATTCCATAATTTCCACTAGGTGATTCACTCTCCCTTCCTGCAAACCAGAGATGGAAATTCAAGGTCACCATACCTGATCATTTTTGATACTTACGGAGCACGACTTCCCTTATCAACCCTGCACTTGCTCTCCAAGAACCCAGAAATTGATGGCAGGGATAAGGAAAGTTACTTAGCTACGTCACCCTGTTTTCCCATGTTGTTCAACAGTACAGAGCCCCCAGAACAAAGCCTATTATTAACACGTCCACTTACCAAAGGTTGCTGAGGGTGCATTGCTTGGAGACTAAGCACCTGCTGCTGTCCCTGCTGCTGCTGCTGCTGCAACTGCAAAAATATGGCCAATGTGACTATAATACTACCTATGATGCTGTCATAGAAAGACAATAACAAAGTTGCCTTTAAGAACAAAGGGATGTTGCTTTCAATAAGCTGTGTTCATGAACTATGATAAGATATTTTAAGGTTCCCTTCACCAACTGCATGTTATACTTTGAATTTCTGAAACCTAGTGCAGCTAGACAAACTTTCAAAACCATTTTCTCCCAGCAGATAAATATTTAATGCTTCCTTAACTACAGCCCTTGTCCTGTTATTTTAATTCAACTATATACATGTTTTCAAAACACTCACTTTTATAGAAAATTGCTGAAGCTCTTTGGAAAAGGTCAGCTACACATCTAGCAACAATTTAAACAAAATCCTTGAGAGTAGAGGTGAGACTTGAGCTTTCTTATTATTTTGACCCTTCTTTTCTATCTAAGAGGCTTATAAAATTAAGAGCAGTAAAACATAAATTTGAGAGAAGAAGACAGGCCCTAAGAAAGCAATGCAGACACACAAATATGAATAGGTGCGTAGCTAAATACAGTCATACCATGGAAGTCGAACGGAATCTGTTCTGGAAGTCTGTTCAACTTCCAAAACATTTGGAAACAAAAGAGCGGCTTCTGATTGGCTGTAGGAAGCTCTTGCAGCCAATCAGAAGCCACGGAAGCCCCATCGGATGTTCAGCTTCCAAAAATAGTTCGCAAACCGGAACAGTCACTTCCGGGTTTGCGGCGTTCAGGAGCCAAAACGTTCGGGAACTAAGCTGTTCAAAAACCAAGATACGACTGTAGTCTAGTGCATGGGATTTATATGCATGTGTCGGATTCAGTCCTTGGCATCTCTACTTAAATAATTTCAGGAAGAACTACTAAGGAAGGCTTCTGTCTGAGACTTTTGGAGGACCACTAGCATTCAGACTACACAATTTGAGGCTGGATAGGACTAACGCCGTGGTTACATTCACACATCACAGTGAACCATGGCTTATGGATTACCAGGAATGAGCAGAGCACTCCCATTTTGCTCCTTCCTTACTCGTGAGCAGGACCAACAAACCTCGGCTTAGTGTTTTGTCTGAACTGGGCATCACAGTTTCCTTCACTTAAGCTACAGGAAGTCAGGAACAAAATGTGGCTTCAGGCGGTAGTTTGTCTTGAGTGAAACAAACCGTGATTCCCAATTCGGGCGTAACACCAAGGAAAGTGATTTGTGTGTTCACAATAAGCTCTTAACTAGGGCATACTATGATATGTGAATACATCCAGTATCCTAGTGCTTAAAATTTCATGGAATAGTGCCCCCCGCATAAACACACAGTGACACAAAGGCGACAATTTTCAAACCTGAAGGAGTCTCTGTTGTCGAATTTGTTGTTGTCTCTGTCTCATCTGTTCCTGAGGCATCTGAACTGAGTTAAGGTTTGGGTGGGAAGCTGTGGCTGGCATAGCATCGAGTGGCCCTCCAACCAAGGGATTCTGCTGCAAAGGCTGATGACTCAATCTGAGCAAAAAAGAATTGATCGCACATCATTTACAGTTGTGAAAATAAAATGAGAGCCTGCCAGTTTTAATTTTCTAGACTTGCACGTTAAATTGAAACTCCAGCAGGGTATCAGCAGCCAAATGAAATATGACTGAAGGTTGCTGAAAGTAATAAAGATAGATAAAATGAAGAAAAATGCAAAATAAAGCTTCTCATCTAAGCCAAAATATATAAGCATCTTATTAACTTTTTGATTTTTATATTCTTATATACTGCAATCTTTACTGATTTTTTAAATGGTTCTAATTATTGAAAAACTATACACTAGAAACAGCCGCAATGTGAACTTTCAGAAATGGAATGAAATCCAAATAATGTTGTCTTTTATCTAAACTAAAAAGTCAGAAAAGCTGCAGCCTTTCTTCATAGGGGAGCATTTTGGTTTCCCTTTTCTGAACCTCTTCCAGCTCTATAATATCCCTTTTTTAGGTAAGGATTAGGACTTAGTTTAACCTGCTGACACTCACCAAACTGGGAGGGGTACCTAACGCAGCACAAGACGGAATCATGATTCAATAGTACCTTAACAAATAGGAGAACTGGGCCAAAACTAGCAACATGAATTCCAATAGGGACAAATGTAAGGTTCTATATGCAGGCAGGAAGAACCAGCTGCACAAACATAAGTTGGGGTACACCTGACTTGCCCGTAGAGCACGTGAAAAGGATCTGTGGGTCTCAGCAGACCAGAAGATTAACATGAGTCAACAGTGTGATGCAGCGGCAAAAAAAGTGAATGCTATTCTAGGATGCATCAACAGACGTATAGTGTCTAGAACGAGGGAAGTCACAGTACTGCTTCATTCTGCATTAGTCAGACCACACCTGGAATACCATGTCCAGTTCTGGGCTCCACAGTTTAAGAAGGATGCTGACAGGTTGGAACATGTGCAGAGGTAGGCGACAAGGATTATCATGGGTGTGGAAACCAAGCCTTATGAGGAACAGTTGAAGGAGTTGGGTGTATTTAACCTGGATAAGAGGAGCCTGAGAGGAGAGCCAAACATCTAAAGGGCTCTCACAAGTCAGAGCAAACTTCTTTTGTCCCGCTCCAGATGGTAGGACTGGAATCAATGGATTCAAGTTACAGGAAAAGAGATTCCAACTAAACATCAGGAATATCTTTCTGACTGTAAGGTTTGACTGTGGAACAGACTCCTTCAGAAGGTGGTGGACTCTCCTTTATTGTAGGTTTTTAAACAGAGGCGGGGTGACCATTTGTCATGGGTGCTTTAATTGAGATTCCTGCTTAGCTAGGGGTTGGGACTAGACCTCAGGGTCCCTCTACAATTCTATGATTCTATATAGCAGGGGGATTACACAGAATCAGAAGACTACATGAGACTTCATCACAAGGGTGTGCTAGATTCAAAAATTGAAGCTTTTAATCTCTGGATTATATTGCTGTGTGAAGAATTGCCACATCTCCCCCAAGATGTTGCAAAATGCTTTGATCATATACCTCTGTGGAAATGCAATCACGGTTGAGCAAATGCAAAGAAACAAAATTGGCACATTAGGGATTTACTTTAAATTTAAATGCTATTATACTTAAATGCAATTATAGGCTTTGCAGGATAGAATTTGCCAATGAAGATCTTTTCAAGATTGCGTGTACATTTTGCAGCTGCCTGGATAAATTAATATTTATTGAATATGTGTAGAAGCAATTAGAGAATGGAACGATAAGTCAAGGATGTGCAATTCTTGCTTTAAAAAGGTAAAGGACCCCTGACAGTTAAGTCCAGTCGCGAACGACTCTGGGGTTGTGGCGCCCATCTCGCTTTACTGGCCGAGGGAGCCGGCGTTTGTCCACAGACAGTTTTTCCAGGTCATGTGGCTAGCATGACTAAGCTGCTTCTGGCAAACCAGAGCAGCGCATGGAAACACTGTGTACCTTCCCGCCAGAGCAGTACCTATTTATCTACTTGCACTTTGACGTGCTTTCGAACTGCTAGGTTGGCAGGAGCTGGGACTGAACAACAGGAGCTCACCCTGTCGCAGGGATTCGAACCGCTGACCTTCTGATCGGCAAGCCCTAGTCTCAGTGGTTTAGAAGGCAATGGTTTGATTTGATAAAATAGGGTTATTGGGTTTGTTTGTTTTTAAAAAAGGAATGCCAAGTTGAAAATGGCAATGACATTGCAAGATCTTACTGTTCCCTATCAATCAGAAGGTTAAAGTAATTTTTGAAGAAATCTCAGAAAAATAACCGGACAAAACTGTTATTTGCTGCAACTGAGATATAGCAGATTATGATTAACTGTTAACAATACAGACCATCTTTTCTATAACATGCAGTCATCCCAAATCATGTAGGAGCTACATATACACTAAAGCTCTGGTTGCAGTCTTCCCATCAGTAGCGGCCAGTGACACACCATGCCTGTCCCAGCTTCCCAACACAGTGGGACACTGGCGTTCACGGAGAGGTAGAGGGGAGGTGCAAGGCAAAGGAGCTGGGCCGGGTGCAGCACATCACAGCAAGAGTGGCAGTTTGGCTTCACTACCATGTGCCACACAGGTTCAAGCTCCCTGCACCTCATGTCTCCCTTTGCCCTCTGAGTCAGCCCAGCAATCTGCTGTGCTGGGCAGCCGAGTAATGTACCCCACCTGTGCCACCTCACCAGCCACTACTGCTCCTCCTACTGCTGAATTCTTCATGGTAAGAGAGTATATTAGTGTTTTGAAAAAGGACTCCATAAATGCTTTGATAGAAGTCCATGTATAGGTGAAAATCTGAAAGTGTTTGCAAGCTTTATGTATGTAGACTAAGGTCTAGAATTCAGCCACAATGGGAGTCTTGAACTGCGGCAATTAAGATGGCTAATCAACATTGAAATCCATAGAATTTTTCAGTTCTTGAGTAATATCAACATGAAATTATATCACTTATCCATCTTGAGATTAATAATCAGAGGAGGAAAAGTCAACCATTATCCCACGATTTCCATCCTTGCAAGAATGCAGGGAATTATGTCATCACCACTCACTAGTAATCCATTGGCTTAGTCTTGGCATTTTATACTTTCCTAAGAAACAAGACTACTTTCTTCTTCAACAACAACAAAATGAAACATCTGTAGCATAAAGAAAGCCAAAAGTGTCCCCACAGCTGGCCCCATAGCCTCAGGGATGCTTTGAAGGAAGCACTGGAAGTTTGCACAAAGACTTTTAATAGCTATTACGGTTTTGGAAAAATGCTCTGTCGAGCCCTGCATTTTGAAACATTTTATTACAAAGGTCACTAATATGTATTCTAACTCTCTTTATAGGAACCAAAGGGTAATTCTAAGGGATAATTCATTTAACCAATTTTATTAGCTGAAGTTCTGACATATAAAAAGAACAACCAATCATCTGCAACATACCCACAAATGCGTTAGAAACTGCACCAATGGAGGTTTTAGTAAATTTATTCAAATCTACCCTAGCAGTAGTAGTAGTAGTAGTAGTAGTAGTAGTAATTTATTTATACCCTGCCCATCTGGCTGGGTTTCCCCAGTCACTCTGGGCAGCTCCCAACAGAATATATAAAAAAGAACAACATCAAACATTAAAAGCTTCCATAAACAGGGCTGCCTTCAGATGTCATCTAAAAGTCAGATAGTTGTTTATTTCCTTGACATCTGATGGTGTTCCAGAGGGCAGGCGCCACTACCGAGAAGGCCCTCTGACTGGTTCCCTGTAGCTTCACTTCTCACAGCACAAATTTAAGGCCCAAGTTTAAAGGATTTGTAGGGATTTTCAGTGGGTGGGAATCTTCAAAGGCATTCATCAGAGGCCTAATCCCACGCAGCATGAGAATGAAAAGGAGCTACACAACGTGTTGCAGATAGTAAAGATCGGCAAGAAGCAGCAAGATCTACTGAAATCTCAGCTGGGGCTATATACTAATTATTTGGAACCAAACAGGCTCTGGGTGATTTGTCACCCAGCATCAGAGGTTAGGCAAAATCCACAGCTTGTCTGCCCTTACAGATTGGTCAACTGCGTATACCTTCTTTCAGCATTTCTCAGATCTATTTTCAAAACTCTCTTTCCAAAGGTTATATACATCAAGATATCAAAGGTCCTGATAAGCATCTTACCGCTGGTTGCCTGTTAGAGGCTGAGGATAGGCAGCTGCTTGCTGATGAATGTACCCACTCGGCTGTTGTTGTGTCTGCCGTAGCCTTTCCATCAGAGCAGGGTTCAAATGAGCTGCTTGATAGGCCCTGGAGTTGTAGGTAGGCGAAAGGACGATGCCTCCGGCCTGCTGTGATTGCAATGGCATCTGAGTGCTATACATTGTGTAGCCATGAGGAATAGTCTGCACGAAAAAACAGGGCAAGGCACAAGTTGCTTTGATTTCGATGCTTCTAAAGAAAGCTTGCCATTATTACTGTTTATTTATTTTTTAAACAAGCAAGCAAGCAAGCAGCACACCAGGATGACAAGGAATGTATACTGTGCTGTTACTTGAAATAGCAACCAGATACTTAAAAAAAATAAAAATCCCCATAGTTTAATTATGCTTACTTTGAATTTGCTAGGCTCAAATTGCAGCCATACATGTTTGCAGGTTTCGTATTATTCTACCTTTTCAACACAGCAAAAGCTGGGCAATATACGATAAATGAAACCTCCAAGCTGCTGCTTTTATGCAGGGCAGTTTCCACACAGAGGATGGACTGGCATGATTGTGGCAGCACCATTCCAGCTGCTTCACTTCTGCATAAATCACAGCTTTCGTGTAAAAGCATAAATTCACGCAAATAATATCTTCTGGCCACAAGGTCATGGGGGTAAGGGCACGGGTTTCCCATCTTCTTGCATGCAAAATGCCATCAGTTCTGACTAGCCCATATTTACTAAACTTATGAATGTCAGATTTTAGAATTGTGAAAGCTTATTTTATTCAGGGTTATAAAGTAAGGTAGAGTCATGAAAGATCCCGGCCGTTTTAAAACCCCTCATAAAACCTGCAGGGTCATATGCAACCAAGTTCTACTCAAGAGTTGACCCACACTGAAATTAGTAGACCTAGTTTAGTCATGCCCATATATTTCAGTGGGTCTACTCTGAGTACAGCGAGCACTGAACACAACTGGATCTCAGTGTAAGGCATAGGCAAGGCCTTAGCACATCCTTTCCCTACACTGACCAATTATTACTTACCTGTGTCTGCTGTATCCCTGGATATTGCGGAAGCTGAGAAGCTGGCCGGATTTGTTGAGCAAAAAGAGCAGCCTGGTCGATAGTCGGACCCTGCAAAAAAATTAAAATTAAAAATTATATATATATATATATATATATATATATATATATATATATATATATTACTTACTGTAAATTTAAAGATTACATGTTTAGGGACACCATTGTGAACAGTTCAGGCATTCAAGGCATTTTAAAATACAACCTAAGAACAGAAGTTGGTATGTTTCCAATATTTTTCTTTCTGAAGGCAAGTGATGCTGAGTTATGCATTATGTACATAGCTGAATTTCTTAACTGCATTTTTTTAAAAAGGATGTCCCTTTGACCTTTTCTTCTTTCAACCCAGTTACTGAGGTGCTTTCATGTTTTCCTCCCAGAACATTTCCCTGGAGTGTTTAATCTCAGCAAAACAGCTATTCAGCCTGGTTGAATGACATTGGGCAAGGCTGGGGTGGAGAAGAAGCCTGCAAGTCCTAGCCCTGCTGAATCTTCCAAGCATCTTCCATCAGGAAGCAGGAAGAAGCAGGGTGTCCTCAGAGGACGAGAGCAGTCCCTACGGAGCTCTGAAAGAATGACACAAGTGAGATGCAACACAAACAGAAACATCAGCAGCACGGAGAGAACTGGCTGAGGAAACACGCTGCTGACCCTTTGGTCGTTTTTATTTGATTTGATCCTGGGGATTTGAAGCTGAGGTGGTGATTTTAGGAAAGTGTGTGAGAGAAAAAACAAAAGATACTGAGAGGGCAAGTCAAAAAGATTCCAAGAACAAATGAGAGCAAAATTAAGGGAGTCTCACTCCACCTTGAAATCCTGAGTAACAAACCCTAAACAGTTTAGATTAAGAGGAATATCTGGCAAGAAAAACTGCCACCACTGGCAGGACATTTTGAAAACACACAAGAGACAGTGAGAACAGAGGAGCAGTGCCATCTAGTGGCAGGAGGGGAAATAACTTCATGTGAGTTTGGAAATTTTAGTTCACATCTTCCCTCTATGGATTTGTGGGCCATGTACCATTAGCCGCTCCTGCCAACCTAGCAGTTCCAAAGCACGTCAAAGTGCAAGTAAATAAATAGATACCGCTCTGGCGGTAAGGTAAACAGCATTTCCATGCGCTGCTCTGGTTCGCCAGAAGCAGCTTAGTCATGCTGGCCACATGACCCGGAAGCTGTACACCGGCTCCCTCGGCCAGTAAAGCGAGATGAGCGCTGCAACCCCAGAGTCGGTCACGACTGGACCTAATGGTCAGGGGTCCCTTGACCTTTACTTTACCATTAGCTGCAAGAGTTTGGCTTCTTTGCCATGGTATTTTTTTGAACTTACTAACTTGGAGCCAGATGATTTGATGTTACCAGAGTGGAATGTCCAAGAACACAGATGCAAGCAGGGTGCCCCCCAGGGGGAAGAAAGATCACCTAGTGCAGAACATGAACCCGTGGACACGAGTAGGACTGTCAGGAACCATGCTGAGCCTCTGGAGCTACAAAACTGATTCCATGCCCTCACCCTGGACACTGATTCTGAGCAAGAAGAGCAACTACAGCGGTTGCAGACCTCAGAACTCTCCAAGGTGGCGGTGGAAGGCACAGTGTACAGAACGATTCCTGCCACTCTCCAGAGAGGGAAGAGACATGTGGTTGTGGAAAGTGACTTCCTACAGGGAGGAAGTGATCAATAAAGTTAGCATACAGGGAGCCCTGGGCGGAAGTGGTCATGGCCTCTTGGCTTTCATTATACCCAGGCAAGGGAAAGCTGAGTATACTTGGCCATGCACTCTAGACTTGAAGTAGGTTGATTTCGAAAAGCTTAAGGGACTACTGGGTGAAGGAAGACCCATGCTCAGAAATACTCAAAGAAAAAGGGGTTCAAGGTGGATGGGAATTTATTAATAGGAGAAATATTGAAGGCACAGATGCAGGCAATTCCAACGAGTGAGAAAAGTGGGAGGTATCTAAAGAAACCAGTGTGCCTGCAGATAACAAGTGAACTGAGATGTAAGAAAGGTATGTATAAGAAATGGAAGAAAAGGGAAATCATGAAGGAAGAGTATTCACAAGTTGCAGGGGGAAGGTCAGGCGGGCGAAAGCTCAGAATGAACTCGTGTTTGCGAGAGAAGTTAAAGATAAGTTTTGAAAAAGGTTTCTTTGGCTATGTTCAAACAAGAGGAAGAACAAGCCAGTAGTAGGTTCCTTGCATGGAGAAGACAGAGAAATGTTATTGGGTAACAGAGAGAAGGCAGAACAGCTCAACACCTGCTTTGCCTTTGCCTAAAAGGAAAGCAGTGCCCAAACTGGCGATAACACAATAAACAAAAGAATAGACCCGAATCAATGGATTTAAGTTACAAGAAAGGATATTCCAGTTAAACATCAGGAAGGAATTTCTGACAGTAAGAGCTGCTGGACAGTGAAACTGACTCCCTTGGAAGGAGGTGGTCTCGCCTTCATTGAATATTTTTAAGCAGAGATTGGCTGGTCATCTGCCATTGATGCTTTAGTTAAAATGTTTATACAGCAGGGAATTGGACTACATGGCCCCTGGGGTCCCTTCCTACTCTAAAATTCTAAGATTCTATAAAAATTAATCCACACATTTTATAAACAAAAAAGAAATGTGATGCAATGTCCAGCAGACAAATATTAGGAAAAGGGGATTTAGACATTGATGTATGTGGTCTCATAAGCAAACACAAAACCCACAGTCAGGCAAAAGGTATATAAATAAACAAATAAGACTACCTTAGCAAAAAAACAGATTGCAGCAGGGTTTTCAAACATTTGGAATGAGAGTCCTTTCTAAGGGGCTCTTAATCTACCTTCCAGCATGCGGCAAACTTGCATAGCAGGCAGAGCAGAAACACCTTGCTAATATGTCAGTTTTTTGGGGGGTGCAGTTGCAGGGAGAATTGCAGGGAATACCGTATTTTTTGCTCTATAAGACTCACTTTTTCCCTCCTAAAAAGTAAGGGGAAATGTGTGTGCGTCTTATGGAGTGAATGCAAGCTGCGCAGCTATCCCAGAAGCCAGAACAGCAAGAGGGATCGCTACTTTTGCTGCGCAGCGGTCCCTCTTGCTGTTCTGGGTTCTGGTATTCAGAATATTTTTTTTCTTGTTTTCCTCCTCCCAAAACTAGGTGCATCTTATGGTCTGGTGTGTCTTATAGAGCGAAAAATATGGTATATTGCTTGGGGAATGAAATAGGCACCCCAATCCACAGAGTGAAATGTTACAGCTCACACTACCAGCTCAGGATTCTTCCATCCTGTTGCATGTTGTGCATGAAGCCTAACTTGGGTTCTGGGTATGGTTTTATGTGCCTGCAATCCTAAATCAAGTAGAGGCTCGACTCGATCAGCGCATTCCTAAAATGTAAGACGAAGAAAGCAGCTGTTGAGGCCTTGCCTGGGCTTGCTGCCTTAGAAGCCGCTGCTGCTGTTGCTGCTGCTGTTGTTGTTGTTGTTGCTGCTGCTGCTGAAGTAGCTTCATCTGGAGCAGTTGCTGCTGCTGCTGCTGTGAAGCAATTGCGTGAATTGATGGTGGCTGCATCATGGTACCAGAACGCCTCTGCAGCATATTAGACAGCACTTGTTTTGTGTTGCTTGGGACAAAGGAGTTGGGAGGGTCCAATCTGGAGCCACCTGTGAATGCAATGGGATAGATGATAGATGATAGATGATAGATAGACAGACAGACAGATAGATAGATAGATAGATAGATAGATGGTAGATCAACACACAGAAAGAAAATGCTATAAATAAGTCAGTAATTAAATCGTTATAACAAAAAGGAAAAAGACTATGTAAAAATCACATTAAAAATTTCTTTACTCCCTGGCCCCATCTGGTGTTACATGTTTATAATGAATTCAAAAAAATTTTTTGACTAATGTAGCTGAGTCCATAGTTGATAGATAGATAGATAGATAGATAGATAGATAGATAGATAGATATGAGGTGGGGGTTGTTTGCAATCCTAATGACAATATAATGCATAATAATATATATTTTTCTTGTGTACTTTGCCAAAGTGCAGAAATACGTAGCCTTTAAAACCTAGGTTTCACTTTGCTTCCCCTTAGAGTATGTGAAACAAGATTTGTAAACAACAACAACAACAAAAATTACTGTTGTTATCCAAAAGACACACTAGTGGGTAAAATGACTTTTAACTACTAATTCTATAGCATCCAAATGCTTAGAGCTCCATCATCCTACCAAGCCATTTAAACCTTGCTTGCAATGGAAGGTGAGCTTTTTAAAAGATCAAAGTAAAAACAAAACAAAACTGAAGCTGAGCAGCTTTTAACCATAATTAACAACAGTTAACTGTTGTTTTCTGTTTCTTTCTGCCTTTTGCATAACTATGACTGCCTTCTGAAGATAGCAGAATTGGGGGGAAAGAACTAAAAAATAATATTGCTTCTGCGTGATGCAGTAAGCTTCTGGTGCCCGTTACAAAGCAGAGACCTACCTGGTGGAAGAGGCTGGTTCTGGACGAAGAAAGCAGCTTGCTGGGGCTGCCCCATAACATTATAGCCCCACAAAGCAGACTGGGGGTGGTGCATCATTTGAGATGGAAGTGGTGAATAGTTGGGAGGGACTCTATATACATTGTTCTGAGGGTAATCCTTAAGCGAAACAGGAAAAGTTAAACGTTATTTGCATCCATACCGTATTAATTCATAAACAATGCCAATTTTCCGACTGAACTATTAAAGCATTTATGTCAAATCCTTTTGTGGTTTACAACACAAAACTGATTCAGTCATAGACCTGGCAGAGATAAACTAAATATGACATCTTCTTGGCTGTCCGACAGTGTTTCATTTTATACTTTTTCTGCATGCTATACAACATGTCAGGTCATAATGTTATCAAAGCCCTGCTGTGTGAGCAACTTAACGACAAATTCACACTGTGCATTCAAGCTTCAGAGAATGAAATTATGGGAAAGAAATTAAGTTAGCTGTCCTAAGGAATCTCTCGTGCTAAGGATTATTCCACCATATATCTAAGTACATGAAGCGGTTTCAAAATTTTCTATCTTCAGGAAATACTTTTTGCTTTCGCTCGTCTGCCATATGATCCCTCTGTATCGCCAGGGGCATGTTCTAAGGTGGACTTAATTAACACAAAAGGCAGATACAGTGGTATCTCAGGTTACAGATGCTTCAGATTACAGATGCTTCAGGTTACAGACTCCGCTAACCCAGAAATAGTACCTCGGGTTAAGAACTTTGCTTCAGGATGAGAACAGAAATCGTGCTCTAGTGGCGCGGCGGTAGCGGGAGACCTCATTAGCGAAAGTGGTGCTTCAGGTTAAGAACAGTTTCAGGTTAAAAACGGACCTCTGGAACGAATTAAGTTCTTAACCTGAGGTACCACTGTACTAACAAACACCTTCCACTGGGGGGGGGGGGAGGGGAGCTGTTCCTGCCTCTCCTAAGTAGCAATAGGAGTCAAACCCAAGTCTGGATGCCCCCTTGCCACTCAAGAGGTAAAATTTCCATTTCATGCCGCAAGTTTAAATTGCTTACATCAGGTTTGGAAGTTGGTTTTGTCTTTCGCTTCTTGCCTTTTGCCTTCTTCTCTTCATCTGCTAAAGGTTTGCCCTGATCTGACAGCTCTGCTGACTTCCTTTCCGGTTCCTGAGACGCAGGGGTAGATGGCTCTTCCTCCTCCTCCTCTTCTTCAGGAGGGAGGGGTAAAGGCTCGAGGTAGTAACTTCGGGGCTTGGGTTTAGAGTGGGCGTGGTAGAGGAGAAGGTGCTGCTGCTCCTCGTATTTTATTACTTTCCTGTCGATACGGACAGTTCCAAACCAAGCCCAGGATAGCGGAGCAGGATTTCTATTGCCCTCAAATAAATCCCACGGGGATACTTTCTGCTTAGTTGAGACTTGAAGCCCCTGTTTGAAAATGTAAAGGGATAGTTTTTATTTGTCATTTCTTACCTAAACTTCATGTAGACTAAAATAAAGTTGCAGCACACACGGTAATGTGAAGTATTGAAAGTTATGCACAGAACAGTCAAAAGAACATTATGGTTTACCAGTAATGTAAAATAAAGATGTCACGCGTTTTAAATGTCAATCATACTTCAATAGATTTTATGCTTTTGTTGCTGTTAAATGCTTTGATGTTTTTTATGATATAGTGGTATACTGTACAAATATGTTTATAAATAAAATAAAAACTCTCCAGAATTGAAAACTAGATAAAATAGTTGTTCTAGTACATTATTCAAGGCATTCCAAAAAGTCTATGCCATGCAGCACAATCTTTTAAAAATAAAACTCATATATTCTATCTGACTTCCCCTTATAATGTTTACAGTGTCCACCTAAATCACAAATGTTTGATGCCCCTGGTTTACTCCTTTGTAAATATCACATAAGCAAAGAGTGAAATGTCTGCAGCAAATGCTAATTAGAAAGTTTAATCATATTTGTGGCATTGCCCATATCTCTCATCTTAAAAAAACCAACCCCGGCCTTGTCAATCTCACAATCCCACAACATATTCCAAATAAAATTAAAATGGTTGAATGTGATTAACATCCAGTTAAGACTCAAACCTGATGCTGCACCTGCTGTCTTGAGCTCTTGTGATGGGCAGCTTGACCACTGCAATTTGCCACTAGCTGGCAGCATTGTCTGCATTTAGTTGGTGGTTTTAGAATCTGTCATGCAAAAGTGGCTTTAAATTATTTCAGACAACAGACAGAGTGAGCTCTTCCTGCAGCCAAGCTGGTGCCAAACATATTGCTCTGCTTTCCTTTGGACCACACCAGAGAGGCCAAGAGGGTGGGGTGTTGTTGCCTGGGCAGCCCAGGCCCTCCAGCACCCGGGGCAGCGCAGTCCGTATGGAGTGCGCATGTGCGGCATCCCGTATACGCACACACTCTGTACAGAATGCCACACATGCGCAGTCCGTATGGGCTGCCACTTGCGAGCAGCATCCCGTACGGAGTGCGCATGTGTGGCCTGCCGTACGGACACCATGCAAACGGCACCCCGTATGGACTGCGCATGTGCGGTGACCGTACGGGCTGCCACACATGCGCATGTGCGGTGACCGTACGGGCTGCCACACATGCGCAGTACGTATGGGCTGCCGCTTGTATGGACGGCGTGCAAGAGCAGCAGCCCATACAGACTGCGCGTGCCCTCAGCCGCTCTACAGCTGGGGGGAGGCAGGGGCCATATTGTCACACACCCCTGATTGGCACCCGGGGCGGCCCGCCTCCTCCACACACCCCTTCCTACGCCCCTGTATACACTGCCAGGCTTGTGTCCCAGGGAGGTCACCTCAGTGCTGCTAACACAGTGGTTTGATTTCACCCCCGGAGGTGTACTTCCTTATTTCTTGAGACAGACAGATGCCAACAACCCTCTTAGACTGCATTCCTAACCCCTCTTATCTGGGAGCAACCCCTATTTAATTCAGTAGGCTTTCCATCCAAATAGAATTGGTTTAGATTTGCCTTTGAGCATAGAAGATTCACCATGGGGTACCAAAATCCACTCAGCTACAAATAAGTAAAGCCCCGGTCCAAATCTTGCCTCTAACATGGATTCACTTGGTGGTCTTCATAAGTCACTCAATCAGCTTCACTCTTCCCATCTATATTAGAGGGGCTGATAATATTAATGCATGCTTTAGCATTATTCTAAGAATTTCTAACTAGGTAATGCATGCAGAGTTCTCTGAATATTTGGAAACACTATGCATTTTTACAAGTATTATTATTAAGTGGAGTGTTGCCTAATAGAAAGGGCAGAGAATTGTTTCTTTGCTTGGCAGAATATGGTAGAAGCTGTAATAACAACATAACAGAAAAACATTCGCGGCCTTCTGTGAATAAATGAGTTGAATGGATCTGATTAAAGGGCCACCAAGTTATCTTTTGGCTGTCACATGCATGAGAAAGTTGGCACGCCTTAAAAGTAAAGTTTATTCTTGCCTGTTTCTTATCGATGGAGTCAAATCCAGCAATTTTGTTTCCCTTGGTATCAATTAGTGATCCCATAGGCTCACAAGCAATTATGTCGCACATCTGCTTAGGCAAGGGAAGAAGTTGACGAACTTTGTCAATACTTTCTGAACACTTATCTCCCAGTTCTTTCTGCAAGTGGGTAAAAAGGACAAATGTTAAGGAAGCATTTCAAAATTGCAGACCAGAAATGTTTCATTATGAGTCATTTCCCTGTACTTTTACTATTTTTATTCCGCAGTCTTCGCTGTGCCTTAAAATGTGCTTTATAAGCTATTTCCGCTCATCTGATGGGACCCCCTCCCAAAAAATCTAACTATAGAAATCTGCATTTAACGTTGATGTAGAAGCCTAAAGAACAGATGAGCAATGGTGTCGGGGGGCGGGGAATCATCTGCAGTTTTAGCATATCATATTGGGCCAAGCCAGAGTACCATGGACAGAAAGCTATCATGTCTACCAAGTCAAGACATTTGTCTAGCTAACCCAGAATTGCCTACTCTGACTTGCTGTGATTCTACATATTCTTTGGGCATTGAACCTGGGACGATTTCCTTGCAAGGCATGAGCTATTGTTGTCATGCAAATACCGCATGTGTGATAAAGAGTGCCTAACAGGCAAAGGGGCATACGCTCCTATTTGGAGAAATCCCAGATGTCAAAAGACTGGGAAATGGCTACAGGCACGTGCAATTTCTCTTCCTGTCTCCTCTCTTGTGTGCTTGTTCCTGATCTCTTAACCAGGCTAGCAAATGACTTGTGCACCAAGCCTTTCTGTCCTGTTTCTTAATTCTTATTCATTAGTAGATGATTCCCTTATTTCCTTATATCTACATACCCCTCCTTTACACAAAAAAGTGGGGGGAACTGCTAGAACAGTTATTCGTTTAACAAAAGCATATTTCAGCAGTCAGACGGGAGACTTACTTTCAGCTTTTTCACCAAATTCATGTATGCTCTTTTGTTCTCTTCAGACCCCACCTGGGTTGCATTTGATAGGTCAGAAGCTAAGGTTCCATTGATCAACACACTCAGCATGTCAAGTACAGTTGTAAACAATTCACTAGGAACATTAGGGGGAAAAGCAGTGAATTATACCACAAAGAGCAAAAAATAAAGTAAAACAATGTTCTTCCATTTAGCCAAATGTTTACTATTCCTCTCTGGAATGTCATAATCCGATCTAAACTGGATTGTGTGAGTCTCTGAAAGGAGGTCCTACCCCACCTGCTAGTTTGCTTCACTGTGGTCCTTTCCATGGTTTCTCAAGTCTGAATAAATGCATGGCCCTTTTCTCAAGATACGCTCTGGTTTCCTCCAACTGCAGCAGGAGTAAGACACCTCCAGCCAACAAAGACTTGTTTCCTTGGCTGTGTCTGAGACATCCCTAGTATCTTTGAACTTGACCTCACCAAGTCAAAGTTCCAGAAGATTCCTCTTGATGGAATCTATGGAGGGAGCTATTACAGACCCTTTTAGCAACTTTGGTACTGCACCGGGGGGGGGGGGGGCTAAGATTGTGTTATTATTAATGGTGCAGACATACTTGTTTGTTTGCATGTCAACGGTTCCTGATGTTATTATTTGAAGGAGCAGAAGTGCCCAGTCCGTGGTCCACTGTGTACTTCTCTGCACTGTGTCAAACATTCCACCCACCTAAAATGAGAACCACATGGGAAAAAATTGAAGATAAACATGATGGACTGTGCTCTGCTTAATTATTTTTATTATTTTTATTTTTATTAATTGTGAACACGTAAATAAATCAAATATACATAAATAAAAGTAAAACGAAAAATAGAGAATATAAAAAGAAACAGAACAAAGAATAAAAAAATAGAAAGATAGATAACACATTTCAAAAAATAAAAAATAAATATAAATATTTTCGTATCAACTACTACATAAGGAGTTCAAGCCTTTTGTGCTCTGCTTTATTTATGCTTATGGTCTAATTATATTGATTCCTAGTATGTCCCTATTGGTAAGTTCCTTGGAGATGCCAAACAGCTTGATACGTGGCTCTGGAGTAGCCATCCTTCTGTTGACATGTCCCTCCTGAGTCATAGAATCATACTGTGAATATGCTGCCATTAAGTGGCCAGTCCCTTGGAAGGTCTCTTCAACTTAAAAAACAACCCAGCAGCACCCCCCTCCCACTTACACAGATGTGGAGGTGGGTCTGTACAGAGGGCATGGGCAAAATCAGGAGGTGACATGAGATTCAAATGACTGGTGGGCTGCCATGTTGCATTGTGTCTAGCGCAGCACCGTGTTTGCTACACAGTGATATGCTAGACACATAGAACACAGTGAGGGGGGGTCTTGCTGCAACCTTATCGCTCTGCCTGCATCAGTGCAAGATTATAGCCTCGGAGTTTCTCTCATATTAAGTGCTTGCACACACAAATGTGTAACAGTTTTACACGTTCTTCATTTTCCAGTTTCAATATGCAGGGTTTTTTAATATTACGGATATGTCCTCTTTTTTGCTCTTCAAAATATGGCAACCCTAGGAGCAGTTTTACTGAGGAATGACATAAAAATAGTCTAAACAGATAATTGTGCCTTTTTCTCACCAAATTAAGACGAAGTTGCAGAGCGTCATGCATCATCTGTCTAGCTTTAACATCATTCTGGTATCTCTCTTCCCTCCAGTTGCTTAATATCTAGGAACAAAAATCCGATTAACTGAAGCATGTTTACTTTAAACCTTAACATTACTCATTCCTGGCCAACAATATATATAAATATATATATATATATATATATATATATATATATAACTCTTTTCACCCACTTCTATGAAATACTTCTCACAAATTTTGCTTGTTGTTAAATTTCTGCCTGCTATAATTTATTACCCTGTATCCTCTCTTGCCCAATTTAACTGATGCTATTTTTACTTAAGAAGTCCCATCTGTGGAGCTGTTCAAAGAAAGAGTTGTCCTCTTATCTAGTCAGGTAAAAGAAGATCCACTTGCAAATACGTTCTCCTCCGGGTGAAACTCCACACAGGCATGGGATCCTTAAAAGTTGCCTGTGAGAAGTCATCATTTTCCTTTCATTTGATAGGTGAGAAAGGGAAGCCTCTGAATCACACTCTACAGATAGCTTCTCTCAGTGGCTGTTAATACTTTCTACAGATTGCAAGCCAAGTTGCAAGGATGGTAAAGTAAGAAATATCTCAGATCCAGATTAAAGTACTGGAGGTACCAGAAGTACTGGGAGGAAGGAGGAAAGGATGGAAGGCAGCCGAAACAGAAATGGAGGAGGGAAGAGTCAGAAAATGGAATAGTTAGAAACTATATCTAAAATGAATTTTGTTACATGCTAACTGTGTGTTTTACAGTGGCCTGGGAGCTGCTCTTGTAGTACTGTAGTTACACACAGATGGAGGAGTGGGGCAAGCAATAAGGTATCTGTCCACAACAATAAGAGTCCTATGCTCTGTGTACATAGCTCTTCTACCTAGTCATTACAGTTGTACCTTGGAAGTCGGATGGAGTCCATTCTGGAAGGTCTGTTTGACTTCCAAAACGTCCAGAAACCAAATTGCGGCTTCTGATTGGCTCCTGCAGCCAATCGGAAGCCCTGTCAGAGGTTCGTGTTCCAAAGAACGTTCGTAAACCAGAACACTCACGTCCGGGTTTGTGGCATTCGGGAGCCAAAACGTCCGAGTACCAAGGCATTTGGGATCCTAGGTCCGACTGTACTAAGTTGGTTATGGGGGCAAAACTAAGTGGCTCACCTGTCATGATAGCAGCATAGGAATCAAGCACTGGAATTAAGGGTCGAATGCTAGGTTCTATCACCTTCTAATCTATCTTACAAACTACTGTATTAACAACTGAAGTGGCAACATGCCCCGCATTAGGCCTAGTCTATTCATCCAGCAGAATGAGGTGGGAATGAGGTATTAGACTAAAATGTACCTATTTGGACCACACCCACAGGGACTGCAGGTTGTGGAAGTCTTTTAAAAAAAATCTACACATAAACAACACTCCCTACAAGTAAAAAGTCAGTGCAAAGGGATCAGGCTGGTCTAGAGTCTTTCTCCCACTCTCACCTGCAAATAATTTATTTTTTACATGGGAGAGCGATCAAAATTGATGTTCCTCAACTTCAGTCTGAAATAGTACAATCCATTCTATCAGAATGTGACCATCTCATTGACCTCCATGTGTAAGCAATGCCTTGATGTGCTTTAGGCCAGGATCCAAAGAACTCTAGAACCTGTTTTGTGAGTCAGTAGGTTCTGGATTTCGAATTTGCAGTGCCATGCGGCAAATCATTACTGGAACTGTGGGAAGTTTCAAGAGCAGACCTATGCTATATAGCATGATAGACTAGTGCTCCAAGAAATAGAAATAAAAAGTCCCACACAAGTCACTGATCTCACTTAAAGTAGCATTTTGTAGCCTAGTATTAGACATTGTGCACATTAGGGACCTTAAAATGCAGTAAGGTCATTTTTCCCTGCTCCATTTCAAGTCATGTTTTTACATTGCTATACACACCAGAGAGGGAGCTGAGATGTATTCACTCGATTCAAACTAGCCAATTTGTTTCCCTGCACTTTCCCCACAACTCCTATTCAGTGAAGACTGCAAGTGCGCAGCAAATATCTGAAGTGTTCACTGCTTGTCTTTTCAGATCAAATTGAGCCTGATTTGAGGGAAAACACATCTAACAGCAGTGCTTCTCAAGAAACTATATGATACATATAGATTGTGGGTAACTTGGTTTCAGACATCAGCAGTGGGATAGCACTGGAGCCAGAGTAAACAGTAATGTGTACATAGTCTTAGTACCTAAAGATGTTGCAGATGCAATACAAAACAAGGCAAGCTCAATGTAATGGGTCACTTTGCCAACAGCAATTACTTCTATTCCTGCTTAGGTATCTGAGAAAGTTTGCCATTTTTCTTTTTTTTAAATGCAGATGATTTTGTGTTGTTGTTTTTTTAAATAAAATATCAGCTAAACCTTCTGTCATTTCTCTCCATTTATGTTCCTGAAACTCACACGGATGGCCTTTCAAATGTGGTTTCCCATGTGCCTGAGTCCATTAGTATAATTGATTTTCATCTGATGCAGAGCACAGAATTATCTGCTTATTTTTACCTGATTAACTTGATTTTGTAGAGATGTTAGAAGCCCTTCTCGCTGCTCATCCTGTCCCTTAAGGCAAGTAAGTACCAAAGAAAGGAAAGGTTGCTGACTCAAAAGAGACATGCTTTAAAAGAGGCAGAGACAAGATTCAATTAGTAGTGTTACTTTGATATTTTCTGTCTCCAATCCCTTCCTTCCCTTTGTCTACACTTCCCCTAGCAGGGTTTTCTTCACGTGCACTGTTATCGCTGTTTTAGCAAGCTAAAAAATACTCACGCGCTAAAAGCCAAACATTAGGACAGAGGTTCTTCAAACCATGGATTTCCCTGGAAGCTCCCAAGGAGTTCATCAGTGGGAATATTGGTTACAGCAGCCACAAGATGTGGTGAGATGGCATCGAAGGTGGGGGCTGGGCAAATCCATGGAGGGTAAGTCTATTATTTAGATAGTCAGGATAAGGTAAAGGTAAAGGGAGCCCTGACCATTAGGTCCAGTCGTGACCAACTCTGGGGATGCGGCGCTCATCTCGCTTTATTGGCTGAGGGAGCCGGCGTACAGCTTCCGGGTCACGAGGCCAGCATGACTAAGCCGCTTCTGGTGAACCAGAGCAGTGCATGGAAACGCCGTTTACCTTCCTGCCGGACTGGTACCTATTTATCTACTTGCACTCTGACATGCTTTCGAACTGCTAGGTTGGCAGGAGCAGGGACCGAGCAACAGGAGCTCACCACGTTGCAGGGATTCGAACTGCCAACCTTCTGATCAGCAAGTCCGAGGCTCAGTGGTTTAACCCACAGCGCCACCCACTCATAAGGTATATGAGCTACTATAAGGTATAGTGAGGATAACTACCTTCAAACTCTAGGTGTCAGAGTCAGTATGCCTCTATTTCAGCAACTGGGGAGCAACAGCAGGAGAATGAGTGCTGCTTCCATGCTTGTGAGCTTCCCAGAGGTATCTGGTTGGTCACTATAGGAAACAGGATACTGGATTAAATGGACCATGGGTCTGATGGCACAGGGACCCTCCTTATGACAAGCAAGCGTCTCTTCAAAAGAACATTACTTATATTCTTCCATAATATGGAACTCTGCAAATGTTGCATAGGTGCCCTAGCTAAACAGAAGTGCACCACAGGACACACCTAAGTCTCTTCTGCAATATGCAGGTGGTACGTGGTGTGCAGACCAGTGCCAAAAGTGTTCTGAGAGGGTAGGGAATTTGAAAGTCACTGCATTATGACCACGGTATAAATAGAGGCCAACACACTCGTGTAAAATGTGTGATGGTTTTTAAGCTGGCAGCTTCTTTTGGAGGAGGATGAAGAAGTTCATGGCTCACTTCCTGTCTCATCAGAAACAGAACTCTCACATCCCCTTATCCTTTCGGGGGGGGGGGGGAGCTGTCTCCATATCTTCCATGGCTATCTATAAAAAGAAGATGTGAAAGTTGTCCTTCGGACAATGCAGAAGAATGCAATACACTGGCACTCTCTGCTTTCTCCATCTCCCTCCTTTTTGTGTGGCACTTCCAAAGCAGCCTTTAATGAAAGCCAGAGGAATGTGCAGTATTCTTATCCTATTCAGGTTTGCAGGAAGCCTAAGGCATTGCACTTTTAATGGAGTGCCACAATGCTTATCAGGAAGTATCGTTCAGTATTGCTAATTAAGCAAAGTAAAGGTATTTGGACAACTAAGAACCAGTTTAAGGCAGATTAAGATCAACACAGTTAAAATGAAAGTATGATCTGAATTTTCAGCCATGAAGTGGGGAATGCAGGGAAAAAAGAAAGAAAAGAAAGGGGGAATGTTTGTTTTTTTTATATAGGCTTTTAAATATAGACAAGCAATTTCATGCAGAGAATTTGAATACTATAGTTTATTGTGAAACATCTAATAACGTATGTATTCATGCACACATCTGAGCATGTCATTTCTTGACACCTAATCAGAATCCCATATGAGAAGTAAACATCTATTTGTGGAAAGAGATCTTTTTATTTGAGGGCAAGAAGTATCATTTTAAAAATAGTTTTTTTTCTTTTGGAAATGATGAATAGAATCAATCCTACTTTCAGTAAATTTTAACACATTATTGGTCCTTTTTTTTTTTTAACTGAGCTGTTTCCAGAGCAACAATTGGGGCATTAAGAAGGAAAACATGGTCTTGCTTATGTGCTACATTTTCTCCTAAATGCAACCAAACTGCAACCTACCTTTCCCATAATAACTGTACGGGGGGGAGAGAATGTTGCAGGCTTATTTCATAAAACAAATCTTGACTGAGTGCACAAACATGTCCGGTTTACAATAGCAGGATTGGAATACTTGTAATAAAAGCACAAACTCTCCCTAGCCAGTCTCTGCATCAGATATTCCCAGTAAAAAGTTGCAGCCTTTCTCCCCCCGAATCATTTCTACCTCTTTTGCTTCTGCCTGTCTCTCTCCTTCTTTGAAGACGATCCCAAATGCTGGCCTTTCTCCAGCTCTTCTCCAGCTGCTTTCAAGACTCTGCCTTGAACAGAAGTAGGCAGCTTCGCGATCAGGGGAGACACTAGCCAAGCGCCTCGCCTCTCAGAAGAACTAGAAGCATGAAACATACAAGACATTTCAAACAGAATTATCACCCAGTATTCTCAGGTTTTTTCCTTCAAAGCACTATATGCATGTGTGTGAGACACAGGTTTTGCAAACTACTTAAAACAAGGCAGGTAGGTAGATTTAAGCCAATACAGTTCAATATAATTTTAAGTAAGTTGTGAGCTGAAGTTCCACATCCCAGTCCCAAAGTCTTTTTGTGTGCTTTTTGATGCGTACATGGAGGTCTTGAGCATGCAGAAATTCCCATTCATTGCAGCTGAAGAACTAATGTTTATACCTGCTGGTGTGCTTACAGTGCATGATCTACCAAACTGTGTGTGAGAAATTCTCACACGCAGAGAAACTCTGCACATGCACTGGAACTTCTGAGCCCAGAACAAATCTGGGGAGACTTTTCTGGGCTATGACTACTGCCTTTTGGATTCTTGAAATTAACACCACAATTATTATTAAATGCAACCCTCCACGCTCACAACCCTCTCAAGTATTCCTGTTTTTTTTAAAAAAGCAGATTAATTTCATCTTTATCCATCCAGGCAGAGAACATTACCTTAGAAATGTCTTTTTACTTTTCTGCCTCGTAATATGTGTGTCAGCGTTTCCAACAGAGTTTGGACTGAAGAGGCCTATACCAGAGTTAGAAGAGTTATTGTTTAGATCAGCGGATTGCTGAAACACCTCTATCGTCGCCTTTGCAATATTATCCAACAAGCTGTTCATTTCAGCCACAGACCCAGAACCCTACAGTGAAACATAAGTAAACTAGCACATTCATGATATCTTTGCTCACACACTAGGTTATTTTATTTTATTTTTTTAAAAAAAGGAAAACTTTATCGAATGAAACATGTATGCAAGGCAATACTCACAGGCTCCTTCATACACTGTTTGATCGTCAGCTGGAGCTCCAACCACGATTGGCGGAGAGTCCACTGATCCAAATTCTGTGCAAAGAATGACAAATAGTTGTGTCACCATTAAACATGGCAGCTCGTGTATTTTGTTCTTGCCTGCATATCGTTGTCTTTTCTACATGCATCGGGGATGCGGCTCATTTTGTTCATTCTTCCTGCCTACAGATGGGATCGGTGGGAAAGGGATGGGGGCCTTGCCTTGGGGAAGAGCCTGTTCCTGATTTCACCCCCACCTCAAAACATAGCTTTTAGCTGATCTTGACTAAGGGCAGAACTACACATTATAGGTAAAGGTTAAAGAAAAAAAAAGGTAAAGAACCCCTGGACAGTTAAGTCCAGTCAAAGGTGACTATGGAGTTGTGCACTCGTCTTGTTTTCAGGCCGAGGGAGCCGGCGTTTGTCCACAGACGGCTTTCCGGGTCATGACTAAACAGCTTCTGGTGCAATGGAGCACTGTGACAGAAACCAGAGCGCATGGAAACGCCATTTACCTTCTCAGCACAGTGGTACCTATTTATCTACTCGCACTGGTGTGCTTTCAAACTGCTAGGTTGGCAGGAGCTGGGACAAAACAACGGGAGCTCACTTCGTCACGGGAATTCAAACCACTGACATTCTGATTGGTAAGTCCAAGAAGCTCAGTGGTTTAGACCACAGCGCCACCCGTGTCCCTACATTCAGTGACCACGAGAAGAAGCCATACCAATGAGGCAGGCAGAAATCTTGTAGTGAGCCTCCCTCCATACACGAGCTGCACACATACAGAGTTTCTTCACATTTCTGGCTAGCGTATGCTTCAGTAGCAGAAGGGGTTGTGGCTGGCAGGAAAGACTTAATTCCCCTCTCCCTTAATTTTATCCCTTTACAAGGGACGGTATGTACACAGGGACAAAAGGGTCTAACATGTGGTGGGAGCAAGAGGAAAGAACATCAAATACAAAGCCTTTATTCGGTCTGCTTACCTGAAGAATGCGCTTGATGTGTTGTCTCTGAGGATTGTCACCCTCTGCACATTCTTTAACACCATGAGGATAACAGATAAGCTGCAACAATTTTTGTGCTTGCTTGTTTGAAAGGACTGGGTCCAGGATAAGATCTTTGTCGGTACACAGTCTTTCGGGTTCTTTCAAGCAGTGTTCTCCCACCCACTCCTATCAGCAAAAAGTTGAATTGAACATTAATCACAGCAAAGGCAATCTTTGTTTGTTTTGCTTGCAATGCATAACAAAAAATCAACATTGTTCAGGATGAGTCAGATTCACGCTAGCACTGTGAAAAAGCTATACAAAAAGGTAAAGGTACCCCTGCCTGTGAAAAAGCTATACTATACATTAAATCCAAGTCCATTATGCAAAATATTTAACAAGGAAGAATTTAGTTAAATATATTTTTTTTTTTCCTTTTAAGACAATCTTTTTCTCTGGTTCTACTTCTCAGGTATTCCGTCAAGAGCATTTACATGCCGCTGACTCAAGGAACTCTTTAAAAAGGAAATCACAATGTTAAGCTAAACTCTCAAACGAATTCCAGCTGTAATCACAACTATACTCATTGTATGTTTGAGAAAAACTTCATGGCACAAGGAGGACAAGAATGGTGGGATCACAACCACACCTGCACAGCTTTCCTATCTGTTGAGAAGTTCAAGCATGGGCACAAAGTTTACATGGGAGCCACAACCATAAAATCTAACGTGCCTAGACCTGAATTGCGCAGCTAATTCCTGAATATAGCATAGGCTATCAGCTGCACAGTTAGAGGCTTGTTCTTTCCGGGTTTAATCAATGAGGCTAGGGGGCTGGGTAAACCTGTCACAGGTCACAGCTTCCACTGCCCCTAAGAAAACATGGGGTTCGTTTCGTTTTTGTTTAACTAAGGTAAGATTGTGCGGTCCAGTGTACCCCAAGAGGCTTCGCATGGCCAGCGTGTGGACTTGTTCTCACCTGTGTGCACCTGACTCAATCTTCATTCCTTGATTACTCAGCCAAAATATGGGAACTTTGGATAGATATCTGGCAATATCAAAGTCAGTCTGGACAGATCAATCTATGACAGCTCATTCACACCATCATTGATGCCATAGTTGCCAACAGTGTATACAAGTTTATAGGAGGAAATGACCTGGAAGCCCTGACAACCAAATCCATATTACTTTTTTTTTATTACATTCACGCTCCAACTTTTCCTCCAAGGAGCTCAAGGTGGCTTATTCATTCCCTCTCCCTTTTTTATACTCATGAAAACCCTGTGAAGATTAAGCTAAGGTGTTGTGGCTGGCCCAGGTCATCTTCAGGGCTGAATGGCTTCCCCAGCTACCTTCCTCTACCCCCATCATCCACCTATATTTATGAAAGCATGTCATGACTGTCTTTGCATCCCTGGAATATGGCAACAATGATTACTCCGGAAAAATAAATTCATATATACAAATAAACAGAGAAAAACAAAGGGTCATGCTACCTGCTGGCATATACTTCTTAGCACATATCTAGCATATTCGCTGAGACTAGCAGTTTCTATGGAGAAAGGTTTTCCACATGATTTCAAAGAATGTGAGGAGGCATCCCATATCTCATCTTCATTAAGGTCACCTAGTAATCTTCGCACTGAATAATCTGACTTCTTCAAGGAGGGCATGCTATTGCTTCCAATTTCCGCATCACCTATGGAGTAGAAGCAGCACAAATATGAAGATTATTATTACTGTTTAACTATCAAAAACAACCTGGGCAAGCGCCACAATTTAAGAAGGATGTTGACAAGCTGGAACGTGTGCAGAGGTGGGCAACCAAGATGATCAAGGGTCTGGAAACTAAGCCTTGCGAGGAGTGCTGGAAGGAGCTGGGTATGTTTAGCCTGGAAAGGAGGAGAATGAGAGGAGATAGGATAGCCACCTTCAAAAATCTTAAGGGCTGTCACATGGGAAAGGGAGCATGCTTGTTTTCTCTTGCTCTGGAGGGTGGGACTCGAGGCAACGGCTTCAAGATACAAGAAAGGAGATTCCGACTAAACATTCAGGGGAAAAACTTTCTGAAAGTCAGAGCTGTTTGGCAGTGGAACAGACTCCCACAGAGGTGATGGACTCTCCTTCCTTGGGTGGTTTTTAAGAAGAAATTGGATGGCCACCTGTCATGGATGCTTTAGTTGAGATACCTGCATTATTAGTGTACTTTGCAGCATCATTAACCATTACTGTAAGCCTAACATTAAAAATAATGAGCTAATACAATACTAATGATATTAATTAATACCATCAAAGCTTCAGAGTCTTGCACTAGCCTGCCTTGACAGACCCTGAGAAGGCATTCCCTTCATCTACCCACGGTTTTAGGCGGGGGGAGTTGGATTGGGGCTGGGGAGAGGATATTTGATGACCCTGGGGTCTATTCCAACTTCGATGATTCTATGATTCTAAGCAATCCTGCTGAAGCTGAATTGTTACACCTACTGGGTAGCAATAAATAGAAGAATTTAATACAAACGCCTCATCTATTGTAGGATTAATCCTTAAAACATCAGATTTTAAGATATAACGGAAGCTCAGGGATGCGGCACTTCTGGTCCCTTATATTCCCTGATCACTGGTCATGTTGGGTGGGGCTGATGCGAGTTCAACATCTGGGGAGAACGGACGGACCCATGCTCTAGACAATGTATCCAGTCAAAATCAAAATTTAGTAGGATCCTATGCTTGCCTAAAGGCAAAGGGTAAAGGGACCCCTGACCATTAGGTCCAGTCATGGATGACTCTGGGGTTGTGGCGCTCATCTCGCTTTATTGGCCGAGGGAGCCGGTGTACAGCTTCCGGGTCATGTGACCAGCATGACTAAGCTGCTTCTGGCGAACCAGAGCAGCGCACGGAAACGCTGTTTACCTTCCCGCTGGAGCGGTACCTATTTATCTGCTTGAAATTTGTGCTTTCGAACTGCTAGGTTGGCAGGAGCAGGGACCGAGCAACGGGAGCTCACCCTGTCGCGGGGATTTGAACTGCTGACCTTCTGATTGGCAAGCCCTAGGCTCTGTGGTTTAACCCACAGCACCACCCACGTCCTATGCTTGCCTATTCAGAAGTAAATCCCACTGAATTTGATGAAATTTACTCCCATGTAAGTGTGTGTGTGTGTGTGTGTAAGACTTCAGCCTCACAGGGCAAGCCTAAGCATGTCTGCTGACAAGGGTCCCCCAAATTCAATGGAACTTTCTCCTAGGAAACTTGGTAAGGGGCTGCAGCCTTAACTATGAAATGAAGAATATTTAATGTGATCTTACCAAGCATCAGTATTGCTTTCAGCACAGCAAACACAGCACCCACTTCTATGCTGTTGTGAGCAGCAGTTAAGAGGTGACGATCACAAGATGATCGAATTCCTGGGAAAGATTTCCCTGCAGAAAAATAACAAGCTTTTTAAAAAATTGTCATTGTTTTTAGTGAACTTGGCTTTATTCTCCCCACCTAATTTTACTAGGCTTCTAAACACTGCGGTGGACCTATTTTGTGGTGCAAGTGCAAGGATGTCAATACTATCAATAATACAAGTCTTAAAACAAATGGCCCAATGTACACACGTGCCTGCCCAAGGCCACATCACACACTGTAGAAGCAAGTACATATTCAATATTCAAACACTGTCAATGGAAAGTATCGATTTAGTATGCAGTCGGTGTGTGGTTCATGCACCATGATTTTGTGATATAATGCAGTTTTTTAAAGTTAAGTGTGTGTACGCGCACCCCCTCCGCCTTATCTTCCAGAGGGCAGTGGGACTCAGATTTAAACTGCAATGTGAACATTTCATCCAGTTTTCCCCGAATGGATGCAAGGGGGAAGGCAGTGGGCAACTTAATTGAATAGTACAAACTATGATTTATTTAACAAGCAGGAAGGAGAAGGGAAGGAAGCAAGAACAATTCAGCTAAGTATACTGTTCAACATTAGTGTCTAAACAACAAATAGGGCAGGATGAAATCAAATAAATTAGTTATCCTTGAGGTGATCAATTAGAGGCCTGGCTGCTGCCACAGAGTCCTGGTCTGTCACTCACAGGCTGTGTGAGGGCTAAAAATACTGCTCTGCTGTTATTTTCATTCACAATCACTGTCTTCTTCGCTGTCTCTTTTTCCTCTCTCAAATCTTTAAGGGCGTGTACTAATTATTACACAGTGTAATAATGTACATTCCGTTTGGGATGCGGACACATTTTTGGGGTGATGTACACACAACATGGCTGCCACTTCATCCCTGTCCCATACTGTGGGTTGATCTAAAGCGCATTCTACAAGAACAGTTTTTTATCTGTTTTGTGCTGCATTCATTGGTTCCCTCCTATTGGGGAGCACCTAGTGTTGTTCTGCCAGTGCTTAGCGTGCATGAATAGACTGACTGAGTGGAGTACATCAATGCATACTGCTTCATAAACACAGCCACCTGTATGTGAAAACAGCATGGATAGCAACTCTCCCTTTTGGCAATGCTATCGTGCGAAGGTACGTATATTAAGAGCTATGTAAAAAAGTGCTTTGTGAAGAAACGAGGCCTGATTGTTTCAAATCCTACATGTGTACACAGCCTAACACTCTTTTCTTGAATCTCTTCAACCAACTCACCTCAGAACTCTCTCACCATCTTTTCAGAACGTCCCTATAAAAGGACTTAAGGGCTAAAAGGGGCTACACATCAGAGAGTTATAAAGAAAAGGCAGAAATATGCTTCCAAAACAACATACCAGGTGGTCCTTTGAACGAAATGGCTGTTTAAGGCTATAGGTCTGTGTCTCACCAATGTCAATTTAAATTGGATCTTATCCACTGCTATTCCAACTCTCAGTAAACCCCCCAAAGTGAATAAACATGACTAATTTATTCTGTATACACTCTACACATTTAAAACACATTCAAAGCACACATACCCCTCTAAAAAAACGGATAAGCAACAGTGCCCAGAATTCTTTGATGGAAGGAATGAGCTTTAGGCGTATTGTGTATACTCAGACCTAGGTTCATTAATTTCAGCAGGCCCTACTCCAAATAGAATGTTGTTGATGATGATGTTGTTAAATTTGTAAAAAGGTAAAGGTATGGGACCCCTTGGACAGTTAAGTCCAGTAAAAGGCAACTATGGGGTTGCAGTGTTCATCTCGCTTTCAGGCTGAGGAAGCTGGCGTTTGTCCACAGACAGCTTTCCAGGTCATGTGGCCAGCATGACTAAACTGCTTTTGGCCCATGCAACACCATGACGGAAGCCAGAGCGCACGGAAACACAATTTACCTTACTGCTGCAGTGGTACCTATTTATCTACTTGCACTGTTGTGCTTTTGAACAGCTGGGTTGGCAGGAGCTGGGACAGAGCAACGGGAGCTCACCCCATAGCAGGGATTCGAACTGCCTACCTTCTGATCAGCAAGCCCAAGAGGCTCAGTGGTTTAGACCACAGCGCCACCTGCCCTTTACCCATAGATCTCAGGGCGGTTCACAGCACAGAATTACAATTAAAAAAAACACAAAATACATCATCAAAACAAAAACAAAGACACAAAAATAGCCTCCCATTCTCCTTTGCCAAGTGAACCTTTGGAGTCAGCATTATAAAATTCCTCTGAGAAACCGGAACACAAAGGCAAGACAGAAGGTCTGGAAATAGATTTGAAGTATTTACCAGTAGGCAGCAGGGAAACCTCAGGTGTTTGAAAGAGGTGGAACAGAAGCCTGCACGTCATCCTTGCCCCAGGCTCAGCATCTGGATCTCCACAAGCTGTGGGGAAAGGATGCGAACCAATCATTATATTACTGGAAACTAGCATTTGATTCCCAATATTTTATCTGAGCAGAAGTTTGAATCTAATTCATAACACTTTTATCAAGCAAACATAGAAAGTAATAGCTTTGTGAAAAATATTAATGCTCTGCAAAACAGTGATCCAAACAATTTTTCATTTAAATGTTATTTTAGTCAATACCACATTGCTCTCTTAACTTTTTCTATCTAACAATTGTTTTATTTCACACACACACACACACACACACACACACACACACACAAATGTTGGATTTGCTTAGCAGGTGTGTGTTGACAAGGCAGCTTGTGAAAGAAAATAAGAAATATGAAAAATGTGAGCATGAGATTTTTCTGCAGCTTAACTGGGTAAAACAAGAGAATGTTATCAATATTTACTTGTGGGAAAATAAGAAGTATCAGGGGAAAAGTGTCAAAAAAAAAAAAAAAAAAAAAGCTTGTCTGGATGACGAGCACAAATAATGTCAAAGCTGAGAAAAAGCCAAAAATTCCAGAAACAACATAATGTAATGCCATCAGAGTGTGGGAAGATGACTACAG
Organism: Podarcis tiliguerta; assembly: GCF_965153285.1. Taxonomy (NCBI): domain Eukaryota; kingdom Metazoa; phylum Chordata; class Lepidosauria; order Squamata; family Lacertidae; genus Podarcis; species Podarcis tiliguerta. The sequence goes on from NC_139538.1 coordinate 23,405,476, forward strand.
CTCATAACTTTGCAACATGCTGGCAGAAAACCAAAACCAGCAGAAATAATTTACTTACTTATTTTAAATATTTGTAAAACTGTCATAAAAATACAGTACAGGGTACACCATGCAAAAATTGCAACAACCATAAAAACTTAAAATAACACATTAGTAAAAACATCCATAAATACTGTTTGGATAAAAGAAAATTCGAATTTCAAAGGCCTGTCTAAACAACACTGTTTATAGGCAATGTGTAAAAGGCGACTGGGATTATTCCTCTAGCAGCAGGAAGTGCCACAGTACAGGGACTGCCACACTCAAGCCTTGGTCCCTAACAAAGGCTGGTCAAACCTTAGGGGCGTGGTGAACCATCAGAAGTGCTCCATCAGAGAATATAAATAATTGAGGTGGACAATAAGGGAGCAGAAGGTTCTTCAAGTACTTTGGGCCAAGTTGGTTAGGGCTTTGTGAATTAACACAAGAACCTTGTACCTGCCTGGTAGCAAACTGGCAAAAATTGCTTGATTACAGAAGTAAGGACAACACTGACCCCATTCCCATGGACTTTGGAACAAACATCTAAGGTCCCAAAGCCCCTCACTCTCAGGCCCACCCAAATGAACCATGGCTCTTCCCAAAACTGAACCCTAGGCTGTTTATAAGGTATGCATCATCAAACAAATACCCAACATGTGGCCCCTGTAAGAGAAACTTTTAGAAACCTCGACAGCTGTGTCAGAGGTGTGCCCTGGCTGGAGGAGTCAGTTGCTGCTTTGTGTGGCTCCCAGGCCTCATCAAAAATAAAGCTGAATTTGCCTTCAACTCAGCTTGCGGTGTGTTCACAGAAGCAGCAGAAGACAACAGAAGTGCTACCCGTTGTTTCCCAAAACTGAGGCTTGGAGTCATAATGTGGATTTATAGTGCAAGCAAGCAATGAAGAAACAAAGTGCTTTAAAAACAAAATAGCACCAAGCTATATCGGCAGAACAGGAAGTGGCTTACTGGCGTAGTTCCATTGCTCCCCATTTCCGTTTCAGCCACCCCAGATGTTTCTGTCCTTCCACCCTCACCACAACCAGGAAGTTGTGGGGCTTTTGGGTGGCTGTCTGCTTGGTTTTTAATATCTTAAACCACCACTACTCCAGTACTGAACATAAGAATCACCTGCTGGATCAAGTCAATGGCCCATTCAGTCCAGCATTCTGTTCTCACAATGCCTATACAAAATCGTACTACTGGTGAGCTCTTCGACTGAAGAGTGAGTAAAACAACTCCACTTTTGCTCAGGAGAGACTCCTGGCCTCCAGATTTGCTTTTTGGTTACGTTATCATCCACTATGCTATCATTATCACTATGTTATCATCCACTATACTATCATCCACTATCATCTAGCAGGGCAAAGCAGCACCTTTCGATATCCAGGGAAAGGTGGTGGTTGTTGGTTTCACACTTGGCTTTTGACGCCTTGAGTGCAATCCTAGGCATGTCTACTCAGAAGTAAGTCCAGCAAAGTTGAAGAGGACTTGCTCCCCAGTAAATGTGTGTAGCTTGCAGTCTAAGAAAGAAGGGAAAATAGAAAGAAGGAAGGAGCGTGGGGTGGGAAAAAGATGAAGACTGCAGAAATAGAGAAGAATGGATAATCTAATAAGAAGATTAGCATGTACAGAGTCTTTTAGTCCTACATAACTGCAATTCAGTCCCAGCTATGTAAATCCATGACCACCACACTTAATCGGCAAAACACATTTAGAGCACCCTGCTTATCTATGCTTTAAAAAAAATAAACCCCTAGATTCCAGAAAATGGTTTTATATGATTTACCATCCATACATGGAACCATTTTTGCCTTCCAGTTTGAAGAGCAAAGTGTGGTTTTCAAGATATCACCGACAACTCACCTGCTGTAAGTAAAGAAGGAAGTGCAACGTGCTGAACAACATCCTCTAGGAAAAAACATTGCCGGGCTATGAGGATTGCGACAAAGGTAGCCAATGAGTCATGGAACGACAGGTCACTCACCTTAAAGGGCAAAAAAGGATAAAAATGTTGCTAATTAATCAGTTCTAATTAATCAGTTTGTGTCTTCTATACTGAACGGAGAAATCCACTCCCACAATCATATGACTCAGCTGGCAGCAAATGAGAAGGTGACCTCCCACAAGCACAAGAAAGATGGGGAATTACCTGATATCTGGACCCTTTATACAGATCTGTTTGCTTGAATGTCTGAGCACCAGGTTATTCTGGAATCTCGACCATCAGCCACCCCACCCCCTTTCCCTCATTCGTATGTACAAAACACGTTGCCTTGATTTATTATGATTTTAGTTTGTACTGTTTGGCTGTATTTGTTTATTTGGAAAATAAAACAAAAAAGACTATGCATAAAAGACAGTGTGTGTGTCTGTGGCAAAGGCTGGGGACTGGTTCAGACACAAGAAACCATGATTTAGGATTACTTGAGTGAGCCCTAGGGGTGTGGATATCTTCCTCTCACATAGAACACAGAAAGTTGCCTTATACTGAGTCAGTCTGTTGCTCTATTTTATCAGTTGTGTCTAATGCAATTCCTGACAGGTGCTCTTCAGGGTTTCAGACAAAGATTTTCACCAGCCCTACCTGGAAATGGCACATACTGCAATTTTTTTTTCCTTTCAGTGAGTTTCAGCAATTTCCGCACTTCCCCTTTCATATCAAACCATCATTTATAGTTACAGTGGTACCTCGGGTTAAGAACCTAATTCGTTCTGGAGGTCCATTCTTAACCTGAAACTGTTCTTAACCTGAAGCACCACTTTAACTAATGGGGCCTCCTGCTTCTGCCATGCCACCGGAGCCCAATTTCTGTTCTCATCCTGAAGCAAATTTCTTAACCCGAGGTACTATTTCTGGGTTAGCAGAGTCTGTAACCTGAAGTGTCTGTAACCTGAAGCATATGTAACCAGAGGTACCACTGTAGCTGTGCATGTGCATGCTTTTACTTTTGCATGTTCTGTGTATTATATGCGCTTTATTGCACAGGCTTTATTATGCTGTTTCTATTACCTTCACTTGTCTGTTAAAATCTGTTTGCTCTTTCTTTCCTCATTTTTTTTTTAAATTTAATTTAATTTAATTTAATTTTGAGGTATAACCTGAACTTGGTTGACCAATAAACTTTGGATTGGATATAGTTACTTCTGTCCAAGCAAACATGCCCTCCAAACCAGAATTGCAAGCCATAGTTTGCTGGCTGTAACAGATGGAATTCCAGATGGCATTAACTTATTCAAGGGAAACTCTAATTTACTATACATTTAAAGCACATGGCTCACCCCAAAGGATTCAGGGAACAGCAGTTTCCCCTTTACCGAGCTACAATTCCAAGCACCCTTAACAAACTACAGTTCCCAGGATTCTTTGGGGGTTTGCCATGTGCTTTAAAACTTTACGCATATGGTGTGTACACATCCTGAGTTGTTTCTTCTGTGCTATTTTGTACTTTCTCCACTGTATGAACCCAGCTAGTCAGATAGGCAAGGCTGATGACATCGCTAGATAGTGAAATCAGATTAGGCAGCATGGTGCTGGCCCTGAGAACAAATGAAAGAGTATTGTCCTTACCTAAGAAGAGGGAGGAAGGAAACAACATGTCTCAACGGTTAAGGCAACCACAGCACAACACAGCGAGACAAAGAGAGTCCACACAGTTGTCGCTGCAGTGAGAAATGTTCCTTGCTTCATTGCCGCATGTTGTAGCAAGACAGGGAACCATGGCCTACTGCCCCAGTTACCTTTGTAAAGGAGGAGGAGGACATCTGAGGAAGCCTCTCTCCAACAGAAGGTTGCAGGTAGGGGTGTTTTGGGGGTGGGAGGTGGGGGGTGGGATGGGGAACAGGCTAGCCATCCCTAACCTGGGTTCTTAAACCATAGTTCTTAAACTAAGCAAGATGAGATGCAGAGAGAAATTGCATGAAAAGCAGACACAAGGGTATGCATGTAGAAGCCCATTATGCATGTAGAAGGTCCATTGTTTATTTAAAGCTTCACTGCAGCATTGGCTGTCAGGCTGTCAGGACTGTGTATGTTAGTGAAGGGGCAAAACCATGGGGCCAAATATTATTTCTGAGCCTCCTTGGGGCTTACCTATGAGAGCAGAAAATATCTTATGTATGCGGGTGTTAGTCACATAGAGGACAAAAGTGACTGTCATCCCCTTTATGTCAAATAGTAAAATTCCACTGGTCTTCATAATCTGAGGCCTAGTTGCAGGCAGACTGCAGGAAGCCAGCATACATTCTATTAGATCCATTCCTGAATTTCTAATGAACATTAGTGGAAATGTCACAATGGTGGAAATAAGAGAAAATACAATGAGTTGTTCATAACTAAGTTATAAACTAAGTTTATAACGCTTCAAAATATTTTCCCCCTTTATTTCTTGGAATTGTTTCTACTTTGTTTCCAATATAAAATTATCAAAACATCTGCTATACAAAATTTAAAAAAAACCAAGGCTTGGTTATGTGATAATTCCAGATGGCCAGCCATAGCAAAGATATAGGTACTTATCTACTGATAGAAGCATTTTCTGCACTTACATCCACACTGCAGAGGAGGTCATTAAACCCCCAGACATGGTTTGACGAACAGCAAAGGGCTTTCAAGACCCCTAGCCATTCCGAGCTTAGCACTGTGCAGCAAGCGGTTAACTCTGCACACAAATTGGCAATGTCGTTGATTCTAGAAGAAAACAGAAAAGATAAATTAATGCTAATTGACTGACAACAAGGTGTAGGTGTGTGTGTGTGTGTGTGTGTGTGTGTAGATGTATATGTGTAAGTGTGTGTGTAGATGTATATGTGTATGTGTGTGTGTGTATTGCAGTAGTCATAGAATCATAGAATTGTAGAGTTGGAAGGGAACTTGAGGATTATCTAATCCAACCCCACTGCAAGGCAGGAATATGCAACTGTTGTATACAGGGATCAGACCTGCAACCTTGGTGTTACATCAGCACACTTTAACCAACTGAGCTATTAAGACCACCAGTATGCTTCTTAACCCAAACTAATCTGCACCTAGTGAGTCAAGACCACCCATAACGTGAGCGAGCAGCGCTCAACTTTGTTTCCTTTTCACTAACATTTTTAAGAGGAGGGAGGGAGGGAGGGAGGGAGGGAGAGAGGGGAATTTAATGTTTTAAAGAGGCAGCTTGGTCTCTGCAATGTCACCTTACCTGCCTGTATCTTGGTGGCCCATGCATACATTCATCAGTGCATTACACACAAAACTATAGCGACTAGGTGCATTGTCATTCAAGATCTTGCCCAACATTGAATAATTGAGGCTGTGGATTGAGGGATTCTCAATAAAATCCAACATGAACTCTGGATCCCATAACAAGTTGGAGTTTGAGGGCTGAACATTGCTATAGATGGTTTGCTTCACTTTTGAGCAGGCACTACTAAAATAAAATAAAAGGGAAGAGTTAGGGAGGAAAATACAAACACTTTGCAGAATTCAGGTGTCTTTGGCCTATCAAATGTTTATTGAAATATGAGTTAAATAGCTACCCAATATTTTGTATATTTCTCAGGTTACTAAGCACACTGGCTTTCAAATTTTAAGCACCTGAATGGGCTTGTCAAAGAATTCAGATATATACCTACATTGGGAGAAAAATTGATTAGCCTAATTCTGAAGTCAGCACTGCAACTGCAAAATCTGGGCATTGCAGAATCTTTTGGCTTGGATCAAGTGAGACCTGAAATCACGATGTGCTTTTAGAGTGCTGAATGGACAGAATCAGGGCCAGCCCGCCAAAGAGGCACAGTGAGGCAGTGTGCGGGGGCTTCACCTGGCTGTCTCCAAATGTCGGGGGGGGGGCAGAGTGAGGAGGCACAGGGGGTCCTGCCTCATGTGGCAAAATATCCTGGGTCAACCCCCTGGACAGAAGTGTTATGTGCCACAGGTGCCAGCCCATGGCCAGAACAGCGTGGAAGCAAGTTGTTCCATGGATGGAAGAGATAAGATAAAGTAACAAGCAGTAGAAGCCATAGTGATGCAAATTATAAGGGAAGAGGAAGATGAGATAGAGCCAAGTCTGAAAGCAATGTTTTCTCTGCATTGTGGGGCACAGAAGAGAGTGGGTAGATGAAGGCAGGAATTGGTGTCTGTCTAAATCAGGAATGGAACCTATTTGTCATTGATTAAAATTTGATTGTCCCACACTTTGATGTAAAAACTTTAACAACAACACTTTTTAAAAATCAGGAATAGAGAACTCCGTGACCTTCCAGATACTGGACTCTAAATTCCATCAGCCAAGTGTTATTCTTTCTTAAATAGGGATAGCAAATTTGTTAGCTTCTGCCTTGCAAAACAGCCCTCATGCTTTCTCAGTCACAGATTTTATGAAATGCTTCTAATGCTCCTTAAAGACATCTTGTATATACTGGAAAATTTAGAGCATTGCAACAGTACTTTTTTTTAAAAAAGCAAGCCACTAAACACTGCTGGATCACAATGGGCTTTTTTCACAACAAGTTCTGGAAGATTTTGAAGATACAATTCATACAGAAAATGAGACAGTTGATTCTTTAAAAGGGGAAGTTTAGTTAAAATTGCAACGCTTAAATAGGAAGTCCCAGGATTTTTACATGTGAATTGCATGGGACGTTTTGTACAGGGGAAAGGCTAAAAGCCTGAAGTAAGATATAGGTAAGACTCAAACTTCAAATAAATTTAAAATGTTATGATATTTAATGTTTTACTCTGTGTGGAAAGCCATGGACTTATTAGAAAGCTGACTATTTTAATATAGCAGGGAGAATGAAATTGGACACTTCTGCTTACAAATCTACTGCAATTGCTCATCAGAGATAATACGGGAGTTTTCTAATGATTTGACTGGAAACTTAAAGGCACAGCTCCTCAAAGCAGCAAAGCCAAAATTCATACAATTAAGTCAAATGAATTAATTCTTACATGAGTTAAAATGCAGTAAGATTATATGTCTTCAGTATAAAAGCACTAGGTTTTTTGCTGTTTGAAGTGTAAAGATGGATTAAACTTCTATTTCAAGTAGTGAATAGCAGTAGGCAATAGATATAGCACAACAAAAAAATAAAGCACTTCTCAAATTATTCTGTGCCTTTGCTTTACTAAATAAATTCTTCTATTTATGGAATATCGCCATTTGGAGACCAGGACTTCTACCTATTTAAGTATGGGCACACTTTCTGAAGACAGCAACTCTCTAAGTTAAATAGGCATAAAACACAGAAATCATTCAAGAGAATAAAAATTTGAGACTGAAATTCATGATAGTAATATACAAATTTGTTCTTCAAAAGTGTACCAATCCTGGTTTCTAGGAAGAGGTTGGGGCATTTTACAATCCTGGGTTCTGGGGAGAATCTGTCTAAATTATTAAATTATAATTTTCTAACATTGTAGTAATTTAATACACTGCATTATAGTGTTTTGGTCTGGTTTGGATGCATACATCTTGCCTTATTAAGACAAGACAGGGATGAGCCTTGTGCCCAAACACTTAAATCAACTTCAAACTATGGTTTATGGTGTGATCTTGTTCTAATCCCAGTAATCATAGTTCCCCAGCTTGGATGAAATTGAAACAATGGTTAATCAATCCTGGAAGTTTTCAATTTCAGTGCACCTGAAAGAGAATGGGGGTGCACCTCCCTCCTTCATGTGCACCTGCCAAATGAGGGAAGGTGGGCAGCTACCATGGAGAGGGTCTTTTCAGTGGTGGTGCCCCTGTTACAAAGCATGCTCCACAGAGATGCTCCCCTGGCAATTTGCATCAATAGGGAAATGAATGGGTGGCTTGGGGACAAAAGTTCTCCCTAGATTGTAACACACAAACATGTCTACAAGTAAGCCTACCAAAAATAACTGCTTAGATGAAACCAGGGGTAGAAACAAGTTTTTGAGTTTTCAAACTAAAACCTGCCTTGTAGGAACAGAAATAAAAACAGGCGAAGGCAGAGAATGTATACAAGGCAGAGAATGAATACAAGGAGCAATTAATATACAGTGGTACCTCGCAAGACGAATGCCTCGGAAGACGAAAAACTCGCAAGACGAAAGAGTTTTTCGTTTTCTGAGTTGCTTCACAAGACGGATTTCCCTATGGGCTTGCTTCGCAAGACGAAACGTCTTGCGCCTTTTTTTTAAACCGCCAATGCATTCCTATGGGAAACCGTCAATACACAGCGGTGCTTCGCAAGACGAAAAAATTCACAAGACGAAAAAACTCGCAGAACGAATTAATTCCGTCTTGCGAGGCACCACTGTATCAATGTGTATTAATGTAAGAATACACACCAACTTTTTAGATCAAATTTTGAAAAGAAGAGCTTGCAGCTACCAACCTGAAAAGATCTCCAAATTTGCTTCTGAGATGGCTACAGGACATGTAGAGATCATAGAGATAGGCTAAAATACATCTTTCTGGGGAAGAGCATTCTGATGGATTAACGACGTGTTTGACAACACCACATAATCTGTAAAAAGAGAAGAAAATCATTCAGAGTTGATGACGGGGAGAGAGGTAGAGTCCCTTCATATATTTCAGAGCTGAGAAGTTTAACACTGTGTGTTCCTAAATCACTGAGCTTCCAAGCCAAAGGGGGATGATGTTTACATCTCATCCTATATAAAGAGCTTTCTTTCCCTTTTATCTCACCATCACTTTTTTCCAATGCACTTGGGAGTCCTTCGGATTGTTTAGTAAGGAAAAGAAAATGCACCATGGACTTCCCTACCTATAAGCATGGGGCTTTAATTAATTTGATCCTCTCTAGAGCCTAATAATTGTGGTACTTAAGCGGAAGGAGATGAGCGTGCCTAGCACACAATTCTCATCAATCTCATACAATACGACAATTCTCAAGATTCCTTCAGAGGAATCTATTAGCATTAAACCACTTCCAAAAATAAGTAGAAGATGTGTAGTTTTAAGGAAAATAAACTGAAGCACCATTATCCAAATGCCAGTAATCAAAAATTTCCTAATTCATCCAACAAATCCCAGTATAAGTCCCTTTACTAATTACATTTGAATTCCTGAAGGAGTTCAGAGCATTCACAGAAAGGAGTTCAGAGCAGGCACACGGCCAGCTCCTCAGGGAAGGTGAGGTTACATGCACACTAGCCCATCTGAACCACAAAAATGTAGATTTTCTCAATCCGGAATCATCCCTGCTTATCCTCAACATGCTGTGTTCAATCTAGATTGATTCTAGATCCTGTCGTCACAAGGCTAGGTGTGGTTACTTGATACATGTTTAGAAACTTTCCCCTTGATTAGGTTATCTACTCCTTTTCCTCCCCGCACATGCCTCAGGTGAATGAAGAAGGAAGTGGCAACAGCATATACACATTAGTCAGGTGGCCCACCCATTGCTGGGACTGCCAACTCTGTTTTCACCTGAACACACTGCAGCGTAATGCATAACCAATCTGCAATGTGCTTGTAGTTATTAATTTTTTTGAATGAAATTAGATTTGCAGGAACAACCTAGATCGAGGTTGTGTTTCGACTATGTAGTGGTACCTCGGGTTAAGAACTTAATTCGTTCTGGAGGTCTGTTCTTAACCTGAAACTGTTCTTAACCTGAAGTACCACTTTAGCTAATGGGGCCTCCTGCTGCCGCCGCACCACCAGAGCGCGATTTCTGTTCTCATCCTGAAGCAAAGTTCTTAACCCGAGGTAATATTTCTGGGTTAGCGGAGTCTGTAACCTGAAGCGTATGTAACCTGAAGCATATGTAACCTGAAGCGTATGTAACCCGAGGTATAATAATAATAATAATAATAATAATAATAATTTATTATTTGTACCCCGCTCGGAAAGCAATTTCCCCAGTCTTCACTGATTCTATAACAAAATGTCATGTATATGCAGGCTGAGAGATAAAGGTGCATCAGGTATATTCCCGTTCTTTACTATAATGGCAACAGCAATGTACATTTGCATTCCTGGCTATACAAAAGTTTTGTGTTTTCCACAGACTTTTCAAGCAATACTAAACACTGTTTGCAAACTGAGAATGCACTAATTCTAGCATGTAAGAAAGCTATTAACATTGTGAAGTCTAAGAAAAATATTACCACTACAAACCCTTCAAAAACCTGAGCAGTTTGGTCTGGATTCAGAATGAGGCAAGCATGGTAATGTCTCAGGACAGCAACGATGCAAACACACAATCCTGTTGTGTAACTTCCTGCCAAGCTGGAGGACTTCAAGAGAAGCTCAGCTTCCACCACACTCAGCTCATTCAGCAGCTGAAATTAAATATATACATATATATGTCTTGGTTACATAAGCCTCCCAGGCCCCCCCAAAAAAACATAAAAGGAAAAAAGTATTAAAGGCAGATATAATGATGCAATGCCTCCTTCCTGCTGTAAAGGAGTAGAAACATGGAAAGGAGATAGAAAAAGCACAACACTGTTTTTCATCATGATAAAAATAATTATGTCTAGACCTGGATTCAGGTTCCTAAACATAGGAAATGAAATGTAAGCAGCCTTCAAATAAGTTACTGTAGAAGTGCAGGAGATTTTGTTTTGTTGCCCTGGAAAAACCCTTGGCTTCGTCTATCTCCATGGAAGAAAAGCATAGCATCTGAAGCAGTTCTTTAAAAATATAAATGAAAGCTGTTTGATATAGCAGCTTCTTCAAAAAGGATTTTAGTGTGAAGTACCTTAAAGTGGTGGTACAACTTAGCACAAGCACTGTAAGAACTGGCTTGGCTCTGCAATTGATGTGCTGCTTGCTACTCGAGTCATGGGCAGAGCAATCCAAATAGCTGGTCCACCACGATGGACAGGGTTGAATAAGGCAGAAGTACCTTATTTACAAATCAGTCCCCTAACAAGATCCATTGAAGTTGAAAAGTGTCCCCGGATTCATTGAAAAAAATCTGGTAACCTTACCTTTGTTACATACTGCAAAGCACTTACTATTATTGGTGCCAATTGTGGGGGTGGGGGGAACCGATTAGGCTTTTTTGTGCTGAAATTCTAAAGAACATTACTGAATTTTTATTGTTTTATTTGTGAACGAACTTTGAAGCTGCTCTTAAAGCTGGGATGGAAATAATTTAAATGAAGAAATAAGTCCCATTACCTGAACAGCAAAGTCAATAAGCCCATTGATATTTAAAGCAGGCTCCATTAGATCAAAGATAAGCTGTATGTGGTGAGCCAATGGAAGATGATATGATGTCCCTGAAGCAAAACTAGTAATCTGTTCCAGAACATTGTTGGAGATCTGTTTAAAAAAATAAATAAAAATGGAACTGCCAGTAAATTAAAGCACTGCACCAGCTGACGTACCATCATGCCTACAATCACATTCATTTGATTTGTTGTTTTGGATCATTTCCCTAAAGCCACAAACAACAAGTGCAACAGCAAGTCTTCTGTATCCTGTCCTCCCCCATGAGTCCCCAAAATCTGCTCCAGAGGATCTCACCACCTTTTGGAGGGTAGAAGGAACAGAAACGGGAGAGGAAACTCCATTTCATGCACCAGTGAAGCTACAGCCACTGGATACGGACCTGAAATTATACATCCATTTGCCATCCACACACCTGCCAACTGAGAGTAGCAGCTCATGCATCTAGTTCACGAAAACCTATGCCATAACCAAATCCAAGGTGTCAGAAGACCCTTCGCTATTTTTGCCAAAACAGTCTAACGGGGCTACCCGGTGATGTAGTGAAGAGGGAATGCAGGTGAATGCTGCTCCAGGACTCCCCCCCCCCCAACAGCAGGAGCAATAACAACATCTGCCAGAGCATCGGGGTAATTAATGGCTCCTGCTTATTCTGACCAGTGAATACAGTGTTAATGAAGCTTGCAAATTTCTGACAGATTAGCACAGAGGAAGTAAGAGAACGAGGAAATCCAACCAGAAGAGGCTGGATACTTCTTTCCTTTTTATTAATGGGGTTCCTACTTCATGCTACCTGCTTAAATGGGAACACCTCTTTGCATGACCGTTTGTATTTCTAATTGAAATCTAAAGGTCACTTTTCAGCTGGCTAAGGATAGTGCTACTGGTCTTCCTTGTGAAATCCTAGAATTGTTCCAGTCTTTCTTGCCTCCACTTCAAAGTGCACATAAGGAAGTTATTAATGTGCAATGCATCCCAAGAAAACCACTGCTCCAAGATAGACTAACACAATTGATCCTGAAATAAGAGATTGCCTGCCTAGATTTCTGATTTATACACTGATTGCCAAAACATAGTGGAAGAACTCCTGATAAAAGCTTGCAAATATGCAGCATCTCTTTACCAATTCATTTGACATGCCGGCAAGAACCTCCAGCTTTTACTGACTGCCTGCGAGAGCCTTTGGAATTTTGAAATCTGGTTCTGGCTGTTTTTTCACGTGGCCAACGTATGTATCAACACATTCTTAAAAACATAGCAGCTGTGGAATCTTACTTAAAGAGACATGTGGTGGAGACCATTAGCCACAGTTTACATAGTGATTATATGAATTGTCATTAAAAGGCTCTATGAGGCATTCCTGCGGCAAAATAAACCATATGTGATTGCAGACTGAATTCTCTACAGATTTAGCAAGATACTAGTCAGGCTGCTCTGTAAGCCTGGAACTTCTTCCCCCTTCTTCCTCCCTCCCACCCACCCTTCCAAAGCCAGACTGAAGAATCTCTTTGCAACACATTCCTTTAGGAATGCATTTTCTGAAAGCACACAAAAGGCCCATTCATACTGTGTGTATACCAAGCTTCCTGTACCTCCATTAATTCTTGTCCATTTGATGTTCTCCTCCAAATCACCACACACCTTCCCCTCCCTCAATCCAATTTTTCTCATACCATGGAGTCTCCAACAACTATGATAACATCTAGACTGAGGGACAGCAAAATGTGGGAAAGTGACGAGTTGGAGGAGAACCTTATATGGACAATGGATAATTAATGCAGGTACAGGAAATGTAGCATCCACATTAAACAACAATATAGATGAGCCCCAAATCTCTACTCTTCCATCTTCCTCCTTTCCCCCCACTTTTCTCCTGTTCATGCACACTTTATATTACGACTGAAACTTCAACACAGAAATGGAAAAGATTGCAATTTCTACAGTGGAAAATACCTGACATGTCACTTGATGCTGATCGAAGTATGAAAGCTGTTGCAGTTTTGTAAACACAGTCTCTAATGTCGGAAAGGTTTCCTGTTTGTTCTTCCTGACTTTCTGCCCTTCTTCTCCAGCTAAAACATTTTTTGCACAGTTTACGGCAAAGTCTAATCCAACAAAGATTTATTTGAGAATAAAAAACATAAATTTTCATTGCATGAAACATTGGCAGGGGAAAACTGCAAACACATTCTATATTTAGAACGTCATTGTTTTCTTTAGAAGACTGAACTAAATATATTTTTTAAAAAATAGCAAACAAATTAATTTGGTTCTAAAGCTTGAGCATGAGAGCGCAAGTTCTTATCAAGAAGGCTATTAACACCGATACATACTTAAGTTGTTTAATGTGTCATGAAAGACAGCCATAAATATAGTTTAATTGGTTTTTGTGTCATGCTACATGAAAAACAACAGAAAATATTTGGCTGCCTTGAACAGGATAATTCAGACATGATGATTCTGCAGAGTTCACAAGGGTGCTTCTCATAACTCCCTCTATCCTGGTTTTAAAAGGACAATGAAAGCTCAGCAATGGGCATTTGGGTAATTACCGCTTGTTTCTGTAGTGCTTTTCTTATTTAGGATTTTCAAGATATCTTTGGTAATCTTCTTTAACTGATGCCTTGCCTCTTCACGTTCCTTGCCAACACCATAAAGAAGAATCATGCGCTGGTTACATTCATGACTTGAAGATTCATCCTTTTAATCAAAGAGAAAATACAATAAATCAAGAGCAAGCTGGACAGGAAACAGAAAACAATGATATCTTAGTAAAGAATTGTGAGAATAATGTAGTAGGACGAGGTAACGTTGGATGAAAAGCTGTTGAAAAAACAAATTGGAGCTTTGCTTAACATGTTGAAAAGTGTATCTCAGGGACTTACATAAAGAGAAAGCAAATCTTAACCAAGTGTAAATGTCATTTATTTGTTTATTACATTTATATCCTGCCTGTCCTCCAAGCAGCTGAAGGTAGCAAATGGGTTGACCTCCCCATTTAATCCTCTCAACAAACCTGTGATATAGATTAGGATGAGAGACAGTGGTCTCCCAGTGACTCCAAGGTCAGCCAGTGAGGCTCATGGCTGAGTAGGGATTTGAATCCTGGTCTCCCAGGTCCTAGACCATTATTCTAACCACCACACCACAGATGCACACATACTTGTACAGTGGTACCTTGTGTAACAGACACTTCAGGTTACAGACGCTTCAGGTTACAGACTCCGCTAACCCAGAAACAGTACCTCAGGTTAAGAGTTTTGCCTCAGGATGAGAACAGAAATCGTGCGGCGGCAGCAGGAGGCCCCATTAGCTAAAGTGGTACCTCAGGTTAAGAACAGTTTCAGGATAAGAGCGGACCTCCAGAACGAATTAAGTTCTTAAACTGAGGTACCACTGTATATAAAAAAGAGGCTCATATACAAACCGAATGCACATATTGCTTTCGCATTTCATTACTTTAACTGAATTTTATTCCTTTCATAAGTCACTTCTCTTTTTATCTATTCAATACATTAAATTAACCACAGGGGAGGAGGTCATTTTGAATGGGGGTTCCGTTCCTGACCTCCTTGCACATCGGCAGAGCGTGCATAAGCCCGCGCTGCGCCATTTTCAGGCCACTTCCGGTTCAGCAGTGATGAGCATGTGCGTGGTCTCGTGTCAACCAGACACGCATAAAATGGCCACGGCTTGCACTACTATTAAATTCCACCTATTTGTAACTGGAGGATTGCCAAGAAAGCCCAACTTGGTTACATCTCATTTCCAAAAGAGGACATTCTCAGAAATGAGTGGATTATTTGCAGGGAAGCTAAAAGATAAAAGGCCGCTGTGAGGAAAAGGATGCTGGAAATAGATGGGCCAGCAGGCTCATCTTATGGTCTTATGTTCCTGGACAGATTACTGCTCTTCGTGGGACTGCAGCTACTGCAGAATGCCACTGCCTGATCTCAACTCACAACTCCAGATTTCTTGTGAACTTCTGGGCCTAGTACATAAAGCTCTAAACAACATGGAACCCAAGAACACCCCAGACATTGCCTTCTCCAGCTACTGCCCCATCTATCTATTAAAATCTGCTGAGAATGGCCTACTTGTTATTCTGACTGTAACTTCTGTTGGGCAGGGCAATGACACAAGACGGGGCATTCTCGGTGGTGGCCCCTCGCCACAACTGTGGAACTCCCTCTCAAAGGACACTCGGTTTCCCCCCACCTCCATCTTAGCCTCATTTAAGCATTAACTGTAAACAAAAACAAAAACCACACAGCCAGCCCCTTGGAACGTGATTTACTTTCTTGATGTTACTGCCATTTTGTATATTTATTTTATTTATTTGTATATGTCTCCAACACTCTAACTACTCTATGCCATGCTGGTTTATGATGTTATGATGCTGTTAACATCTTTTAAAATTGCATCATTAGCCACCCTGTGCCCCTACTGGGAGGAAATGCAGGATACAAGTATGAGGAATAATGGTAGCCCTGGCTCTGAAGAGGTGTCCAGTTTTCTCAATTTCCAGACTCCTGTTCTGTTGTAAATTTCTCTTGAGGATTTTAAAGTGTTAAGGAGGTTAGTTTCTGCATAGTGCAGATCAATAGTAATCTTGTTCAGTTTGCACAGGGACGGATGAGTTCTACAGAAATACCATCTCTTTAAAGTGATAAAAATTGCCCTAGCAACTGTTGCCTAGGCAAACAATACTCATTTTTAAAAAGTATGGCACTGCATCTATTCTGAAAGGGATGTAATCTTATCTTCCACAAATCAGAGGGACATTTATTATGTTAATGTGGTTAAGTTGCACAACCTAGTTCCTGCCAAAAAGCTTTTAAATTACATTATGGTGTGTGCTTTTTGTTTTGCAGAACTGTTACTTAGCTGATTTACATTGGAGGGCGAATGCCAGAATCTACTAAAGCTGATCTCAGAACTGTTCTAGGGGAGCACCATAGACTTCAGTGTGTCTACCTTGGAATAATGGGATTGTACTTTGCAACATATACATATTCTTTTCTTAACTAAAAAAAATAAATATTTCCTTTCGGGAGAAAGAAACTGAAGCTGTCACTCGGAATTTGAAACTGCCTCTATTCCAGCTGCTTAAAATCAGAGAGCATCCTAAGGACTTAAGCCCAGTGCTTCCTCTTTGCCTGTTCTGATTCACTCGCTTGGGCTGCTTTCTGCATGGGACGGATATTTTTTTGCTGATGAAGTCTACTAAGTGAATATTGCCTCATGACAATCAGTCACACACCTAGACAAAAAGAGAAGACAACTGAGAACAGCACACTTTCACTTCCAGCAAATGCAACCATCCAAAACAAGAAAGCCCAAGTCCTCTTTTTTCTGCAGCTGATCAAGGTAACTTTATAATTTCTACTGTAATTTTTATTTGCCCCTGCATTCTGTACATCAGCCAGTTACTTATTTTCCTGCTATGTTTCATGCAAACTTTATTGTGCTATATATATATTTTTAAGTCCTGCAGTGTCTAAAAAGGCACGAAAGCTACAATGCTTGTGTGCCATGTTTTGGTGTAAAATGCTAGGCAACTATCAGTTGTAGAATTTACAGAGGGCCAAGTATGCAACTATCATTTATAGAGGTCAAATATATTTAATGTGACAATCACCTGCACTTATAGCTGAAAGCAAACATGAAACATTCCTGTTTCAAACAGTAATTTATTTAGGCTATATAGATGTGCAGAAAAGGGGAAAAAACACAAAGATTAGCTATCTTTTACATAGTTGTAGACATTCTAGTTCGAAAGCACATCAAAGTGCAAGTAGATAAATAGGAACTGCTCTGGCGGGAAGGTAAACGGCGTTTCTGTGCGCTGCTCTGGTTCGCCAGAAGCGACTTAGTCATGCTGGCCACATGACCTGGAAGCTGTACGTCAGCTCCCTCGGCCAATAAAGCAAGATGAGCGCCGCAACCCCAGAGTTGTCCGCAACTGGACCTAATGGTCAGGGGTCCCTTTACCTTTACCTAGACATTCTAAAAGCATGCATACTGCCACTTCTCTGCTCGTTTGTTCTTGAAAAATTCCACTTAATCTTAAAATAGCTTGGGCACTTCTATAGTTTCTAATGTTTTCTGCTTGAAAATGTGTGCTAAGCAGATTTTGTAATAAAGCTACTGTAAAATGAGGAGTGAAGCTGCGTGGAGCTAATCGCCTTATAAATATTTTGACATCTCCAGGTAAGTATCGTTTTTTATTCACCCACTCCTGGCTGTACATGCTGGTTGCTGCAAATCAGGTCTGCCCTTCTGCAGAAATATATGTTTTTTCTATGCTCTCCCTATACAATTCAGAAGCAAACGCTTCTCCCGATGGGAACCATTCTCTGAATATACATAAAAGTACTAATCAGAAAGCCTAGGATAAACCTCTTCTATGAGTACAGTAGACATTTATGAGTGGCCAAAAGAGAGAGAGGGGAAATGCATCACCAACAGAGAGGGCAAAAGGTGAAATAGATCCACACGAAATTTGCATGTGCTGATTCATATTCATTAGATGCAAACTTAGAAAGAATTCATATAACAGAAATACAACGGAGCTCATCACAGTGGAGAAGACTGCAACCAGAGTGCTTGCACAATCCAGGTGATAACAGTGGCTGGGCAACTTCAAGGCCCCTTCTCTTCCTTGTTTGTCACCTTGACTCGACACCTTGTTCGCCTTCAAATAGAGGACACCCTCTGATAGATACATGCCTTATCTCCTTAATGCTTAAGGCTCCTCAAAAAAACCCAAAAAAACCCCTATTCATTGATTTAACATTCATTCTTATTTTCTTGTAATTCTTAGATTGTACTTTTATTATTTGTTGCGAGGAGGTTGTAAGCCTATGAGCATTCATCTTGCATTTTTCCTGAGTTTGTTTGCATGTTGTCTTATTAATCATTCATCATTCCTACACTTTTCAAGGCGCTTCCCAGTCAGTTTCCAAACAAGAAGTCAGGTTGTGTGGGTTTTTTTTAAAAAATGGATCTGCTATGCTAGGACAATAATGCTTTAACTGAGTGAACCTAAATTTACAGTATGATGTGGACCCCAGGCCCCACCCCACAAAATGCTGACAGTCTGGAGGCACCCTTAGTCATTCAAAAATGTGTCCAGTGGATGCACATGGAAGAATTAGTTGAGTGGAGCCCTCTGTGCTCCCAACTCCATGAGCCATGAACCATATCTAATAGTTTACAAAGAATACCTAGATAATTCCCATTTTGCTCCTATTTTGGTTCGAGTCGAGGCAACAAACCATGCTATAATCCCTGGCTTAGCATTATGTCCAAACTATAGGTTGTGGTTTGTTTCACTGCAAACAAAATACACAATGGCTGTACTCTTTGGAGGCATTATGCTTCTGAATTCCAGTTCCTGGAACTGCAAGGTGAGAAAGTGTTACTGCACTCAGAACATGCTTAGAGGCTTTCCATAGGCATCTGCTGACCCCGTAAGAACAGGATGCTGAGCTAGATGAGTCATTTGCTTGAACCAGCAGTCTCTTCTACTGTCTTTATGTGAATTCAAGGTTTGTTCTCGGTTTACTAATTGGAACTTGGAATAAAAACAGCATTATGTCTGAACCGGAGACAGTGGCTTATTTTACTCCAAACTACATTTCTTTGTCTTGGCATTTTATTTTAGGTTAAAAACAAAGAGGAATGTCAGAGAATTCCTGTTCTATACCAATTATGAGTATCATTTTTTTCAAATTAAAAAATCAATAGGAATATTAGTGTAAAATAATATAAACACTAAGACATTCTGAAACCACTTAATGTATTTTTGCCATAATTTAAGGAGTCTAATACAAGGTTTCAGCTTCCTTATCCAAGTAACATGGTTCACTGGCAGCACAATGTACACATGCCTGCTCAGAAGTCAGTCACACCAAGTTCTATAGGAGTTACTCCCCCAGACGTATCTATAGATTGAGCAGGCCTTTAAAATTGTTTGTGACTTAAAATCTGAGCTTTTAAGTCTGATGTGTGACTGGTTTTACCTCTTTGTCTTCAGGTTAACAAGTTTTATGCTACCATTTGTTTACAAATTATTGTATTTAAATGTTTTATTATTTTATTTCTTGTGAATCACCCAGAGGACATATGTTGTGGGGCCTAGTAAACAAATCTTGCTCTCCTCCAGTCCATTCAGTAGAAACTAAGTCCAATAATATAAAGCCAAGGAGGGGAATTCAAGACTAAACCTTCATTTGGAAATAAATACATCAATGTGTGCACCAGATCTGTCATTCCAGTAAGAGATATGTGTGTCCTTATTTAGCATCAACCACAAGGTGGCCCCAGCAATACACATAAAAGCTGGCCAGCAATAACACAGTACTCTTGGAAATATACCGTATTTTTCTGTGTATAAGACTAAGTTTTTTTCCTTAAAAATAATGTCAAAAAATTGGGGGTGTCTTATACATGGGGGCGTCTTATAGATGGAAAAATATGATACTTTCCACTAAGACTTACACAAGAAGAAGTGAAAGTCAGGGAGGAAAGGTCTAGCTTAACATCACCTCGTGTGGTTTACATCACCACATGATCTTCATCCATTTCAGTTCTGACTCTTTAAGGATTTGGACCAGTTTTAGCCCAGTTCCTAAGACACATCAGGAACTAATGGCAAAGTCTGCACCTCATCCTGGATGGAGTTTCTACTTAAAGTCTACACTTCCACAATTGAATGTGGGGAAGTCATCACCTTATTATAAAGGAACTTAACATTAGCACATCTTGTATTATTTAGATGCACGTGAGAAGGTTCACAGTCTCCCATGGCTCAAAATAGTGTGTTATTTGGAGTGGGGGACCTATCTGCAAGCAGGGACTTAGCCTGCTTTGATACAGTGGAAAGCTGGCGTGCACGTTGCCAGTGAATCTTCCTGTAAGAATAGATTCCACCTTGATGCTTGGGTTCCTGAGACCAGTTTTGGAAACGTGAAAGCAAGTAATGTGAAAAAGCTAGTAGGTACCTGCCATGTTTATGCATAACAGATATGAAGTTTCTCTGTTATGTTTACTTAAGCATGCAGGTTGTCTGTGTTCTCTACCTCATAACGGGGGTTTTTTATGCTTAAAAGGTTGTCCACATTTATTAAGTTCCACTGAAGAAAATAACATTTGCTGAAATAATGTGACTTATCTGCTCGTTTTGCTTTGGTAGGAAGAAAATAAAGCTCAAATGAAACCAGAGTACAGTCCTCCTGGAAACTTCAGCAACTGCAGCACCACCAATAGGATGAATCAAGTTCTTTTTCCCTTGTTGTACACTTTTATCTTCCTTGTGGGCATCATTATGAACGGACTGGCCATGGGAGTCTTTTTCCAAATATCCAGCAAGTCAAATTTTATCATCTTTCTCAAGAACACAGTCATTTCTGACATCCTCATGATCCTAACATTTCCATTCAAAATTCTCAGTGATGCAAACCTGGTGTCCTGGGAATTAAGAGGGTTTGTTTGCAAGGTGACGCAGGTAATATTTTACTTTACCATGTACATCAGCATTATTTTCTTGGGCCTTATAACCATTGATCGCTATTTGAAAACTGCCAGGCCCTTCAAGTCATCAAGCACCAGGAATTTATCAGGAGCTAAGATTCTCTCTGCAGTTATCTGGATATTTATGTTCTCTCTGTCGCTTCCAAACATGATTCTGACAGACAAGAAGCCAACACGCGAGAACGTGAAGAAATGCGCTGACCTGAAGTCTGACTTTGGGCTACTGTGGCATGAAATTGTTAACTATGTCTGCCAGTTTATCTTCTGGGTTAATTTAGTCATCATTGTCGTATGCTACACACTGATAACGAAAGAACTCTACAAATCCTATCAAAGGACAAGACGAACTGGGCAAGCAAACAAAAAGACTGTAAATATCAAAGTTTTCATCATAATTGGTGTGTTTTTCATTTGCTTTGTGCCATTCCATTTTGCCAGAATTCCTTATACTTTAAGCCAAACAAGAGATGTTTTTCGGTGCTCCACCCAGAACACACTGTATTACATAAAAGAGAGCACCTTATGGCTGACTTCCCTGAATGCGTGCCTAGATCCATTCATATATTTTGCCCTCTGTAAATCCTTCAGAAAGTCTCTCCTAAATGTACTGTGGAAATGTGCAACCAAAACAAGACGAGATCAAAGTACAGAAACTACTGACGATGAAACGACACCAATGTAGACCAACAAGAATTCCATATAATACAGCCAAGGCTGTTTAGCACGCTCTTCAATACACACATCAGCTTTAGAAGTGAATCTTTGTTTGTGCTTCTACTGAAATCATGAATCACGTGTAGTCTGTGATCCTAACAACAAGCTGCTGAATGAGAACATCTCCTGCCTTTTCCTGTTTAATACAGCTAAGGGACACTGGAAAAACAACAACTGGATGAGTTGGTAGAAGTGTTTCTAATACTAAAAGTGCACAAAATAAATCAATATTCATAAAAACACAGTTGCATGCTCTCCGAAGTCTGGTAATGTCATTTGCACATTCAATGGGCTGCTTCAGATCCAGTGCCCAAGGTTTTATGGGGATTCAGCAGCCTGCAATGGCGAAGTGGGAAGGACAATTGTTGATTGCACCCTAAGTCACTAAAATTATATAAATAAGTAAAATTAAAGGGCCTTTTAGCTTAACACACATTTGGGCTTTTTAATGATAATATTCTGCTTCGTGGTTTTGAAGCCTTGCTTTGTGTAACCAACCCAAGTAGGTATCACAATCTCTTGGGTGCTTACTTCGAGACCATGTTGGCAGTTCCTTACCATGCACTGAATCCAACTAAGTTCCACTTAGAGTAGATCCACTGAAATTAATGGATCTAAGTTAGCCGTGCCCATTAATTTCAATGGGTCTACTCTTGAGTAGCATTGGATACAACCCTATATATCTTTCTGCCTCGTTTGTTTGTTTGTTTGTTTGTTTGTTTGTTTGTTTAAAAAAACCTAAGCATTGTACTTTGGTTCTAGGATGTAGCTGTCACAATTATTTAACAATGGTGAATGTACAGAGGTTGTTTCCTTTTTCTGAATCACATCAGAGCCATCATTCTCTTGTTGCACACTTGCACATTAACAAACAGCTTGTTGTAAACCAACTAGGACTTGCAAATGTGTCAAAAGTTCACTTTAAAATGAGTAATGCTTGAGCTTTATCAGACAGAGGCATTTAGGGAATAAAAGTTATTCTGTCAGCTTGTTTCTGTTATAAAGAAGTTCACTGCTTCTTGCAAGACTCTCACAAAAGTAAATGCAAGGTCTGTGGAGGAATGAAGACCTGCCTACCCATGGAACTTATTGACAAATGTATTTTCTTTAGGCTAAATTAGTAACTAAGGTTGTGTAGTGGCCCTACCCACTTATTTCACTTTTGGTCCCACCTACTGCTGGCATGCCCAGAAAGTTAACCAAGAAGGAATGCATCCCTTCAGATGAAAAAATGTTCCACTGTGATCTTAGCCTAGCTGCTAAGCATGCCTAGAAAGAATTGTCATTTCTCAACCACAAGGCAGTTTTAGGCTGATGTTAGGGCACTAACTATAACCTCACCATATTAAAATAACAAAGCTGCACTGAAGATCCCGAAAATAGGAAGCAACACTTTTTTTGTAGGAAATGACACAATTTCAAAATGTCCTGGTTAATATTATTACCTAATAACATACTACTGTGAAAAAACTTCTCCAACAGTGCTGATGATTTTCACACAGAACTTTCCTTTATTTTCACAGTGCAAAATTAAATATCCAGTTGTTGTTGTTTAATTAAATTTGTATACCACCCTTCATCCAAAGATCACAGAGCAGTTCACAACATAAAAATTTAACATGAATATAATATATGGCTGAGAAACGAAAACACTTAACTGAAATCAAAATGAGAAATACAAAAGTGTGTGTGTTTGCACTAGAGAAACCCGGCAAGAATTCTCCAAAAGTGTATAGAAAGATCCAGTGAATAGCAACAATTATTAAAATTTGTAATCTACCCACAAAGTAAGAGGCTAAAGATCATGAGACTACCTTTTAAAAATATATATATTCTGACTCTATACTGCATTGGATGGCTTAAATAAAAAAAAAAGTCTCAATTTTTCTTCCGGTGAAAGGTTTTGCAATGACAGTGTCCTTAAGTTCACAAAGAGGGAGGGAGGGAGGGAGTATAGTAGATAGATGACAGGCAGGCAGGCAGGCAGATATACATATATTCTAATTTTCTGTAATGCTTTTGCAAACAAAACAAAATGAAATATAAGCAGAGCCAGCAGAAACTATTAACCATAAACACAGATGACCAGCTTCAGTCTAGTGGTGTAGACCCCTTCCACCCATTGAACATGTGATTAGAAGTACAGTGGTACCTCGTGATTACATACGCTTCAGGTTACAGACTCCGCTAACCCAGAAATATTACCTCGGGTTAAGAACTTTGCTTCAGGATGAGAACAGAAATCGTGCAGTGGCGACGCGGTAGCAGCAGGAGGCCCCATTAGCTAAAGTGGTGCTTCAGGTTAAGAACAGTTTCAGGTTAAGAACAGACCCCCAGAATGAATTAGGTTCTTAACCTGAGGTACCACTGTACTACCAGTGTGGTTCCCCATGAGCAGCCACAAGCAGAAAACCCCCAAATGCACACTGATCCTGCTGCCGTGTGAAAGCATCTGACCCAATGCAGCCCAAATGCACCAGGCTGGTGCAGAGATCTTCTTGCCTGCCTCCTGCTGCTGCCCTGGCTGTCATACATGGCAGGGCTGCAGATGCAACAATGGCCTCACCGTGTTAGGATTGCTCCCTTAGCTTCTGGCAGCACAGCAGCAACAGGAGCATGGTAGGAGTCCCATGCGCCAGAACACTGCCCCATACACCTTTAAACGACAGCTAAGCTTAGCTATTAAAAAGACAAAAGTGCCTCATAGTATCACACCATGTTTGTTAGAATTTTAGGTATCAACTGTCTCCTATAATTACAATTTGAAGATGTTTCATATGATTAAACTTAAATAACGCATTATCCCACACATGATAACCTCGACTAAAATTTTATTCTCACTTCTACTTCTTTTTTTCCGTGCCAACCATTTCTCACACCAGAAGTTTGCAGATTGGCCAATGGAAGCGATAGTTTCCCTGATGTGCAATTCGCTCCCCTCTGTGCTTCCTCAAGAGGGGACCACAAACAGGATTTCATGTGACCAAAGGAACAGAAATAGGCCACTGCCTATTCTTGTAAATATGCAGCTGTAAGGGAAATTTGTTCTAGGAGACTTTGTGTCTCCGTGCTAAAGTTAACTCAGTTAACCGTGCACAAATGACTGCTACGTCACAGGCAGCTTTAGGAGAAGAAGTATGTGTGCCATAAAGTTAAAAAGAGCACAGAGAAAATCTGGAAACATCGACTGCTATATGAAATAGGCAAGGTCACACAAGGGCACTCCACCTGCTACACAAGTCGCACATTCAGAGGCAGTATGTCAGTGAACCTTCAAAGGGGCTCCGTCTCAGTGCCCGTCAGCTGATTGGCGCTGGCAGAGAACTCTGCCAACGGCAGTGCAGCCAATCCCAGCCATGTCAGGGATGATGTCAGGTGTAGGGCAGGTGGCCACAGCTTGGGTGAAAGGCCTAACTGGGAACCCCTGCCAGGACTATTTAAGGCCAAGGGATGGAGGTTCTCCACCACGGCTGTGTGCCACTCAATATCTAAGGAACAACAGCAGGGAAGGGCTTTCATGCCTTGTTTGTTTGCCACCATGTGAAGCAAAATGTTGAACTGCATGGGCCTTTAGCCTGGTACAACCAGGCTGGTATGTTCCTAATTATATTCCAAAGCATTTATTGCTTTGGTGACTAAAGAGCTTCATAATGAGCTACTGAAAGAAGGAAGGAGTGATTGATCCACAGCAAAGTCTTTGCAATTCCAGCAAAATACTACCACTTACTTTTACAGTGGACTTCAATTGATCCAGACCTGAGACCCACCTATGGCTCCCAACTCGTAACATAGAGCCCACTTTCACATGTGCACTTTTGATTTTAAAATGGTGCTAATAATGCACAATATTAAACCCAAAATGGCAATTCACAGAGTAAGAGACATAGTGTTTCCTTAGCATTACTGCTAAATAAAAACCAGTGTAGCAGGCAAGTGGTCTGAAATGGGAGAAAGGAGTATGTGATTCAGGGAGGATGGAAATGAAAGCAGGACCACTCAAGCAATTAAGAACTTGGCAACTGTACAGAGAGATCTGTAACTGGATTACCCTCTATGTCCAACAAAGAACTTTCCTCCCAACCAGCCCAGGTTGTAAGGAGTGGAGTGAGGATGGTGTGGCATCCTTGTTCCTGCTAGATCTCACTTCCTGTAGCCAGACATCAGTTCCTGGGCCCCCAGCGATTGCCATGATGGCAACCGCTGGGCAGCCAAGCTGCACCCACCGCAACAGACACTTCTGCATTCTATCTACCACAGTGGACACGTCTGTGTTCTAGTGTCCAGCATAGTTAATATTCTGGGGAAAGTCTAGAAAGCCACAGAACAGAATAGAAACGGAACTTAGTGTTCCTGTTCCATAGAGAGTTCCCTTGCTACAAGCATTATTGAAAAAGGCTCTTGACTTTCTCCTGGCATTTTGCAGCACTCCATGGAAAAGGGTAAAACAAGTGTCTCATTGGAAAAATGTGTTCTAGTCCAGACAACACAGGTAGTGCTCCTTTGGTTTGGTCAGCCTTACCTGGAGCCAAATATGGCAGCAAAAGCTTTGCCGCAACCCACCTGGGATGGTCTCATGACCCACCTGTGAATCCTGACCTGAAGACCTGTGCTCCATTGCTTAGGAAGCAAGGTTGGTTGGGAGAACACTTCCCACACACTCATTGACTTATCAGCCTAAGATCAGATGTTTGGGCCTGTTCCATGAGCTGACTGCCTTGAAGGCAATCATGGTTTGGAGAGCAAGCAAAGACTATAGTTAAATGTAAAAACCAAACTATAGTTTGTTGTGAAGCAGAAAAGGGCGGGAAGGGCAGTAAGCCAGTGGTAGAGGCATGCAAAGGTTAGCAAATTCAAATCACAAAACCACCTTAAGATAAGGCTGGGAAAGACCCTTATATGAAACCCAGGAGAACCTCTGCAAGTCAGTGTGGAAAATGGACCACACAGGCTATATAAAGGACTGCAACTCCCATCATTCCCAACCGTTGGTCTTGCTGGGTGAAGTTGATGGGATTTGAGCCAAACAACCTCTGGAGAACACTACATTGACTATTCCCCTTCTAGGTGGTCCATATGCATGCACACTAAACATTGTATAACATTAGACTCAGCTTGATAAGACTGCTGATGTACAGTGGCACTTAGCCTGCAAAAATATATTAATTAAAAGACATAGGCATTAACAATGTTTCAACAAACAAAAACACACTGAATAAGATGAGACCAGCCAACTGATGTTTGAAAACCTTCATTGAGGCTTGTGGCTGGGTGGAGGGGGGGGGGGGAACCTGAGTGGTAAAAAAAAATGAGGAAGAAGAAATGTAAGTATAAGACGATGCAAGACTGCTTGTGAAACCAAATTTCTCTAACGTTACTACACTTGCATAGCCCTGGATTAGCCGCCTCGTCTTCCTACAAGAAGAGGTAAGCTATTTTAGTCATCTGCTTGTCTTAAAGATCTTTATTAACAAGCTACTTTTAGAAATGTTAATTCACAGAATTATTATTTTTTAAAGAAAAAGAAAAAAAATTAAAGTCTGCCAGTATAGTCAGTATATTAATTACACTGGTAAGGATGACATATAATCTCCTTTGTTGTCTAGAGTAACAAGGCTGTAGTTAGTTAGCACAATGAAATGGAATGCTTTACTACCGAACACAAGAAGGTATCTAGAGAAGCAGCACTGTTTAGATTTAGCACTGACTTGCTAAATCAGATAAACTATTGCATTCTTATCCTGCCCTCCCTCCAAGGAGTCAAGGTTGGTTTTTCATGACGGATGGAGACACATTTTCAGCCCATGGACACATTCCCTCTTGATTGACAACCTAACAGCAGCTGTATGCCAGAGATGGGTGTGACCACACACAGAGAGAGCACACACATTCTCCTATACACAGATGCATGCATACAAATACTCTCCCACTCCTCCAGTGATTAGGCTTGAAAAAAAGAGTGTTTTCGCTTTTCTAATTGCTGGAGCAGGGTTGGAGAAGATCTTCCTGGAAACTGTAGTCAGCAAGAGAGGATTAGCCAAAAGAAGACCCTTTCCCCCACAAGTCTGAATGTGTTGGGGGACATTTTCAGCAAGGTGGGTGGCAACTGTGAGCCCCTCTGAAAACACTCTTGCCCCACTTCAATCATGTTTAGAATGAGCTTTCTATTCTACTCAGTTCTGTTGGAGCCTATTTACAGCATGGCCTCGGGTGGGGGTGGGGGTTGTCCCAGCTGGGGGTACAATACAGAGTCTTCTGAGTTATTTTCTGAATTCAGTGGCCATGATCCAGAGGCAGAAACAAGTAGCTCCAAACATGAGGTGGAGCCTTGGGGTTTTCTGGAATGCAGTTACTTTTAAAAGTCATTAATAATGTAGGACAGACCCTCGCTACCTACGTCGGACCTGCTAATCCTGTGGTTAAGTGACGCAAACTCTGTATGGTTTGAGGGACTCGGGTGCACCTAGCACCCGAAAATATACTTGTTCATAAATTCCTTATAAACTGTTTACAAATGTCCTTATTGCCTGAGGAACTATGCATGCAACTGGGGTGGGGGCCAATAAGTGTTAGCATTCATATAGGATCCTTAGGATTTTAAGAGGAAAGACACTTTAGTGTGGAGCGGCAGCAGTGAAATGGGGGAATTTTACCACTTTCCTAACCTGGCTGCCACTTTCCCACCACAACTTCCTCCATACACACACTAAGGTGTTTTATCTTTGCAAACATGTGTCTTGAACAATGCAGGGGAAGTGATAGCAGAACGGAGTTAAGCCACCACTCCTCTTCTCCAAAACCTAGAAGCATTCTGTGCCGCTGTTCTAACCTTCTGTTAAATAATTCTTCCTCAGTCTCTCTTTCAAGCCATGAATGGAAGTCTCAGCATCTCCAATGGGACATCATCCTTGGCTGGACAATGCCACCGAGACACCAGGATAGCGCATGTGGTATTCCCAGTCCTGTACGGCATTCTTTTCCTTGCTGGATTTCTGCTGAACAGTTTGGCTCTGTTGGCTTTCTTCCAGATTCGGACCACATCGAGTTTCCACGTGTACCTTAAGAATATATTGCTTTCTGATTTCGTAATGACACTGATGCTGCCGCTGAAGATTCTGACGGATTCAGAACTTGGGCTGTGGCAACTTAAAGCTTTCGTCTGCCGTTTCTCAGCTGTAATATTCTACGAGACAATGTACATAAGCATAGTGCTCCTTGGACTGATTTCGCTAGACAGGTTCCTCAAGATCGTTCGGCCATTTGGGAAGTTTTGGTTGCATAATGTCACTTCAGCAAAAATTCTTTCTGGCGCTGTGTGGTTCTTCTTTTTCGCCCTCTCCTTGCCAAACATGATCTTGTCAAACCGCGAAGCCACACGTCTCTCTGTAAGGAAGTGTGCTTCCCTGAAGAATCAGTTGGGACTGAAGTGGCATGAAGCTGTCAACTACATATGCCAGCTCATCTTCTGGACTGTGCTAATCTTAATGCTCCTGTTTTATATAATTATTGCTAAAAAAATCTATAGCTCTTATGTAAAAACCCAGACAAAAGAGTGCAAGATCAAACAAAGGGCAAAGAGCAAGGTATTTATAATTGTAGCTGTTTTCTTCATCTGCTTTGGCCCTTTTCATTTCGCCCGAGTACCTTACACTCTTAGCCAGATTGGCAAGAATATTGACTGCAGTATGCAGAACCAACTATACATTGTTAAAGAAAGCACCCTCTGGTTAGCAACTGCAAACATATGTATGGACCCACTGATATACATATTCTTGTGCCGACAATTTGTTGAAAAGGCTTTTTGTGTTAAATTACGAAAATCTAGGTATACAACTCAAGAAAATCAAACTATTGCACTGGACACTGGAATATCTACATAGACATCTTGGTTGGTGGCAACTTCTTATTCTAACATTTGCACTACATTGCTGTCAAATTAAAATGCATTTTAGTTTCAAGTGGGTTGTTGTTTGATGTGATTCCATTCTGAATGATTGAAATTTTAGCCAGCAAAGGAGTGACTTAATTAGAGTGAATGGACACTAACAGCCATTCATTTTAATTGAATGTACAGTGGTACCTCAGGTTACAGACGCTTCAGGTTACAGATGCTTCAGGTTACAGACTCTGTGAATCCAGAAATAGTATGTCAGGTTAAGAACTTTGCTTCAGGATGAGAACAGAAATCATGCGGTGGAAGCGCGGCAGCAGCGGGAGGCCCCATTAGCTAAAGTGGTACCTCAGGTTAAGAACATTTTCAGGTTAAGAATGGACCTCCAGAACGAATTACGTTCTTAACCCATTGTACTCTTCTGTGAAGAGGGCACAGCTATTCCTAATACCCAGACACTGAAACTAAATGAGACAGACAGACAGATATGCTAATGGTCACCATCACATACTTATGTGATAATGAGCTCTACAGATTGCATCCTATGGAAAGTAGTCTGTTACTGTCAGGGACTGGTAGGGCTCTGAGAAGTGTATAGAAGAGATAGTGAGGCCAGAGGCTGATCTACATGGCATGCATGCTGTAGAGACCAAATGTGGGTCCAATGGTCAAGAAGGTGGTTTCTGCACATGCTGTAGAGGGAAGCGAGGGGCAGATGAATCTCATCTACTTGGGAAGTTAGTCCATCTATGAAAAGGAAAACGCTGATCCTAAGCATTTACTGCCTTGCGGGATATCTTCAGGAGAAGAAAAGGCTAAGGAGGAAATCCTTAGGAGTCCCTAAGACAGTCAGATGGCGTCTTGTACGCCTCCTTCCAGCAACTCCGGCAGCCAAGCTGATGCCAAACATATGACTCTGCTTTCCTTTGGACCACATCTGTGAGGCTGAGAGGGGGGTCTTGTCATCTGGGCAGGCCGGGACCTTCATACGTGCTGCCCAGTCCTGCACCTCAGGGAGGTCACTTAGCGCTGCTAACACAGCGGTTTAACTTCACCCCCCGGAGGCTCACTCCACTGTGTCTCGAGACAGACAGATGCCAACAACTATTTTCTCCTATATGTTATAGGCAATAGATAATTACCTACTTAATATAGAGGGTAAATATGTGCTGGCAGGACATGCTGCACAACAGTAAGGGGCCTAAACTTAACGATGGGTGTAACCATGATATAAAACACAGTTGCTCCTTAAAACAAGGGTGCGCCAAAGGCATGTGAAATGCTTGAATCAGCTGCTTTTCAACTTCTTTCAACTTTCAGCGAGGGATGCCAAATATTATTTTTTTATAGTGAGGAAGGGCAAGATGAAAGGTTAAATTAAGCATATCAACTTCTAACTTTTTCTGGAAAAAAGAATTGTTTGATTGCTTCTAGTTCCTACTGGAGTGGTGAAATGAGAAACACTAGCCTTACAGTAGGATAAAAAATATCCTCAAGCAAGGTTTGCTTTCTTATATTTCTTGGCCAAATTTACAGCCAAGAAGCCCTGAGTGGCCACTCTTGATAGAGAAAGTATTTGGAACAAAGTGAAGATAAAGCAGAATTCTGCTTATGCATTTCTGTATAGTCAATTCTAACCCAGCAGGCGGGGGTGGTTCAGAATGCAAATTCTCCCAGTTCAGAATGCCTTACTCCAACAGAAATTGAGTCCAGACTTTTCTGAATGTTGGGCCTGAGCTTGTATTGTTGTTTGTACTACCAACAGCAGCCTGACCCCTCTCCCATTACAGACACTTTACTGGGAGTAGACAAGGGTCAATAGCAATGTTATGAGCAAATTATTTCTCTCCCTGCCTTACTTCCACTGAGGTGCCTAGAACACTGCAAAAACAGCATCCCAGACACAGGATCCTTGGGAAATCATTGCAGAATTCTAGGCACTCCAAGAGACGGAAGAGTGTCAGACAAAGACATTGGGTGCTGTTGTCCACTGCCAGGAAAGTTTGGGAGAATGGAAGGGAAAAAAGTAAAGAGTGTCAGTCAATCTATTCACTTTTTTGCAATATTTCCTTGCAAGTTCTTGAAAAGGCTTGAAAGTGTTTTTTAAAGAGCTTGCAAGGAGCAATAAAAAAATGAGCTAGAAGTGAGACAAGATAAGGGGAGCCTACCCATTAATAGTCAGCAGTAGAAAGGCCTTCAGTTTCTGTAATGTCGGCAGTGAGGCAGAGAGATAGGGAAGAGATGCTTGCATCAAAAAGTCCATAATATAACCAACCAAAATAAAGCACAACATACTTGTTTACTTGTCACATGTTTCTTGGGGGGGGGGGCGCAGTAGCTTTTATGCCTATTAAAGCAAGTACAGTTTGTTCCCTACTTGAATCCATCATAAATATCTCACACAACTATTATTATGCAGGTGGGGAATTTCAAGGGAAA
Organism: Podarcis tiliguerta; assembly: GCF_965153285.1. NCBI lineage: Eukaryota > Metazoa > Chordata > Lepidosauria > Squamata > Lacertidae > Podarcis > Podarcis tiliguerta. Next base: position 23,437,234 of record NC_139538.1, read on the forward strand.
CAAAACATTTTGTTTACCACTTCAGTAGGAACTGTGCTTTACATCTATGTGGGCTGTGCAGTCCTCAGACTGCAGCTCGTGACTGAACAGGGCTCCATCTATGCAATTAATTAATTGTGCCATTGTTGTCATATTCCTTTGTTGCTTGATCTACAAAGGTTGCAAGGGCAACTTTCAACAAATGCACAGAAGTAAAAAGTAAAATGATCACACATTAAGTCCCAACAAGTGAACCACCTCCCTTTACCAACTGCATTAACATGATGACCATTAAAAACAGTGTTCTTGCACAAGAAAAAATAAACTTCGCAAGAAAAAATAAGCTAAGAATCAAATGCATGGGAGTAGAATGGGGTGATGAACCTCAAGGTCATGGGCCTGCCAAGCCTCCACATTTGACACACAAGCTCATTTTGACCAAACCATGCCTACCTGCCTCATACCTGATACCCTATGTCCATCTATCAATATCTAAAAGACCACAGCTGCTGCTGCTGCTGTATTGCTGCTAAGAAGAAAACAAAGCACCATACTGTCAACTTGAAAGCCATCATAGGTTCTTTTGCAGGGTTCTCCCTCCTCTTCTCATTAACTTTGCAATTGGCAGCATGTATGTTACCAACCACATGGTGCGTTCCATTATATGCTGACTAGGCTTTAACAAGCCTCAGCTTGCGAGTCGGCAAACTATGCGCCCAGATTAGAAGCAACACAGGGCTCAATTTTAACTGTTTATAGACTACTGTAAATTTCATTAGTATATTAACAGAACTGCCATAGCTACACCCATGGAAACACCTATTCATGAATCCCCAGTGTGTCTGCCTATGCAGTTATGCATTCTACGGGGAGATCAGAAAAGCATACAACTTAATCTATCCATTTCATTGGATATTAAGTATCCGGCCTTCTTAACAAAACACGGAAATATAGAGGTGGGGGGGGGGAGTAAATTTGTCTTCATACCCATTTCTGGCCAGTGGTACAGGTTGTGTATGACCTGACTGCATCTGACCACCCAGAACAGTCTAATTTTAAAGATCCCAAATTCTCCCATACATAGTGGTTGCCCATCAACAGATAGCACCCAGGCAGCAGCCCATCTAGTCACGGTGGCGAGATGTATTATAAATCTATTACAATTATTATAACATACTCATCTATACAAAGAAGTGGAGCTCACTGCGTTCCATGAGTGTCCACAAGACTGCAGTCTTAATTAACATATGTAGGTCTGTGTCCTCTTTTTCAGTGATGCATTGCCTCCTTTTTTGGTGATGTATAAGTGTGTGGTAGCTCCACCTTGCAGTGATTGCGCTGGCAAAATTTTTTTTGCAAGGAAGAGTTGACATGTTTTCAGAGATGAAGCGGAACAGAGAGAAAAAATACATTTGCCGTACAGTGTTACAACCCACCTCATGCAGGAGCCCAGAATGAGAGGAGGATGAACCAGCCATATTAAGAGGACCAGCTGCAGAGGGGCTGAACCCAAGTCCAAGCCCAAGTCACTGAGGACCCCCTTGAATTAGAGACACTCAGGAGCACAACTCCTGAGCCAGATTCCCCTGAAGGGGGATGTTTTCTTTTCTAAATAAGGAACCTCACATTTCCCTATACCTGCTCACCAACACAGACAACAGACAGGGTGGGACTGGACATTTAAGATGTTACATGGGTTCCAGACCTTTTAAACTCTCCACTCTTTAGGAAAGAGACAAGGCCTGGCAGGGGTAGTATGGCCCAAGAAAGGTTTAAAAGAAACCCTCAGTTCCTTGCTGGAGTAAATTGTCTACTTATAGTTATCTACAATAATAATAATAATTTATTATTTATACCCCACCCATCCAGCTGAGTTTCCCCAGCCACTCTGAGCTGCTCCCAATCGAGTGTTAAAAACAATACAGCATTAAATATTAAAAACTTCCTTAAAAAGGGCTGCCTTCAGATGTCTTTTAAAAATAGGATAGCTGCTTATTTCCTTGACAACTGATGGGAGGGCGTTCCACAGGGCGGGCACCACTACCGAGAAGGCCCTCTGTCTGCTTCCCTGTAACCTCATTTCTCACAATGAGGGAATGGCCAGATGGCCCTTGGCACTGGATCTCAGTGTCCGGGCTAAACAATGGGGGTGGAGACGCTCCTTCAGGTATACAGGACTGAGGCCAAGGCCCACAATTAATGCTTTTAGCAACTGAGGGACTATGGTCACTTCAACACCATCTTTTTACGGAATGGTCATCTTGAATGTTTTCCACCACAAAGATTGTGGGGAGGTTAGTTGATGCTGGCTATTTATTGAGGATTAATTCCTATCTATTTGCAGGGCGGTTAGACCTCATTCCATCAAGCAAATACTGTTCCACACTTCCCAACGCAATTTCCCCATTGCTTTCAATATCACAAAACATCTGCCGTTGGGGGAAACAGTTCTGTTATTATTGCTGGTTTTCAGAATTTTTATTATTTATTTAATTAAATAGTATGAAATAGAACTTCTGTAAGCACCTGTAAAACATGTTTCCCAACCCTTTACAGTGCCATCACAACTGAATCACAGTCTGTCACTTTAATTTTACTGCAGAGCCAGGAAGTGAGCCCCAAGTTTTCAAATCTCACCTACGCTAGCTCATGAGTCACCTCTAAGGCTGAAACAGCTTGTCACTCAAGTTCTTCCTGGCTCAGACCATTCAGTCCAGGAGTAAAGAACTTGGAAGCCAGCACGCTTTAATTGTGGGCCTGATTTTCCCCTACATCTAACTTATAAATCCACCTTACTTAGAATCTTCGGATACTTAGTTCAAAACGTGTGTTTTTTCTTGTCCTGGAGAAAGCAAACAAGACTTTAATGTTTTGGAAGAATATAATGCACCCTGGAGACATTGCTACAAGCATTGACAACAAAAAGCCAAATGAAGAGCAACACAGATGACAGGTAATTTATTTTATATTTATCTCAAAAGAGTGCAAAATAGAAGGCTTGTACTTTAACGATACCTCAAATTTTCAAATCGTTCTTGGCGAAATGCGTGAAGTCAAAACAAGGTGTTTGTATGTTTAGGCTTCCATTGGTTTGTATCTCTAGTTTAGATTGATTTTATTTGTCTAGTTCCAAAAGTTGAAAAACAAAAACATTTCTGTGCAGTACACAAAAAAAGTTGCTAGGCTAAACTCTCATGTTGTATAACAGGCAATTATGAAATTAGGAACCTATAACTTTTTTAAAAATGACTTGAAAGGTTCTCCTTAGATCTGCTTGGTCTTGCTCAGCAAACGTAGCATTGGGTTTATATTCTCTTTAATTGCTCTAATGAGGCATAAGAAGTTCATGCTAGAACATGCCAGGCAAGGAATCTCTGGAAAACACCAGAAACAAGGGCATTAAAAGCCCCTCAGCTTAGTACACCATGAACTGGAGTAATTGATTTGAGTGTTCAGCTAAATTTCTGATAAATGCAGAGCAGCCAACAGATTAAAGTTTTTCTACTTAGCTTATACACAACCTGTTTCCAGTCTTTCAGATATGTGAACTGATATCACTTTTATTATACGTATTTTAAATCTTGAGACGTTTCCAAGATTATACTGCGGTATATGCATTGCTTTGTTTGGAAAGAAACAAGGATACCTGATTGCTTTTACAAAATCCAGGCGTGCGTTTTTGGTACATCAGACAATGTCTGCTTTTTCAACTGCCCCCATTGCTACTCGTTCAAAATCATAACAAAAATGGTTTCATTTGTATGCTTTTTTTTTTTTTTTTTTGGTCATTCATCTGTCTTCCACTGCTAATCCTGAAGTTCTAACTAGTCTTCATGGGCCTGGTTTTGCTCTTGTATGGAGCATAAATGTTTGTGCAGCAGCTGCAGAGAAATAGCTATGGATGCCTGTATGGTGGAGGAAAGAGAAGTGGGCATGCATGAAAGATGCCACTGGGTGCTTCCAGGCTGTCACTGTTGGGATTCTGTCACATACTGACAGATTCAATTAAAGTTTACATGGAGCCCTTGGGTCCACTTCTCCAAAAGACTGGATTTATTTTGTGGTAAGGAAGGTGACAGGCAAATACAGTGTGAAGTGTGAGATAACACTTGCTCTGAAGCAATACCATGTAACATTAAACAAATCGGAATGAATGCTTGTTAAATAACCAACATCTAATTTCCCTGCAAATGTTTCAGGATGCTCAGTAAACGGGTCACTTGAAAGCACCCATTTCTCACAGTTTGTGGGAGGAGAACCAAACAGAGTGTTAAGAGGTTCTGCTTTCTGAAGATTTTCTTTTTTCAACCTTTGCCTCTCTTTCCCATCTCGTTTCAGCCTCTTTTTATCCTTTAGTTTAACCCTCTTGTTACACACACACACCAGTCTTCGTTCCCTAACCACAAGTGCCTTTCCTCCACTCCCCACCCTAAAAGAACTCTAGGCAGTTAACTCACCAGCCACACAGTTCTCTGTACGTGTAGTAGCATGCAATACTGTCTGGGTTGCTCCAATTCCCAAGGTGCCCAAGGAGCCCTGGCATTCTGAAATGCACCGTGCAATGTTATGCTACTCAGTTCACAGAGGAACCAGTCCATCCAACATGATACTACAAACTGTTCTGGACTGATAGGAGTGCAGAGAACACTACAGAATGTCAGAATGGGAAAAGGAGGCAAGTTGTTTTTTTTATTATTATTTTCCTGAAATTCTAACTTGCTTCTATTTTTAGTATAATTAGCATCACAGGAGAGTAAGTATCTGATTCTAGCAGAGTAGTTATTCAATCTGCAAAAACTCTTTTATGATAAACGTGCAGAATGACAAGTACAGGAGATTCTTTGGATAGAAAATCTTTCATTTCTTCGCTGTTTTAACTTTGAAGGTTATATGTTACACACACACAGCTTGTCAGGTGAACAAAGTGTAAAGTTTACAACGGTAGCAGAATAGCAAAATGCCATTCTAGAATCCAGGCCAGGTTTCTGGAAAGACCTTTTAGTAGCAAAGCAACTGCTAAATGTTATGATACAAAAACTTCTAAATATTTAAATAAAAAAATGTTTCTGTGTATTGCATTCTACCCAGTGCTACCTATTCCTGCAAGTTTAAAAAAAATAGTGTTAGAATTTTTTAAAACCATCATTAGGGGTTCAGAGCTCTTCCCTGTCCAGAACCAAAACTACTCATAGCCAAACAGGCTAAGTGTAGTCACATGTAGTTTTATCCACACGGCTGCTCAGTCCGCACGTGTGGAGGGTTTACTCTTTGCATGAAAAGGAGTGCCCATGGGATGGAAAAGAAGCCCATTTCTTGTCCCCTGCCTGACTTTGCTGCATGCGTCCCATTGCTTTAAGCAGCATTCTCCCCTAGCCTGGCTCCAAGACTGAACATGAACTAAGAAAATGTCTTAATGCAGGAGAGCACAGTGAAGTAAGTGACGGTAGTGGGTTGTTTCTCTCCCCTTCCTCATGTACTCATTTTCCTGTAAAGTGCCCTGGTATCCCTGCTTCATAAGGATGGGACTCCCATCACATCTGTTGTTGTTTAGTCGCTTAGTCGTGTCCGACTCTTCGTGACCCCATGGACCAGAACACACCAGGCACTCCTGTCTTCCACTGCCTCCCGCAGTTTGGTCAAACTCATGTTCGTAGCTTCGAGAACACTATCCAACCATCTCGTCCTCTGTCGTCCCCTTCTCCTTGTGCCCTCCATCTTTCCCAACATCAGGGTCTTTTCCAGGGAGTCTTCTCTTCTCATGAGGTGGCCAAAGTATTGGAGCCTCAGCTTCACGATCTGTCCTTCCAGTGAGCACTCAGGGCTGATTTCCTTAAGAATGGATAGGTTTGATCTTCTTGCAGTCCATGGGACTCTCAAGAGTCTCCTCCAGCACCATAATTCAAAAGTATCAATTCTTTGGCAATCAGCCTTCTTTATTGTCCAGCTCTCACTTCCATACATCACTACTGGGAAAATCATAGTTTTAACTATACGGACCTTTGTTGGCAAGGTCACATCTAGCTTGACTGAAATGGCATCAAGCAGAAAGTTGTCCCAGTGATAGCTTCCGATGCGCAGACGTTTGAGGGTGACTGTTACAGAGCCCTAGAAGAACTGACTCATCTCTTCTCCTCCCTTGCCCCTCCATAGCTGCCTTTTCAGCTTTAGACACAGGAAGTTAATTCTCTCCCCCTTCCTGGCCACTGATGTCAGCTCCAAGTCGAAAGCAAAGCTGCGGAAGCCACTGATTAACAGAGCTACCCAGCCATGCTGCAATGCCGTCTAAGTAATCATCTAGGGATTGTGGAGTCTCTGTCCAGCGGGAGACTTAAAACAAAGATTTCTGTCGCTCCTGCAGCTCGGCTATTTAAGCCTGAATGCAAATGTCTAAGGGCAGATCACTTGGCAGCTTCCCAGATTCTCGGTGTGGCATTTCAGCTCCAGCATTCATCACTGGAGTGATTTGTTCATGTTATAAAGCCCATGCTCATGTATATAGTGGGGGACTGGAAGCACTTAAATAGCACACCCAGGCAATCTATCCAAAGGACAGCTACTGGGTTGTACTCCAGCCAGGTCAACTCTTCAGATTTATGTCTCAAATATCACCATATTTCAGGGGACTGGGATGGGGAAGAAACATGAAGTGCCTTGAGCAACTTAGAGAAAGGGCAATATAAAAATGTTAGGAAAGCAAAAGGCATGTGTTAACACACACAAAAAACATGCAACAGGTTTCCATTTCTATGAGCATCCTGCATTCGATGTGGGTGGCGCTATGGTCTAAACCACCAAGCCTCTTGGGCTTGCTGGTCGTAAGGTTGGCATTTCGAATCTGTACGATGGGTTGAGCTCCCGTTGCTTTGTCCCAGCTCCTGCCAACCTAGCAGTTCTAAAGCATACCAGTGCAAGTAGATAAATAGGTACTACTGTGGCAGGAAGTGTTTCCGTGCACTCTGGCACTTGTCACGGTGTTCTGTGCAGAAGAAGCAGTTTAGTCATGCTGGCCACATGAGGACAAATGCTGTCTCCCTCGGCCGAAAAGCAGAGATGAGCGCTGCACCCCACAGTCAAATTTGACTGGACTTAACCATCTATGAGTCTTTTACCTTTACGTTTATTTAATTAGCCAATTCATATACAGGATGCTCATAGAAATGGAAACTTGTAGCATGTTTCTTTTGTGTTAACATATGCCTTTTGCTTTGCTTTCTTTGGAATATGTTCTTAGTGGCTAGAAACTTTAAGAAAGACTAATGTAGGCTGCAGGAGAATTCCTTTAAAAGTTAAGCATATCATTTTATGTATAGGTGCACTACTTTTGTATACGGAAAAGAAGAACAAAGTTACTAAAATCTTCAACACACAATAGAGCAGTAGCGTGTGTTTCTGAATTATGTCAGGTTTGAGTGGAGTCAATGAAATCAGTATTACAAGCTGAAACAACTACAGTATAAGAAGCAGAATTGCTATGCAGGCCAGCAGCAATCACTCTGTGCCTCTTGGGCAGAATCCTTTACACCTCTGAAAGTATGGTTACTCTAACAGACCTGCCACAATGGGAAAACCTATGGATTCTACATCTCCAAGTGAGTGTTTCGGCAGGCAGTCACGCAGAATGGCTGGCAGCTTTGCTTGTGGTTTGAACAGCTAGATTTGGTCAGCAGAGAATACTTCAGCTTCCTAGTGGCTGAGTGGACATTCTGTCTGCTGGAGCTTAATTAAATTGGTGGTTTGGTTAATCCTGTTCATGTAACCTGGGGTGAAGAAACACTTTCAGCCCAAAAATGGTGGTGCCAAGGGCAAAAGTCAGCAGTGCTGTAGCTGTAACTCTTACCTACAGCGCCTGATATTCCAGCCATCCAAAGGTCAAAGGTTTCTATGCCCCCCCCCCTCCATCCAGGCTGCAGGAGACTTGGGCAGTTCAAGGACACATTCCAGCTAGTCAAAAGCGCTCAAAGAAGGCACAGCAGAACCAATGAGAGGTGTGGCCAAGTGCTATTTTTGCATAAAAGTGGTACCTGTTCTGACAATGGGGCAGATGGAGTAGAGAGGGGTTTTTTAATGGAACAAAGAATGTGGTTGGGTAATAAAGGAATAGAAAGTATCTCTCCAATATATCAGAGAAACATGCCTGGTAGTTTACATAGCAGAAATGAAGTCTGTAGGAAGAAAGGAGAAGCTGCTTCATTCCTCTGTTTAGAAATGGTAACATGCACATAAGGCGCACACTTAAGAACTCACCTGCTAAACAACTTTGTGTTCATTGTACTACCACCAGAAAATCACTAAAATTAAAAGACCATTTGGAACAATAGCTAGGTGTGCATTAAAATAACAAAAAGTCTAGAATTCCTTCTCTTAATTGCAGAGTTAATTTTAGAATCCATCACCCTTAGTCAGGTCTTGTGCTCCACCCCACAATGCAATGCTGAGCAACGTCCACACCTATTTTAACAATACGTCCCCTTTCCTAACTTGGCAGACGTGACCTACATCTGCAACCTCTCTTTCCCGTCTCGGGATTCACTATGCTCCTTCACAGTGGGCTCCTACCTAGGAACCTCAACTTTTATTATTCAGAGAAATACACTCCTCCCCCTTGCATCTCCAATCTAACTTGACACTTGAGACCAACCCAATAATTACACAGCCTCTAGCTGCATGTCACACAGATGAAAGCAAAAGACATGCTTAGGACTCCCCTTTACAGTGGTACCTCGGGTTACAGACGCTTCAGGTTACAGACTCCGCTAACCCAGAAATATTACCTTGGGTTAAGAACTTTGCTTCAGGATGAGAACAGAAATTGCATGGCGGCAGCAGGAGGCCCCATTAGCTAAAGTGGTGTCTTAGGTTAAGAACAGTTTCAGGTTAAGAACAGACCTCCGGAACGAATTAAGTACTTAACATGAGGTACCTCTGTACTCTTACGAAGAGTCTTCACAATCTCCCCCGCCACTACTCTTATACATTATTAAAGTACTATTTACCGAACAGCTGCATTTATTTATTTTCCAATAACATACGCTGTCTTCCACTCATTTAAAAGCCAAGGGGGTGGTGGTTCTTTCTGTTAAGGCTACGGGTAGCACAGGTGTTGTATTGGACAGTTAGGTTTACCAGTTCAGAATATGCCACAGTAACTGCAGGCCATGAAATGGAAAGTCCCTTGTTGTATAAGGGAACCGGATAGGAAAATAGGAAGCTGACTTACACTGAGTCACACTGTTGGCCCATTAAGCTCAGTATTTTCACTGACTGACACTGGCTCTCCAGGGTTTCAGGCAAGGGACATTTCCAGCCCACCCTGGAGACCCTGGGGATTGAAAGTGGGACCTTCTGCATGCAGAGCAGATGCTCTACCACTGAGCTACAGACATTCCCATGAAATAAGGGGGTATATGGGCTCCTTCCATCCTTGGAAGGCATTTGATCAAGTAGAGAATTCCCACTGACAGAAGGTGGCAGCAAGACTTTTGCGAACTCCCCCTGTAGCCCCCAGCATCACCACCTACAATGTTCAGAACTCCAGGACACATTTTCTTTTATAATCATTTAAATAATTTAGTATTTAAATTTGTAAATTTAGCATAGAATCCTAGAACTGTAGAGTTGGAAGGAACCCTGAGGATTATCTAGTACATTAATTAATGATAACTTTAATATTTCTAAAAAATATTAATAATTATTAATTTAAACTTAAATGCTTCTTTTTAAAATTAAAATAAAAAATTATCCTGGCCTTCCTCTCATAAGAGGCCAGGGCATCAAGTAACAAACATGACACACAAATGAATATCAGAAAACCCAACTAGTACAGAGAGGTACAGGACACTGTTTAAAGGCTTGCAGATTGCTGGAGGGTGCAAGGGACTGTGGTGAGGACCTGTAAACGTTGCTTTCTCTCCCTCTCTCTCCACCACCTTCCACTAGTGAAAGCACCCCCTGAGCAGAACTCTTCTCAGGCAGCTTTCCTACTGTCGGAGTGGAGGTGGGGGGAATATATCCAAGTCTATTTGGTATGCATCTAGATTATTGTGCAATCTTGTTTCTGAATCATTCTAAAGGCAGCCTAAAAGCAACAGGTTAATTTAAAACAAAAACAAATCTCAAAACCTATTATAACACCCACAACACAATAGCCCTCAGTCTCCTGGCTGATCGACAGGGCCATCATATATTTCCATTCTCCTCTCCATTGCCCGGACAACTAAGGGTTGGAACAGAGAGTTCTTTTGAAAAATGAGGGAACAATGTAAACTCTCTGAAGGTGCTCCTTCTCTGGCTGGTGGATGTGGCTAGGCTATTCTTCACCTTGCCATGATGTCCTTCTTTACAGATAATGCATCCACCCACTCAGAGTTTTAACTTCTAGAGACTTCGGAAACATAAAACTGTGAGGAATGACAAAACTAGCAGCAACAAAAAAAAAAAAATCATCAAGGCATCACAAACGAGCAAGAATGGGGACAGTGGCTAGGATTCTGAGTTTGGAACCACTGGCACTGACACTCCAATCATGCAAGTGGAAGAGGGGACAGATACTAGTTTTGTTGGTTCCCTCTTCCTCCTGAAGTCCTGTCTGCCCCCTAACAGTTGTGCTAGAGGGTTGGAGGCCCTCCAGAGCTGCATGATGAGTGATGCTGTGGGCTACAGGATAAAGAGGGGACTCAACAAAAATTGCAGCCTCCTCTTCCACCCCCACCTTCGCTGGTGGAATTGTCTGCCAGATCTTGGTTCCATCGATGAGACCTTCTATTCATGGGTGCCTAATTAGTATCTAAGTCAATGGTTTTATGAATAAGAACCAGAAAATAGAAACTGTTCTTGGTAAAGTGTGACTGTCAGGGTGTATGTCATTTTGCCTGAATGGGATAGGCAGACTTTGCTGAGGAAGCAGCATCATGATTTGCTCATTACATACATCTCTTTACCTCACACCTGGCAAAATGGCTGAAACACAGGAAAAGTCCTTAGGACAGGCATAGGTAAACTCGGCCCTCCAGATGTTTTTTGGGACTACAACTCCCATCATCCCTCACCACTGGTCCTGTTAGCTAGGGATGATGGGAGTTGTAGTCCCAAAACATCTGGAGGGCTGCCTTAGGATATCCCAATGCCATTTTTTCAGCATTTAAAAAAGAAAGAAAGCTAAACTGCATTCATCTGTAGCGGTGAAATTTGTACCGAGGCTCAAGCATGGCAGCAGTTTAGCGCCTTTTTAAAATAGTAAAACACAACCTAAATGTAGTCAGATGCTTGAAAACAAAGTCATACGCAATCTGGGAAAGAGAAACCAAACTGGGCATTTTATGGCTTCCATATAGAGTTTTTCGTCACCGTGATGGCTTTTTTTATATAGGTCAAATAATCCAACACCATAAGCAATTCAGATGCTATTAACTCATCATAATTTCAGTGTATCCTGTAACCTATAATTTAGCTATGTTGCTCAGATACACAAACCAGTCCATCAGCATTAACAACAACAAATTGCACCATATATGCAGCAGTGTGTACTTTACACATATTTATTGCAGAGGCTTTACTTTAATGATGCTAAATATGTAGCAACACAACCTATAAAACATATGAGGCTTAAAATATTCCTCTGCACTGAGGTTCTTACTGGATCAGCATTGCAGGCTTTTTCTCTCTTTTTCTCTAGCGTTAACAAATACCACGTTAAGCTTCTGTCAACATCCCTAATTGCAAGGAGGGAAACATTTACAATACTATGAAAATATCTTGGTTGTGTTTTTTTAAGGGTAGGTGTCTGTCCACACCTGGTCAGGATTACTTGGATTAGAAGAAGAAAGGATTAAAAGTCAATGCAAGATACTGCAATTATTTTATTGAACTTGGAGCTAGCTTTTGGCAATTCACCTTCTACATCATATGTACTCTTTAGGGCAGTAGTTACCAAACATGGTTTCCCCTGGATCACTTGAAAATTGCTTCAGGTCTTGGCAGATCACGTAACTCCAGACCTTCCCCTGTCTTGCCACCAGCCACGAATTTATTTCTCTAAGGCAGTGCCTCCTCCCCAATCACTTCTGTTCCATCCTGCTCACCTTCCAGGCAGACCACCAGATTCTAAGAATCGTGTAGTAGCCACTATGCCAGCTGTTCCAGATGCTGTGCCCACCATTCTTCACACACACATGGATACAACACTGCTAGGCAGAGTCACCACCATGGGCCTCCTAGTTGAAGTTCATGCACTACTGGTGGTCCACAGAGCACTTTAGGAACCCCCAATTTAGAGCCCTGATGTGAAAATAGAATAGAATAGCTCCATGTCTGCCATGCTGAACTCCTTGGAGGAAAGGCAAGATTCAAACAAGATAAAACATACTCATACGTAAGGCATACACTGGCTGTCAGCTTTGGGAAGGCAACTAGTTTAGATGAGCTTTTGGTCCCTCTTTCCATATAAAATTCCATCTCAACCTGGATTATATTTTCTTGCCTCTCAAAAATAATTCTCACAAGATTAAATGAAAAACAAGCATATACAGTTTGTGGGTTGTAGGGTTTAACTTCAATTTAACAGCTTACTACTACTAGTAGTAGTCTAATAAAGAGGAGTAGAGGAAGTCTTCACAAAGACAATACCATGCTAGTGAAACTGACTTTGCTTCTGTTAAGAAATGCTTTGAAGTCCCCATCTGATCATATGCAGTAGACATGAATGCCTTTAAGGCTCACAGGAGTTCACTACAAGGGCATGAAGGGAAGCACTGTGCTGCTTGCATTACTGAAGAAGCTATTGCCCAATTAGTGTCACGGCTGCCATGGACGCTGGCAGTTAACAAAAAGAGCAAATGAGAAAGTACAGCTTTAAGATGACAAAGCTCATTAGTGGAAGATCAATCCAAGCGCATGCTTGAACAACTGCCCAGTGCTCCCAACATGTTAAGGGCCTCACACAGGTCTCCTCATTGAGCAAGTTTATTGCTAGGAGTTGGCAGAGGTGGCTTAAAAACCTATAGATTACATAATGTCATTTTTGGGGAGAATTGCTCATTTTAAGGGATGCTTTTAAAAAATGTTTTACGTCTATCCAAGAGACAATAGTCCCAGCTCATTGTATAGTACAGCAATGGGGAACTGGGACCTTTCACAAGTTTCCTGATTACAACCCCCACCAGCCCCAGCCAGCATGGCCAACAGTCAAGGATGATGGGAGTTGTAGTCCAACATCACCTTGGAAGGCATCATGTTGGGTACAACATTTAGTATCCTGTATTTTGTCTGTATCTATAAATAATCTAAAATGTCAAGCATTCGCACAACACAGGAAGCCCAGCTTTACAATCCCTGTGCTCCTAGTAGGATTACACTTGGTGCAATGAGTGTGTACATAGCTTCAGATTACATTGTGGGGGTTTCCAGTTCAGATTCAGTTGCTGATCCAACTTTTATATTCTTTGCTGTAACTTGAAGTCACTGCTACTTGTCCCTTTTTCAGTGGCTTTGGTAAACCACTGTCTTCTGACTTCATAAGCACACGCTGCTGGTAAAACCAATATTGAAACTGTTCGAGGCACCTTGAAATCTCTCTACTGTATTGAGAAAGGGAGGGCAGAAAGGGGAGGCGTTTGGAAAGAGAGGAAGCCGAAAACATAGGAAGTTGCTACCTGTAAAAGCTGTGTCAGCAAGCTGAGATCATGGGGCTTTCTCCTCATCATAGACCACAGCGTATGAAGTCAAGTGTTTCCTACGGAAGTCCAACCAAGGTCCTCCACTTTCACAAGTGAAGCTTGAATTGCTGCATCTCATTGACAAGGTACCGCACAAAGGCTCCTGAGCAAGCTTTACATTCATGGAATGAGAGGCGAAGCCCTCATGGGTCAGAAATTGGTTAAGTAGCAGGAAGCATACAGGATGAGTCAATGGACAGTCCTCCAAATGGAGAGATGTAGAAAGTGGAGTCAATTAAACCAAGAAGAAAGGTTACAGCGTTTGGGACTTTTTGGTTTACAAAAAAAGTTAAGAGGTTGCATGATAAAATTCTGCAAGGCATAAAGGCATAAAGAAATCGGATAGAGAAACGTTTTTGTCTCTTTCTTTCATAACACTAGAACTCGTGGACATTCAATGATGCAGAATGATGGAAGATTCTGGACCAATAAAAGAAAGTAATTATTCACACAGCACAAAGGTTAAACTACGGAACTTGCTCCTACAAGATGCAGTGATGGCCACCAACTTCAGGGGCTTAAAAGATTAGACAAATTCATGGAAGACAAGGCTATCAATGGCTACCAGTCAAGATGTGATTATTTTTCCTCCCAGTTACAGGGAACCACAGGTGGGCAGCTTGCATACCACAGGCAACTGGTTGGCCACTGGAATAGCTGGGCCATTGGCATGATCCAGAAGGCTTGTCCTATGTTCTTATGTCCTACAGAGACAAATGGATAGGAAATGCATTTCCCACCCGACTGGTTGATGAGTAGATATTTCAGTGATGCCCACTGGTTGCTTGGGCATATTTACTAGATTTCTTACTTAGACATCTTAAATCAGTTCACTGAAGGAATTTTTCAAAGTGGTATGAGAATTCTGAGATGCTGTGCACTCTGGATCCACTCTGAGACAGTCAATGTGAATAAAACTACATGGTTGAAACAAAACTGGCAACTGGAAGTGTTGTTTATCTGTAACAGGCCATTTGAGTTTTTTGTGTTTAGAAGCCATTTTATCATATTGTTTGGCAAGTGAAGCACCTGTTCAAATTAGGCTGCGGACCTGCATTTACTTGTGCTAATTGAATGTAAATGTATTTTAGCACTGGGACTAGAAATGGTTATTTTCTGTTCATAATTACATATAGTGTAAAATTTACCATGTTCTTGGCGTCGCTAACTTTTAATCATCTGCAATCTTAATTTATTATTGACAGGAAACATATCAAACCCATGTACAAAATGAAATGCAATTTATTTGTAACGCTCCCAAAATATTTAAACAGTTCTGTAATGGGGCAGGCTAATCCACCATGGGACTTGAATGAGTACAGCTCCCCACAATTTATGGCAGTATTGCAGTTGCTCAATATTCCCAGAAAGGTAACAGCAAAACTAGATTTACTGAACTCTGGGTGGGCAGATAAACCATAGTTCCTGTACAGTATTTGGTTGGTAGGTCATAAATTGTACAGATTGGCGGAATATCGGAAATAAGAAGGATAGAGGCTGGGAATAATGCCCTATTTATAATTGGTTTACCTGTTATCACAATCCTAAATTGTTACAGAACTTCTCAGGGTTTATAGTATAATAAGAAACATGGGTAATGGACATGGAAAAAACTTATTATCATCGCCAGAATCCAGAAGTTAAATTCTCAGGGATATTTTCCTGAATTTAACTATCTCTGATTTTGAATGACACTCCCTAGCCTAATTTTCTCACATTGCTCACTCTTCACCGTGTTTTGCATTAATCCATCCACCAGAGGTAACAACCCCAGTAGTATTTACATACTAATTTACCCTGGGATGAAGATTATGTGAGTCAAGATTAGTCATTCAGATTGTCATTTGTTGCTGATTGTCTGCCTTGAAAGAGCAAAGCAATCAAAAGCTGAAGAGAATCCAGAGATTATTATCCAAGAAATCTAATCAAGTAAATTGGTCTTTGGTGGATCAAAGTGAGAAACTCAAGAATGGCAGGCATCACTTTTATTTAATAGAGAGCTAATTGTCTGCAACCAGGACACAGTTATATTGAATCCCATTGATAATTGCTGAAGGATCCATGATAAGCCCAGGCTTTTAGCTAAAGCATCAATAAACTACCGGCAGCAGTACAAATGTACTTAAAATGGAAAAATATATACTTGTGCTAGCTTGGAATGAATTAAGTATTGGCCTTCGTTTCTCTCACATGCAACCACCTGCCCACAAGATAGTCTGTCCTTGTTGCTACATTCATTGTTGCTCACAATTTACCCATAGGAGTCGATTAAAATATTGTCTGTCTGTCTCCAGATAATTACTACTTTGGGAGTCCATGTTACAAGGCAACAGCTACTATAAGCTAGTGGCAGAGTGAGCTGGTAATTAATGCACGGGCATGTAGAATCTATACAGAAAGCTGCATTGCCCAAGAGAGCAGTGATATTGTAGGAGCCTTTTCCAGAATCGGGGCTGGTCCTAGCTTTTTCATTCACAGTGACACATCTCTGTGTGTATGAGGAAGGATTGGTGTCCAAACTTTTTTCAAAGAGGGCCAGATTTGATGAAGTGAAGGGCCATGAGGGCCGACCAAATGGCCAACCAAACTTGTTAACCTTTTTTTACAATTGAAGTTGTTGAAGTTTTTTTTATGATTTTACCCCAGAAAATTAACTGCCACAGGGGCCGGATTAAACTGACCGGCGGGCCAGATTAGGCCCCAGAAATGGACTTTGGACATGCCTGCTAGACTATCCTTTCCATGTAGTGCATTTTCCACAAGACACATCAGGAAGCAAATGCACACACTTCATAGATGATGGTGCACACCTATCTCCTCTTTACTTGAAGTTGAACTCCATGGAGGAAAAGCCATGTCTGAGTTGTCTCTTAAGGGCCAAGATGCAGCTGAGTTCATTATTTTTGTCCTATAAGCCGAGGCCTGTAGCACAGCTGCCATCATTCTGTGCTCAGCCAGAAACTAAAAGATGCTGCTGTTGACACTGAGGTATTTGCCTATTGTAAATATTTTCACTTCCTATATTTTTCAGACGTTAGAACTTGTACAACCCATGATGTGTCCCAGATCAATTGCCACCAGTGTGTCTCCTGAAAAGCATTTGACCTGCAAATCAACAATAATAATGGGGTCTAACATGTCATATGTGAAGCTTCCAGGTAAATGACTTTAAAAATAAATAAATCAGGAATTCCTGACACAGTTGTTTTAGAGAGGCGTTAATAATTTTTACAGTTGTACCTCCTTTTTAGTATCACATTATTAATTGAGTTTTACATAAGAGCAGTTCATTTAGAAGACTTCCCAAACACAACCATTGGTTATTTCCATTCTTGCTTAGCATTCTAACCAAGCTCATGAGGTCACTGTCTTTAAACCTCAGACCATCTAATAAACAGACTACCCCTGGTCCACACACACATCTCTTTTTTAATAATCAAAATTCACAAGTACCCCTAATGAAGCCCCTCATTATCGATATACGGTATTTAAAAAAGATAACCATACCTGTATATACACCGCAATCTAGTGAAGATAACCCTTGCTCGCATGCCATTCACATTCAGAAGACCACTATGCACGCAGTTCTACTTGCTACACAGCTGCAGCCAGCATTTGGAGCTCTCAACACAGTTCCTGCTGCTGGGCTTGGAATGCGTGGGCAGTGCCAAAGAGTAGAGACTGCCTGTGGTGTCAGGTTTGGGGCAACCCTAGATTGAAGACTCCATATTCTCCCCCTCTTCTCCTCTTAAAAAAAGCAAGCAAACAAATATAGCAGTGCTATCAATGCCGATAGCACAATGATCTGATTGGCAGATATGAATGCAAGCAGATACCCACCTACAGCCTGCATTCGTGAGTCTAGAAACTGGCAATTAGGTATTTAATCAAGCACCTGGTGGTCCTCACTATATGATCAGCATGCCACAAAAATACCCTATGATTCACAGGACTTAGAAGCCTGATGCAGTCTAAACTGATGGGTAAAGAGTTCCTAAAGCAAGGGTGGCTCTCTTGCAGCGTTGCACCACAAATGGCATAAAAAGCAGGACCCAAGGATTGGCTAGACAGGAGCGGGATGATCTGTGGTTCTTGTGTTGTCACAGATTTAGCACAACCCTGCACAATCTCTGAACTCGACTTGCAGCCTCATTGCTTCCAAACCTTCAATAAATGGAGAATTTACAGTTTCCTTAGGCAGCTCATTCTGCTGCTGAACTGGTCTTAAGAGTTATGAACACAGCATATATTTATGTTCCAGTCTTCCCCCCTCCCTTTCAATACCCTTTTGTGTCCTTGAATAAGACTCCGAGGGCTCATCCTAACAAGCCTTTGCATGCAGACAGGATCTTAGTCACTGGCATCACTAAGCATACTTGTGCAGCTGGCTGCTGTTGGGAGTTTAAAACAATGCACGCCCTGCCACCTCATTGCTGGAGCTGTGGTCTGAAGCCCTTTTCTGTAGCGTGCAAAC
This sequence comes from Podarcis tiliguerta, assembly GCF_965153285.1. Taxonomy (NCBI): domain Eukaryota; kingdom Metazoa; phylum Chordata; class Lepidosauria; order Squamata; family Lacertidae; genus Podarcis; species Podarcis tiliguerta. Next base: position 23,455,396 of record NC_139538.1, read on the forward strand.
ACAGCAGTGTAATAAAAACATTTTCTTGAAAGAGGAGGGCAACTCCCCTGGCTGTACCAGGTGTAGAACCTCACTCTGCTGACCTCCTAAGAACCACCCTGCTGAATCAGACCAAATATTTATGCATTCCAGCGCTACATTTCCAGCAGAGCCCAACCAGGTGCTTCACAAGCGGAGACGAAAAGCAAGAGCCACCTCTAGTTGTTAATCCCAAACAACTGCTATTCAGTAGCATAGTAGCCCACCATGTCTAATTGCACCCTTTCTACATGCTCCACAGTTACTCAAATGTGATAGATGAGTGTGCATCCAGAAACAGTTTCTGGATTCCTTCTGTTCACATAAATTATGGGGATGTGACTCTTGATTATGGGGGTAACTCTTGAGTTATTGTTGTTATAGTTCCGTATGAATAGCTACGATTGTTAAACCAACTTAGACCATTTCTTTCCATCATTCCTATAGATCATCATCAACATCTGGGTCAAGGCAACAGTATTTTAGCCAACTGTTCCCAAGATCTACCTGGGAATTCTACCAGTAATGAATTCACAACCATTGTCTTACCTGTGCTTTACCTCATCATATTCCTGGCTAGCATCTTATTGAACAGCTTGGCTGTATGGATTTTCTTCCACATCAGAAACAAGACCAGCTTTATCTTTTACCTCAAAAACATTGTGGTTGCAGACTTGATGATGACCCTGACATTTCCGTTTAAAATCATCCAGGACTCAAGGCTGGGGCCATGGTACTTCCATTTTTTCCTGTGCCGGTATTCGACCGTTTTGTTCTACGCCAACATGTACACTACGATTGTGTTCCTTGGACTCATTAGCATCGATCGTTATCTGAAAGTGGTGAAACCCTTTGGGGATTCTAGGATGTACAGCATCACGTTCACCAAGATTCTGTCTGCGTGCGTTTGGGTCGTCATGGCATTTTTAGCCTTGCCAAATGTGATCCTTACAAATGGTCATGCGACTAGGAAAAACATAGGTGACTGCTTAAAGCTAAAGAGTTCCCTGGGAGTCAAATGGCACAGAGCTGTCATTTACATCAACAACGGCATGTTTGTCGTTGTACTGATAGTATTGATAGGATGTTACATTGAAATATCAAAGTATATCTACAAATCAAGCAAACAATTTACCAGTCCTTCAAGTCGCAAACGGAAGCACAACCAAAGCATAAGGGTGGTCGTAGCAGTGTTTTTCACGTGTTTCTTGCCATATCATTTGTGCAGAATACCTTTTATTTTTGGCCACCTGGATAAACTTTTGGACGAATCGGCACACAAAATCCTGTACTACTGCAAGGAAGTGACACTTTTCCTGTCTGCGTGCAACGTGTGCCTAGATCCAATCATCTACTTTTTCATGTGCAGATCATTTTCAAGAAGGATGTTTAGGAAATCAAACATGCGAACGAGGAGCGAAAGCATTAGATCGCTTCAGAGTGTTAGAAGATCAGAGGTGCGAATATATCACGAATACGTTGATCTGTGACGCTGAAGACAATGAGATGGACATTCCGTCCCATATTTGTATCCGTATATTTGTTATTTGTAAATAATAAAGTATTTTTGTTTGATTATAACAAATGTCCGCTGTTTTTCATGTTGTTCCGCGTACAAGGGAGCCATGCAGAATATAGCAGAGTAACCAGGCCTTTGACTTAATCTAGGCTAGACTATTACAAATGTTGTACTGTGCCATCTAGTGGAGGAAAACATGCTTCTGTTACAATTATTGTCAATAATCAACAAAACGGTTCCAGAAAGAAAGTACTTCAGAACATAAAATTCTGTGTGTGTGTGTGTATATATATGTGTGTGTGTGTGTGTGTGTGTACATACTAACGTAGAATTGCAATATTTATTGTTTTAAAAAAACAAACCCTCAAGCTACTTGAATTTGCTTCCATGGGAGGTCATTGTTTTCTTCATAATACAGTGGTACCCCGCAAGACGAATGCCTCGCAAGATGAAAAACTCGCTAGACGAAAGGGTTTTCCGTTTTCTGAGTTGCTTCGCAAGACGGATTTCCCTATGGGCTTGCTTCGCAAGACGAAACGTCTTGCGCCTTTTTTAAAAAAACCGCCAATGCATTCCTATGGGAAACCATCAATACACATTGGTGCTTCGCAAGACGAAAAAACTCGTAGAACGAAAAAACTCACAGAACGAATTAATTTCGTCTTGCGGAGCACAACTGTATTATATGAGGAGCAACCAGTTTTCCCAGAATTTGTTTCTATATTTTCATGCAATTCTCACTCTTAGATAAGATGCTCCTTTTGCTATTATAGCCAAATCACGAACTTTATCAAGCCATCCTTTCCAAGAAGGGAGTAATGTAACTTGCCAGTATTGAGTCATTGACATTCTTGCAGCTGTTAACAGATAGAATGTAAGTTACTTATGTTCTTCTTTACGATATAGACCAGCAACATAAACAATGGATTCATTGTTAAACAAATGGGAGCCAAAAATCATTGCCAATAGATCACCCAGAGATCTATTAGCGGATCCTCTTCTATCTTCTGCCCACTCCTGCACTACAGTAAACATGTTTCTACAGAAGAGATGTGACGGTGATGCATTTTTAATTTATAGCTGCCAACTTTCCCCTTTTTTTTAAGCGAAATTCCCTTATTCCAAATAGGATTCCTCGCAAGAAAAGGGAAAAGTTGACAGCTATGTTTTAATTGCCTCACTTTCTTTCTGAAAGAAAAACCTATAATTAAATCCATATAGTATTTGGATGATGCATTCTCCTTAATCTTATTTATAGTATGCTTTGACTGAGGAGTATTAATAACTATCACAGTCTAATGTGATAGTATCTAATGCAGTAGATTAACACATGGAATTCTGGGTGTTGCTAAACATGATCAATTTAAAATTAAACCTCATGTACTGTAGTTATGTTGCACAACCAGAAGGTGGCAAGAAACTATTGTTGATTCATGCTGATTCCTTTTTATACATGTTTCCCCTTACTTGCCTTTCTTTCTAATTTTTTTTGAGATGTAGCTTCTAGAACTGAAGACAGTACTCCAATTGGGATTGCACCATAGATTTGTAAAAAGAAGCAAGTACCTGTTCTTAAAAATAAAATTAAAAAATCCTTTTTCTGGTTATCCCTAACATGGTATGTGCATGTTTCACAGCTGCTGTGCACTGGGTCATTGTGGTGTGCGAGAGTCTGTGGCTATGTACAGTTCTGTGTGTAACCATAGACTTATCAGTTGATGTCCTTCCCCAATCTGATGGCCCCCAGGTGTTGTTGAACAGGTTTTGAGGCAACCCATTTATTGAGCATTCATCCTGAATTGCTTGTGCAGAGGTTCGACGATGTCTGCTCCTTATACAACATTCATTCTGATTTGACGGGGGAAGCAGAGTGACTGCTGATAAAATCAGTAGCCTCATATTCCTTTCCCCACCGCAAAGTCTAGCAATGCAAAATTAATGTGACAACCCTGTACTGCTAGTTTTCCCACTGCACTTCATTGCCTGGTCAGGGAAACTCTGAGCACTGTCAGTGTCACATAATGCAATATGGGATTACTGGGCACTGTGGGAGAAGGGAAAGAGGCTGCAGCTTTTGCTAGCCGCTACATGAGTCTTGTGGGACGCGGGTGGCGCTGTGGGTAAAAGCCTCAGCGCCTAGGGCTTGCCGATCGAAAGGTCGGCGGTTCGAATCCCCGCGGCGGGGTGTGCTCCTGTTGTTCGATCCCAGCGCCTGCCAACCTAGCAGTTCGAAAGCACTCCCGGGTGTAATAAATAAATAAATTGATTGATTGATTGACTCCCGGGTGCAAGTAGATAAATAGGGATCGCTTACTAGCGGGAAGGTAAACGGCGTTCCGTGTGCGGCTCTGGCTCGCCAGAGCAGCGATGTCACGCTGGCCACGTGACCCGGAAGTGTCTCCGGACAGCGCTGGCCCCCGGCCTCTTTGAGTGAGATGGGCGCACAACCCTAGAGTCTGTCAAGACTGGCCCGTACGGGCAGGGGTACCTTTACCTTTACCTTACATGAGTCTTGTATGTTCTGGTTCCAATACTATGTAAATAAGAGGGAAACTGCTCTCCCTGAGGAGCTTACATTAGGGTTACCAAGGCATCCCAGGTTCCCGGAGACAGTCCCCAGATTTGCAAATCTGTTCCCGGAAAATTCCATCCCCAGAATGTCCCCAGATTTGCAAATCTGGCTCCGGGAAACGTGGCAGTGGCAGACTCAGCAGCCCAGAGCCAGCCTGTTAACGCTGTTGGCTCTGGCTGGCTTCAGGAGCGGCTTGCTGCTCGCTGCCGTGGAGCCCGCCATTTTTCCTGCGCCGCGGCAGCCAGCAGCTCCTGAAGCCAGCCAGAGCCAACTGCACTACCAGGCTGGCCCCTCCTGGGCAACGACTGCCCACCCGTGACTCCCGAGCCTCCCCTGATCTGTCAAAACAAAGGGGGGAGGGGGGAGGAGATTGGGGAAGGCTCAGGAGTCATGGGTGGGCGGCGCACTGTTGCCCAGTTTTTAAAAAAACTCTGCGCATTTATGTTTCACAGGGTGCGAAAGAAGGGCTTTACACCCTTCATGCATATGCATGTGTGCTTGGGCCCGGGGTCTTTTGCCTCACCATCCCCACTACTGACTCCCTGTTGCTACTCAGCTTCAAAAAAAAGGGTCCCCGGATTCATTGAAAAAAATCTGGTAACCATAGCTTACATGCTTTTGACAGCATAGGGCAGCCTACCCTAACCTGGTGCCCTCTGAACCGCAAATCCCATAAGCTTCAGCCAGCAGAGTCATAACAAGGGTGAATAAAAGCATTGCCAGCAATAGGGAAGGAACACTTAGAAAGTCAATAAGGGCTAATCCCTCTTTTTTGCTATTCAGAGTTTGTTCAGGTCATACGCCACCATGGCTTCCTCAAAGTTTACGTGGGTAGATCAGCTGTGAAATGCCCAAGCAACTTCCCTTTTGTAAACGTAAGAAATCACAGCATGTGATTTTTTTTTCTCAGCTCACAGGATAGAGAGCAGGTGATTATTGCAAAAGCTGGTTGTTCACACATGTAAACAGCTGGTATGAGAAATATATATATGTGGAGGCAGTGGCTATTTTGTGTCCTTGGAACATGTCTCAGAATCCAAAAGCAGAGCTATGTAAATTATTCAAAGAAACAAAGAATTATGATAGTTGAATTTCTAATAGTTGTATTTATACCCTATTTCTGATAGTGTGTTTTTCAATGCCCTAGAAAACATTTTTTTAAAGGTCATTATAAAGATGCCAGCAATCACAACTTATCAGAAACACAAGTTCTTTCCCACACTGTACAAAGTGGCTCACAACAGATGGTGGTTTTCCACGTTGACTAAAAGAACAGGTATAGTTGAAGAGGAATCAAACTGCTTTCCCTAGAAATTCTCATTTGAAGGTTTACTATCTTGTGCCAATTGTGATCTCATTCTTGTCTTTAAAAAGAATGCCGAATTCCTTCCAATTTCATACGTAAGGAAAGCACTCCGTTATTAAGGCCATGACTTCTTCTCCAAGTACCGTATGAATGAGCCAGGAAGTGAGCACAAATTCCCTTGCACAGCTATAAAACCACCAGTCACTGCATTATACTAAAAGGAAGCTGGAGTGCAGCAAACCCTTTTGTCCATGGCAGGGCCTTCTCAGGAGTGGTCCCGTTTGTGGAATCCCTCACTACTGAATTCCAGGATAGATTCAGAGTATAGATTTACCCAGGCAATTGATGGGTGATAGACACTGGCCATGGCAAACACGGAATTAATAATTATGCAGGTACGTGACTGTTTTTTTAATGTTATCAGAAGCTGTGAGTGTTTAAATGTTTTAGGTTGTTTTGAGTTGTTTTGAAATGTTTAAATTGTGTTTTACTGGACTGCTTTCAAATTTTGATGTTTGCTACTCTTGCTTCCTTCGGGAGGAAGGGTGGGATAGAAACCTAGTAAGAATAATCATCTGAGTGATGGTAGCCTGTGGACTCCAACTCCAGCCAGCATGACCAATGGTCAGGAATGATGGGAGTTGTAGTTCAGCAACCCAGAGCGGAACTGCACTGAACGGTTTCCAGAGATAAAATGCACAGCATCTCCCAGAGCACTGAAGCCAGCTCTTTAGAATGCTTCTAAGAGTGAGGCAAAAAAAAAAATCTACAGGGGCTATATGCTAGCAACTGGTAAGATTTCAGCTTTCACAACATTTCCTCTTTTTTTGCCAAGGTCTGCGGTTTGTCACTTAAATAGTTCAGAGCTGCCCTTCGTGGAAGTATAGGAGAGCTGGCCAGCTGCAGCATTTGACACTTAACCCATACTTGGCACCAACAAGAAACATTACTAACAATGGCTTTTTTCAAGTCCAATTTTGGAGTTCAAGAAGTTCCAGGGTTTTTAAACCAGGCAGGGCAGGAATAGCAAGGAGCATTATTCTTGCATGAATTCGGAAACATATTTTTTAGTTACTGAATAGCTTGAAAGGATACCAGACTCTCCAAATTGGTAAGTAAATGCAACTGAAGCATTCTAATAAGCATAAGATTGTTTTTTAAAGGCTCCTTCATATGGAAACGCTTAATCCTAATGCAAGTCATTTTCTCAGCTTAAAAATTGGAAGCAGAAAGCCTATAAAACTTTTTAAAGTGTGCGGCTTCTAGTAATGAAATGTATTGTTCCGTCACATCCTCCAATATTTCACAGATGAATAACAGGGTACTATTCAGTACTTATAATAGCTTATTCTGTTTACTAAGGTTCACCTAACTTACATAGGGCTGAAGACTCTTCTCTGCATGATGTACTAATTTCATCCTGTATTAACTAGCACCACATGATCTTCTGAGGAAGTTATAAAAAGCTTCTTTCATTATTATGTCAATTTATTCTGTGTTTAGGGGTTCTCAAAGGATTTATAAAGTTTTTAAATTTAAAGATTTTTTAAAAAAAGAATTTGAAATTTGCATTTTGATACAGAATAGCTGTAGCTCCAACACATTCATGATACTTTGCTGTTTGGGGAGGCAGTTATAATGTCAATGTACAAATATCATTTTTTTTTTAAAAAAAGATCTCTTCAAAAGGAGAGACCAGAAAACAGTTACCATACCTTGTAGATAAGGGCAATGGCAGAATGTTTACAAATAAGAATATGTTTCAGTTATACATGTTGCAAAAAATAATAATACTGTTCTGTTTCTTTTCTGAAAATCCATTATAAGTTCATTTCACATGAACTTAAAGTAAGAAAACAGCAATGGGTTGGATCCTACAGCCTGGTCCCACTAGTCCTAGTTTTTCCTGGATTAAGTTACACTCAGGATATTACCTACTGGCAGAAAAGGGGGGCGGGTTGCTAATGTCTGCCTCTCCCTACAGCCCCTGGCTACCTTTTCCCATGCTATTCTGGAGGGTGCGCCAACCCTCAGAAGCCCATTTTCAAGGGGTTGCAGAGACAGAGGAAACTGACGAAAATCTCCTCCTGAAGGAGTCCAAATAAAGGATATAAATCATGGGCCAACCCTATGTTTACTAGGCTGAAAAGCAGACAAAAAGGGGAGCAAAAGGAACCTCAAGCAACTAAACCCAGGGATTTTTCTGTCTTGCTATAGCTCCTTTATGAAGGACAAGCACCTTATTTTGTACTGAGAATCATACTGGAAATGCTTCCCGTTGCGTTTTCAAATCAATTCTTACCACCTTGAGGGCTGTGTAATTGGGAATGTTGATTTTGCAGTTTAAAATCAATGGACGGGGTTATCAAGTTCTAGTAAGAGTCTAGCAATGTCTGTCTACCCCATTTGAAATCAACAGGACCCAATAGTGCTTATTTTTTAGGAGAGCTGTAGCAACAGAACCAAGAACTGTATATTCAACCAGGGTTCTCAAATTGGGGAGATGGCATGGCACTTACAAGGGAGGGAGGGAAACATGCATTTGCAGTAGAAGTCTTCATACTATAAATTTAGTGTATCTCAAGGTATTTTAACTTTCCCAGCCATGTCAAATAAGAGGAAATACTATATTTTTCTCAAATTTAAGATCCCAGTTTTTACAGCTACGTTTTCACCCCTCTTATACATACAGACCTACCCAAGAATGGCAGACTCCGTGTGTTCCTTAGAATGGAAAGCCTCCCCTGACCGTTAACCAGTCAAGTGAATATACAAGACAACATCCAAGATCCAAGAAAATAAAGTAAGCAAGGCTATTTCAGCAACGCTGAAGATTTCGCTCTGCAGTTCCAGGTTTGGTGGTCCCTCCAGGAAAGGAATTTACACTCATTCCAGCAAGAATTCCTTTTGTAATCTCTTACACAAGGGGTAGTTAATGTGGCACTCTCAAAGATGTTGCATGGCAAGGTCCCAAACCCTCCCGGGAAGGAAGTGGAATAAAAAACACATGAAACAGTATTTTAGATTAATGGGCAACAAAGGCCACAACTTTATTGGTTACAGAATGTAAGTGGTATTGGCTTACGCTATATCTGACTCCTGCCCGTCTGCAGGAGTCTTGGAAGGGTTAACCACCAGAAGGGGGAGCCCTGCTGATGCACATCAACTAGGAATTTCCCCAGGGTCACCGCTCCCAGCCCGCACCGTCATCTCCCCAGGGATGGGAAATGGATTTGGTGGACTATATGTCCCATAATCCCTGAACAGTGGACATGCTAGCCAAAGCTGATGGAAGTTGTAACATCTGGGAGGTTGTCACCTTAGCTAGCCCTCTCATGGTATCTTATTGCTCATTTCTGAGCACAATTCAAAGTGCTGGTGCTAACCTTTAAAGCCCTAAATGGGTTCCCTCACTGCGATAAGTGAGGTTACAGGGAACCAGGCAGAAGGCCTTCTCAGTAGTGGCACTCACCCTGTGGAGTGTCCTCCCATCAGATGTCAAGGAAATAAATAACTATCTGACTTTTAGAAGACATCTGAAGGCAACCCTGTATAGGCAAGTTTTTAATGTCTGATGTTTTATTGTATTTTTAATATTGTTTGGAGCTGCCCAGAATGGCTGGGGAAACCCAGCCAGATGGGCAGTGTATAAAAAATAAATTATATTCTTCTTATTATCATCATTTGCCATCTGCTGGTAGAAGAGGTGATGGTTTGGTCTTGCATTGGACCCATGGTCCAATTTAGTACGCCCATCAAACATTCGCCAACAGCTGCTCAGCTTCACTGGTTATGTTATTCTGTGTGTTCTCTTATCCCTCCCTTATACAGCAATAGTACTCAAACTTCTTCATAGTAGCAAATATCAAAGAGTTTGGATTTGATATCCCGCTTTATCCCTACCCTAAGGAGTCTCAAAGCGGCTAACATTCTCCTTTCCCTTCCTCCCCCACAACAAACACTCTGTGAGGTGAGTGGGGCTGAGAGACTTCAAAGAAGTGTGACTGGCCCAAGGTCACCCAGCAGCTGCATGTGGAGGAACAGAGACGCGAACCCGGTTCCCCAGATTACGAGTCTATCGCTCTTAACCACTGCACCACACTGGCTCAAGACAATATTGGTGCTTAGGCTCCCGAAAACCCCCCAGAAAGTTTGCAGCTGTGGATGTGAAACCTACACTGGCTGCAAAGTACATTATATTTCAGCATACTGAACAAGCATTGCTCTGTGCATTTTTGCCTTTGGTCGCACCCACAGCAGGCAAATGCTACCCCTGGAAAGTTCCCAAGAATGGCTGAAAAAGGCTCCCTATTCCTGCTCTTGTGGAAACATATTTGATTTAGCTCTATGCAAAAATGTTCCAAAGTAGCAGCACATAATTCCTGAATGTGGTCTTCATGTGCTATATAGCAAGATACATGGGGGGATTCTGCTGGAGGTGATTCTTCTTGTCGATAACTCTTTCTTTCTCTGCTCACAGGAACTGAAAATGCACTAGAGATGCCTAATTCAAGCACTCCTCTAGGAAACTCCTGCAGCTTCAATGAGATAATAAGAAAACAAGTTCTCCCAGTTGCCTACGGTCTGATCTTTCTAGGAGGAATCCTGCTGAATGGGGTGGCAGCCTGGGTCTTTCTGTACATTCCCAGCAAGACAAGTTTTATCGTCTATCTCAAGAACATTGTGGTTGCTGACCTCATCATGAGCTTAACTTTCCCATTTAAAGTTTTCGCCGATTCAGAAATTGGATCTTGGCGGCTCAGTGTTTTCGTCTGCCGTTTTTCGGCTGTCGTATTTTACCTGAATATGTATATCAGCATAACACTGTTTGGTCTCATAGGCTTCGACCGATGCTACAAAGTTGTGAAGCCTCAGTTCATCACATCTTTCCATACTGTTCGATGTAGCAGATTTATCTGTGTAGCCGTGTGGGCACTTCATATAGTGATATCACTTCCCAATACAATTTTAACCAATCAACATCCTACCAAAAATCTTTCGAAGAACTGTGTGAACCTCAAAAATGAACTTGGAGTCCAGTGGCACAAGGCTTCTAACTACATCTGCTTAGGAATTTTTTGGACTGTCTTTTTACTCCTAATAGCCTTTTACAGTTCTATAGCAAGGAAAATATATCTATCCCACCAAAAATTCAGGAAAAACTCCAAACGGTCAAGGAAAAAAACCAATCGGAATATTTTCACCATCATGCTTGTATTTATAATTTGCTTTGTTCCATACCATGTTGTAAGAATCCCATACACATTGAGTCAAACTGCTTCACATCATTATAACTGCCTAACAAAAGAGGTGTTGTTTTACCTAAAGGAACTTTCTCTGCTCCTGTGTGCTGCAAATGTTTGCCTTGATCCTATTATTTATGTATTTCTTTGCCAACCCTTCAAGGAAAGGTTGTACCAAAAATTGCACCTCAAGTTGAAGGTGTCTGAGGAATTAGAAAACTCTAGATCTAAAAAGTCAAATGTGATTTGTGAAATAGTAGTTATTCCATAAATTCCAATCAAGCGTCTGGAAACCAAGCCTTATGAGGAGCAGTTGAGAGAACTGGGTATGTTTAGCCTGGAAAAGAGGAGACTGAGAAGAGATATGAAAGCCATCTTCAAATATCTCAAGGACTGTCACATGGAAGAGGGGGGAAACTCGTTTTCTCCTGCTCTGGAGGGTAGGACTCGAAACAATGGCTTCAAGTTACAAGAAAGAAGATTCTGACTAAACATCAGAAAGAACTTTATGACATTAAGAGCATAGTGGAATAGACTCGGCTGGAAGGTGGTGGACTTTGCCTCATTGCAGGTTTTTAAGCAGAGGTTGGATGGCCATCTGTCATGGATACTTTCATCGTCTGCATTGCAGAAGGTTGGACAAGTTGACCGTCAGAATGCATGCCAACTCTACAATTCTTTGATTCTATGAGAGCAAGCTATTTACAATATGCTAAGATGGACCCAATGGGAGGCTGGTCCTTGAGTGCAAATGGGCCACTGCCTCACCAAGCTGAGCCGCCCTTAGCTAGCCTTCGCTTCACTGCCTTCTTTCTTGCAACCAGTAAGGATGTGGCTCTGACTGTATTGCACCTTAACTGAATCTAAACAATTTGGACAGCTGTAGCTGACTTAAAAGACACTATCACTACTGTGAATGAACTGATTGTTTCACTTGGCTCCTCAATTTTTTATTAATATATTTGTATGCAAAAGTCATACAAACATGAGTGCTATGTGCATTTTGTGCTTGAATTTATATCAAAATAAAATAATGTGGATTTCAGCAATGGCTATTTAATATATATCATCTATCTATCATCTATCTATTTTTATAAATGCTATATTACTAGAAAGAATCCCTTATCAGAAGAGTTATACAGTGGTACCTTGGTTCTCAAACTTAATCTGTTCCGGAAGTCCATTTCAAAACCAAAGCGTTCCAAAACCAAGGCGTGGTTTCCCATAGAAAGTAATGCAAAACGAATTAATCCATTCCAGACTTTTAAAAACAACCCCTAAAACAGCAATTTAGCATGAATTTTACTATCTAATGAGACCACTGATCCAAAAAATGAAAGCAATAATCAGTGTACTGTACTATAAAATAAATAAGACAGTATTATAGATGATACAAATTAAAATTATTTTTTTTCTTACCTGCACTAATGATAGTCATTGTTTGGATTGGGGGTGGGGGCTTTTATCCATTTCTACAGTCACACAATCAATCAATCAATCAATAGCTGAACTGGGTTCCACACAGTCACAAAAACAAATTAATTGAAAAAGCCTCAAAAACACAAAATAAATAGCAAAAACAAAAGCGCCAAACTTAATCAGTTCCGGAAGTCCATTTGATTTCCGAAATGTTCGAAAACCAAGCTGCAGCTTCTGATTTGTGCAGGTGCCCTGGAAACAATAGCCGACAGCTGCATTGGACGTTCGGCTTCTGGAAAATGTTTGAAAACAGGAACACTTACTTCTGGGTTTTCAGAGTTTGAGAACCAAAGTGTTTGAGTACCAAGGCATTTGAGAACCAAGGTACAACTGTATCCTTGAATTTCTCCAGTGAAAATCTTCAACCCTTCTCTTTTGCAAACACAGCCTCTTCAACTAAAACAGAACTCTCATAACTTTAATCCAACAATAGCATAAAGCATCCCAGTGGCAATGTACATTAAGTCAATGGGGGGGGGGTAATTTCCTATCAACAGTTGCCAGGTGTATTGTATGAAAATTAGTTCAGAGATCTGCTTTCCCTAACTGGTGCACGCTCTTGGCAATGGTGATATTTGCTCCCTTCTCGTCAGAAGGAGGGAACAACAGGAAACAATGCCAATTGAAGTATATAGGCAGATCAGTGGTTTGGGAGGACATGGCTACTCAAACAAAAGCTGCAGGTATGGTTCAAGTCTGACTCAGCATAGCAAAAGGTTGCAACTCTCTTGTCAGTTCCGCAACTGAGAGCTAGTCAGATGCTTTCTGTAATACACAACTCTGGTGCTCAGAGTTGAGTCGGCCATAAGAACAGTCCCCCCTTATTAGATGCCACAATATGGTGTTGGAAACTGTTCATTTTGAACTGGAGACACCTCTGTAGCATTAGGGAGCTAGATTTGATGGAAATGAGATTATTTGGGGGATGGAAGTCTTGTTCCTTCTAGCAAGATTTGAGAGCAGGGTCAGCATTGTTGGAAGCGGTCCTTCTCAGTTCCTGTTTAATGTTTCATTGTTCGCAATCACATCAGATGCCTCCAAAATGTAAGGGTGCCATGCTTAGCACTCATTTCCTCAGCTCCAATGAACCAAAGTTCCTCAAGTTTCCTCCACCACTACCCATGATTGCTGAATTGAACATCCATGGTCTCAGGCTGTATACCTATAAATACTAAATGATAGCGACAAGCATGAGAATGCTGTTGCCTCATGCCCTGTTCATAAGCTTCCCTCAGGATCCTGTTAGAAGGAATTACAAACTAGAGGGATATGAGGGTCGCACCCAAGGCTTCACAATAAGTATGAAGATAGAATATGAAGTATTTCAGGGACTGTATCACTATCTGGAATGTCTAAGTTTAAAATTTATGTTGTTTGATATGATTTTGTTTATTGGGGGGGGGTTAAAACTTTATTTTCATTGGACCCAATGAAGAAAGCTGAGAATACCAGGGTCCTTTTTGCATAGAAAACATATTTATGTGAGGTCCTTTTCATTCATTCGGTGGTTGTCTACTGAACACAGGACACAAACCTGCTTCTGGATTTATGAGCATGGGGAGGGAAATGAATTTAAGAAGACGGTTAGACCACAGTCTTTTTAATAATACATTTTTATCAGTAGTTTTTATAAGACAACAACAACCATAGTCTGTAGATATTGCAAAAAAAATGCTATGAATGCTTCTCAGAATAAAGCCATTTCAGAGATGATGGCACTATTATTAATCTATGTAATTGTATCACTCCAAATTAAGTTCTGAGAAACAGATAGGTGCATCTCTCTGTTGCAACAATTAACATAAGCAACAACAACAGCAACATGGTAGCCGCACTGTAGCTGATACTAAAGGAATTCCTTAACACAGACACACAGGAACGTTATGAAATGATCCCGATATACTGTATTTTTCGCTCTATAAGACGCACTTTTCCCCTCCTAAAAAGTAAGGGGAAATGTGTGTGCGTCTTATGGAGCAAATGCAGGCAGGAGGCTCTGCTCAGCACTCCCTTTAAAGAGCCATGTGGAGTGTGTGTGCAGCTTTTCGGGGCTTTTCCCCGAGGAGGGAGAAGGGCTGCCCTTCTTGGGGGAGCCTTAGCCGCGCGCAGCCTCTCCCTGGGCAGGGGATGAAGGCTCCCCTTGCCCGGGAGAGGCTGCGCGTGGTTATCCCATGAGCCAAGATAGCCAGCGGGATCGCTGCGATCCTGCTGGCTGTCCTGGCTTCTTGTTTAACCGCACACAGCCTCCACAGGGCACGGGGAGCTTTCATCCCACTGCCCTGTGGAGGCTTTGTGCGACTATCCCTGGCTTTTGCAGGAGGTGGGGGAAGGGACAGAGCGCACTCTGCTCAGCGCTCCCTTTAAAGAATACTTTTTCCCCCTCTAAAAACTAGGCGTGCTTTATCGTCTGGTGCGTCTAATAGAGCGAAAAATACGGTAGTTCAAGTTCCAATGCTTTCAGTGGAAGAATTCAACCTACGCTAAAATCTCTTGAGATTAGCAAAAGTCAATTCAATGTTTTGTTTTGTTTTTGCCCGTTTGTCTAAATTATGCTTTTATAACAATGTTTTATTTATTTTAGTCATAACATTGTAATTCCGTTGCTCCAGAAGCGGTTTAGTCACGCTGGCCACATGACCCGGAAAGCTGTCTGTGGACAAATGCTGGCTCCTCGGCCTGAAAGTGAAATGAACACCACACCCCATAGTTCTCTATGACTGGACTTAACCATCCAGCGGTCCTTTATCTCTACCTTTAATACTTTAAAATACTTTAAAACTTTACCTCTATCTTTAATAATGTAAAACTTGCTGCAATTGATTTTGCTGGACTGTGCACCACCTAGATAGGATCAGTGAAGGACTGCTTTAATTAAAACCTTTAAAATTACATACATATTTATGCTCTGCTGAACCTCACACTCCAGTTTGCTCCCTGAGAAAGCAAGGTGCATTATTCTGCTACTATCTCAACTGTTCTGGCATTCCACTGGCAAAAATTAAAAGGATAAGTTCTCAAGTCATTACAGCAAGTTTGCTTTCCCACCCAATCACAAGAGGAGGATGAAGTATTATTTTGCAACACTGAATAATTCTGAACTCTTAAGAGTGTGCGTACACGCACACACCTTGAGATGGCTTTTGGTTTCACTGACGTCAACTGATGTGTTTGAAAGCCACAGGAAAATCTCTTTTAAGATTCGAACTATATAAAGAGCAAAAGGAAAAGTAGCTGGCCACAAGGCAAAAAGCAGGTCGCCTGCCAATACTAAACAGGACATTTAACAAACTTCTTCAATGCTTTTTGGACTCTAAAACAGGTATGTACCTTTTAAAATACTTTACCCAGTCATTATTATCATTGACGCAAATACAAAACGCAGGCTATGTAAACTGCTGGTGTTTGCAATTAGGGACAAACTCAGTATAGATACTCCATGCTGAAACTTCATAGTCACAAAAACTGCAACGATTTTTTCTGTTGAAGGAGTTGACAGAATCAAGCATTCGCTATCTCAGGACCACAGTGCAATTTCCTTTGTAATTGATTCAAAGTGACTGTCATTTCTCAGAAGGAAGATTATGATATTTAAACTCAGTGGAAGAACACCTCTGTTTTATATGCAGAAGGTCCCTGGTTCAAACCTCGCCCTCTCCAGGAATGGCTGGGAGAGAACCCGTTCTTAAACCTTGAGATCTGCTGCTATAGACTATGCTGAGCTAGGAGGACCAGTGATTTGACTCTGTATAAGGCAGCTTTCTGCATTCTTATGTGTTTCATCCCTTCATAGTGGTTGCTCCCAAACTCTCTCAGATCTTTCTAGCACTGTGTTCTGGTTAAATTCTTTAGACTCCCAAGATTTAAAAGGAATCATCTGTGTAAGCTACTAATAAAATGGACGTAGGATATACCAAAGTTGACCAATGGCATACTTCCACATGGTGTTGATAGTATGCAGAGACCCAGACCTGCTTAGCTTCAGCAATGTGCCTTCAGACCCTGGGAAAATAACTGACTTTCCACACTTATCAACCCTCAGGCACCACACATCCCTTGCCGACTGGGAACTTAGCAGATTAGCAGTCTGATCCACATGGTCAGTTAACTGCACACATTACAGGCGTATTTTAACACTTGCCACACCACTGTCATAACACACGACACCAGCCTAAGAGTGCAATGCTGAATTGTACTCAACCTGACCAGGCCCCCTTGCTGACTATTAGTAAATGGAGGGAGAAAGGTTGTTTTCTGGTGCTCCAGAGAAGCGGACACAGAGCAATGGATCCAAACTACAAGAAAGAAGATTCCACCTAAACATTAGGAAGAACTTCCTGACAGTAAGAGCTGTTCGACAGTGGAATTTGCTGCCAAGGAGTGTGGTGGAGTCTCCTTCTTTGGAGGTCTTTAAGCAGAGGCTTGACAACCATATGTCAGGAGTGCTCTGATGGTGTTTCCTGCTTGGCAGGGGGTTGGACTCGATGGCCCTTGTGGTCTCTTCCAACTCTATGATTCTATGATTCTATGAAATAGCTGCTGGCATGACCTGAAGAGAAGCCCACCAGATTTAAACATTTCAGGCATTCTGTAAGCAAACAAAAGCCACCTTATTCCAACAAGCCCTTGGTTACTTTGATTTGGATAATAACAGATTTTGTTTTACTAGTGCTACAGTTACTTGCTGCTGCTGTTGATTAGCTTGATTCTGAGGTTTTAATTCTGCTACTGATGTCTGTTTGATTTCTGCCTAGTTTATGTTGTTAGCTACCTTGTGCTCCTGTGGTCGGAGGAAAGGCAGGATATAAAAACAAGATGTGAAATAGTTAGCTGGCTATAGATGTCTCGCGAGTTGTGAGAAATGAGGTAGCAATGGGCTGTGGTCAGAAAGCCCTTGAAAAAATACATCCCCATAGCTAATACACACTTGAATAAGCAAACCATCTGCAAATCTTTAGCTTACAGAGTTCTAGGAGAAGTGAAACCCATTGAAAGGTGCAGATATATCTAAAAGTTGCCTTGCCAAGTTGATTAGAGTAGATGCTACTTTAGAGTAATCAAGTCATTACAAAGGTTTGGATAAATGGACAATTTTGTTGTCTGTAGAGAGGTACATACAAACTGGACCCTCATCCTCATTTATTTTTATTTATAAAAATATTTATATACCACTACCTCATTAAAAAAAATAAAATCAGTTCAGAACAATAGATAAAACCATAAAATTAAAAGAAAACAAAACAAAAGATAATAGAAATCAGAAAACTATTGGGGAAAGATAATTTCCTGACAGAATGAACAGTTTTCAAAAGTCATTTAAAAGCTGACTTACTGCCACAGAGTTGTCTGACGCTTGGCTAAATGAGGATGTTTGTAATTTGATTTCCATTTATAACTTTTATAACCAACAAGAGTGTATTATACTCCAACACCTCACGCCTCACTATCACTTGCCTCCTCTCTGATGGATTCTCCTTTTGCCTGGCTTTGACGTGTTTCAGACTATCCCTTGCCCAACCAACTGATTTGATTTCATTCTGATGTAAATTCTGACCCATTGCTACAAATTTACTCATAAGGTGAGTGAGTTGTTTGGCATTTGTGCTCCAGGCAATCCAAATTGTGCCGGGAGCTTCTGAGCAGGTTGGCCACACTAGTCCCCTGCTGTGCAGTCACACTACCTTCTACATTACCGCGGTACCTCGGTTTACGAACTTAATCCATTCTGGAAGTCCATTCTTAAACCAAAACCGTTCTTAAACCGAGGTGCACTTTCCCTCATGAGGCCTCCCGCCGCCGGTGCCCTTCCACCGGCTTCCCTTTGTAGACTGAGGTGAAGTTCGCTAACCGGAACATTACTTCCGCTTTTGCAGAGTTCGTATACAGAATAATTCATAAACAGGGCTGTTCTTAAACCGAGGTACCACTGTAGTTTTATTGGCTAGTTATATAAACTAGGTTCCATTACTAACTATCTCTGAAAATGATGGCATACCTGTGGTGTATTTGTGCACTTCAAAAAACTGCACAAAAAAATCAATTCCATTTACAGCCAAAGCTCTTGAAAAAAAATGTAAATTGACACACACACATTTTATTTTTGTAAAACTGCCAACATTAACGATTCCAGCGTTTAACCTACAGTTCTGTTTGTACACCAACAGCTCCACAACAACTGGAGAGGGCAAACATCTATGAGGTGCATCAAATGGAAGCTGAAGGTTCACTGTTCTTCATCTGGAAATCATTACTGCATTTCATTTCTTAGAAATGTTAAAAATAGCCACTTCCTCTTCAGTGTGCATGGCTCTAGCAATGATTCTACCAGTACATCTACAAAACAGATCCTGCTGCAAAAAATCAGACCATCAAACTATGGAAATGTTCTTGGCAAATATGGTTTTCTTGCATTTCAATTAAAACCTCCTATGCCTATGGATGTCTGAGAATACCAAATAAAACAAAAAGAGAAGCAGTGTTCACACTTATTTGTTTCATTTCTGGGACGATTAAGTCTGCAATCAGCCATGCTAACTGAAAAGGAAATGCTTTGGAGTAAATGCATTTCTCATATGAATGCAGCATCACACTGAACAGATTTGTCAAAAAGTTGCTTTAAACATTTTAAAAAATATATGTGTACCATTGGCTGGGCCCAATGGAAGCTATAGCCCAAAACATCTGGCGGGCACCAGAATGGGGAAAGTGGCTCCTGAGCTTCTTAAGCAGGCATCCCCAAACTCGGCCCTCCAGATGTTTAGGGACTACAACTCCCACCACCCCTAGCTAGCAGGACCAGTGGTCTGGGATGATGGGAATTGTAATCCCAAAACATCTGGAGGGCCGAGTTTGGGGGTGCCTGTTCTTAACAACAGTCACAGATTTGGTTAGGTATTGTGCGACACTATTGCTTACCGAAAGACAGTTTATTTGTTTGTTTATTTCTCTCTCTCTCCCAACTCCAGGTTTTGTCTCTCAGAAAAGGTGCACATACTTTGCCTCTCCTGTGAATCATTTAAGATGCGCATAACCAATTCCTCAGGTTGCAATGTTTATTCTGACATGGAGCCATTTCCTTATTTTTATTATTTGATCTTTCTTATTGGGTTCATCGGGAGCTGCTTTGCCCTGTGGACCTTCCTGAAGGCAGAGCAACATCGCAAATGCATGAGCGTCTACTTAATTAACCTGCTAACAGCAGACTTTTTGCTAACCCTTGCCTTGCCGGTGAAAATCGCAGTTGATTTAGGAGTTGCTCCCTGGAAACTGAAAATATTCCACTGCCAAGTCACAGCTTGCCTCATCTATATCAACATGTACTTATCCATCATATTCTTGGGATTTGTAAGCATGGACCGTTGCCTTCAGTTAATACACAGCTGCAAGATCTATCGCATCCAGGAGCCTGGCTTTGCTAAGATGATATCAGCAGTAGTCTGGGCAATGGTTCTATTTATCATGGTGCCAAACATGGCAATTCCAATCAAAGAAATCAAAGAAATGGCCAATGTGGGCTGTATTGATTTCAAAACAACGGTGGGAAGAGATTGGCATGTTTTCACTAATTTCATTTGTTCTGCCATATTTCTCAATTTTTCCGCCATAGTGCTTATTTCTAACTTCCTTGTGATCAGATTACTCTATCGAAACAGATACAACGTGAGCTACGACAATGTGAAGAAAGCTCTGGTGAACATACTCTTAGTCACTGCAAGCTACATAATATGCTTTGTTCCTTACCATATTGTCCGGATCCCGTATACTCTGAGTCAAAGCAAAGCTATAACCACAGACTGCTCTCTCAGGCGAACGCTCTTCAAAGCAAAAGAATCCACCCTGCTACTTGGTGTGTCAAATCTCTGTTTTGACCCAATTTTGTATTTTTACCTTTCAAAGACATTTAGACTGAACGTGACAAAGGCTTTCGGGTCGCGTAAAGAAAATAATACTCCCCCAGAAAATGCATTAACAGAGACAGCACTTTGATGTTTCAGTGGAAACTGCAGACCATTCTAGACAATTTATTGCACATTAAAAATGCATTGACCCCGCCCCCACCCCAGCTAGAGCACACAATCTCTCCATCTTTCCTTCAGGTAGAGCTTCAGTTGCAAGGGCACTGCATTTTCTGAGAAATTGCTAAGGGAAAGAAGCAATATCCCCACCCCAATGTACCATATTCATTGCTAGTAGCTATTGCTCTGTAGAATTTGGTTGCACAATGTGTCACAAGCAGTTGTCACATTTTGTTTCTGAAGGGTGAAATACAATGATAGTCGTACTCAGATTAGTCAATGCTTTCAATAGTCTACTCTGTGTATGACTTGGCTGGGTATTTCTCCAAGTGCCCCATGGCAAATGATTTAGCTGAGATTCCTGCATTGCAGAGGGATGAACGAGATGACCCTCAGGATCCCTTCCAACTCAACAATTCTATGAATTCTCCCCCCTGCATACCTGTAATTTGACATTCAGGTATCTTGAAGTGGCACGACTGAATACTTTGTGAGCCTTTTTGAAGACGGTTGCTTTCGTAACACTGACATTTAGAGTTATGTATATAAGAAGCATGTAATTCATCTAAGGGAGTACACACAGTGGGGTTGGTTCAGATGTAACAATAAAAAATGGTGTCACAGGAACAAGCCCCATGCTTATGAATGGGATATGATTCTATTTTCATGTTAATCTGCTTGAAGACCATGATGTGCTTGACAGACACTGTACAGTTTTCAAAATGTACTTGGATAAAATATTCATATAGGAACCCAAATCCAGGTAAAACTAGTCATGACAAAGTCCAACTGGATATAAGGAAATGAGTTGAGTCAACTAATTTACCACTCACCTGTTTCAGTGACACTTTGTATGATGAGTACAACAAAACAACGAGCCACGACCTGGCTAAATGAATTGTCATTAGTTTGAAGTAAGCCAGTAAGCAATTTATTTATTTAACAGAATTTGCATCCCACTTAATTGTAAATAAAACCTCTAAGCAGTTTTGCTTGCCTGTGTATAGACTTTCTCTTCAAAGACAGAAAGAAGTTACTTACCAGAGGTATAGGAAAATGTGTTGCATATTGCAAATGGCGAAGGAGGTTGTAGTTTGATGGAAAAATCAGCTCCCTCAGTTTTTCCCTCTTCATAGACTTTTCACTCATTGTTGAAATTCTTCTGTCTATCATTGATACGGAATTCAGATTCTCACAAGACTCCCCAGGCATTGGAGAAAATATCTAAGACATGTAAACAAACATTTAATACTGTAAACAGAAATATCCGTTGAATTTATGGTATGGCCAAAAAATGCAGCTTCATTTTACCTCAGAATAGGTAACTCATGATGT